>NC_045476.1:142444680-143066624 GCF_009650955.1 Corvus moneduloides
CTCTAGTGCTCCCGAGCACTCTCTGCACTCAAAAAACTCAAGTATCGGAGCCAGGCTCCCTCCGCTGCCACAGAAGGGCCGGCGAGGAGACTCGCCCAGCGACTGTGGCAGCGGCAGTCGCTGTCCCCGTCAAGGGCACACGGTGCACACGGGCTCCCCGGCTCCCCCTCTCCCCGTCACGGCCCGCCTCGCTGCCCGGCGCGGGCCGGGGCGAGCCCAGCGCCGCAGGCAGGTCGAGGTCGGGGTCGGGCTCAGCCCCGCTGCGCACCCCCAGCGCCCCCGCCGCCTCACCAGACACCCTCGCCGCCATCTTGACCTCGGCGCAGCGCGCGGCCTCCTGGGTAACGCGCGGGGCGGAGCGGGGCTGCCAACGCTGCCCCGGCATCCGCGCATGCGCCGTGGCGAGGGGGTAGCGGCTAGAGGTGACAGCTACAAAGTAGTAACACAATAAAATTTAGCTTTGTAAAGCACAATAAACAAAACACCAATGGGTCACGCCAAGAAGCGGAAACCTATTTCTGCTCAGGTATCGCAGCCGCCAGCTGAGCGGCTCTGCGTTCTGAGGTACACATCGCTGCCTCTGCCCCGCCATTCCTTAAGGAAGGGACCACTGCGTTTTGAAAAAAGCCAAAATGCGGAGGTGGAGGTAGCCCAGAAATAAGGGGTAGGCAGCGCAGCGGGCAGTGCCTGTCCGGAGAGCAAAGAGCAGGGCCCCGGCTGCAGCCCAGGGCGCGGGCGGTGCCCTACTGCACCCAGCGAGCCTAAGGGGCTGAATTCAGGCGCTCAGCTGCAGGCGGCTCTAGCCCTGGCCGAGAAGAGCCCCCTGTAGTAAGGGAGGGGACGGGGGGAGAATTCCACGCCAAACCTTTCTGCTCAAGATTTTTTTTTTTTTTAATTGTAAAGCTACAACAGTTTTTGGCATGGTCCACAAAAAGTTCTTCTTTCCTCTCTCCCCTTCCTTTTTAGCACTCCCATTAAATGCTTTGCTTCCACTCTTCATCGTGGTTCTGGGAAGCTATTGTGGCAGAAGCTTGTGCATTTAACATTTCAAAGAAATTGGTTTAACTGTGGCAGCAATCATTTCTACGTTTAAAAATATTAAAGGAATTTAAAGCTCAATGTTTGAGACATTCAAAATATACACACTTTGCAATATAATTTCTATTACAATGGTTTATGACATGGTAATACATAGTAATAAGGCTAGTGGAGCAAATCTGCAAAAGTTAACTCAAACATGAACCCACATACTTCCTATTAACATTTTTACTATAAACATTATTTTTTACAAGATTGTTTGAAGATTACAGTTTCTTATTAGCATTTCATACAATCAAAAATCCAAATAAGCATATTGGGCTTGGATACTTTTATTTAACAGAAGGAAATGGGGGAAAGTGCTTAGCCATCACATTTCAGCCACCATGAAATTTGTTATGTATCTCCACCAAGAACAGTCTATTTAATAGAGGATTTCAAACAATCATCCCAGGCCAATGGAATAGGAAACATGAGAAAAAAGACAAAAGAGAGCATCTCAGATATATATTGCAGACAATGAATGTGGTTTTTCAATGTGTTTCAAGCACTTCTTTTTCAAATTCTTAATTTGGATCAATAAGAATTTATCTAAAGTCATAATCCAGAGATCACTACTATTCTCATTCTTTAAATCTCTTTAACCTTACTTTATTTCCCACGTATTAGTAGAATTTAACCTTTTGAATTTTATTCTGCTGTGTGCATAAAAATTGCTAGTTTTAGCTTCAACAATGAAGTTTTAAAATGTAGAGATTTTTCATTAAATAAACTTCAATCCAAATTAAAACATCTGCACTTCAGTTTCCTGAACTGTTTTTACTGAAGGAATGGAAACTTCTAAACAATATCAGACAGTTTGTGCGTGGATTTAGGCAGCTTTTTAATTTTTCCCACATACAGTGGGAAGCATTTGATAATTCGGTATTAAAGTGCTTTGTTTAATGATAAGATTAAGTATTTTTAATACTCCCATGATGCCCAATGTCAGCATTTACTTCAGCTTTTACAACAGATTAACTCTATCACCTTAATATATACTACAGCCTCTTTTCATATCTTTACTTGCATATTAAAGCCACACAAATCTCATTGGTATGTGGGGGAAAAAACTGAACAAGGGGAAAAGTAACTAAAATAATGTCCTTCTAGATTTCAGGGACACTAACAGTTTTATTTTCTTTCTATAATTTGCCTAAATTTAGTTTGCTGGTTTTCTTTTTTTTTTTTTTTTTACATTGCTAACCAGCTTTTAGGATACTAATTTCGGCAGCCAGCTTCACAAGGAAACACCTTTGTAACCTATTGAAAGAGTTCCTTTCTGTATGAGGAGCTTCACACATGTGATGGTGTGATTCTTTCTACCTTACAAGGAAAATAATAACATTATTACCTCAAGCAGGTAAACACAACACTACCTCACTACCCCAGTATCTTGCTATCCTAACTTTTGGGGAAGAGGGTGAAAGAAGACAACAGAGGGCAAGACAGGGAATAAATCACTAGCCAGTTTTCCAATCTCCCAAAATTCTGCCATTATCAAAAGTAAAAAAGAAGAATCCACTCGAATTTACCTTTCAGTTAGCATGCTGCATCATCCACTCTGAATTAAGTTAGAGATTAATTACAAGGCTTGCATTAGTAGCAATCAACATATTCACTCAATCCTTCTGAAATATGTTTTTAAGTTACTATCAGTATTACTGTGAGCCTTTAAATCCTACACACTTCTTAAACCAGTAATTAAAAACTTAAGAGACCTTAAAGGGAAGTAGTTTTATAAAGTATGTTTATTTCCTAACTTAATTCTATAATTAGTAACACATGTAAAAAATTAAAGTGTTTTTAAGAACTTTTCAAAGTCCTGCATAGAAGCTTTGGCCATCTCTGTACAAAACACCTCATCAGGCAAGGATACTAGCTGATCCAGAGAGATGTAGCTGGGTTGTGCTGGGTCATACTGGGCCCTTCCCAAGAATGCAAGAAACATATGCCTCTCTCTGATCCGTAATAGCTTTGAGTTGAAAACCTAAGAAGAAAAAAGGGAAGAAGTTTTTAGGTTGTCTAGATTTCAGACTCTGAGGCATTGAAAATAAGAGCCTTTTTTAGACAAACTGAAGATCTAGGAAGAAAACAAATAATACACTTATTTTCCTTTAATTTATGTCAAACACCAGGTAGGTTACATTTATACATAAGTTATCTAAACTCTAAAAAAATACTTCAATACGATATGCTGACATACACACACAACAGAAAACAGGGAGTGATACAAAAAACCTACTGTGCTTGAGAGTTGTTTCTATAGAACAACTATATTACTTTTGTGTAATCAAAGCCAAGAAAGTGGAGATATTCAGAAACAGGGAACATTTCCCTGTAGCATCAGATTCAAATGAGCATTGTTACAAGGACGGCATGAAGAGGTGACCACATGGCATAAGACAAACAACAAAATAGCACAGTGGCAAGGGCAGAGGTGAGTGGCTGTGACTCCTGTCATGATAACACAGCCAAAAAGGCACAGTGTGGTGGTTCAAAACAACCCTTTGTCTTCTGCTGCACAGCAATGCCTACCTTTGAAGATACCTGCCACAAAAAAAAAAAAATCTAGACAGTCAAAAATGAGAACAATAGTAGGGGAAACACAAAGAAATCAGCAGAACATCTAAAAAGAGAGGGAAGTGCGGAAGACAAGATGCACAGCTAAGTCATAAAAGCAAAGATCTAAGTTCATTTCTGAGCAGTACAACAGAATAGAGAGAGATGCTATAGAGGAGATAATGGTGCAAATGGGAATGTTATACAGAGCAAGCAGAGATTTTACTAAAAGAAGAGACTACATTGATGAAAGAAGAATTCCATAAGGATGCAAACCAATTTGAAAAAGGAGGGAAAAACAAAACTACTGTTCCTCCTATGCCTTCCTTGAATTTTAAGAGGGAGTCAGAAGACAGGAGAACAAAAAAAACCCCAAACAAACAACACTTAACCACCATTTATGGAGATAGCTGACAGAAAGAATGGTTACAAGAGCAGCTGTAACATCAGAGAGAATTTGACCCAAAAAAATACCCTGTATACTTCCTATTTTCAACATTACTGTCATTCAGGATAGAAGCAAGTACATATGGAGACAAATACGCATTTGTGAATGCACAAGTTAGAGGCCCAACCATATACAGACTGACATGCACTACCTGTATCCTGGAACTCACAGTTTTTGAGGATGAAAGGGAAGAACAGGAAAGAGAGGGAGTGAATGTGCCAAGAACAAGGAAGAGAGGAAATTCTCCACTTACCCTTCCAAACAAAGGGAAGAAAAATAATGAGGTGAACCACCACAAAGCCAACAATAAGACAACTGAGAAGGAAGTGAGCAAAATTTGTGGCCACTTACAGATCAAGGAGGGCAAAGTGACACAGGTGAGCATTGGAGGAAGCATCCTTGTTAACTAAAGATATATTAAATAGCAAGATAATCAAAAGCCTGAGGAACAGTTTTATTCCCCCATACAATTTTGGCTTTCTAGCCGCTTAGATCGTCTATTGGACTTGCTTTAGAAAGAAAATTACTGCTGTTCAGAAGCTGTAATTTGTGCTTTCATTTTTACCTGGTAAGAAGATAGTGCAACTGCATGTCAACATTGAATGAAGTGACTAACACTTTCAGATTTTAATTTGTGAGGAAGTAACAGTAGTGAGGAGGTAGAAAAAAGACCCCAAAATAGTAATCAGGGAACTAATCTATTTTCAATCCTGTGGTATTTTAGCAATTACTGCAGCAATAAGAAGACCAATGAGAATCTGACTGCCTAATGGACAGAACTTCTCTTACCTTTACACTGTATTTTCAGATCCTAAAATCTCTAAAGCTTATTTTTTAAGTAGACGGACCTAAAAGAAATGTTAATATGTGTGTGTGTGTGTGTGTGTATATATATATATATATATATGTTATCTAATGAACAGATCTGCATAATCTGTCTTCTCTTGTGTCTCTTAGGCAGGATTTCACGACAGGCAAACCCCTAAGTAGGCAGTAATCTCTCTTGCATGAATACAGAAGAGATGAGCATGACTACTTCTGTTGAAAACATAAAAATTCACAAGAGTGGGGGTAGTGATGTCACATACGCTATGGGAAAAAAAGCAGCTCTTCCACACTGAAATCTTCAATGGTTTCTGGATTGCTAATAAAAATTATCCCAATTAGAGTAAAAGCCACAGGCTAGTTGAAGAATTCACATATGTCCTGCATACAGCAAAGCTCCACCTTCAGCACATTAGTGAAGCGGCTGTGACAAGAGCACCTACAGTTTATTCCCAGATTAACAGCTCACCTGAGGAAAGCGAGTAAGCATGTGGTGGGGAATACCCATTATGTTGTGTAAGTAGTCAAATGTCTGTTTGAGTCTCTTTTTACTTGCAGTTAAAATCTTGGGAGTTTTATACACAATCTGTTGAATTTCATTACGTTGAAAACCAAGTTCAATTTGACAAACCTGAAAAAGAGCACAATTTTGTCTTCATAAGTCAGCTACAGGAAACTTAGCTTATTTTAATGCACCACTGAAATAAACTAATGCAAAATTCTTCTACCCTTTGTCAAACAGCAACAAGAAGGCAAAGCACAGTAATATCTGCCAGTCCAGTTCTTCTCAAGTCAGACAATGCAAATTATTTATCATTCTGGATTAAAGGGTAATTTGTTTATAGAATATCCCCAAAATAAAGATGACTGCTGTGAATGTTATGTATTTTTCAGCTTGTCTGAGATATGAAGAAAAAAAATGCGTCTCCATATGTATGGCAGTTACAAGCATAAAAATTCTCTCCTAGGAGTCCTTTATAATTTTCAATACCAAGCTGTCAAGAGACTTTCTTCTTATGAAGCTGTTGAGCTCTGTAAAACACAACAATCAAATAGCTAGCGCCTACTTTTGCTAATGTGCTGCCTCTTTTGCTAATGTATCCAAGTTACATTTTTATAATAGGGAGTATAATTTCTATAGTCTTCAACTTAAGACTGCTGAACCTAAAAGAGATGTGTAGAATATGTGGTGTATTCAATTTATTCTACAGTTCATTAATGTCTAAAGTAAGATGTCTTTTTCAGAGAATGCTTTGACTTCAATTATGATTTCCCAAAAGGAAAACAAAACACATTTTTTCAATAAATTCAGGAGCACTCCTCCCAAAGTGCAGAATGGCAAGCAATTCATTGAGTTGTTGAGAAAGAATTCAGCATACAAGAGTATCTGTTAACTCAGTCATTTCTTCTATCCTCCAGTGACACTTACAAGCAGCTTGTTTTCAGTTATGAAGTGGGTGTGCTTGCCAGTTAACATAACCAGACTTTCATATCAAACTAAGGCACTTCGAATGGCAAGAAGGTAGTGTTTTTGTTTGCCCAGTTTGATGTGCCAGGACTGCAGCTCTTTTCCAAAACTGCTTGTAAAAGTCAAAGGGAAGGGCTTACAATCTGGGTTTCAAATTTACCTTAGGACTTACAGGGAAATGTTTCTAGAGGCAACTATAATCAGGTCTTTTAACTCCTGGTTTTAACTTTTCTGCTTTATAAATATTTGTGCACCACACAAAATACCAATCAACTAAGACAGCATTCAAGTATGAAAATAAGTGTTTGCCCACGAGTGGTATCTTCCATGGACCTGAGTTGGCAGGGGTAACTTCCTGCATCAAGGTACACAACCGGAGTTAAAACCCCTGTGTTAAATCACAGCAGATGTAAAGCTGGGCCCACAGTAGAGGTAATTGTTGCAAGAATCTTGAGCTTTTATCTTCTACTCTGTGATGTGAAACAGCTCCCTCTTGACATGATCGGTGAGCTCAAGTGTAAGTTGCTTTGACTGCACTCAGTTTGACAGCAATCATATTTAATATTCAATAACTCTCTAGGCGACACATGCTAATATCCTTACTGTGTAAGCCTCAGCAATACTCAACAAAGTATGTATTATTCCCACAATAAGCAGTAGAAATGCAAGCTTTCAGGTTCTACCCTGTCAGTGAATCTGTAATTGTGCTTGATAAAACCCTCAGAGGATGGACTAAGCCATCCTTCAGCACATTTAGTCCACGACTGGTATCTTATGACAAGCGTTACCAGCTACGGCACTTGTTTCTAAATAACAGTCCATTCAGAATGAGGGATACAACCTCATCATTTCTGAGCTGTTGGTACACGATTTCACTTTCCAAGTACTGTCCCTCCCATCACCAGTTTAGGACATACAGGTCTGAACACAGATTCTGAATCCAACCCCTTGAAAGGCTTGAGCTTTTAAGAAATAGTAGATTCCAACAGTGAGGACCTAAAAATCCTTCCTCTCTTTCCCTCTCTCACACATTTTAAAAATAGAGGTGCTACACTGCGTATTTCTTGGTAGGTAAACAAGATAGTCACATAGAACTGAGGATCTTAAAAACACATTAATTTTAATAATGGAACCCTAGCCTTTGGAAACACTGTGTGTTAAAAAGAAAGCACTATTAATTAGAACAGTCTGCTACTTTCCAGTCTCCTCCCTTACCACACACACATTTCAGATTGCAAGATTTCTAGTGTTTAATAGTTTCAGAGCAGAGAGTCTGTCTGAAAATTTTACATTTTGATTCATAGTTATTTGTTATAGGATAATGGAATTTCACAAATTGTTACAGTACATCATGCTGTTTGGCCTCAATGGCTTTACAGCACAGTAATTAAACCAATACATGGTTACATTTTCAAAAGGGAAAGGAGTCCCCATGGGTTTGAAGTTATTTACCCAACAGTTGTTAATAACGACCATCTGCTATCAGACAATAGGTGTCAAATGCACATTTTGGCAGACTAGTTACCTGCCAGGAGAAGAATCAACTGCACATTTCTTGCTCCTAAATACTTACGAACAATCCTTGAAAAAGACCATAATAATTAAGGGGGAGAAAAAAAGACTGAGTATTTTTCTACTCATTAAAAAATGGGTAACAATTTATGTCATCATATAGCAACTTTTGGCAGGAAGGCACTACGTCACAGTAGAAGACAGAGTAAGATAATGCTCCATGTATTGGGTAAGCTTGCACACTATAGAGGAAAATAAATTGTTTAACAAAATCTTCAGTTATTTTATATCACCACTAAAATCATTTCATTAAATTCTTTCTGTGCACGATCCCCTCCAGGAATTTTATCTTCTGACAACTCTTAAACCATATGGGTATACAATACACTTCTAATATCTATTCCTAAGCTCACCTGAAGATTTTCTTTTACAGGCTCCAATTTGCCAGTCAGTAGCCTTGGAAGATGAATTACCAGATCCTTTGTCTACAATCAGAAAAAAACACATAAACAAAAGAGTATTACTGAAAGCTTGTTTGTAAATTTATCTGTGAAAGAAAGATCCTATATAAACTTTTTTTTGCAGCTGGAAGAGGGATGTATTTTATTTTATGTGTACACCAAAGATGAATTTGCATGAAGCAGCAGTATATTAAGATGCAAAATATTACTCAAATGTGTTTTGGAAAACAAAAATAATAAAATTGTTGTAAAGCAGACAGGAAGAGGGAGTAAAAGCATGCATCAAAAGGAGAAAGTATGCTCAAGTGCCCATTTTCTCTCAGCCCTCAAGTTGTTTCTTCCCATCTTTTTAGAAAAAATAAACAACACACTACACAATAGAGGCTATAAAAGGGTTTTCCAGTGGCAGTGGAGCTAACTTCAGGATCTGGTTAGGCCATAGTTTAGCAGCACTACAGGAAATTACTCCGCATTCCCTAAGGTGTCTGATTGCTTGTAATCCACCCTGAGTACAAGGTAGTGACTAAACCCTTTTCTGGGGAGTTCTTTTACCTCAAACATGGAAAGGCCAGCAACAGGCACTGTAACAGCTATGGCTGCTCAGCTAATAGAAGCCAATAGAAGAACCCCAGATTCCACTTGGAATTTTACCTTCATTGCAATCCCCACCTACTGCAGGACACAACTAACACCGCCCACTCACTCCAGGCAAGTGCAGCTACTACCTCCCCTGAAGATCCCAAAGCAAGGTGCTGAATACCTGCTGAGCACTTAATGTGGTATGCACTCATGAGCAAACCCAGAGGTCACTCTTGGTGAGCTGAGCATATAATTTGGCATTTATCTTGATATAATATTCACAGATTAGAGTATTTTTTAAATAATGAGTTAAGCATGTTACAGTATCTTAAAGAGATGAAGAGCACCAAATAATTTTCCAGAAGTTAAAAAAGCTGCTTGCTGCTTCAGTAATTTAATTCAGTCCTCTGAACCACCTCAAATAATAAAACTGGACATACACATGCTTATTTGACACTAACCTGTAGCAGGTCATCTTCAGAAACTGTACTTCAGGTCCTTTGAATGTTAGGTGTCCATATCACTTCCACAGACAGTTAAAACCATGTTACCCTCCTGTAACCCTCTGGTGACATTACTGATTGTAACACCGTGTTTGTTGATAACGTCCAAACACTTGGAGTTATTCATATTCCAAGACCTTACAACTGTCACTAAAAAAATACCTAAACACTTCAGTCTTTACCTTTTTTGCACTGAGACCAAGTTCATTTTTGAAGAAACCCAGTCTGTTATCCAGTCTTTCCACTGAAAACAACAGCAAATATGGAGCTCTTGAGACCATCTGAGCAATTTCTGACTTACCAAATTTTTTTGATTTTAGGTAAGCCACTCTAGAAAGAGAACAAAAACAAAATAAAATCCTGTGATGAAAATTTTATTGCCTCCATTTATTCAGTACTTGCTTAAATTCCTCAGTGATATCTTATAAACGGACAGATGTTCTAGCATTAACATGCAACCCTGCCAAAAATAATTAGAGTGAAATCTGCAGTTATCGTAAAAGCAAAATACCCTCCCTTCCAATTAATTAGAAGAAAAATAAACCTCAGAGCAGAATGTCAATACTGAAGACAGATTTTAATTCCTTCCAGCTGTACTTAAGCAGATAACTGTGTTAACCTACATTTAACTACCAGCCTGTCTCCTAGATTGCAAACACATTAATAGATCATCATAGGGTATGGACAAGAAAATATATACAGCATTTTGCTATTTTAATGAATTCCATTTCTACTGCTGAAAGAACGGAATACTATACCTCATACATCCCTGTTTTGCCTTGGAGTAGCAATAATCATACAATGATGCTATGTGTAGAGATATTGTTGAAAAATACATTTCTTCATCAGCTGAAGTTACGTTTGCTGTAATAGATCCATACTTTCAGTCACTGGTCTAATGAGTGAGTAACAAACATCTGGTCATCAGAAAGCAAAAGGAGTTGACTAAAGTTTTGAAGTTTAGCAGAGTTTGCTTGCTTGCTTTCTTTCTTTCCAAGTCAAAACTTTTTCCAAACTTTGTTGAATTCAGTGAAAGTGAAATCCTATACCAAGTACTACTTGTAGTAGATGATTATCATAGCTCCAGAAAAAAAGGAATGAAGAGGGGAAATACAGCACACAAAGAGACACAATTTAGCCACATACCACCACATAAAAAACTAAAGTACAATTTGGAGAGGTTTCATCTGGTTATATACAAGAGTAATTGCAATATGAGAAATATTTCCAGTCAGATCAACTTAGAGCATACAAGAATTGGTTTTATCTGGTAGTAATTAAAATACTAAATGGATTGCAGAAAATTCTGCAGAAGCAGATATTCAGCAAAAAATGGGCTCTCTGTTAAACCATGTCTTGTGGAGAGAAAAAAAATAAAATTACCTTCCAGTCACTACAACTTCCCTCTTTCCACAAATGCTCAAAAATGAAGCTATCACAAGCCAAAAACTTCCAGACGGAAGATATAAGACCAAGCTCTAGAGGACCAATTCCTAACTGAGCAGGCACCCCACCACAGAAGGTAGCAGCCTAGGCTCCAGACAATGACAATGGAACTGGCACAGCTTCCAAGCATCCCAGAAACAGCTAAATGAACAGATTAAAAATAAAATCTTTCGTCTGTCCTGACTCCACTCGCTTTCTGTTAACAAGTCATTAAAATTCATTCCTGAAGCATTTCTTCCTGGAAAGGCAAGAAACTTAAAAGAGGGATGGCAAGATTGTAACAACCTGACTCGAGAAACTAGTATGTTAAAGGAACACAACTATCCAACGTGGCCAAAGTTTGAGATACATGTGTGAGTGCTGGCACCAAGGTTAGCCCTCGTTCTACTACAGGGATCAGCAGTTCTATGTAGCATGTTAACAGTTTTAAGTCATCACTAACACCAGTGTAAAACAAAGCATCTGGTGCAGCTGCAGTACAGACACTGATTTGCAACTGTCAAAATTGTTAGGAATTATGGAATGTTTTGACTTTTACAGTGTTTATCTGAAGTAAAATGCCAAACCTATTGAAATTTGTGTTTTGTTTCCTGGCAACATGGAATCCATAGCAATAAAACATTCCAGAGTGATGTAACCAATACCACATTCATTTGCACCGAACTGTTTATGCAAAGGTGATACTCAGCTTTCAAAAGACAGCTATTTGAGACACACTCACTTCACAGCCTTTACAGCACACTTATTTTAAAGCTTGCAGGAAAGCATTCACCAGTGGCAAACTTACTGAAGAATCATACTGCAGAAAATTAGCAAGAACCAGATTGCTCTGTTTAGCCCCTACTTCACTAACCAGCCACCACCACAGGAGTGTCACTGAAAATAAAATATGACTTCATGGAAGAGTTAGGATATTTATCACAAAAAAACCACAAAAAACCACCTCTCTTCAGAAGAGCATAAGCTATATGCTCTGATATCTAGACTCAAAACTACTGCTGGAAAATGACACAGGGTTTTTTGGGGTTTTTTTTATATTGTTTCTGAAAGGCCACTTATGGAACAGGAGGTTAGAAGAACAGAGGGGAAAGAAGTCAGGTCTACGTTATACAAGAGTCTACTCATGTGCCTGTTTCTAAATATCTGTACTTCCAGACTTCTGTTTCAGACAGAAATGCTACTACCTGCAAGAGCCAAGACAACAGATTTTCTTCTCTGGGATTTTTGAATACTGGGAAGTTTTGAGTTCATTAAGAAAGGCATGTACATACGCACGAGTTGTTCTGAAAAAAACCATTGAATTTGGAGTAATATTATAAATAAAAGTTAATTTTAAGGACTGAAGAACAGTTTAGGGCCATACAAGTGTGAATGAACACAGACACACACATTAGTTCATTGTAGTGCTGTGTTCAGTTTCAGCTGGACAGCAGGAAAAAAACATCACCAAAACCTCCTGCTGCTATTAGATGTCAACACAGAAGAGATCTGGTCTGCTTCTTTTATTGCAGAATTCATGATTTCAAATTGTGACTGAAGAGTTTAATATTGTTCTACAAATTTATGTAAAGCCTCAGGGATGACATTTTGGAATGAAAGCTGACATGAGTAAAGCAAGTGGCCTAAGATGGCAAACTGCTTCCCCTGTGGCAGAGAGACAGGGATGAGCAGTAAAATTTGTTGATAGGCAGTTTTCAGGTGGATGAAGGTGCTGACTTATGATACCACCACATGTTAGTGCCAGCAGATGGGGAGGCACAAGAACACGGAGCCAGAGATTGAGTAAGAACAGAGGCAACACAGGTTCCTTCAGACAAGGTTAAGCCAACTGGGAAACCAGATCTTCAAGCCAAGGGGCTTAACACCCTGCTGCTACTTAAAAGGCTCACCTGGTTTCTAAAGATTCCAGGTCTTCAGCAAGGATATATGGATTTTTGGTCAGGAAAGGTCCCAGCTGATTGTCTTCTACACCCACATCCTTAAGAAACAGAAGTATTTTTTTTACATCTTTTTCAAAGTCCAAGGTCAGTAAGAGCTGACCTGCCTTTTGACGTTTCTCCACTTGGGATAAGTCAACCCCTACAACAAACAGAAATTGTTTTAATTAAACACAGACCCTGCTTTCTGTAAATGTTTCACAAAGGTATGTTGGAATTTATAGGACTACTCAATTTTTTGCACTGATTTTGCATACTTTTATTGCTCAACACAGCAAGGCCACAACACCTTGTTTATTGTGGAAAGACCCCAGATAAAATAAGCAGTCATTTTAGAAGCTTTTGCTGAGTTTATTTTTTGAAGGAAGACATTTGCAGTGAATCCTGCACGTGCCACATTTAGAGACCTGCTCTTGTTGCACAGAAGTTTGTGTGCATGAAATTTCCCAATCTGTTACAAAAGGGAAGGGGACAATTTTGCAGTGAAGTGACTTTGTATACTGACACACACAGCAATTTGTTACTATGTGAGGACAGATTCCCCCTCTCAAATAATAATTTCTCCAACCTCTTTCTAGTATTCCTTGCACATTTGGGCAAGAAGGTGGTCAACAACCTTGAACTCAGGTATCTCTGTAGTCCAAGTATTTTTTGATGAGAAGTAAGGTTCTCTTCAATCCCTTCCCTCTTGCCTCTCCAGTGTGCTGTGCCTCACTCCTAAGATTATGCATAGCAACCATTCTCTTTCCTTCCTTCCAAGGATGGAGAGCTGCAAATTCTTTTGCAGCCAATTAAAGCATCCTTAACCAGCCCAAAAGAAGAAAGACCAATTAAGTTACACAGTCCTCCCCACCTCCTGAAGCTGTGGGAGATGCCTCCTTCTATCACCCACAGCACAAAGGTGCTTTGTTTCCCAGTAGTATGGCATTGCTAGTGACACAGTCCCCTCTCTTTGTCCATCTACCCTGGATAACATCCTGTTGCTTTTTGCTATTGGTCACTGTTGCCATTTTCAAGTTTACAAGGTAACCAGTAAGAGCAAAGCACAAAAGATCTCCAAAGCTCCTGTCATAGGCAGACCACACAAACAAAATCACACATACCTAGGTGGACAAGTTTCTCAAGGGTTTCTGAGTGATCAACATAATCTCGGAGCGTGGAAGACTGAATGGGGAGAAGAGGTTCTGCAATGATCTGTACAGCTTCTTCCTCGGAAATCACTTCCAAAGCAGATGAAGGTGGGATGTCATCCCAGTCTAAGAAACAAATATAGAAGACCCAAATGCTTTTTGTGAAAGAAAGTTGCTCCCACCAAATGCTACACAGATCTCTTAAAATCCTTTTCAAAATGCAGGAACGCTGTACATGTGATAAACAGCCAACCTATTATTTGAAAACATAAAAACATAGACTCTACTCCCAGTTTTTGTCTCTGTTCCATCTCCTGGTCACTGCCCATCAACTTTTACTCATATGGCCAAATCTGAGAGTAGTACCCAGCAAGCCTGCCTTCATCCTGCTGCCTAGACTACTGCAGACAACAGATCACATCACCTTCTGCAAAAGGTCTTTCATGTCTTCACAAGTGCACTCTTGCTTGATCATAGCCAGATAAAAGGCTACTGCAAAGATTATTTTTCATAACCTGACAAGCCCACTACTTTGTGGCTTTCCTGAATCTGATGCCTGAAATGCAGCTATTTTAACTTTCATAGCCAACTCCAGCCAAACTATCGTGTCTTATCCATTACAGAAAGGCAGCTGACTGCCACTATCTCTAATAGCAAAAGGAACAATTTCCTACTCACTAAGGTTTCAAAGCAAACATTATTATGCTTGTTTCCCCTTAAGTGTTCCAAGTCACAGAACTCAGTGTCTTTAAAAAAAAAAAAATTCTCTAAACAGATCTATTTTTCCATTGATGGGAGCTCACAGCAGTAAGATTAAGATTACCATTTGCAGGCTGGCTGCTAGCATCCACCTCAATCATCACTTTGATTACTGATCAGATGCCCTGATTATAAACTCCTCAGGAAGGGGATTTTCTGTGCCCTGTACCTTTGTATAACGGCTTCCTAGAGACCAGGGTAACACTCTTGCATGTCAAGAAAACAAAAGCACACCAGAACTCTACTCATGCAGATTCCAAAGTAATTAGGATGTGCCTAATGTTCCAGGAAGAGTTGCACAGACTAGTTCGATAGCTGTTGAAAGTCTTGTCACTTCTTTTTCTCACAGCCTCAGAAACAAAAGCACAATAAAATGTTTTCAGCAACGTTTACACATTAGACAGGAACTTCCTAGGAATCTATAGGAATATCAAGTGTTTTCTTTCAACTTATTGAGGATTGAACCAATATACAATATAGTCAATTCCAGAAGCATGCATGTCTTTTATTGCCACTTTAAGGTCTTTATACTTCCTATTGGGAATCATACTTCAAGTTACCAAAACCCTCAAAAGTTATCAATTGTGTTTATTCCATTATATAGACTGTCAACTGGGCAAAACACTACACACACACACACACATTCTCCAGTCAGTCTGCTGGCAGATAAAAATCTGGCATGTGGATAAACTGCACCACAGATGCAGCCACACACAAGCTGGCTGACCCATCATTCTGGACCAGAACTGTTTCAGAACCAGCTACACAGACAGGTCTCCACTGCAGCATTGAAACAGCCCAAAAATAAGCTCTGTACAATCCAAGTTGGCTGGGCTCAAAGCAGAATCTGAACATACAAGGCTGCTTAGTAATTCAGAGCAAGTTTCCTCAGCATACCCAAAGTAATTTGAAAGAATGGAAATGTTATAATCCTCATTTAGATAGAAGTAGGAAAAAAAGTGAGTAAATTTCCTCAGGGCAACAACACCAAGGCAACGTTGTGTTTATCTCCTTTCGTCTCCTTTCCTCAGAAGACAGTTGGACGAGCATTTCTCATCAGGGCAGTGCTTAAGGAGGCTTTACACTGCTGCCTCCTGTTGTTCATCCTTGATCACTCAAACGGCTGTGTTGTGTGAGCTGCTTGAGGCGTGGAATCTCCCAGCCTCGCTCAAATGAAAAAACCAAAACCAAACACCCTAAAAACCCCAAACCAAAACCCTTTTGTTTGTACCAGTACATCTGTGAGGAAAAGGCAAACGCTGAGCTGATGCAGGTAGGGTTATGAAAAGTCCTTCAAACGGCAGCTCCAGACCTACATTTTTACCCAAAACGTTATACAGTTTATATCACTTTAAAGGTATTCTTTGCATGCTTCATTGACCATAAAAATCTGAATTAACTACGAAGCTAATAAGAAGTGAAAGTCAGGAACTCCAGATACATATTCTAGGCAAGCAGGCCAAAAAAGGAGAACCCAGATGGGGTTAAACCGCAGCATACTAAAAACATAATTTGAAGATTCGGGAGAAATGGTATCCCTTAAAGCCTCTTACCTTCGTCCAGTGCTTTTGCATTCAGATCAGGTAATGTTTCTGCTTTTCCTTGTTCCAGCTGTACTGAAGGCAAGTTACTTTCGGGAGAAAAGAAGGATCCATCCCTGGCGCTGTCGGGCGGGGAACAGCTTCCTACAGAAACGTGCCTGCATGCCTGCAGTCTCCACAAAACATCCTCGTTTCCAGCGGGCAGCACAGCCAGCGAGGCAAGCTCACGGCAGGCCTGTGCGGTGCAGCCGCGACTCCTGAGCCTCCGAGTAAACTCAACAGCACGGGCCGAGTTCAGCAGGCAGCACCAGCGGGAGACCTGCCGAGCCCACACAGCCATCCTGCACCTCAGCACAGCATCCTGCTGGGAGAAAAGGAGTGCGCAGTGACACAGGCGCTGCCTGCCTCGCCGTAGAGTCGGCAGCGTGAATCCCCTGGTCGTTACAGCAATTCCTCACTACAAAGCACAGGTAGCTGCCTCAAGGGTTTGAACGGGCGACAAACAGAGGAGCCGGGTCTGAAGGCCACCGCCCGCCGCCCTGCACAACAGCCGTTCCCTTGGGAGCACGGGGGAAGCCCAGCCAGGACCTAAACCCTCCCGGGAGGACGGGGCCCTCCGCGTAAAGCCGAGTCACCGCACACTCGCCACAGGGCGGGAAGGCTGGGTTGGGCCGCGCTCGCCGCCCTCCCCACGCCGGCAGCAGCTGCGCGCAGCCTGCGGGAGAAGGGGCAGTGCCCGGGACCGGCCCGGGCCCAACAGGAGCCGCCATCGCCTCACCTGCGCCGCGCGGCCCGGCCCACGTGCGCGCCCCGCTGCCCGCCCAGCCCGGGCGAGACCACTCGGGAGGAAACGAGGGGGGAGCAGGCCGCAGCGTCCCCGCCTCCCCCCTCCCGCGCTCCGTTGCTCCCTCCCTAGCCGCGTGGGCGCGGCAGGGCGAGCTCCGCCCCTCGGCGCGGCGGGCGCGGCTGCCCGGCTCGGCCCTCTCGGCTGCGCTCGGCTGCGCTCGGCGGGACGCGGCGCGGGCGGCCGGCCGGGCTGGTTCGAGCCGCGCCGCCCCGCGCAACCAGAGCTGCTCTGAGACGAGGGGAGAGAGGGGGCGAGATGGCGTCGTGCGTGGGGAGCCGGACCCTGAGCAAGGACGACGTAAACTACCGCCTGCACTTCCGCATGATCAACGAGCAGCAGGTGGAGGACATCACACTGGAGTTCTTCTACCGTCCGCACACCATCACCCTCCTCAGTTTCACCATCCTCAGCCTCATGGCCTTCGCCTTCACCAGGTACGCGGCCGCCGCGGGGAGCCGCAGCCCCGCCCCTGGGTGCCGGCAGCCCCGGGGCGCAGGGGGTTCCCGGGCAGGGAATGGGGGGCGGTCGGTGCCCGGCCCCGGGGCGAGCAGGGGCAGCGCGGCTCCTGCCGGGCCGTGCCGGGCCTGCGGGGCGCTCCCCGGGCGGGTGCTGCACCGCCGGGCGCCCCGCGCCCCCTGCTCGGCAGGCCCGTGGTGGAGAGCGGGCATCCTCCCCTCCTTTCCAGAGCGGTTTATCCCCACTGGGTTTCCCGAGAACTTGTTAATCCTTTTGAGGATCTCTGTTGAAGTCTCTACTAAAATGTGTGTTACAAGGAGTTGCCAAAAGTGGGCTTTATTAGGCTATCGAGCAGCCCCGCAGTAACATCACTCATGTAGATGATTTACCAGGTGTGCAGTGGACGGCAGTGACTGTTCCGTGGCATCACTTCTGTACCCCACACTGGCTGTGGCCAGTCTCAGGTTGGCTCAGGCGCTGGCACGGATGGGCTTTGCCACATCCTTTGCGCACCACACGAAAGGCTCTGTGGGCATCACCCCTGCAGTCGTTCATGGCAGTACTGCTAGGCATGGACAGGTTTTTCGGGAGCCTTACTGGAAAGCAAAGGGTATAGCAGTGCAGTCTGGGTATCTTGCATTTTTTTGAAGTTGTGCATACTTTTTATTGCCTCCTACTGGATGTGAAGATGATTGCATAATCATCCTTTAGATTAAATTGTGTAGTCTGTAGGCAGTGATTCCTGAGATGTTTTGGCTAGGTAGTGCAGTATGTTTTAGGCTCATTTAAACTTTTGTGGCATTGTGTATACACAATCACGGATTTCAATGGTCCTGTGGCTTAAACTCTTATGGTGGTGAATTCTCCCCTTAAAAGTGACCTTAAAATGTTTCTTCATGACAACTCTCCATTTGATATAAGAAAAATCATTATTTGTCGCTAACCTGATACACAGTTCAGTGTGTAATCTTATATTTTATTCTAAGAATACAAATGTATAGTTTTCATCAGCTGTGAAATAATGGCCAAACCTGGCTGAAGTTGAGACAGGAGCATAAGGAAAAGTAAAACAGTGTAACTGCAAATGGTCTGAGGTATGCCTTTTCTTGTTTCTACATGTGTATGGCCCGAAGGAAGATACTTTCGGTGAGCACATCCCTTGTTCTGCTTGGATCCCTTCTAACTCTAAAATCAGAGACATATTTCTGTGCTCTGCTACAATGTTTAATTACAGACCTTTGCTACAAGTGCTCCTCATGCCCTCATTTCACTTGCCTGATCACTTTTCTCCCTGAAGGTCTAATTTAGGTCAAACTTGTGAGTCACTAAGAGATTCTCATCACTATGTCATTCTGAAGGATTAATGGTACTGGTTGCTCACCTTTGGGGAAGGAATTTTGCCATTAATTCTTTCAAGCAGAGGATGAGCCAAGAAGCAATTTTAGCACTATTGAGTCTTCTAGGCCCAAATAAAATTGCTTCACTTCTGAGATGTTTGTTTGGATTTTTCCAAGAGGATTGCTGGTTTGTCTTTCCATTTGTTTTGCTATCTCTCTGACTTCTTCAGTTTCATTTTCTTCCCTCTATCTCTGTCTCACTTCCTGTGTTTAAATACCAGTTGACTTCTCTTTAACTCTTCTCTATTTCTCCTCAGGTTGTGGAAGGTACACTGATGTTACTTTCTCCCCTCTCTTCCTTCTGCTATTTTCAACTATTATAGGAGTTTCATAAATCTCCTGAATGATATCAGAGTGCTGCCTCTGTGCCTTATTTGGGGCACTATCCAAACCATATGCACTCTTTGAGAAACTGGGGAAGAGGAGATCTTCCCCACATGCTTTTACAATCTGTTCTCCCAGGTCTGGTCTTTCTGTTTCCATCAGCTTATGGCATTGAGTCTACACTGACTGTTCATTTTTCCACTTCCTGGGCACAAGGCACTGTAGACTTCCCAGTACGGTGTCACAAGTGATTCTTTGCTTCCCCTGTGCTGTCAGTTGCTCTGTAGCTCTTGTGGTCAGTTTGTTGAGTGGGGGATTTTCTATGATAGATTCACGCTGATGTTGTGAAGTAAAATTTATTTTTTCAGGAACTTCACCATAGACAGAGGAAATGCTGTGTTCCTTAAAGTCTTTCTTGTCTCTTCTATAATTGTTTTGTCTCAGAAGTATGTGGAAGATTCTGAGAAACTTAGAAAATGCTTTTCCCTTGTATGTAGCAAGCCATACATAACATGAAGTCCTCCTTAGGATCACTGAGTGTAGCTGATACTGTCTTTGATAAGGGTGATACTGAACTTCAGATAGCGGTAATCTTCAGGTATGATGATAATAATAATCTAGAACAAGAAATGTGTGTTTAATTTTTCTATGTTAAAGTGGGGAATAGAGGATATTCTGTTTAAAGCACATACTTCCAGTGCTTCTGACAATGGCTGCAGCTTCCTTGGTTTCCTGCTCAGTGAGCCAGACGCAGGCTCCTCTGCTTCCATCCTGCACCTTAGGGCAGAGATGTGGAGTGGCTTTGGCTTTCCCTGTCCTCTTCTACCCTAGATAGAGATATGTGGCCTTCTCTGAGCCCAGAGGCAACTAGCAGGAGTGAGTGCTGGAGGGGATATTTTGTGGGACACAATAGGACTGAGGAAAGTGACAGACTAGTGGCTTCTGGTGTGAAGGTGCAGGGGTTTGTGGAAGCAGGAGTAAGACCTATGAGAATGTAGGGCTTTTGCCTTCCATGTCCCTAGATTAATGGACTTGATTAAACTGGATTATTGTGTATCTAGGTTTGGTTGAGTTTATGGAAGACTTTTTTTCTCCCTCTCCCACATTCCAAATTTAGTGTCCTAGTTTTTTTCCTTGATTGAGTATCCTCTTTCTTTTGTTTGTTTTTTTGTGTGTGATATAATAACTCACTAGTTGACGTTTTTGTGATCTAGTGCTCTGGAGAAGAACAGAAGAGGGATAAAGATTATGCAGTTATTATACACTTTTGTTTTTATTATTTCTTCTCTAAAAAGCCACAGAATTGAAAAATGCCTTTGTAAAGTGGGTTAAAATTGAGAGAATTTCCATCTATCCTCCCACATAAGCATTAGAAACCTTGGTTTTGCTGCATGAATGCTTGTATTTCAAAATCAGAGTCAACGTTTCTGGGGCTAAGTGAGGAGATGATTTAGCACATTTTCTTGATTGCAGCTTGTTGTGATTGTATCTTTCCCTTTGGCATTCCCCAAAATAGTTTTTCCACATAAACACTATAATTCTTATACCAGCTAGTGCACAGCAGCAAGTTTCTTGGTCCCACCTGTTCTTACCTGCTTCTGGCAAGAAGATGAGGTATCTGTCCCTTATGAAATGTATCTGCAAGCCAAATGCAAGCCTTGCCACTCACTTGGAATGAAATGCAGTTTAACACTGCAAACATCTTTGTTGATTTTGGGGGGAAGTGGTGCCAATGTGACTAAGACAGCTTTCCTGAAGCTGAGTAGTACTCAGAATCCTGATATGCAAAGGTGAGGACCTTTCATCCCACCTGGTGCAGCAATTACGTGATGTGATCACAATGTCTTTCACTTCTTTCTTGGCTATGATGAATTGTTGTGATGAGACTGTAGTTATTTGTACTATCCAAAAAAAAAAAAAAAGTCATCCTCTTGGTGGCAGCCATGACAGCACATTCCCGTGTGTTATTTGCATGTGTTAAAAGAGGGATGTGGTTTTGCTATCTGAGCCATCAGAGCCGGAGGCTCTGGCTGGGAAGAGCACTGGATGGCATAAGGCTCTTGGGATTGCCAAGGGAGCCAGAGTTAAGCTCTGGGACTTGGGGTTTATAGCTGGTATAAACTGTCAGCATGTGCAGCATGGCTGCTGGAAAATAACTGGTAAAGCTGGACTCAGCTGGTTTTAAAAAAATGCTGTGGGGAGTCCCACAGGCCTGCAGAGAAACCATTCGTGTTTAATGCACTTTTTCCTTCCATACATTTAAACTAACACAGTGCTTAAATGCCTCACAGTGATGAAAGCCTGCTGTGGAGCTCTTAAGGTTCAGTTTTAAGGAAAAGAGAAATAATTTGGCTAAGTGAGAAATATTTTGTAACTGCAAGTACCTAATGTGGAGAGCATTTAGGCTGTCATGGATTCTTTACTGAACCATCCAGAAATGTGACAGATGCTCTGCCAGGAACAGCTTTATATCTTTAAAGTTGCTGGGAAGTTTTTTGTTCTTGTGTTGGGACTAAATAAAGAAATATACTTAAATGGATAAACTGATCCTAAGTACATGAAAACTATCCAGATGGTAAAACTTTGACTTCAGTTGTAGTGGTGATACATTATGAAATATTTGCTGTTTATACTACGATACTCTGAAGTTTGTTTCTGTTTGTATTATTATCCCAGAAGCTGTCTGCTGGTTAGAAGAGTTGGGTGAGGGTTATTTTGTTAATCTTGCTACCATATTCTACTTGCCTGAAAAGAAAGAGCTCTGTCAAGTTTGCCTTGGCATTCCAAACTGAATTCGTAGGTCTCTCTTCTGGCTATAATGTAACAGTAGCACAAATAATACCTGATATTATATTCAGAGCTTTGGCTTAATAGATCTAAAAGCAAATTGATATTTTTCCTTGGGTCTTTTAAGTTGTGCTGTCTCTGTTACAGATTCTAAGATGTATATTCATTATTTCTAAAGACTGATTGTGATCATTATTTTTTCCCTCATCTCAGGCATTTGGCATTGGGGATAGGCAAAGGGAAGTGAAAGGTTTTGCAAGTAGCACCAAAACAGCAGAGGGAAACCTAGGAATTGCATCCAGGCTTCCAGAGGTTTTAGTTTAGGTCTGTTTGCTGTGCAAAAGTAATTTGATGATGTTTCTATAAACATTAAAGCAGGAAGATTTTTTTCACTGTATGTTAAATTTGGTCATTGCTTCTACACTGACTTCTAACAGTGCTAAATGGCTTGCATGTGTTTATTAAATATTTAACCCTCTTGTAAGAAAGGGACACCCAGAAGTGTAGTGTGAAAATCATTCAGTGCAATTACTATCTTAACTTGTTATATAATTAGCATGCATATTTCTTAGATTTAATTTCCATCTCTTCTTTATTTAAATAATATATCTTGAGAGCCTTTGACTTCATTCTTATAATGTACTTCAACACTGTGTTGTCTGTCTCTTTAGGGATGATTCGGTACCAGAGGATAATATTTGGAGGGGTATCCTCTCTGTGATTTTCTTCTTTCTAATCATCAGTGTTCTAGCTTTTCCTAATGGTGAGTAAGGTTTACACAGCTTATACTTCATGTTTTTTAAATGTGAATTACTCTTTATTGCCACTATATTTACTTTGACTTTTATTTAAATACCAATTTTCAGGGTATTTTTTCTTTACTCTTTTGAATTGCTTTATATTAAGGAACAGTCTAAAATGGGTTGTAGTCATACGGAGCAGAGAAAAGTGTTATTTATAGCTTATTATTTATAGTCTGTATTTAACAAGGAAGTTGAGTTCTCAAAATCAGTGTTCTATTTGCAGATGTGCAGTTGCAGCTCAGATTGCTAAGTAATGATGCTAACAGACCCTTAAATAATGTTTGAGGACTTTGCCTCAGTGTGTTTTAACAGAAGTGTAATTCTAAAAATTCTCAGACACAACACCTTACATAAAGCACCTTACCAGAAGATAGTGATAGAAAAAATGGTTTAAGTTGCATTACAATGTAAAACCACAGTTGCCCAGTAGAAGTTCAAGTTGGACAAAAGTTTTTGTAGTTATGTGAGGAGCAGAATGTGCAAAAATGTAAGAAAGTTCGTGTGTCACTTAATTCTGTGAAAGAAATGCTTCTACTTGATTTGTCTGTTTTAGTTTTTTAATTTTTACTTATTTCTGTCAGCAAAATCATGATTCTTTGCTCAAGTCTAAACTGTCTCACAATTGGCAGTGTTCAGGAAAAAACAGTAATTGTGTTCAGGACAGCTTTGTACTATAGTGTTGGGACATGTTTTTCCTATATGTTAAAAATCCTATATGCACACTTTTCACAAAGTGCTGCCTGAAAAACTGAATGCCAGAGAAAAACAAACTTTATGAAAGAGTGGCCTGCAGCATGTGCAGAAAATACTTGTTGAGCCATTTCTTGCTACCTAAATGTACAATTCATCTTTAGATGTTTTCCAGTTTCACCAGACTTACCTTCTCTGCTCTTCACTTCTCTGCTCTTCATGTTAGCTGAGAGGTTTTTAATCTAATAAATCAGTTTCATCACTGGCTCTAAAGCAAATAAAACTTGACACTGGTAAAGAGCATAGGTGTCTTCCTTCTTGTCAGCTATATATGATGTTCATTTTGGAAATTTCGGGAGGCCTGTTTGGTAACATTTCTTGTTGGTCTGAAGGCTAAGCACCATCTTTCTTTGTTAACACAGACAAATTTGTGTGGGATGTCTTAACTGGGAGCAAGCTGCAGTCTGGAAACCAGGTCAGGACATCCTCAGGTGACACCTGAGATGTGGTGTCAGCTGAACAAACAGCACGCTACTGTTCTGGAAATGACTCCATAAAAACAGTGAAAAATTGTGTTCATGTTACCAATTGGCAGTCTTCTTTTTCCACTCTGAAATCTGCTGTTCTTTTGTTTTTCAACAACGTAGAGCTCCAGCTTTTGGGTGTATTACATAGTTTGATGAAGAACTGATCCATGCTCATGCCAAGTACTCACATGAGACATACTCAAAAATAAATTTTGTGGTTCTTACTAACTGTTTTCTTTTTGTTTACTGTCTATAGGACCCTTTACGCGTCCTCACCCTGCTATATGGAGGATGGTTTTTGGTAAGTTTGTGTTTCTGACTTTTGCATTGATTTTGCAGGACCTGCCTTTTTAACTTTCTGATGAATGGAATTGTCATGAAACATAATTGTGCATCAAACTTGTGTGAATGTCCCTTCCCTCCCACTTCTGAGCAGTTGCTTATAATCTATTCTTAGTAATGTTTGGGAATATTGTTGTACTTCCTCTGTGTCAGGATGGTGTAAATGAAATCACCAAAAAGGGATCATTCATTCTGATACTCTGTTTTAATCCTGTTTTGTGCTTCCTAATCTCCTTCCCCCACACTTTTCCCTACTGTCATCTCTTCCAAGCCCAGCTTCTCCATATACTGTCTGACTTCTAAATCCAGTTGCATAGGTGGTTTCTTTTCATTATTAGCAAAATATGCTATTACTTTATATGCTTATTAAATTGTATCATTGCATAGCATTACATTTATTAATATTCTTGACATGTATATATTCATATTCTTAACTTATTGCATTAAAAGTACTTGTAAATATCAGTTGCCTTCATGCTTTGAAAAATAATTCTGTTAGCCACAAAACTAACCAAGTGAAATCCTGCTCCTTAAACATCTGAATTACACAGCAAAAACATGAGGAATTTTATTTTCAAATAATTCAGGGTTCACAGAATATATGCTAGACTGCGCATTTGATCATTTTTAGGCAGACTGAATGTTTCTCTCTCCTGCCACCTTATATCTAAAAATAAGTAGCTTCCCAAAGTAGCTGATTACTCATCTGTTGACAGTGAGAGGATACTGCTGATTAGACAGTATTTGTTAAACAAACCTGCTTCTTGGGAAGTTTGGGAAACACAGATCCTACTGCTCACTGCAGTTTCAGCACATGTAAAGTAAAAGGTCATTCTCAATGTTGATACTGTCAGAGCTTGACCCCTGTACTTTTGGGAAAAGGCTGCATGCAAAATCAGGAGCAACATTTTTCCCTGTGTAATTCCTCTTCTTCTGGCATGGTTCATTTAGCCGTGCTTCAGTTCTCAGGCCCCTTCGGTAGACGAAGGGCGAGACTGGTGTGTCCTCAACCTTTCCAGATGCACCCTGGCCTGCAGGCTGTGCTTCCTTTAGCAGGGTGACATTTGTTTCCCTTGTGTTTCTGCGACTGCAGAGGACCATATAGATGTTTCCTTCTGAACAAAAGTTGCTTTCTAGCATGTGCTGGGGACTACCAACATGTGAGTCCTGGTTATAGCTTAAAATGCCTTTTTAGGATTGCTGTAATTTATCTTGGATGGCAGATCCTAAGTTTATTCACGTTAATCTTTCTGCTTTCCGTGACATTGCTGCAGGATACAAGTAAGCTTGAGGCTGTGGAAAGAGTGGTTATACACCTCCTCCAAATGTGGTCTTGGATATCTGTGAACTTGTGAATAATGTAAAGATACGCTCCCAACAGCAGCTTCAGCTACCCACAGATCTGCACCTAGGACTCAACTTGTAACAAGTTTTTCTTTAAAAAAAAAAATTCATATTCAGACAGGGAGGAGAGAACTGGTACTCCCAAATTCTATAGTGTTTAATAATTTATAATGGTGTGAAAATAAATAATGATCATATTTATCTTTAAAAGGTTCAAGAAGCAAATTTTCCAGCTCACAAAAGTAACTCAGATATGCATTAGTGTATATTTATAATTATTGTATGTTGCCAGAGCAGCTCAGAATTTCCAGGTGGCATTATTAAGTTGATCTTTATATTGAAATCTGCATAAAGGCTTAGTGATTTGCATTAGTGAGACCAAGAATACTTAAAGCAAAGGGACAGAGCTAATGCAATCCTGGATCCTAATGTATCTCTTACTGAAGAGCTTCCTGATCACAGCCTTGTACTACACATGTCTAAACTGATTAGACTGATTTTGTTTTGATTGGGTTCATGCAGTCGACCATGTATTATATCACTTGTCAGAGGAGGGGATATGAAGGGCTGAGTGCTCAGGCATTGCCATCTGACTGGTGTCTCTTCAGCTTTTCTGCATGTAGGTGCTACATATAGGAATTCATTTGTAGAACAACTGTTTGAAAGCAGATTTTTGGACTCTGTGTTCCAAGCAGTTTTGTGAGTGAACATGATTTTAAAACGGAGTCTTTTTGCAGGTCTCAGTGTGCTCTATTTTCTGTTCCTGGTGTTCGTGCTCTTCCTTAACTTTGAGCAGGTAAAAGCAGTGATGTACTGGCTGGACCCTAATCTTCGATATGCCACAAGGGAAGCAGATATTATGGTATGTATCCATGCACTTCATTGTACATGCTTTAGGCATGTTTTACATGAGTAGGAAGGGATAAATCTGAATTTGCTGGCATGAGCAGTGCAAGTTTGTTCCTATACTTGACAGTTAACAAGTCCTTTGTGTCAACTACAATTTATTTACATTGAAATCAGCTGATGTGAAAAACAGTCTTCTCAGTATTTTGGTTTTTGTAATGTAGATGTTTGGATGAGTGTGCAATATGATATATGTTTGCAGTGGGGTGGCTTTGGATTCCTTTTGGTAATATATATGAGCAGGGATACTGAAAACAGACTTAGCAAGGTAGTTTCTAAATGAAGCCTGTATGGTGTGTGTCCCAGATCAGGTTTTTTGATGCCACAATGCTGCAGTCAAAGAACTTTGGTCTTGCCTTGTTGCTCTGAGCTTAGTACATTACTGTCATGCTATGGAGCTTGTGGAGCATGTGTATGTATGGCAACTGCAGGACTCTGCTCCCTTCCAGTCAGTCAGCTGAGCACTGATGCTGTTACCATTGGGAAATTATTTCCATAGACAATAATCTGGAGTGGCACAGAAAGCCAGGCTTGTTCTTTTACTTACTGAGCAGCTTGCAAAGAGTTTTCCATACAAAGAACATTCCCCTTCAGGTGGGGACAGAAACACAGAGAGCTGAGGTTGTAAAAGGAGGCGTGGGAGAAGGGTGTGAGTTTTATAGGGAGGCAAACAGAACACTGTGTGAGCGGTTGGGCACCAAGCAGAAGAGGGTTACTGTATGGGGAGGAAATAGTTGCCAGTCTTGCCCTCCTCACTATTGCATCAAGTTACTCCTCACCACCTGACCAACATGCTCCCTGGACCTTGGGTTTGTGCATCTGTCCACCATGGTCACCTGTTGTATAGTGCTCTTATAGGGCTCATTCCTCATGAGTAGGGAAATTCAGTGGTTGTCTTTCACACGTGGCAATTTACTGCTTATGCAAACCAGTGCACAGCACCTTATCAGCAGTGGCTGCAAACTCCTGCCCTGTAGCACATGGGGGAATGGAAATCTTTATGGTGCAGTAAGCTTACATTAGTTGATTGGTAGTGAGAGCTGCGTGCAGCCTCCTTGCCTGGAAAACCCGATGCTTCAGGGAATGGACCTCAGCCTGTCAGCAGTACGTGTTGTGCAACTCCAGCATGAGGAGTAGGACGGTGACTTTGGGCTCTGCAGGAATCACCTGTGATGGTGGAGAGGCATGGGAAGCCTGCCCTTAGGATGGGGGGAGGACATGTGGGTAAATGGAGCCCCAGCACAGGCATCAGTGGTGTTGCTGAGCAACAAAAGGGAGCTGAGACAAGGAATCTGTTGGTTTATCAGATTCACCTGGCTCTCCTGTCATTTAAATTAGAAATAGATTCTAACTAGAGGAGGACTAGTATTACTACTGGCACTGAACCACAGTACAGCAGATTCCCTGACTGTGGCAGTCAGTGGAAACTTGCCCTGATCTGCTTTGCAATCCTGACATTGTCATTTAAAATTGGAGTAAAGTTTTGAAGCTCAGCTATAATGAAGGCCGCAGCTTGGTCGCTTGCACAGGACTGGCAAAGTTGCTTGGGTATAAACAAAAGTTCAACACATTTCCCTGTATGGCTGGCAGAACTGCATCTGGAAAGATAAAATAGAGAGGGAAAAGCCCCAGTAAAAATAAAATCAAAAAAGCAAGAGCTCTGGAAAAAAACTTACTTTTGGAGTAGCCTCATTGTGTTCACTGATCATAGGTATGGTGGTGTAGCAAGGAGCCAGCACCTTCTGTTGTGCATTCCATGCTTCTTGTGCTGGCAAATGAGCCAGTTTCAGTTCTCTTGGTGCACTAAAGCTGCAGGTTTGCTATCCTTAGAACAGGTGGTGCACCTTTCTCTGACCAGCAGCACAGGCGTGCTGGAGAAAGCACCAGCAGTGAGGGTTACTTATAGTAGCTTATATAACCTCTATCATCCCGTAGTGGGACTTATCTGTCTGCTGATAGAAGATTTTGTGTGAAATTGTGCGTTTTTCTCTTCATGATTTAAATCTTTCTCTGCTATCTCCTTTTCAACGTGATCAGTGTTCATTGGTGCAGGATTAGCAATAGTTGTGGCCTGAAGGACAATTCTTGGTTCAATAGCACTGAGCAGTGCTGCGTTGTCACCTGCAGGTGGCAATGTGTATTTTAGGAGGATTGAAGAGCAGAGATTTTTTTAAAATGTGTGTTTCCTGTTAGCAATAGTTCAGTTTGTGTTCAGTGACAAGACAGAACCCCACAGTTGCAGCCTCCTGCTGGCATACAAATTCTTTTTCTTGTTGGGCAGTGATTTCTAGCACTTGCTATGCAACATGTTAAGAGAACCCAATTCCTTTGTCATTGTTGACTAGAATATTAATTAATATTCTTAAGGAATCTGCTGCTCATCTGTGACAAAACAGTTGCAAGTTCCCTTTGATTTTTTCCTAATTTTTTTTTTCAGTCCAGGCCTGTGACTGAACTTCCTTGATATGAATGGGTTCTGGGAAATTGCTTTCATGAAGAAAATAAGACGCAAAAGATACTCAAGTAAACACTGGCATGAGTAACATTACATCAGAAACTGGGGAGGATTAGCCACTGATGAGCCACACCTGAATATCAGACAGCATGAATGTGGGGAAAGGTGGTTTCAAATCGAACTCAAAAGAAAGGCAAATAAGTATTTTCTGGAGTATTGTTTGCTGGTTTTATTGTTATTATTTTTGTTGCTTCTCTGTTACTTACATGCTTCTTCAGGCACCAAGGTCTATTCTATTTCCCTTTAAATTAGAGCTGTACCATGGTGGCACTGAGTCTTAATACTGGAATTTTTCTGCCAGAGTTTAGAAGGATAAGAACATGAAATAATGCTAATTTTAATACACTTATAATTCCAGGCTTGTTGCACTGAATAGAAAGATGTTTCTTCTTTCTGAAGTTGTGTGTCGATGGAGTAATTTTGTTGTGGGTTTTTTATTTTCATGACAGGAGTATGCAGTGAACTGTCATGTTATCACCTGGGAGAGAATCCTCAGCCACTTTGATATATTTGCTTTTGGACATTTCTGGGGCTGGGCTATGAAGGCTTTGCTGATCCGCAGCTATGGGCTGTGCTGGACTATTAGCATCACCTGGGAACTCACTGAGGTACACCCCTCTTTTATCTTAATTATCAGCAAAGATACAAGATATGAATTGTTCTTGGGGGAAGCGTGACTGTTACTAGAAGGATGACTCTCTACTTCTCAGTATAGATTTACATTTTAAGTCTTATAAACCAGATGCTGAGTAATTGATGCAGTTGAATTAGCAGACAGTAGCAAGCTGGGTTTTAGGTAAGTGATTTATTACTGCTTGAATAGAAGGGAAGTCTACGCCAGCCTATTTGTGCCATTCATAATTTATTTTTCTGCTGTTATGGGGATCATGCTACATTTTCTACTTCACATATTTCCTGATTCAGAGCAACTGTTCTCCTTTTTCACCTTGCAGTATCTGTGATCTACTGTCATGGTCCCTTTAGCTCACATACAACAATATCACACATTGTGTACAGTCATGCATTACGTACAAGTAAAATGGAGTTGAGGGATTTTCTTGATGTAAACACCTGAACTTAGTCTTTAAAATCAGTTTTCTGTAAAGCTTGCTGTCTTGAGAATGCTTGGCTTATCTGACAAAGCATTTCTAATTCAGAGACATAGATAAGAATGTATTCATCTAAAATTAAACTTTTGGGTTTGAAAATCCTGGTGCCATGAGTTCCTCTTCAAAACATGTTTTTGTTCTGTGGCATTGAAGGATACTGTGCTGCTTAAGATTGCTTAAGATAGGGATTTCACAAGTACCCAGTTGCAAAAAACACCTTAGCTAGTTATTGTACTCATTTTTTCCCTCTGCAAAAGAATATATTTGGATTTGTTTCACTCATACTCTTCCTGTTCATCTCACAACCCTTGTCTTCAATTTGACACAGCATCAGGTGTCTAATATTCCCCTTGTTGAAAGGCAGATTACTGGAACAGACAACATGTTGGACAATGTTCAACATACAGATATGTTATCACCACTCAAATGGATTTTTGATGAATTAGATAATTCAGGAGAGTAATTAGAAACCTCCAGAAGTTATCAGGGCCGTTACACAGGGATTGAGCTGAGCAGCTCCTATTTGCATTAATGGATTTCAGCCACCTCCATGTTCCGAAATGGGAAACTTGGCTCATGCTCCATACTGTTGGATTAAAGTTGGGATGCAGGCAGATCTTGGTCTCTCATTCCGAGGAAGCAGCTAGAGAACCTTAGAGACTGTCAGGCAAACACCTGTGCTCTGGGTTTTGCTGCCTTTTTGTCTGTAACTTCTGGTGTCTTTGCTTGGATCTGACTGACATTTGTAGGCTATCGCCCCTCTCAGGTTAAATTAATTAGAAAGATGAAAAGGAAACTTTAACAGGATAATGAAAACACTGTATCCCTCGTGTCTTGAAGAGAAATTCAAATTTTCTTTTTTGAAAAGGTTGAAATTCACATAGCTTAGTCAAAGAAAAACAAGTGGGTTTAGTACACTTTTTCAAGAGTTTTCAAAGGAATTGTCATTGCCAGCATTAGTCACTGTAATGTACTGTAAATGGGCCAGCATTCATTCTTGTTGTATACAGAAAATATTCTTGTTCCTTTTCTCAAATCTGATTTTTTCAATACTTCATGCTTACATCTCTTAACAAAAGATGCTTTATTACAAAATCATACCAATAATCTTCCACAGCCTCAGTGTATGTACATTAACTGACAAAAATTGTACTGTTTTTGTGGAGATACATTTTTTAGTTTGCTGTGTGTTTTGTTAATTGTCTCCTTGAGTACTGCAGAGGGACTGCTTAACACATGGCTACCTAGATTTCCTGTCCATAGGTAATTTTTCCAGTCTATTTTTTGGATTGCAGTGTTTTTTCTCATAGAAAAAGAGAATTATTTTTTCTTAAAGGAGAAAGAGAGGCACTGAATACATTTCTAGCTCTGGGTAAAATATGTTTATATCTTGCCTTAACTTCAGCTAGTTGTTCTCCTCACTCCATCAGTAGAGTGGAATGTCCTCTTAAATTCTTGAGCCATTCTGTATCAAGTATAGCAGCAAAGCTTGCTGAAATGTTGTCTGAAATGTTGTTGAACTCTTAATCTTTTTGCGTTCACTAAGTTTTCTGAAAATAATAAATGAAAGAGTTTTGAAATAGAAAATCTTAAATCCTGAGCACCACCATGCTTTAGTACTGACAGCTGTTACAAATGCATCCATTTTACTTGCTGCATCTTGTTGCTGGTTTGGAAAACATACTGCTTAAAACTATTTAGCAAAAATGAAACAAAGATTCTCTTCATTTTATTTTTTTGAAGCACAAACCACCTTATTTCCTCCAAGAAACTCAGTAGTTCTGCTTGTTTCATACATTTCTATTAATGTATGGTGTATCATCTTTGAGAGGCCAACAGCTGATGATACCCTTATATACAGCATAGCCTCAACAGGAAACAGTGAGAAGGAAATTTCTGATGTCTTTCGTGGTTCTGTCCAAGGCCTTCTGAAGTTAATGGGAGGATGTCCATCAAATTTCAGTGGCTGTGGCTCACGTCCTTGAAGTATGCTGTGAACAGAAAAGCTGATTTTTGAATGTGTACTTAAAAACTAATTTATATGAATTCTGTGCCGTTCCTCACCCAGAATCTTTTTGCTGTATTCTATAGCTCTTCTTCATGCACCTTCTGCCTAATTTTGCTGAATGCTGGTGGGATCAAGTCATTTTGGACATCCTGCTTTGTAACGGGGGTGGCATCTGGTTGGGCATGGTAGTTTGTCGTTTCTTGGAGATGAGGACCTATCACTGGGCAAGCTTCAAGTAGGTCTAAATTAAAGCTTGATAAACATTGTTTTGCATGTATAAAAATAGCATGGAATCTGCCTGTGCTAACAGTGCTGCAATTTTATTCTACATGTTAAATGTCAATCTCATAGTAATGTTCCTGTACAGCATATGTTTGTAAATATGACTGTATATATGATTTTCTTTTGCAATTTTAAGTTACAAGCATTGATGCCAATAGACAAGACAAAATAGTAAAGCTATTTGCATTTTCAGTTTCTTTTGTATACATAAAACTTTGAGGAAGTCAGGGAGCAAAACAAATTGTGATGGTTTTCTCATCATACATTTTTAAACTAGATTTGGGCTCACCTTGGTGATGCATTAGTGTGGCAATCTGTCAGCACTAGTTGTAATTGCAGGAGGGGCATGGGGCTGATTGTACTCGTGCTGTTAATTGCCTTGCCTCATTGCTGACCCTCTGAAATAAATGGAGTACTTGTAAAATAAAGAGGCATTTGTTGTGTAAAAGGGCAACAGCTTATGACCTAGTAAGTGTCAGTTCCTAGCTGTCCAGGTGTGGTTTCTTCCATAGCTTTTGGCCCCTCTCCTGCCTTCTTCCCTGCTAGCTGGTAGCAAGTGTGGTTATCTGCCCATTACCAATGGTATAGATGAAACAGGATCAAGTGCAGTGAATTGCCTTGAGAGATGGAAAAGGAACTCAGATCTTGACTTCCAAATTTGTACCTTGTGTGAATCTCTGTACTGCTTTCTTTTTTTACTCACAGTTTTGTTAACTACTCTAAGAACCATCCAGCCTTTAGTCTGAATTCAGTTTTCCTGCATTTCTATCAGAGTTGATGGTCCTTCTATTTTTAGAGAATTCACTGAAAGTTGAAACAACAGACTAACTATGGCACTAGTCTTTATTGTCTTTGTGGAATAATTTTCCTCATGTTCTTTTAAATGCATGAGTAGATTTTTCTGACCTTCAACATGAAGGTGCTGCAAAAATAAGAAGCTTGTGCCCTTTTAATTCCTTTTTCTTTTTTTTTCATTTAATAGATAGAGATCTTAAAGTTTAGAAGATTCTCCCTAACCTAAGCTCCCTCCAGCCTAGAAGAACACAAATACTGGAAATATGAAATCTGAGTCTTTTTTTCTTCAGAAGGGCCAGAGGAATAACAGGATGAAAACTGACTTCTAGTCCTACTAGTCTTCATTCAGCAAAGGAAGCTCTGAGTTTTTCTTAGATTCCCTGTTCTTTGGATGCTGTTGCTCATCTGAATTAATATTATCAAAAGCAAGAATCGGTAATACATGTCAGATGAGCCTCCATTAAGATCCCCTCTCAAATGGAATTTAAATGCTTTCTAGTTTTTAGCAGTGCTATCACACCTCTCCAGGAGGTCCACATGCATCTAATGTCAAAACAGCAGGGGTTATATGTGCTGGAAGTGTAGTATTATTAAACTTGTGGAGCCAGCCCCTTATACAGTTAATGAATAATGAATCTGACAGATTCTTGAAGGATTGATGTCAGAGAGCTCTAGAACAAGGAGTGTTTGGGGTAAGAGCAGTGGCAACATAGACTAGGAAGAAAAAACATCTAGATCTTCCAAGGAGGTTGCAGAATTGCTGTCCTTGTTTCTTTGTGAAGAGAATGATGAATGTGTTGTGTAGTTAGTTAGTTACTGACTGAGGATAGAGAAGAGTGGACTTTCATAGCAGAATACGCACCTTGACTGAAATGCTTAATAGATTATTTTTCTGAATTTCCCCTTGCCTGGTAAATAGTTGTGTCTGTGAAGATCTCTGCTGTTGATCAAAAAAAGTGATTGTTCAAAAACATCAGTAACAGGGCTGTTGCCTTTTTGTTTTTCCCTTCTGGCATATTCATTATATTTACTCCAGCCCTTATTTTTTTCCAGGGACATTCACACAACCACAGGGAAAATCAAAAGAGCTGTATTACAGTTCACCCCAGCCAGCTGGACATATGTCCGCTGGTTTGACCCAAAGTCTTCATTTCAGAGAGTGGCTGGAATCTACCTTTTCATGATCATTTGGCAGGTAAGAAATATATTCCATGAAGTCAAAGCTGCCATCAGCTCACTTACTTGTTGGCTATGTTAGACTAAAAAATATTCTAATGCAATGTATGTCTGTTATTGAAATACACAGTTAAATGAATTGATAATGTAGAATTGGTCACGGTGCTTTCACGGGAGTTTCGTGGTAGTTCAGGAGTGTAATTACAGAGTCTGTGGAAAAAGCCAAATGTTGCTATATTGGCATTTTGCATTTGACACAGATTTAAAAACTTCTAGACAGTGGGGGTTTGGGATGGTGATTTATTTTGATTTTGTTGTGTTGATTTGGGGGGGTTTGTTTGGTTCTTGTGGGGGGTGTTTTTTTGTTTGTTTGGCCTTGGTTTTTTTGGATTATTTCTTTCCTTTCCCATTGACTGTTGAATGGATCAGTGATACTCAGAAAATTGTCATCAATCCAGCAAGGCTATAATATGTCACAAATGCTTTGATAACTTTAAACTAAAACTTTTGTGATTTTTTAAAAATTTCTTGATTTAGTTTTTTAAAGGAAAACCATAAATATAGTTTATGGAGGTTTTTAATTTTTAATATATGATCTCTTCTGCTTTTCTCCCAAAGTTGCCTTGGTCATTCATATCTGATTTAGGATATGCAAGTTATCAGAAGACCTCTGCAGTGTGCATTAATGTCTGGTCCCTTAATGAGTTTCTGGAAAGAGGGAAAATACTTTCATAGAGGTGTCTAGGGGAGAATTTTTTGTTTTACTAGTATAATACTTGCTTGTCCTAGAGCAGGAATTACTCTTTCAATGTTCAATCTAACCAGCAGGACTATTGTAGAATATAAACAGATTTCTTTCTATGTTTTAGTTTCCATATTAATCTTTGCATATTTTCTGTACTAACTCATTAGGAGTTATATAAGTTGAACACTATTAACCAGCTTTTTTTTTTTTTAATCTAGCTAACTGAGTTGAACACATTCTTTTTGAAACATATCTTTGTGTTCCAAGCAAGCCACCCTTTAAGCTGGGGGAGAATTCTCTTCATAGGAATCATTACGGCACCCACTGTAAGGTAATTTTTTGCTTTGGTGTTTTTTTTTCAGTTTAAAGTGACTTAACTTCTAGATATCCAAGAACTACATATCATTTGTGAATAAGTATGGCACATTTCACGAAAGGCATGCTTTTGCCACCAGCAAAAAAAAAAAAGCAATCATCTCTTTTCAATAAAATGTATTTCCTGACAAATAAACTGATGAGGTAAAATGTGCATAAACAACTGTGTTGCCATAGGGATGCAGAACCAGTCTGCTCCTTCTCCTGTTTGTGTAGCATCTCCCTGTTTTGTGAGTTAGCTGCATATGTTATCCTCGAGGGCTGCATATGAAAGTATTCAAGTTAATGAGTCAGGTGCTCCCAAAAATGTAGATGAGGAAAAGTAGAGCTGTTGGTTTTTCTAACAGCTCCTTATTCTGTTTGTCTACAGGAAATACTAGCATGTTGTAAGAAAAGATCAAGCAGTAGCTTATTGTAAGAACAGAACAGTATATATGCAGGATTAACAGCTGTATAGAAACATGGATCTGCTTTTGGTCACGTGTGGGATTTTACCTTGTTAGCAAAGTCCCTTAATTTTCTTTTTTTTCCCCATTACATAGTTGGAGGTAGACGGAATGCACACAGATCTGAAGTTAGAAGCAGAGAATTCCCCATTCATGTAAAAAGCGATGTTACCTTGGACAGCTAAATGGCAGCCACTAATTGGTTTATTCCTCAGATACTGTTATTAGTGTCTTAAGTTATGTGCAGTGATTTCACACTATTAATTAAATCACACTAAACACCCTGTGAGCTCTAGTATAGGTGGACTTCTAAGGTTTTTTTTTTCTTTGTAGCACTTGCACACCTATAGAAGTCTTTATTTTTGGCCATCCTTGTATTGTTGGAGTAATAACACTTGTCTTCCCCATCTGTCAGTGGAAATCAGAAACTGAGAACAAGAACTTTGATTCCATTTCTTTGGAATTCCACTCTCTAAATTCGTAAATGTCTGGAGCATAGAGAACAGAGCAGAATGGTTTCCATATTGTTTTCAAAATAGTGAAAAATTCTACTGTTCTTGAGAGAAAAATATGTCAGTGGTTAGACCATTCAAACAGGATATGGAATAGCCATATTCTTTCAAGATTCAAACCCACATTTCTCAAGAAAATGCAGTTGTTAATAAATAAAAGACAAACTGTGGAAAAAAATTAGGGATGCTCTTAATTCTTTTGAAGCTGTTGCAGTTTGCCTGTAAGAATTGGAGACTCAGTGGAGAGGCAGGAGACAAATGTTGCTAGCCTACTAGTTTGGGTACTTTCCCAGTCTTTGCTCTCAGGATTGTTTTCTGTGTTGTCTCAAGCTATTTGATATATGTGATAATCTGTCCTGCTAGAATTGAAACCATCTGGTAGACATACAGAATGATTGCATTTGAATTTAACCATCAGCACTTCATTTTCACTATAGATATGTCTGTAACACAAAGTTGCTTTCTAAATGTAAATATTCTGGGGACTTTCAACTTCACTGAATAATTTTCTTGCTTCCCTTCTCAGGCAATATTATGCTTACCTCACAGACACACAGTGCAAGAGGGTGGGAACTCAGTGCTGGGTGTTCGGGTAAGTGTTCTTGCTGCATTTCTGAAGCACTTGGACAAATGTTAAGTATGGGTCCAGCACAGGAACAGGCAGTTCCCATGAAGCCAGTCTTTGTCTTGGTTTGGTTTTGCAAGTTCAGAGGAAAGGAAAATTCTGAATTTGGAGGTAGATCATGGGAAGTGGTGGAATGAGTAAGGACAACAGAAGGAAGAACTAGGAACTGCTGGATAAAGCTAGGCTCCTTCAAAGTAGCATTGGCCTTTCTGCCCATATTCTCAGTCAGGTGAGAAGGACAAATCTTCTGCCTGTGCTTGATTTGCAAAGGCAAAGCTTGCCTTTGCTTCATTGTTGTGAGAATAATGTTTCCCTGTCTGCCAAGGTGGGCATTGCTGCTGTTAGCAGCATCACAGCAGAGGACAGTGAAACAAACCACAGTTATCCAATATTTCTGAGTGTACTATGAGCCATGGTGACCTTGGCTGCAATCTCTTTGTCTCTTAGAGGACACCTTTAAATGAAAAGTTTGCGTGGTTGCTTCTGAAAAATGGTTCAGGATTACAGAACCCGTCATCCTTGGCTGAAAGCTCTCACTGAACACGTTAATGTCATGTGTGTCAATAAATAGATACCCAAATATGTCTGTATGATCACCTAACAAGAACTGCAATAGAACATCCACCCACAGTCTGATCTAATAGTGGGAAGTGTGTGTGGAATAACTGTTCTCCTTCCTACTGCTTACTTCTGTAATCTGCTAGAAAAAAACAGAGCATCACTAGGAGTTCCTGTTGATTGCTGAAAAAGAGGAAATTTTCCAGTAATTTTAACTATCTAGAAGATAATTTCTGAAGCAATTAAAAGAAGTAGATAGAATATTCATATCTGTGGTAACCAAGACAGTTCTAAAGGCAAAAATGGAATTTTTAACAGCCTAACTATGGGTATAATTAAAATTAGTGCCTTTCATTTGTATGAAACTGTTTCCTTTCAACTTGACATATACTATTGCATCACTCTTGATAGATGCACAGTAAGTGATGTAAGGCATGAACAAGGCCAATGCAACAGCCCTGCTGAAATTGCACTATTTTCATTAAGATGAAGCCTTTCAAAAAGGAATATGTTAGGATATTACAAGACCATTTTGACTGAATAAAAACTTAGCATATTTAGTTCTATGGAGTACTCTCATCACCCTTCAGTAGGACACTAACATCTTTCACTGTTAGCATGCTTCCTTCTCTTGATTTACCACTTCATAAACTGTAATAGCTGCCCTATTGTAAAATGTGCTTAACCCAAGTGTTCTTGACAGGAATAACAGAAAGAATGTATAAGTGCAGGGCAAACAGCTGTATTTTTTTTTTTGAGTCCTTATTGAAAATAGGCTATTGTTTTGTTTATACCTTTGAGTATATCATAACCCTATGACACATTTGTTACCTGATGGTGGTCTTTCTCTTCCTGCTCCTGTAGTTGGTTTAATTATTTTTTGCTCTGCAGCTGGATCAGTTAGAATAATGTAAAACCAAGAAAGAAAAATAGTTGGTGACCCAGGAGAGTAATACTGCTCTCAATTTTTTGCTAATATGCATCTCATTAATTTGTATATTGGTCAATTGGGTGTTAACTTCCACAGTTTTAAGTTTTGGCCCCACTCATCATGCTGCAAGTCACATTAAATAGTACAGGGAAAGCTGTCATTTATTACTTGTAGCAGGACCATCTCTGCAATACCAGTGGTTTAGTCAGGCACACATCTTTCCTCCCCCTTTCATGGGGGAAACTGAGTCTTCTCTGAGAGGCAGTAGAGCCATTTTTGTGAACTGGTTATGGAGAATGCTGCTAGGGAATGTGTCCTGCGGTGTCAAGCTTGGAAGACTGGAACACTTGACCTGATGTTAAGTGTGGCTGCATGTAGGTGAGGAGGAGTTTTCATGCGTTGCTCAGATGTACAACCCTAAAGTCTCTACTGAAGAAGCTAAAAGTATTACACTTTAATAGTGTTTTTCATTATTTGCTTCAGATTGAGATGTCAGATTGAGATGAGTCAGTTTTCTACACTTTTACTGCTCATTTTCAGTGTCACGTTTCTACACTTGTGTTGTTAAATGTACGGAGCTTTCTCTTCAGGACCTATACAAACTAAATTTATTTCCATGGCAGATGATAGAAACTTTGGATTCATAAACAAGTGGTGGACAAGCCTTCATAGCTTTGAACCTGAAAAGATGTAAACACCTGGTAGCAGGGAGAGAGATGAAGATACTTTTTTTGATTCTTTTGATGTTAGAGAGGAAAGTAAAAACTGGATTTTTTCCTCTCACATTTCTCCCCAAATCCTCTGAGTTTACAGATAAACCAGAGCAAATGCATGGATTCTCAGGGAATTTGAAATGTTGTTTCATATGAATTTTCTCATATGTGAAAATATGGGAAATACATATGAAGCAAACAAGTAGACAATTTAGAATTGTAGTAAATTTATATCTAGTTGAGAAATAAACAAAGAACAGTTCTAGTTCATCCAACAAGGGAGTCTGTTGGATGTTCAGCATGGAAAAGAAATTTGTATCTGGTGAGAGCTGAAGCACACTGGTAGGCACAAAGATTCTCTGCTATTGGCACACTCTCCTTCTTTTTCCCTGGAGCCCCATGGAACAGTGAACTGCCAGTCAATCACTTTTTGTGTGCTGTTTATGCTGAAAAAAGTATAGAAAGGAAAGACATTTTTCAAAGAATTTCAGTTAATGGTGATGTCAGGGAGGTGTGTGCTCACTAGAGGGTAGTGCTTGTTCAGAGTTGACAGTCTGGGATCTGAGTTGTGAACATGTGAGTTAAATCCTTAGTGTTTTTAATCACTCTCCCCCCTGCTTTCATTTACCCACAGGGTAATTGCCTTCCTCGAAGCTATTGTGTGCATAAAGTTTGGACAAGATCTTTTTTCCAAAACACAAATACTGTATGTTGTGTTTTGGCTTCTCTGTGTGGTAAGTGAGATTTCTCATGTGAAACATAAAGCATGACAAAAGCATTGAGAGCATCTAAATAGCTTCCTCTCTGGAACATTGGCAGCAGGGGATCATTGTGGGGGAATGCTGGTAAAGAGCTTTGTGCATGTCCTAGGAAAAGCAAATGCTAGATTGCTTAGAACTCACTTTGAAGGGAGTAGAATAACTCTTTTTCTCATTTCTTGACATAGCAGATTACTGGTGCTTAACAATGAAACAAACACTAGTTATAGGGTGCTTTATCTTTATGAGAGATGATGTCAGTTCAGTTGAGGCTAACTTTGGTGGAGCTTGCTGTAGTGCCTGCTGGAAATGAACAGGAGTTAATGGATAGTGTTAATAAGCAATGCATATTGTGCCACACTCAAGTCTAACAGCTACATAAACAGCCCTCATTTATCAAGCAAATCATTCTAACTAAGCCTGCAACTTTCTGTACTTGTGTGATTACTGCAAATGCAGCATGAAATGCCCATTTTATAACAGTAAATGGACATTTCTCCTGCCAGACTTGTACCTCTGATGCCAAACACATTTTTCATGGTCAGTGAAAAATAAGGCATTTATAATGGACTGACAGATAAATACTTCTCCCTTCTAATTGGGAACACAGTTTGAACAGGTGATGGGGAGTCAGAATTTATTGTTCTCTTGTTTAGCATGATGATTTTATTCCTGAAACTTCAGAGGAGAAAAGTATTGAATTGCTTCTCAAATCAGAGCACCACAAAACCAAGTACATAATGTAGCCTGAAGCATGGGGCAGGGAGAAGGAGAATTCAATTTTCTCCCATACTGGTTGTTCCTGATAATATACCTACAAGTGCCTACCAACTGCCTTTGTATGAGGACTGTGCAGAGTGTGGACAGAAATCCTGCTGGTAGTGTTTCCTGTGGGTGATCTGGATGTATTTTCCTGCTCCCATTGAGAATTGTTCTCCATACCCCATGGTGGCAGGATCTATGTGTAGCTTGAAGTTGATGCATGAGTATTACTCATCCTGACAGAAGATGCAGGGAGAAACAGAGCATGAAAGTCTAAATGCAGTGTCTCCAGTGACTCTGAGGCCTTGAATCAGCAAGGAATTTGGAAAAAGTTTTACAGATTTTTTTGTTGTTTTTCTTCTTCTTCTTCTCCTTCCTTGTTTAGGCCTTCACGACTTTCCTGTGTTTATATGGTATGGTTTGGTACGCAGAGTACTACGGCTACCGAGAAAAGGTACCTATACAAAAGAAACCTGGTTTTGTTTTATTCCAGAATTAAAACTCCAAAGCCTTAGGTATTGGAATTCTTTACCAGAGCTAGCATAAATGTGGATAAGGGGGGATGGTCTGGAGTGTAACTGAAGTCAATAGAAAGAACTCTGAATTCAGCAGGCCTTGGACAGATCCCAAATTACACTGTGGTTTCTAAAGAATGCTGTCCTCTTAGTTACTCAAAATGAGGCTGTAATTTTAGCAAAGCGTTCAAGGATGAATGGTTAGCTAATGTTCCCATTGTACAGGTGGAATGCTAGGGGAATATTAAGAATACTTGGTTACACAACAGATCACATGGCAAGTGGTGAGTTCTTATTGTGTCATCTATGTGGTGCCTTCTAACTAGGAAGGGAAAAGTCCCAAGTACTGTCTGAATGTTTTGTGAGGACTTCTGCCACAGTTTATAAGTCCAGTTGCAAATGGGAGGAGTACTGATGACAAGAACTACCAACATCCCAATGACATGTGTCCTTGTTTTTGCAGACCTTATCAGAAAGTGAAGACAGTCCATACAGTCCAGATGCTTCCTGGCTTCATTCTAAATTCAGCAGAGGTATTGGTACTTCTGTAGTTATATTCCTGAAATGATATCATTAAGGCTCAGCACTAGAAAACGAGGCTTGAGAAACTTACCTAGTTTCAGCTGGTCTTGTTTTAACATCTCTGCAGGAGCAATGCAGATAAATCATCTGCAAAGCTTTTTTGCTTCACTGCCTTTTTAAAATTCTGATTCTTGGAAATGTATTTATTTTTTAATGTATCAACTGATTTTTTCTCCTGTTCCTCCAGGCCATTATTGTAGGTGTAGGTGCATTTCATAACTGTTGCGGACAGGTTTTCTCTCTGAACCTTGCATGTTTGACTTGAAACACATGAATGTGAACTGTACTTTTATTTGTTGTTGTTAAGAAATAGTCAGCAATGTGCCCTGGAGCGGGTGTTCTTACTGACAGTTACCTTGTCAGTGCAGTGCTATGATCATAAGCTGCTTTCTCTGCACTAAGCAAAGGCAGCTTCTTTCTGACTACTTTTCCCTACACTAGAGGTCAGTTATCTCTCTCCTCCACTGGCTTTTTCGGGTGGTCTTGCTTATTGAACAAATATCAGAAATTCACACATGGAAGTTATCTGTTTATATTCCAGGTATTTGTATAGTTAAAAATATTTCCTATTTATCATCTACTTGAAAAGCACCTACAGCAGATCTTCTTTATATTTCATACATGATTTTTCTGGATGTTTAGTCTCAGTTTAGTAAATTTGTGGACTTTTATATTTTGGGGAAAAATCATTTGCACTCAGAATGTTTTTCCCATTTATGCATGCTGGAGAAATCTGACCAAAAAAACTCTTTCTCTGCAACTTCCTGTTACTTCATTAATTACAGGCTTCAGCTTCTTTCACATTTTGTTCTTGATTCCTTGTTTTGGCCCCCACTGTCTGTCTTTTTTTTCTCAGAATCAAACTTATGTTCTGTCATATGAAAGACTGAAATCTAGAAGTGTACTCTTGAAAGATCCTTAAAAGACCTTGCTTACATAGTTCTTAATTTCTGATAGTAGTACCTGCCACTAAGAAAGATGTGGAGGTTTAATTATTGATATGATTTAAAATGGAAGATGTTTCACCGCTATCCTCTGCTGTAGCAAACTTCTGATTTTTGGTGGGGGTGGAATTTTACAGGAGAATTGCTTTAAAAAAAATAGGCCACTAGATGGAGTACAAGTATCAACCAGTTTGTATTAGCCTGAAATAATCCATACTGTAAACACTGTAGCTCTAAAAAGCCTTACTGTCTTTCAGATAGCAGCTTGTCAATGTCAACTATATAAATAGGTATATGTATTAAATAAATATTTATTTCTCAGCAGGTGATGACAGTAGCCCACCAAAACATTCAGTCAATAGTGAAAGCCATTCATCTAGAAGGAGGAATCGACATTCCAAATCAAAAGTATCAAATGGAATTGGCAAGAAATAAGAATGGTATCTAAAGACATCCTACAGTGTGACCAGAGGTGACAAAGATGATCAGACCTGGCTCTGAATTACCAAATGGAAGATCAATTCTAAAATTAAAGTTTAAAAAAGGAAGTGTTGAAGAAAAGGATGATGAAGATGGAGCCACCAGTGTCATGCAGGTCATTGCCTGACGATACTTCCCATTCACTGATGTAAATCTATTTTCTTCAGCATGTGGCACCAAAAGTTCATGAAGGGTATACTGGAAAAAAATGATATTTTGTCATAGCAGGTACTCCCTATTTTGTGTTCAGGTGTTGCAAGTTCATTTTTAATATCTTAGTTGAGGACTTATACCCAAAGGTTAGTAAACTGATAGTCAGTTGGCATAGTTGGTTGAATTTTTTTGGGGTTGTTTTACTGTGTTAATTGTTTTCTAGAAGAGTATGCAACCCTTTGACTAAAAGCAACTCTGCCTTTCTTTCTCAGTCTCACAACAAAACTTTTCCATACAACTGTTAGTAAGTATTTAAAAATTTCATATTGCTTGCTTTTCTTTAAAGGGTCTTTAGGCCTTGTGTCCGGGTTTTGCCAGGAAGGAGATGGGTCCAGGTTTCTTGTAAAGGATGTGAAATTGATCTTCAAACACAGGAGGTTTTTTTGTTCTACATTGTTGTCCTGCTTGATTCATGCACATTCAATTTTTTTTAATTTTTAAAATACATACATAAAAATCTGCTTCTTAGTACAGGGCCGTGCCTCCTGTCCTCAGAGACAGAGGCCATGTTATTTCATTGTTTTGCCTCTTCTATTGTAGTATGTTTTGCATTTTCAAATGTAAATATGTCATTTGTCATCTGTGCCACATTGTGTACAATATTTCTTCCTACTTCCTTCTATTTGCTTCCATCCCAGCTGGACCCAGAAATCCTATTGTCTTCAGACTGATATCAGGAACTGCTTTGAAGGCTCGCATGCCCTACTGAGCTTGGTGATAAGGCAGTTTTTTGCTGAAGCTGAGTTGCTTACTGTCTCCATAAACATAATTATTTGTGAAGATTTGCTGTAGTCTTTGGTGTCTGAGAGGCAGCATGATGTCACTGTGATATACCCCATTTTTTTGGTGTTTCCTGTCACGCATCAGATACTCAACAGCAAAGTCGCTCTTTCTTGCAGGTTTTTTTTTGAGAGGGGTGGTTTACTTTTTGTCTGGGTGTTCTTTTGAGTTTTTTTAATGTATTAACTGTGACATCCAGCAAAGTGGATAATTCTCCAGCAGTGAATGTAATGATTAAGTCAAGAGGTAGGCAATCATGAGCAATCAGTTTCTGTATTAAGTTATCAAAATGTTTTAGTGCCAATTAAATTTTGGGACTCAAGGCATTCAGAGGGGTAGGTAGCTTAAGCAAGGATAAGTAATACCCATTAGTTACTTAGTCTTTATGAGAAAATGGGATTTCTTTTTTCTTTGAGTAGTGTTACTGTGATTTGCCTCAGGCTAAGTACTAAAGAAAAAATGCAGCAGAGACTTTATACAAGTGTATGATACTGTAAATAGAAGAAAGTATCCTGTGTAATCCATCAATTCCTATGTGCCATAGATGATCAGTGTTTTCAATGCACTTAAGTGTTGCTGCTGAGCTCCTCAGAGGCCTTTAATTTCCTACCCTGCTTTTCAATCAAACATGGAGTGTACATCTTGGAAAGTAATGAAGTAGAAGCTGCTATATCATCATTGCTGCAGTGACATTTAATGTTTCATGAAAAAATATGTTAGGAAGACTTTTAGGCTCTCCTACAACTATTTGGTTTTCATTCATACTATAGCAATTCCATATACTGCCTTCGTACTTGTAATGTACTACATACTGCTGAATGTATTTGTGGATTTCTTTGGATACTGAGACTTGTTACTTTTTTTATTTCCTTGGTTAAAAACTCAGTCTGTGTAAGACTGAAGAATGGCATTGTAAATTTTCTATTGATTCAATACCAAAGCAAGAGGTTTGAAGTCTGATGGTTTAGGTATTTTAAGTACTGTGGTTTTCGAAGGTGAGAACCTATTACAGCTGGTGGTGGGGTCCGTGGCTGTGACCCAGGAAGAGGTGACCGGTCCGGGGAGATGGTCCCGAAAGGAATCGCCTTCCCGGGGTCCGGTGTCTTCCTCTCAGCTGCTGGCAGAGGAGCCCTTGCAGAAGCCATCAGCTCTTTAGTGATATCAGCTCGTGATTCCAGCTCAGCTCTGCAGGGCAGCCTCTAGGCCAAACCAGACCGGAGAGAGAGAGGAGAGGACCCATATGGCTGGTTCCGCACGAAGGGAGCTTTATTGTGGGTCCCCTCCGGCGAAGGGAAGCCAGAGACGAGCTCTCCCCCCCTACAGAGGCGAACTGGTCTCCTTTTATAGGGATACAGGGGATCAGCAAGGGGACCAATGGATTACAGAGGGTCTGGGATAGACCAGTGGGTTACAGAATGATCTGCATAGGGTCTCCCAAAGGATTGTGGGTCTACTTTTCCTCACCATGACTCAAAGTCCTTTCCAGGGAGTCCTGCTGGGCGGTTGCGAAATCTCTTACCTCAGCAGACATCCCTCCAGGGCAGTGGCTGGGCATATCCCACAAGAACCTATTTTGTACATGCAAGGGGTATACACACCAACTATGTATACAAAGCTTACATGTGTAAACAGATGCTGAACTACAACATCTACCTGCCTGTGGGGACAAGCATACATTTTGTAAATGCAGACCTGGTGCTCACATTGCTGAACTGCACCCTAAAAATACTGGAAAGAGAAATATTGAAATGTCATCTTTTTGGAAGCTGACTTCTGTATACTAACACAACACCTTGGCCTTGAAAAAATGTTGTTTGACAACACCTTTAAATTATTTCCAATTAAGTCTTTTTACTTTAAATTTTTTGTGTTTTGTTGGGTTTTTTTGGTTGTTGTGTGGTGTTTGGTTTGGCGGGGGTTGGGAGGGTGTTGGTTTGGGGGTTTTTTTGTTGTTTGTTTTGGAGGTTTGTTTTCTTGGGTTGGTTTATTTTGTTTTTTTTGGGGGGGTTTGTTGGGGTTTTTTCTTTTTTTCACATTAAGAGAGAGGTGGCTAGGGAGAAGGGAAACTTAAGTAAACTATTCACATGCTGCTTGAAAAAAGGCATTTCGTCTCCTCTATCAGCAGTTCTGGCTGGAATTCACATGTGTTCTCACAAGTCCTCCACTGACTGACAACTGTATTTTCAGCCCATCACTTTGGATGTGAGCTTTGCACTGAAAGGCGTTGGAAAGGTGCTTTTGATCACTGCTGTAAAATTAGTGATCTGAGTTTTGTCAATTACTGTGCTGTTGCTGAATTCTGTATGTGTGTAACACCTATAATGACAAATCACTGAGCTGTTAAACATCAAGCATCCATGTGTGAGTTCTGCTGCTTGAACAGTGTTTTGTAGCAGTCGTGGATGCACTGTCCTGTTTTTAACTACTTGTTCTGTCACAGCCTCTTACTCCTACTTCCCTGCTTCTGATGTTCTTTTCTTTCTCTGCCCTCTAGTGATCTCCTGTGCTGCTATGGAGAGATCGGAATTGGCCCTCCAGAGGCTGTCCATCAATGTCAGTCATTGAAGGGAGGCTAATTCGAGGCAGCATGGTGTAAGCAGAGGGTAGTGGCAAGAACTTTAAGTAGTAGATTAAATAAAAAATGGGGAGTTTTAAAATACAGGTATACAATGAACCAGAGCTCATGTTGAATACTGAATTCCAGTATTAATGTTGCTGCGTAGATCATACACCACATCTAATTAAATGTTTGGAGCGTGGTTTTGACCAATACTTTTGTTACTCTTCTGTGAAGATCATCACTTGATGTTCCAGCTGTTAAAACTTCAATATTTTTACTTTGTTATCACAAGAGGACACAGATGTTACCACATATTTAATAATTTTTGAATAGAATTGCTCTGTATTGATTGCAAAGTATTGTATTTTGCAATAATTGAGTAAATCAACCCATGTCACCCAGTGTGTGTTTGTCTGTACCTGTAAGGCATAGGAAATGATGACATACTGCCTTTAGAAGCTGTTATGTTTTATTCTAAGTAAATGAATTTTGAAAAATGCAGTGGTTCCTGAGCAGCCTACAGTGCACTCTAAGGTTTTGCTCTAATTTATTATTTTGGAGCAGCAGATCTGATAATGTGAACAGTTGCATTATCGCTTCTGAAGTTTTTCTAGTGTACAAGATAAGTTCTTGTCTTAACTGCTCTTTTTGGATTTTATTTACTATTGGATGGGAGAGCTGAGTTGCAAGATGGTCTCATGACAGACCTTCAAAGAAGAAATGAGGCCTTCTCTACAAGGACTATAGGACAGGCTGTCGTCAAGTAAACAGCCAGTATAAAGGCGCCACTGGCACTCTTTGCTTTGGCTTCCACTGCTGACAGTTCCCACAACAGCAGTTTCCAGTTTTGTTATACCTAGAACCTCTTGTGAGGTGTTGATTGTTCTTCAGAGCCAGATGTAAGATGTACAGTTTGTAAAGCAGCATGGCTTTCCTTTTCTTCCTCAGTTCATTCTCTGTATAGACATTGAATAACATGACTTTCTGATTTGCTGGGAAGGGCTTTTCTTCAACATGACTTCTCTTTTAGAATACTGGTTTACAGAGAGGCCATAAATTCTGAGGTTGTAGTTAAGTTAGGAATAGCCTAACTTAAGGACTTAAGCTCGTTCACGGTCTAGGAAGAACAGGTAAAAGTCAAGTGTTCAGTTTGTAAACCTCTTCTGAAGGCTGGGAGACTACCTGATTAAAAAATTTATGAGAGTGACCTCTCTCAGAACACTGCTTACTACTTTGGGGAGGGAGGAGTGTTTATCTTTTCATTCTTCATTAAAGCATTAAAAATACTGGGAAAAAAAATTGGAACAGTGGAAGAAACTTTGTTTAAGAAGCAACACTTCAAAAATGTGCTCCTTTAGAAGCATGGAGCTCTACTACATTTGAAGGATCAATCTTTGTTTTATGTCTTCTTAGTTGTTGAGGGTGTAGCTTAATCAGCAGTGTCACATGGGCCTAGTGGCTTCATTTGTGCTCAGTCGCCCTCTGGCACAACTTGCACACTATTAAGCTCATATGATTCAGCACAGACTAGAAGCTGGAGCCAAAAGCTGGCATCATCATTGAAACAGGTGTTGGTGTGCCTACTTCGGTGTCTGAGTGCTCACATTCAGCTACATCCTGTTAACATAGGCATGGGCCTAAGCACTACTCTCCTGGGCCGCCTGTTCCCTCTGGTATATGCTGGAGCACTCTAAGGAACACACAGGTTTAACCAGAGGTTTCTGAGCTGATTTTAGTTCTTGTGTGCTCAAAACACCTCCTGCAGTACTCTGGCTCCCTTTGTCTGCAAGTGTGTCCTTCCTTCTTATCCACACCACAGTTTTGTTCTCTGGAGCCATGGCAGGCCCTGGTCCTAATTCAGCAACTTAAGGTAGTTCCCTAAAGGTGCAGTTTCTCAGTTGAGTGGAAATGTGTTTTGGACAAACACCTTGCTCACATTACTCACTTTGCTTTAGCTTTAGTGTGTCTTGTCAGGAACTGGGCACATGCATATTACTGAAAGAAAGTAGGACTAGAAAAGCATAAGCTCTTCATACAGTGGCCTGAAAAGTACAAAGACAACCAGACTCCTGGCTTATGCCCAGCAGGGTACGTGGTCTGTTATCTTTATGCCTGCTCACTCATCTGTCAGTGCTATGGCTGCAGGTGCACCTCAGGTGCCTTCCCCTGTGCTGGTTTCATTTGTATGAGCCCCCCCAGAAGCCAGCTGGTAATCAGGCTCTGCTACTTCCAGCTTTTTTTGGACTAAGTGATACACCTTTCAGACTTGTCAGCACAGCTTACCATTGACAGTGTGAAGATAGTGAGTAGGCTTTCAGGCTTGCTCGCAGTTGTATTGTACCAATGAAGCCAGTAACCTCCCTGTACATGAGAGCTGTATGCATAAAGCATCAGGTTAGCTCTAGGAACCTGGTTTGGGCCTGGAGAAAGTACTTTTGTTTGTTTTGTTTGTTTCTGGAGGATTGCTTTTGGCAATATGCTATCCATCTGAAGAACATCACAAAGAGTAGATCCTGCACGAGTCTTCTGTTGTATGTTTGTCACCCCAGTGTTCACTTTGGACAGCTGCTCAAAATTTATCAAGTTCCTTCATACTCTGAGTCCAGGTCATGATTATCTCAAAGGACTTTGGAAATTTGGGGTATTAATTTTTATTTCCAGCTCCTTCCTGTGTCTTTAATTTGAACTGTATCTTCTGTTTCCATCATTTCTCAGTGAAAGACAAGAATTGGTCTCTCATGCTTGGATTTTGTTTCTCTCACAAAAGAGCAGCCTTGCCCTCAACAGTCTAAATTATATTATGGTAAGACCAAATGAGTTTTTACTTCAATGTGGGAAAAAAAAAGCAAGTGTGGGAAAGAATGTAAATTATAAACATTGAATTCCTATAATCAGCAACAATGTAAGTGCCAGACTATACTAAGGATACACATGGGTTCAATTTTCATCGTTTTTGAGGATCTCAGTTTTCAGATGATCATGAAATAACTGGATTGCTTATTTAATGTTTTTAGAGTAGGGGAATTTACAGCAGCAGCATTCCTATGGCTGTGATCCAAAGTATGTTCTGCAACTGCTGTGCCCTCCCGTTCAGTATTTTAGTGGTTCTTGCTCAAAAAAACATGCATAAAATACTTGTGTGTGTTTGTATATGTACATATAAATCTACAGATGAACTTCCTCATCAAAATGCTCAGAGCCTGGTTCAGTACAGTCTCTGTGACAATGACTACAGTATGCCTGAACATTTGGAAGCATCCAAGTCTTGTCTGTACCCCGGGAAGGTCCAGGAGGAGTAGGCATTAATCTCATTTGCAGCCCCTAGGTGATGCTGTAACACTGACACACAGAGAATGTGAGCTGGATTTTCAAATGTTGCTTCTAAATTTGGGCTACTGGCTTTAGCCACCCTGGCTCGGTTTTAAAGATTTCATCACTCCCGTTGACTTTAATTACAAGTGCCATGCGCACAGTCCTGCAAAGTGCCAGTGTTGTCAAACTTGCTACAGAATAACCAAAGCAAAATAAAATCAAATTAGTAGCTTTGAGAAGACTTTTAATTAAAGTGTTAAAGATAGCTCTAGTCTTTGGAGAGCAAGAGCAATAGACTTCTGTTCTGGTTTCCACCATACACAGACTACCAATTTCTTGTCTGAGTACCTTCCCGATTTGAAGGGAGCACTACTTTCTCCAGAGGATCTTTGGGATGAAGTTCTGGGCAGGGTTCTTCTGGCTTTCCTCCTGTTTCCACTGGCCTTTGTGTAGGGCATTGGCTGGGATAGGATGACTGCTGTTTGAAAAGGTGGTTTGGTTTTTGCTCCCAGGAACTTGGCTGAACCCAGGGCATGCTCTCCAGTGCTACCCATTCCCTTGAGTTTGTGTCTGTAGCCATGAAGTTGTGAGTTTATCTCCTTTCAGATGAGCCTGTCCCTCATCCCCACCAATCTCTTTGGGACAAGGAAGCCACTGGGTGCAGATTGTTACTGCTTCATGTATTTATGTGGCTCAGAGTTTTGGATGGCTCAGAGTATATATCAGCAAGTATTCAGAACTTCATACCATCTGCAAAGAATTCCCATTTTTCCATTAACTGCCATTTTTTCTAAAGATTTGGAAAATCCTTCTGGTCTCAAACCTCAACAAGGCACCCAACTTGTACCAATTACTACGACTTCTATCTGTTAATGTTAAGATGGCTATTGGGGGGGAAAATCATTTAACTTTTATATGGTCAGCTGGAAGACGAAATCGCAGTCCTCATTCCTTGCAGCAGGAAACAGTGTCCTTATTCTTCTCAGTCTGGTTCTGCATAGGGGGCAGCCACTAATACAAGTAAACCTGTATTGGTTTTGTTGTAGCCTGACTCCAGTACGTAATGGAGAGGAAAAAGAATGCAGTGACAAATATTGCTAAGAGATATGTATTTCCATTAATCAAATAAATAACCTGGAAGAAAACCAAGACCTTTTATTACATTAGCTGAGACATTTAGCGTTGCATTTTTTCTTATTTATGTGCTGTAAGGGCTGTAGGTGATGCAAAATGATGCTTATAACTTTTTAAATATTATTATTTCTGCCCTTTTGCTGACTTTGCCATATTTGGCTCCCAAATCCACATCTATGCATTCCATGTGCCCACACTTAAAATGCATCTGGAATACTGGGACAGAAGTTGGGTGTGGAGAAACCAGATAGAGCTGAATTGCAGTTTCCTGGTGACATGTTCTCTAAACATCCCAAAATATTTCTCAGGGTGAAATGTTCCACTTGGTGACTTCAGGTTTCAGCAGTACACGCTGTTCATTCAGCTCCAGTGCTTCTCACGGGATGGTAACATGATTACCAGTAATGATCTTTCATGCTGTAGAGTTTTTTTTCTCATACCAGTTCCATGTTGAAGAAATTTCTTTGAAACAATGCATAGGACATTGCAAACCTGATGGGGGGAGTGGCCAGTAAGTTCACATTAAAGAACAGAAATGGGGACAAAGGGTAAGTCACTTGTCTGCATTTCCCCAGGAAGCTGAAGACAAAGAGAAGAGTAAAATCCCAGACCTTTGGGTTCCATGCTGTTACCTGAAAATTACCATGGGACTTCCTGAAAAAAGGGCTTCTGTAGTAAATCCAAGAATGTTATCCATGTCTCTTAGTCCTTAAAAATGAAAATACAATGCAAGATGGAATAGGAGCAAGGTGAAACCCCCTCCATTCTTGTATTGTGATCTTCATTTCATTTTGTTTCACTGGCTTACTTTGCTTTACCTGCCTTTTCCAGTGAGCTTTCATGACCAATACCTTGGCTGTTGATGTAAAATTAGGGTTTGCAAAAGGTGGATCAACACACATAGGACAAAGTAGGTCTTGCATACAAACTGGGAGAACTCATTGAGAATAGTCCTGTGGAGGAGGACTTAGGGGTTCTGGTGGATTAAAAACTGGACATGACCCAGCAGTGTGTGCTTGCAGCCCAGAAAGCCAGTTGTGTCCTGGGCTGCATCCAAAGCAGTGTGGCCAGCAGGGCAAGGGAGGGGATTCTGCCCATCTAGTCTGCTCTGGTGAGACCCCACCTGGAGTGCGGTGTACAGTTCTTGGTTGGACATCTCCAGAGAAACCTGTTTGCTGTGGGTTTTTTGCCCAGGCATGCAATGCCTTCCTGCATGAAGAAACTGTAATTTGTAAAAGTGGATGGTTTGGTAAAGCCCTACCACTGACACCAGGACTATAAGGCCCTCTTGGTTTTGGTTTTGCATTTATTGTAATTGCTGAGTGGACTGATCCTCTTTGCATCAGGGTGTTTTCACTGTTTTGTTATAGCAAGAATTAAAGAGATGATGACCCAAGTGTCTTTGTACCAGGTTAAAAATTTCAATTTCTTCTTTTTAAATACTGTTCTTGAACCTGTTCAGACCCTGGTGTTTGTTTCCACCAGCCATGCTCTTCTGCCTTGACACATCAGAGATCTTTCATTAAGGACTAATTACTTTTTGATTGATAAGAGGATAACAGCCATTTTAAAATGAAAAGAAAAAGGAACTAAAATAAAGCATTGGTTTCTGAGCTGGGTTCCTGGCTCATCTCTGTCATTCCACCTAATGTGGTCCCACAAGTCTTCAGCTTTCAGTGGGTGATAGATGTGTCCTGGCAGTCAGCCTCTCCCAGCATCAGGATGGGATGCTTGGATTCATCTCCACTTAAGACAATTGACAGAAGAGCCTTAATTAGGTGCAGAATCCCCATAGCCTTCCTTGCCAGTCAAGAATATTCCATAGGCACCTTCAAAGAGCAAGGGAGGTTGTAGATGATTTAATCATCCTCTGGAGTTGTAGGTGGCCTCCGAAGGAGCCTCCACTGCTGAGAGCAGACATGCAGCTATACCAACCTTCACACTGCATCACCTCCTGCAAGCACCCAAATTACCAGGGATGAGTCCAGGCACGTGCTCCCTTTGCTCCATTGATTTGAGGCATCCATCTTTTTTGCCCATTGGTCCTCACAGCATGATGCTGTTTTCCAAATGCAGGAATAATGTACTTCAGCAATGGATAATTCCACCTGATGAGATGGGAATTACGTGCCGCCCCTCTTCCCAATGGTGCTGATACTCTGAGCCCATTACAGCATAAAAAGGAAACTAAGGGTTCCATGCTGGCATGACATTCACCTGCTTTCTTACAGGACCTGCTAAATTTGAGGCTGGATTCCTACTAGTGTGATAAGTAATATTCAGCATGGCAAAATATAAGAAACAAACATTTCTTTCTTTCTGCTTTCAACTCTCCCAAGCTGTAACTCATCTTCTCCAGCTTCCTTCAGCTGTTAGAAGAGGGTTAAACAACCTCACTAGGAAGCACAGAACTTTATCATAGCTAAAGAGGATTAATGCATGCATAATCCCCTTACAAAGCCACTTGCCTTCCAACTCCAGTGTGTAAAAATAAAAAAGGATTGGATCAATGTTATTTTTCTTATATCTAATTCCAGAACAATAGAGCACATTAAGTAATTAAAATGTTCACCTGTAAGGCGCTTAAAAGCAAGGCTGCTGGCAGATGTATAATTAGCTCCAGTTAGCTGCTTGCTTGTTTGCTTCCATTAATTTACCCGGAGTGGGTTCTTTGGGCTTGGAACTTTATTTAGAAAGCTAAAAAATTTATTTAGAAAAATATTTATTATTGCATGAAGTAGTGCAGTGGATAGGCAGGGACAAAAGACCAAAAACCAGAAATTAGATAATTTACTGAGCCAACACACATGCTAATATAGGATATTTCAGGTCCTCCTTTTTATGCCATCTTCAGTTTCTGGTAATTTATCTTTTGTCAGAACTACAGTTCTTAATAGGTTGGGTAAAGTCACCCCAAACATTACTAATTTTCTTGTGTTGTCTTTCTTCTGCAGAGGACCCAGTCTGTTCTGTCTGTCTCTGCACATGACATACAAAACAGTGGGCTTTCAACTTTCTTAAAAGGAAGGATGACTTAGAAAGGGGCAGAGCTGTGCATTCCCAGACCATGAAAGCCTTCTGAAAGCAAGGAAAATATCAGGACTACTATCTGTAACATTTTCATGGATGCATGTGAAGGGGTGAAGAGCAGGATTTTTGCCTGGTTTCCCATGCCACCTCTGCCAGACCCCTGACTGCCCAAAAGCCAGGGGCTGTGGGTTGACAGACAACAGCAGGACGGACAGACAGACACCTGAGTGGATGGAAAGGGAGAGGAGAGAATGGCAGGCTGCAGTTAACAGCTCCCTTGCCATGAGCATCACTGCCCATGGGTCAGGATGAGTCATTTTGCATGGTTTTTATAGTGTTTGAGAAAATCTGGCAGCACCGGGAAAACAAACCTTGGGAATGATTTGCATTTATTTATTGTTTGTCTGTGTGAAGGGGTGACTCTGCAGAAGAGCCCACAAAGAGTGTGATCTGGGTAAGACATATGGGAAGCTGGAAGATAATGACTGACACCAGGGAGGAGGGGGAAATATTATTATACTGATGTTGTGTGAGCACCGTAGAGGAAGTCAGTCTTTAAAGTGTGAAACCTCCAGCACTGAAAAAGATAAGCAGAGCCTGCAGAAATCAATTTGTGGGATCTGTTTCTCTTGCTGAGCTGCCTTTGAAGACTGGGGGGCTGTTTTGCTTTCAGTACCCCCAGGGAAGTTTGGGAAGTTTTCCCTCCTTTCTAGTCTTGCCATTGATCTGAGCTACACTCCCAGATCTGTAGGTGTCTGTACTCCTGTGGCAGCCCATGATAAAGCCAGTGGTTTTTTGAACAATGAAAATGATTGTACCTCACCTCCCTGTAGGTCTTGAGTTCAATGGCCACAGGAGACTGAGCCTGTCAGCAAATGAGCCCTTCATGGCTTCTGCTTTCTTAGTGAAGTGTTGGTTTCATGGCTCCTGACAAGTGCATCTCGATATAAAAATCATGTGTGCAAGTTCACTGTTCCCCCTCCCTTTTTCTTTTTCTTGTGAAAAACTGTTCTTTGCTTTCCTGTATTTCCTCTCTTGTGTAGGGATCAAGGACTAAATCAGTGCCTGCCAGCTCCCCTGCTGAGTCCAGGGCTCCACCTTCCCTCTAGGGACTGCATGTACTTTAATGGTTGATGTTCAAGTGGCCTTGGACAGACTAAAACTCTGGAGAAGCTCCTCCATCACAAAATCATAGAATATTCTGAGTTGGAAGTGACCCACAAGGATCATCAGGTCCAACTCTTAGGTGAATCACAGCCTTTCCAGCGGTCAGCAAGCTGGAACCAGATGTGGACAGCTGCTGATCTAGGACAAGGCCACCAACGCTGGGGGACTTGTACCAAAGGTGGATCCATCCATCCATCCATCCATCCATCCATGTGCATTCTGAGGCCAAGTTACTCGGGTCACCTATTTACACGCACAGCTTACTAGCTTTGATTCAAAGAATGAACTAGAAGATGTACTGTCCTGAAGACGTTCTCTTTCAAACCTGTTTCTCCCTGCGGGGTGGCAGGGGAAGTTGCTTAATGCAAGGTTGTCATCTGGTGCCTGTGACACTTGACTGATATCACAGCTCAATGTCTCCAGCAACATCGGACCTACGAGCTCCACAGGGATGACTGCATCAGCTCCCCCAGCCTACAGCCACACAAGCGCCTTTCCTTGTAGAGCAGCTGCTGCCTTCCTGAGCGGGCCCAGCCAGAGCGGGGAAGACAGCCATGCCCAGAAAGCTTGGGACCTCCTGTCCTGCGCTGCTCTGGAGCTTGCACACCCCCAGCACTGCAGGATGTCACAGCCTAGCTGCTGCTCCTGCTCTCAGCTGGCAGCCAGGCACATGTACAAAGCCTTGAAACTCAACACAGGCAACATGCAGAGGGGTGGAAAGAGGACAAATTCCAGATATATTGTTTTCCCCTTCTTTTCTATCCCTGAATCTTTCCTTTGGCAGCCTGTGTTTGACTGATAGTGAATCCACATCAGCTAATCACAGTGTATCCTGAGTATCTCCAGCTGTTCCTCGACAAATGGTGAAGAAAGTGGCGGAGCTTGAACCTCATCAAAGAGACCCTGTGGTCTCCCCTGGGCTTCCCCGTGACACACTCAGCCACTGTCACATGCAGACATCCTCTCTCCAGCCTGGCACACACAGCTCCACAGCAGCAGTGGGGAGTCCTACCAGGGAGCCCCAAATCAGGCTTGGGTTATTCTCCAGGCCTGATGGGAGGCTGCAGGAGTGAAACAGGGTCTTGTTGACCAAGCAGCAGAGCCAGCTACCTCACGGGTGGGTAGAGGTGCTGTGAGTGCTAGAGCAGGCCAAGAAACCAGCCAGCTCTATCAGAAGCGCCTATGGCAACAGCTGGGTCAGAGCAGGAACTTGAAGCCACACCTCCAGATGAGAAACTATAGACCCTGAGAGATTGACTTGGAAATGGGACAAAAGGTAGCAATTGTGTTTGTTTGCCTTGCCCTCTGACTTCACCCTTCGTGTTTCAGATGGGTCACCCTGACCTCATTTTCAGACAACATTTTCAGATTTCCTGGAACCACGATGAAGTCTGGGTAAGAGCACTGAGGGCTTTCCTGGTAGGTTTGCAAATGCATTTAGGCTTGGATTCAATGGGGTACAAAAAATCTTCAACTGTATTTCTTTCCCCTGGTCCTGGAGTATGGTATTTCATTTACAAATCTTTCAGGCTGCTGGCAGATTGCAGTGGTGTGACCAAAAGGGCCAGTACAGGAGTGCATGGGGCTGTGGCTGGAGAAATCTGATGTGGGGTTTTCCATTTGAGCTAAATCTCTTCCTCCCCATCAGGGTTAAAGTTAACTCAGCTGTGCAAACTCATTTATATTCAGCCACACGTGGCTATAAATGGTACTTTTTGCTCCTGACAAATATGAATATAATATTTGCTCTGAAAATTCACCATTTCTCATGAAAAATCTTCCCCCCTTGCCATTTGTCTCCGAGATGTTGAATTTTACTTGGCAGATGGACAGTGCAGGAGGGTGGCCAGGCTCCGTGGGAAAGAGCGAGTGCAGGGATATGGGGCATCCTCTTTTCTTCTGAACTCTAGTGCAAGTTTTACTCATTTAATATGGTGAAATGCCAATGGCAAAAAAAGAAGCATTCTTACAAACTGTTGAGGACAAAGGGAAGACATCCTCCAATGAGAGGATGGACAGAATACTGGGTGATACAGTCCCAGACAGAAAACTTGTTTCATCTTATTTTCCAGCTTGGATTTAAATAAGGGAGCTGTCAGGACTCAGAGCTGTTATTCAAAGGCGTAGTGTATTTTTTCAGCTGCCCTTTCTGTACTGCTGGGTCTTTACTCTGGATGTAACAGCCTGGCACACAGACTTTCCTAACTAACTGGAAGACAGCACCCACATTCACTCGACTGGTGGTTGTTACCAAAGAACATCGATCATGACCAGTATGTACAGGACTCATTATATAATTTTTGATAGCATTAAGAGAGCCATATCAAACACATCTCTCAATTACTCAGGCAGTGTTGCCACTGCAAAACATAGCTAGTTGGAACGGGTCTGTCTTAGCCTGAAAGTTACTCAATGAAGAGTTTTTCAAGAATTTGAAATTTTAATTTTTAAAAGCTTTCCACTCTCAAAATCAGCAGGCTCTGGCATTTCTTTTTCATTTCTTTTCTGGAATTATCATCTCTATCTGTTAAAAACTATAACATTCTCTACATAATGTAAGTGAGACAAACCCATTTAAGATATTTCTGCTTGAACTTGGGAAATAAACTCTCCACATGAATATTTAATGTTGTAATGTCAGAAAATACATATATATATAGGGGGGTGTGTGTATGTGTGTGCATATATATGTGAACAATTGCATATCATTTCCCTTGTTCTGTGAGCTGGGAAGATAATGAAGAAAGATTATTAGATAATATTATGCTGTTGGCCACAGAGCCGCTGTTCTCGGCACAGAAGGGCTGACTTTACATTCTGCCTGTTCACATTAACCACAGGCACAGAACTGAGGAGCACAGGAGAAATGGAAAAGCTATTCAAGAAGCTGGCAGTTGACAACAGGATCTTGAAAAATTATTTCCTTGGATTCAACTAAATTTCTTCTTACCCCTTTCCAGACAGGCCTCTGCTAGGAGACAGTTTGGTTCACTGTGGTTGAACCAGCTGTTGAAATCCCAGCCAGCTCCTGAGCGAGTGAAAAACTAATCAGAAGCTGCGTTCAGCAAGCTTTGCTTTCCTGAGCCCCACTGTCTCCTCACTCAGGCAGCGTGCTGCCCATCACCAAATCAACAGGCATCTTATTCCTGCTTGGCTCTCGAGCAAGTGCCTCTGCCTCCTGGCCCCCTGCTGTGCCCTGACTACCAGCCCCCCTCCCACACCCTCCCCCCCATTCGGTCCCCTTGAGCCATCTAAAGCAGTGAAAAGTTTCTTACGCTCTGATGGCTTGACACTAGACTTCTGCCAGCACAACACTGTTGATCTAGGACCAGGGGTACTCACAGCCCTGACAAGCAGGACATCTTTGACCAAGAGACCAAGGGGCCAGGAGGCAGAGCCACCTTCTCCAGGCTTTGGTCTGATGATGGGCCGTGTATGGCCTGGGCAAAGAGGTGGCGGTGCTCAGGGAAGCAGAGCTTACTGAAGGCAGTTTCTGATTAGTTTATAGCTCACTCAGGAGTTGGCTGGGATTTCAACAGTAGGTTACAAATCCTATTCAAAGACCTCAATTCTGTCCGCTCCTTCACCTTAGTGTTAATTGCACCTGTGCACTTTGAAGACCAGAGCCAGCCCTGATTCTAAGGCTGAGGCAGAATTCAAGCTCTGGAAGTACAAGCTCTCACTCCCATTATCATTTTTTTGGCAATCCCATTTCCATGTCCTCACTTTTAACCAAATGGAGGATACTCCAAGGCAGCAGTACAACACTGCACGTCCCCTCTCCATGCTATTGCTTGCAAGACCAGTCTCGATTAAAACAGGGCTGGTGTTTCCTTTCTTGGCTGCCCACCCTGGCTCACTGTGTGGGTGTCCCCACCTTGGCTGAACAGAGCACTACAAAGCCACCCCACCTCTTCCAGCTGCACAGAGCCAAGCTTGCTGTGCCATATGGGTCTGCTGCTAATTGTGTGGAAGCTGCAGCGATACGAAGGCTGGACACGTGGTTTTAGCAGTTTAAACATAAGCCTAGCTAGGGCTTGCACTGAAGTCCTGGCCCTGATGGAGCACCAGACATGAGGACACCTGTTGCTGTGTACCTGGCATCCTCCTGCTGCAGAGGTGGCCCCAGCTGGAGCCCTCCTGTGGTCCTTCTCACCCACATGTGCTGCAAACTCTTCTCCGATGATTAGATAAGAGGAATTGCCCATTGACTTTCATTTCAGTTGTGCGTGACTGGATCAAAGGATGCATGCTCTCTTTGCTTCAATTACGTATTTTGGGCTAATGTAGTCCAGATGGCTATTTCATCTCAGCCTTTATATTTATTCATGGCCTTTCTATTTAACTTTCCTAAAACAAATACTCACTTGTAGGCATATATTAATTCAGGGAAAAGAACTGCCTCGATCAATATGTTGAGGTTAAGTTTCTGTACCACAATAGGTCCTATGTACATAATTTCTATTTTTATTACCCCAACTCTAGCCTCAGATATATGAGCAATTTCTTAAAAGTGTTTACTTTGGCTTTTTACAAATTTACACAAATTACTTCTTCTCTGATTATTAGATTTACAATATGCAGATATTCTTTCATTGACCTTTTAGTTAAACCCTTCTGCAAACTTTGGCTGAATACTAATAAATTTACAAAAATACCAAGGGCTCAAATGTTTGCCAACATGATATTGCACCATCTCTGACTGCAGTGTGCCTGTCCAGCAGAGGACAAAATTTGCTGTTGAATTTATGTGCAATCTTGCAACCAATGTGTGAACACAAAGAGTGGAAAAGCTGAGGAGACCAACGAGACAAAAAGTTTCCAGTTTGAATTTACATCATCTTTTAAACTGGATCTGCAGGTTGGTGTTGTGAGTTGGCTCAGAGGCTGCTGGTGGAGAGCCGAAGGCAGTGCCTGGCAGGAGATGTCCAAGGAGGGGCAGTGCCTGGCTCTGGGCTCAGCAGAAGGGAGGGGACATGGGAAGCCACAGTTTAATCTGTCTGGAATTTGATTTGGGCTTTTGGTCCTTGTCGGGATAACAGGATTGCAATTCCTCTTGGTACACTTACAATAAGAACATCTGAAACTCAGCTGCAGCCAGGCACGATTTTTATTTTGGGTAATCTGATTTTAGCTTTGGTGATTAGCTGCTCCATTGTCAATGGCCAAATCTAATTGCCATTGTAGTTTCTCTTCTGGATCCAACGAGTGTTAATGTCTTACAAGCTGGGTTTTACTTCACACCTTCTCTTCTTAAGCAACCTCTTCCAAAGCATTTGCAAACAGAGGAGGTAATTTCAGACCCAAGCATGAGGAAAATGGTAGCAATCACCTGTCAATTTTTCTGTTGCATGAAATGGACACAATGGGCCATCTTTTAACATCCTGGGTATTAGTACTGGCCTGAAAATCTTATATGTATATTTATATTTAGCATTCATAATATAACATACTTTCCAAGACATAGGTTAGATGAAGTTTTCCAGAACCAGATCCTCTTCAGCATTTTACACGCATATTTTTATGTGTGAGTGACTGCTCCAGAAATCAGTGTGAAACTGGGACACGACAGCTCTCCAAGTTTTATTAAAGATTTTTTTGTTGTTAGTAGAACAATTTCCTCCAGAGTTTGTTTGATTTAGAATTAAAAAAAAGGGATGGTGAAACAATTTATGACAGCTCTTCCCTTCCCTGCCAACCCTGTTAAATCAAAAAGACAATTAGAAATGTAGAGTTAACCTAAGTACAAATCCTTAGCCTGAGAAGAAAAGGAGACAGCAATAATAGTATGAAGACAAGTTTTTTGTAATGCCACTTTCCTTTTAGTTGGACTTCTGCACCAAATGAAGCTAAGATTTAGATCCATAACCTGGCTGCTCTTGGAGAAAATATTTCAATCTTCTCTAAGGCTAAAAGCAGAAATAAAATGCTGTGATGGCTTGGAAAGGCACATGAAAGACAGCCTGCTCTGCTGTGTGTGGAGGGATAGCATTGCTAGCGCCACACGTATATAAAACAGCATCCACACAGTGATGCTCAGCACCTTCAGACTCTCCTCCCATGGAGCCCCCTGGGGGAACCCTCAAAAGCCAGTTAAAAGTCCCTCCCAGTCTATGCTTCAGAGAAAACCCCGAAAACCCCCATGTGAGAAACCAAGTGCTTTCCAATGAAATTACCTCAGACTAATTGGAAAAGCAGGAACAGTATGCAATTGCCCTCAATGCAGTGATATTTAGAGTTTGCCTGCACCAATTAAAGTCCACCCATGTGTCAATATTTCTCCAATTACTAGGCTACTGGTGTCCTTGCTTATCCCCAGCTCTGAGCAGCTCCAGCTGCTGTGGGTGAGCACATCCTGTCTGTGGCTGCTGGGATGGATGGAGGCAGGACCTGCCTGGCTGAGTGCCATCCACACCAGCCTGTGGAAGTTCCCAGGTACCTAACCTGCTCCTGCCCCACTGCTAGCCAGCCTGAATGAGGCGTCTTGTTTGTATCCAACAGCATGGGTAAGACTGGGGCTGGCCTCAGGTGCTTGACCCTGGGCAATATTTTTCCCTTCAGCTGGGGCCTGCTCTTCTCACTCCCATCGGTTCCCCATGAGGAGTAGTTGCCACTGGCAAGGAATCGTAAGTCTTGGTGGCAGTACGTGCAGAGATGGTGTGGGAACAACAGGGAAAAGAAGAGAGGATGTGGCATATTCAGGGCTTAAGAGACAGTTTTTCCAAGGAAGGATGGGGAGATTGTTTCACTCCAAAGCCACCACTGGCAAAGGTCTCAGTGAAGAGCCTTGGCTAGAAATTCAAACTTCAGCTTGGTTTCAGAGTCACTGAAATTGTGCAAATACTTCAGTTACTGTGGATACAGGAAGAATTGTTAATTAGTCTGTTTTCTGGGTAAGCAATAAATACAAGTATTATGATAAAATCTGGCCACAAATTTGCTGGTTTGAATTTCTTTGTCTTAAATAACATCTTTGTGAACATGTTTTCGAGATCCTTTCCCAGACTTCCCCATGCCAAACTACCAGTACTTTGGAGTGTAGGCTTGCACAGGGCCAGCGACATGGGAAGTCAGCACAGCATTTTGGGTTATTCTCAGCAGTGGCTGCATTAAAAGCTGACATCTTCTGCAAGAATTTGGATTGTAAGTATTTGACGCTTCCTCCGTGCACACACACACCCCCGTAATGATCACACGGAATTTTCATAACCGTTTATGGTGTTGAAAAGAGGAGCCAGGTTTCTTGCTGTTTACTGTTATGGATATTATCTCAGATTCACTTTCCTTTATTGCTGTAGTTTTCTCTCCTCTGTTTTAACTCATCCCCATGGGCCGTCTTTAGCCAGATTACTGACAACTGATTTAATCGGTGTTATAGGGATGAACTCAGAGAAGGTCTGATGGCACAGCATGAGCTGCCTGGAGCTGGCAACCAGTTGTAACATACCCCAAGTAACTATCCTTTTCTATTTATTTTTGTAGTCTTGAGTGATGATGCTCTTCTTCATAAATGGATTGGTTTTGGACAACAGGATGCTACACTATTTTGAGAGTTTGTTATTGTTTTAAATGAACACCACTGTAGTACAGGTGGGAATTTAACTCATGGCTGGAAATCAGGAGGCCATCAGTCCTACACCCAGCTTGGACAGGCTGAGTCAAATCTTCTTTTGGGTACCTCTTTATGGACTAAGACAGTGTGAGTGCTGTGCTATGGGGCTGGAAACAAAGCAGGTTATTAGGAACCTTGGGTAGGGTGCTGGGGAATGGACTCTGCATGGGTCAGCTTGCAACTGAGGGCCAGTTTGACTTCTTCTGGCAAGGTGCTGGCTGGGCGGAGTGATGTATGCGGGTGGCTCAGAGTCAGTGGTGTTACCAGCTCTTCTTGCATGAGATCACTATTCAGGAAGCATTAATTTTAGCAACAGAACATGACTTTGTGTTGAGGGGAAGTACACAGAGAGCTTTGAGTAAAAAGCACATGACTACAAAGGAGTGTGATTACTTCCGAATTGTGAAATAAATGAAAGTGGCTTGTGTATTGTCTTTCTGTGGTGCTGCTTATAGACAGCAGTTGTACAGCAGCACTTGAGTTTCCTTTCTGGAAATATGCTGCAGACCACAGGAAATTTCTAAGTCTAAATAAATGGGTTTATTAACTAAATAGGAAAGCTACCAAGTCCAGACCCCTTGTGATCACATTTCCCATTACATTCTGGTAACTGTTTGAAACTCAGGCAAAAATCCTGAAACTCCAAATAGCAGAACCTGCATGGACTATCCCTGGCTTCAGCAGAACTGCATGAGGATGTGAAGAGGGACTGAGGCATGGAGTGATGCAGCCTTAGATATCACGTCCAATCTTCACAGCATGGGATCTCAGATGGCTCTGACTACACAGAATTTTAGATTGCAGCTCTCCTGTTTCCTTGCCATTTTCTCAGTTCCTTTACCTTGACTGGAGACTAACTTTGCATTAAAGAGATAATTGCTTCTGGCAGGTTGGAATGGGGTACTTGCCATGTGCCAGAAATTGCTGCAGCCTATGATGCCTGCTTCTGAGATCCCACCAAAATTACCTGACTCATCTTGGAAACACTGCAGGTAAGGGCAGGATTGTATAAACTTAATACTGCCATGAGGGGATAAACACATCCCACAGAGGCAGGCACAAGAGGCTGCTGACCACAAGACATAATGGAAAAATACCATGCTGAAAAAAGGTTGGTTTAAGGCCATTTGAATAATTGGTTTCCTCTTTGAAAATGTAAAAGAAGTGGAGAAAACTACCTTAGAAATAGAAGAGAACTCAACAATACCCATAATGAGGAATAAGGAGGAGCCTTTTGATGCCACATAAGGGCAATGATTGACTAAATGCCATCATCAAAGGTTAATATCTGAAAACAGTATTGGCCAGCATTTCTGTGACCCCGTACAACACTCCATGAGACAGCTGTCTGATCCTCGGCGAACACAGCTGGTACCATGTAGATGGAAAAACACAAAGCCCGTAGCTTCCTAGGAACTTGGGTCTCCTAGGTCCAACAACTCACTGAAGTCCTTCACTAAAAGGATCAAGCTCCATCTTAAAACTCATCAGCTTATTTTGTCCCTACTGCCCAACTAGGAAGCTGACCCATGACCTCCATGTCCTTGGATGGTGAGGTAAGAATTTACAGAGAGCAGCAGCCAAGGTCTCACTTTGTTAAGCTGAAGCAGCCAGCCTCATGCATTCCTGTCTATTAAGAGGAGACTGAGACAGCCAGAAAGCCAGAGGGGTGGAAATGCTCTTCAGGAAGCTTTTGAGGTGTTACTCCCTTCATTATGGAGGTCAAAGAGCTGTCTAGCCGTGCTGCTTCTGTCCTGACCAGCTGTGCTGGTGACATGCTGGCTCTGTGTCATCCCACGAGCACATGGCCGTGGAGGGCAGAGCTGAGCCCTGTGTCACTGAACAAGAGGAAGTGTCTGACTCTGCCAGGGAGGAAACGAGTTCAGGCCTTAAAGACAAGAGCAGCAGGTCACTCTTCCTTTGTGGAAGGAGCTTTGATGTGCAGTTATGATGTCCAGTTATCTCTCTGTCCAATTAAGAAGCAAGGCTAGTGAGGGCTGTCCTGCAGAAGGCTGCTAGCCATCGCCTGAGCCACTGTACCAGCCAGAGGCGCAGCTCTGGGAATGAACCTGAGGGGACTTGGCTGATGGACACCCAAACACCCTGCAAACCCCTCCTGAGCCAGCCCCTCCAGCAACTTTTCAATGAGCTGAATCTCAACATAAATTTCAAAGGGAGTTTGAATTACTTGCAATTTTGTATTACAGCTACGTTATGCTTGAAGGCCCAAGTGTCCATGAGGGTCATTGAAATGCTATTTTTGCTTCTTCAAACAAAGGAACCCTTGATACCAAATGAGTGACTGTATCCCCCAAGTATACTGTCCTGTCTAAATATGGAAATATTCGTAAGCATTTGTTTTCATTATCCCAAAAAGGAGGAATTGCTATTTCAGTTTTTTTTCCTGAATTTTAATAGAGAGAAGAAAAAAACTCCTGGATGAGGACGGGTTTTTATTTTCCCAAGAAAAAATACTTCTGTGTGTGCGATACTGGCCTTGCTTCTGCAACAAAAATATTCTTTCAGGATATTTTGATGATGTCCCCTGGGGGCACATCATCATCAGCTGTTTTCCAGATGTTTTAGTCTTTCTTAATCATACTCTTTCACTAGCCAAGAGATCTGATTCAAAGCTGAAGAACGTCATTCCATCCGGCACAGCTCCTCTGAGTCCCCAGGAAGTATTTCGGTTTTGCAGCTTACAGACATGAATTTAATTAAAATATAAACTGAAATAAATCTATTTACAGTGTAGTTATGCATACAACACACCACTGGCAGTCTAGAGCTACCAGCATTGCCACTAGGCAATGCATGTTCAGTTTGTATCTCATGTGTTTTATGCATCAGGTTGAACTTTATAACCCTGCCCTGGGAAATGCAGGCTGCCTTGCTATCCTGAATACTTACTATCATCTGACAATGCTCTCATCTTGCTGCCCACCTCTCTGCCTAGGTCATTTGTGAGTCTATTGATCAGCAGGTCTCAGCACAAATTGCTAGTCTTTCGGTGACCTTCCTCCATTGTAAAAAAGTTGTGGTTTGTTTCCTTTCTTGTAACCAAGCCTGCAGTTGCCTGAGGCTCTAGTGGGGAGTATTGTCAGAAGCCTTTGGTCAAGAAGCAAGGCAGTCTCATCCTTTGCATCTGCCAAGAGTCAGTGCACAGTGGTTTCTCCACCAGCTCCATCATGCAGGGATCTGCCTTTACCCTAAACACCAACCTTTGGCTTTTAGACCGAAGATCTCCATCAAAAAGACTGTTTTCTCCATTGCTCCACTCTGTGTAGTCATCTATTCCTGCTCCTTAATCAAAAGTGCACCCTCCACATCCATTTCCTACTGTATAATAATAATAATAATAATAATAATAATAATAATGACTTGCTGTATATTTCTGCTCTTTAAAGTAAATTGGCTGTGCATGTCTCAGGGAGTTTATGCAGGGCCTAGTTTGGAGGGGTCCAAGCTGTGAATGAGGCCCCTGGGTTCTCCCTGGAAGCCTAACATGGAGATGACAGTCCTCTGTGTGACTGGAATCATGTCTGCTACACACATGGCGATCCTGATATTTTCCTTGCTCCATCAAGGGGTGTAGTCTCCAACTAGCAAAACAAAACATACAAGAATTTTTGAAAAATTAGGTTCTGACTAATTCTGACTTCTGATTTTTTGAAAAGAAGCTTGGGGATTTTTTGGAAAGTGGTTTTTTCCATAATTCTGTAAAAATGGAAATACTTTCTTTTCATTGTTCTAACATTGTTTCTCCAGGAATCTTTGCTTTAAGTCATGTTGAATTCAATTAATTTCTCTTGTTTTCATTCATAAAGGACCAAGTCTTCCAAACACCAGAACTCAGCAGAACTTTGTGGGAAGTGGACATATCCAGCTTCGTATGCACTCTTGACCTTGTTAGCTTCCTAGAAACGTATCAGCCAGTATTTTTTTCTTTCAGAAGGGAGGGGAAAAAAAAAGATCCTGTTTATGTGGATGATGAAAATAAATACTTTTTTAATGGATGCCAAATGTCAGGCTAACAACCTTGAGAGCTTGATCACACCTCCTAAAAATGCAGATGAAGGCAAAACTCTCTAAGTTTTTTCATGTTTTACCCTGGATTTTCCCAGTTATCAGACTCCTGGGATTTGCATTTTCGGGAGGAATGATGTGGTGTGGCCCCTTGGCTTCACAGAGGCTGAGTGCATGAGGTGTCCTTTTGCCAGACTGAAGACAAGACTTACCAGCTCCTTCCCACTTCCCTGTCCCCTGTGCTGGTTAGAGCACGTCAGAGCACAAATCACACTGAGGTCACAATGCCACCAGCATCCTAGGGTGAGCCCAAGGCTCATTACTAGCCTGTTCTGAGCATACACACTGTCAAGGTTTCATCCTCCCCAGCCCCTTCACTGTATCTCCAAATACATGTTGCCAGCCAACTAGGAGAGCAGGTCTTGTTTTTGTGTCCATGCCTCAGCATTTTGCTTCTGCTCTGGGACTGTGACCCCATCCACCCTTGACCTGCCCATGACAGACTCAGACAGGATGAAAGAGCCCAAACATAAAAATTCTCAAAAATGTAAGGTAGAATAATTTTTCTGCCATTTATTTTTGTCTACTGTCTACCACTGCTGTGGGAGAAGTCCACAAAAGTGAACAGCAGAGTAGGTGGATTATACAAGACCATGGGCAGTTCCTGTTGCCACTGACTCTGCAGGGGCTGCAGAGTCCCCCAGAGTCGGAAAGGGAAGTTTTCCTGATGTGGGAATGCTTGAAATTGTTTAGGCACCTGCTCACATACTTCCACAAGTCTCAGTTAGAGGGAGGAAGAACCACAAAACTTAGAACAAAAACATATACATTGGAAAGTAAGATCTGGTGGGGTCTTTTCTTTATTTTTTGCTTTTGTAAAGGAAGCGGATGCAGGTAAGTAAAGAAAGGAAGGTGGATTCTAATTTCTTGGTATTTGATTATTCAAGGGAATAAGAGGTACAGCAAAATTCCGACATGCAGTTTGGCAGAGTACAATACCATTATCCCATAGGAAGTAAAGACCATTTATTTCAGTGCTCTCTCCTCCGGATTTATAACTCCCATGTAAACTTTATGCAGACTTCACAGAGCAGGACTGTGGCAGGTTCAAGGAGTAAGGTCTTTCCTGTACAGTCACATTAAAACAAACCTCGTATTTGCCAGAGGCAGCCTCCAGTTTGTTTTCAGAAAGAGGAAGTGCAGTGAACTTCTTCATGGAGACTTCACTTATGATCTTCCTCATTTTATTTCCCCTTCATATTAAAATAGACCTTTTAGGCTGAAAGTTGATGGTTCCACTTTGTACATGCAAAGCGTAACAGAATGGTGTGAGATGAAATGTAGAAGCTAGTCCAGAATGACACAAGGAAGAAAACAGCTTCAGCTGCAAATACTGAACCAGTTAGGATGTGAAAATCATTCCTCTCCTTCAAGCTGAAACAAAAATGTAGCAGAAAATATAATGTCTGGGTGGCATGAGCAGAAGTCCTGGGATCAGAACAAAAAAAAAGGAAATTATTTAAGCATATTAAGTTTGTTTTAGGAGCTGTTGGAGCGTAGAGAGGAAGGAATCATTTGCTAATTGTGCCATACATTTTAGAGGTTCTCCTTATTTATTCTAGTCACATACATATGCACTCTTTTACTACGGAGAACTATTTAGCCTGCAGAGAACTACATTTTGATGTGCATGCATTGTAAAACCACTATAGGAAGAGTGTTTAGTAAGCAGCTAATGACTTCCTTAAAAGGATAATACAGTTAACAGTTGAGAGGATGTACAGCTAAATATGGCCCTTGTAAAACTTAGCAGATTCCATTAAAAAACAGACGTGCAGGAAGTGTCTAGTTCCTATTAGAACTGATTGTACACAGTTGCATGGGAAGAAATAAATTTAGTGTACAGAATTTTACATCACATCCTTTGAAAGCATTGATATTCTCTGGGGTCTGCAAATCTGTGCATCTGGTCCACATACACACACATACACACACAAACAATTAACTGGTGTGCAACTGCTTTAAAGGAAAACGTACATCTAAAACTCAGAGTCTGCACATCCCGAAGTGAAGGGCAACATCCTACTGACTGCAGCAGGCCTGGGTCTGGTTACACCTGAACCTGTAAGTTAGGCTCTCCCCTTATGGATACTGCACTCACCCAGAGGGACTCCAGGTCTGTGTAAAGGAGGGGGAAATCCATCCCTGTAATTTCTGTGTTAGAAAAACAATTCCATTTTATTATTTGATATAATTTTCTATTTTGAAAATTAAAACAGAGCTAATGCTAAAATTTCCTTCATTGGATTAGTCATTTATTATGAACAGCAATTATGCATTCAGTCTTACTCAAGTTAAATGGTTTTATGAGACGCTGTGTTTATTTTCAAGGTATTTTCAAGGAAAAGATTTGGAGCTGGAATCATTTAGCATTGAAAGGTCGGTGGTCACAGGAACCTGAGAAACCTTTCTCAACTGTATTTGAAATGATTTTTTAATTCATTTGCAAGGACATCAGAGAATCAATTTGCCTCTAGCCACAGTCCTGACGCCAGCGGGTAAAGCCAAGGAAATGACCCAGAGAGCATCAAGATAAATCCCTGATGAAATCCAAGGCAAAATTGCCTACCGGAAACCTAATGAAGCGGACTCAGAGGATATTCATGGACCCAAACAAAAGCTTTTTCTTCCCCCAGAAAGACTCAATTTCCATTGACACAGTGAAGCATCAAGCTTGTAGCATGGGGATGCCCCAGATGAGTTCAGGACCTCAGGAAGGAGTGAAGTTTCAGGCATCTGAGCAGCAAGGGCTCTCACTAGTTACTTGTGCTGCTCTGCAGACCACGGTGGGGACAAGACTCATGTGGGGCTTCCTTGACCATGCTGCCCTGTGGCCTGGCAGCTGAGGAGTGACCAAGGAAAGAAATGTTTAAAATAAATAGTTATAGAATTGTTTATGTTGGAAAAGACCTCTAAGATCATAAAGTCCAACCATTAACTTGGAACTGCCAAGTGCACCATTAAACTAAATGCCACATCTACACGTCTTTTAAATACCTCTACGGATGATGACTCCACCACTTCTCTGAGCACCCTGTTCCAATGCTTGACAACCCTTTTAGTGAAGAAGTTTTTCCTAATATCCAATCTAAACCTCCCCTGGCACAATTTGAAGCCATTTCCTTTTGTCATAGAGATTATTACTTGGAAGAGGAGACTGACCCTCTCCTCACTACAAACTCCTCTCAGGCAGTTGTAGAGAGTGAAAAGGTCACCCCTGAGCCTCATTTTCTCCAGACTCAGCTCCCAGCTCCCCAGCTCCCTCGGCTGCTTCTCATAGGACTTGTGCTCCAGACCCTTCACCAGCCCTGTTACCCTTTTCTGACACCAGTCTTTTGTGTAATGAGGGGCCCAAAACTGAACACTGAACTGAATTCAAGTTGTAGTCTCACCAGTGCCCCCAGTACAGGCGGACAATCACTGCCCTGGTCCTGCTGGCCACACTGTTTCTGATACAGGCCAGGATGCCATTGGCCTTCTTAACTACCTGGACACATGCTGGCTCACATCCAGCCACTGCCAACCAGCACCTCCAGGGCCTTTCCAATGAGTCACTTTCCAGCCACTCTGTCCCCAGCCTGTAGCACTGCCTGTAGCACTTGTGACACAAGTGCAGAACTCCTCACTTCATCTTATGGAACCTCTCACACTGGCCTTGGCCCAGCCTTGGCCTTCCTACCCTCCAGCAGATCAACACTCCTATAGCCAAACATCCTTGAAACATCTTACTCTGCAGCACCCCAAAATATTTCCCTTCCTCTGGTGTGCAGTCCATCATAAACAGAGAAGTTAACTCAGATTGACAGAAGAAAGCAGCAGCTGTCATACTGTGGAAGGAGTCCTTCTTTAGCAGGTTAAAAACAATGTATGCCTGGTAGCAAATATTTTTCATATTCCAAAGAGAAAATTAAACCAGTTTGGCAGACATATCTGGGCTCTCAGTACCAGTAAGCAAGAGGGAAGTGAAGAGTATCACTATTGCAAAGAAGAAGGTTTAAAAAATGAGGACTTTTCATTGTGAGGCTTGAGTTTATGTTGTATTTTTATTACTACAGATGGTTTTGTGGAGAATATGATAGCTATCCTGCTGTGATGGAAGAATTACTTTCTATTTAGAAACCTGAATTTCCAGTCTACAGGTTTTGAAGGAAATAAATAAACAGTTTCACACAGGAAATGAGCAGAAGTCTCTCTGTGGCACACAGCATTTGCACATCATTGATTTGTGATCTGATATTTAATGGACTACCTTGTGTTGAGAATACGGCACTGACATAAACTTCACAAACAGCACCAACAACCAGCTTCCTAAGAGCCCAGGAAAAATGAGTGCAGTCCCCAGCATCTCTTGTCATCCCTCTTCCAAATCTGCTGAAGTGCTTGGGCTAACAGCCACTCTACATGTGACTTTTGCATAGTTTGTCCGGAACTGGAGTGATACACTTATGTTTTTACACACATAAAAATATAAGCAGGTTATAGATGTGGTGCTTAGAAACCTCTTTTAGCAACAGAATCATCACCGATATGCTTCTGCTGAGTCTGAGTCAAAACCACATAACAAGGGCTAACATGAGCTGCTGCACAAGACAGCAATTGGCTCTGATGGGCCTCTTGTAGGGCCGTCACCAACCTCTTCCTTGCCCTTTCCAGCCTAACCAAAAAGTCACTAATATTATTATTAGTAACACAACAGAAATCCTAACACATATTAAAAAACCTTGTAATTTGCCATGTTTGCCCAAGATGTCAGTGAAGGCTCAAGAGTTTCTTGCCTCCTCCTTCCCAGAATTGGTACTTCTGGTGGGATTTAGGCTCCTGGTCCAAGGGCAGGCAGCAGCTGTCCAGTCTCATGACCTGTGAGGCTTACCTGGTATCATTGGGGAGGGAGCTCATTAGCTCAGTTCTGTAACGCCACATCACATCATGTTGTCAGGCATAAGATCACCAGCAGCCACGGCTGTCTCTGGAGCCTTCTCAGGCAGAGTGACTATCTCAGGAGCATTTCTTCCCCCTCCTGCAGTCTGGAGAAGTTGAAACTTTGCACACCCAAGGTGACATCCTCATATAGCCTGAGCAAACACCCCCAATCACTTTCTCCACTTTCTGTGCAGATGTTCATCTTCTTTACAGCTGATGGTTTGTTCACCCCGTTTCAGCATTCTCTGTTGCTCCAAAGCAGCAGCCCTCTGGGCAGGGACATGACAGACACCCTCCAGGTTTAGGACATGCTCTCCACAATAACCCTTGATGGGTGGAGAACCTGTAGTTGTCCTATTGTTTCCTATGACTGTCGCGGACCGCGCGGCTTGTCGGTGCCAGAGCACGAGATGCCGCGACCTTCCTAAAAGCGTCTCCAAAGCGAAGCCACTCCCAGCACACGCTCGCACACACACACGCATGCACACACACACGGATAGCTCCAGGAATGGATGGACGACAGAGAGCCGGGAAGGGTCTCTGTATGGGGTTCCGCGGATGAGGTTTATTGCAACCACACCGTAAAAGGTTCCAGAGACGAAGACAAAGAACAATGGAGTGCCCAGGTTTAAGTCCGGGAGCGGATCGAGCTCCAGGGCCCAATGCTCTGATGGCACGGGAGCGGTACGAAGGCGGGACTGGGGAATGGGAGCCAATGGGGAAACTCTGAGGCATGGGGTGTGGCAAAGGCCAATGGGAGAAACAGGGAGTGGAGAACTTTCTAGGGCAGGGACATATCGGGTACAAAGGGGTGGGGAGGCCAACGGGCCGGCCAGGGAATCAGAACGGGGGTGCATTACCGTACCAAAGCAGAGCCGTCTGGGGGAAGCCTTTTCTGTTCATCCTAACCTCGGGAGGCTCTCTGATCTTAGGGACTCTCCTACTAGTGGCCTCTCTTTGTCCCTTGTTTCCTAGGCTCAATGGCCGCCACATATGACTCCGTGTAGGGCAATGTAGCTATTCCCAGCTTGTACCATGTGGTGCTGTTTCTGTGTGCAACCCCAGTTCAGGCTCCCCAGATTTTCTGCCTGATGCCTCTTTTCTGACAGAGCTGTAGCAGTGCCTGCTGCAGCTGCAGGACCAGGTCAGCCTGTCCTCTGTAAAGTTAATTTTGCATTGGGCGATTTCCTTTGCCTGTCACGCGTTAAACAGGAGGCTTCTGGCTCCCTACTACAAATGTCTTCAAGACACAAGTCCTCTCAGTAAAGATGATCAGAAAAGGATGGGAGAGGAAGGGTTTGTCTTTATAGCAAGGAGTGAAGAAAGAAATTACAACTGTCAGATGTGAAGTTTTTCTCACAGCCATTTTTATACAATAACACAGTGGCATGTTGAGACTCATGAAGTTACGCTACCACACTATTGCATTAACACCACAAAGAGCCATCAGCCACTGTCCTCTCTGTAGCAGTGGTTGATCCGGGAGAGTCAGTCCTTCAGGAGATGCCTGTGTTATCTGCTGGCAGCAGGAGCTGAGGGAGGCAGCCATATGATCACATCATGTCTTAAGATCACACCCTTGGGCTGAACTGCCCAAATGACAAGTGATGTAATCCTATGGAAATCTCAAGTATATCTTCAGGGGAAGGGTGTTCTCCAGCAGCCTCAGCAGAAAGCACAGGTGCCCATCCTTCTCCCAGATGAATCCACCAAGATTGTCCCAAATCCCCCCTCCAGTTTGCATGGACACTGAGGCAAACACCTCTTTAGCATGTCACCACTGTTATTAGGCCTCTTTTAACTATGGAGATGGACTGCACCATCTCAGTGATCTGGTAAAGCTGTGAGGCCACGAAGCACCTTCTAGAGGGCTGTTTTCCTAAGAAGGGTTCCATCAACAAAAGGAAGAGCCAGGTCTCAGCCAGTTTCAGGACACCTATGCTGGTCTGGAATGTGCTAGGTGGTAGGCAGGCCTGGAGGTCACACAGAGAGATTGTAATCTTGCCTGTTGCTTCATTCCATCTGTAGCCAGACACAGTGGATGAAGGTGTTGATGAAACCAGTTATTGCAAAGCCAGCATAAAGCAAACAGCCCATCTGAGAGCTCATTACCCATAAAAGAGGATGAGGAGTGGAAAGTGCTGGCCACCGGTGGTGATCTGCAGCCCAGGCTCCAGGGCTTGGCTAAAGAGAGCCTGGCACTGAACCAGAGCCTTGCTCAGCTCCCTGATGAGCTCTGGGAGGAGAAGGAGATGAACAATGTCTGAGGTCTCTCCCAGAGTGTCCAAGACCCAGATCGACATGCCACCATGAGTATCCACTGGCAGTCTAGGTTGGGAAGTAGGTTGGAAATGTAGTGCACCAAAAGACCTTGACTGATGGCAGATATGTATAACTGTGCATTTAAGTGTGGTCATCTCTTCTGTCTTCATCTTACTTTTCTACTCACCCTCTCTTGCTTGCAATCCCTGAGTAAAGCCAACCTTTGTTAGAGTGGGAATATAAACACTTATTTTTATGCATATAAATTCAAGGCCAAATCATGTGGCCATAAAACTGGAGACAAACAGGACATACCATGACAAGCAAAGAGATGGGACTCCCATTCAGCTCCTCAGAGGTCACTGGCTCCTGAGAGGACTAACCAAGGGGAAGGTGGCACATCCCACCAGCCACCCTTGCACATGCCCCAGCACAGCAGCAGCATCAGCCCTCACCCCAGGGTGGCTGGGGCTCCTCTCTTTTTGCAGCAGCCACCTGGTCTCAGTGTCCGCAACCCTGTGTGCCCGACTCCTTGCACCCGAGTGTGGACAGCAGGAGCAGTGCTTCACCCGCAAACTTCAGAGCACAATCACGCACGGGGGGTTGAGGGTCTTTCTCAGGGAACCACTAACAGATTCCTCCAAGAGCAAAACAGCTGCAGCAATGCAAACCAGAGGCAGATCAGCCACTCAGGTGCTGCAGCAGCACCTCTGCAGCCCGTCACCCACACTGAGTTCCCAGGGATCACATCAGAGTTGGCCCTGGCTAATTACTGGTGACATCCATGCTTAGCAGGGGTCAAGCCCTGGCCCTGTCTTTCTCAAAACAGGCTTAATAATTATTAACTTCAGGCTGGATGAGGAAAAAACAAATGTTAACTAATAACCTTGATTTCCTAGTACACACAAACCACAGGTTTTTCTAAAACATTGGCTCTGCTTGACTTTCTATTTGCCTGGGAAACACTGGTCTGATGCTTTACCCCCTTCCTGCAGTTTTATACCAAGGGAAGGACAGAAAATCTGGTGTGATGAATCAACAACAAAAAGTGAAGTCACAGATGTGCCCGAGTCAGTGGGTATGTGGCCGCACTGACAGAACCAGGACTTCTTTTCTTTCTCTTACCTTTCGAATTAATTTGCCTTCATGTCAGCTCACTTGTAACTAAACCGGCTTCTTTTCATCCCATTTTTTTAATGACGCACTCTGCAGCGCTTCGTGTAGCCTGAAGGGCTCGAATGGCATGTAAATGGATATTGCCCTGCAAGCTGCACTCTGCCATACAATTGCTATCGTCTCTTAAGTCTTAAAAGCCTGTGCATGATGTGAACTACAGGCTTTTCTTCTCCATGTGGGGCTCACAGCTTATAGTCCTAAATTACATTTTGGCAGCCTGTTGTCAAAGCAAGATAGAAAACCATTAAAAATAAGCTGCAGTTATGTAAGTGTTCATGAGTGTCTAAATATTAATGTCAGGACTTTGCATAATGGTAATACTCTAAATAGTCTTTTTAGCCTTTGTAGTTTAATCTTTGTTCATATTTTATCCATTAGTTACCTCTAAATAGCATGGTTCTTTTGATAAGTAAGAGGCTATGAATAACATTTACTGAAATTTCAGCAATCTCATCTTTCACTGGCACAATCGGAAATGACTTTGTTCCTGGGGCCACTTGGTCTTTGGTACTTTAATTGCAACTGAACGACACAACCTGCAGCAGTTTAAACAAAAAAACCTCAAACCCAAACCAAAACAAAACTTAAAAAAAAAAAAAAGGCAGCCATCCCAGTGCCTGTCTCCTGCTTCTACCATCTGCAGAGGTTGTTGAAATCTCAGCCCACTGGCAATTAGGATTCACACCACTTTTCTAAACAGTGTTATTTACTGGCTTCCAAAGCGTACCAATAAAATGCTGCCTCCATGACAAGGTGATGAGATAAAATGATAAAAGGCAGGAATTGAAAGTTTCATACTGTGCCTAACTAGCTGCCAGTGTCCCCATCTAAATTGTTGTGTCAGTGAATTGCTGGCCTCGACTGGAGGCCCCGGCAGTGGGCACCATGGATGCTGTAACATCCAGCTTTGGAAAAGGAGGGTTTCATTTATTTTATGTGATCTTGATATGGTGCAATCCTACCCTACCAGGGCTTTGATCTACAAAAAAAATATGATTGACACCTGGGTACAAGGCATGTAATGTGCTGTGAGCATGGGTTTGGTCAGGGAAAAATAAATTCTATAAATACCCTAGCCCTCCCTTTTTTAACAAATGCAATGAGAACCTCATTGCTTCAGTATTTTGTAAACAGCCAACTATATCAGCTGGTTATAAAGTTTTGAAATTTGTTTCCAAAATATTCTCTAATTCTTTTGCTAATTTATATTGCACTTACCTAAATAAAAATAACCAAGAAAGAGAGATTGAAAAGCTGCAAGAGGTCTTCCAGCAGGAGAACTGTTACGATTTAACTCACTCCACTACCATTGTTTAGGGCCATAGACTTTCTCACGTCCCCCCAGTGTCAAAGGAATGCCATGCAGACAGCTGAGAAAAAAGTTAAGGAATTCCTCGCCATTAGATTTGTGAACAAGGTTATTTTCTAGGCTGAGACAGTCTCATATCTGAAGATCCTATTGTGCAAGCTTTGCCATTGCAGTTGGGTTCTAAGAAAGGTCTGACATGGGTATAGGCTGTTGAGAAAGCACTAAACACTGGTGCTGAATGACTCATGGTATCACACTGGAGCCTGTTGCAGAAATAACTACTGACAGCAGAGAGCATCCCAAACTCTGGCCTACAAAGCAGATCCTCCAATGTGAATCACTTGGGAGTGATTCTCTCTCCTTACTTCCAGATGCTAAATTATTTTAAATGTTGCTAAAAATATGACTATTGCCCAATATTACCCTTATAAGTAGTCTTTTTGCAGTATCATCGTGCAAGCTGTATGGGGAAATTCTCCCACCCGTGTGACAAATATATTTGATAACTCTTCAGAATCTAAATATTCCAGTGGAGGCATTCACTTGCCCTATTTTAAGCACATCCTTCCTAGTTTGGTCAAATGGAAATGAGCATTAAATCATCAATGAGGTGAAAAGGAACCCTAACCTTCACTTTTTGTTAGCTCTGGAACCTGCTGATGTGGGGAGGACTTGCAGGGAGGATGCACTGCCAAGCTTTTGCTTTTCCACAGCCTCGAAATCCTGCTGGGCACTGGAGCTGCTCAGCCCTCACCATGAAGAGCTGTGGAGCAGTGAGGGGGGCATGGCACAGTGAATTGCTGCCCAGACCCAAAATGCCTGGGATGACTATGACCCTATTTTGGAAATACCTCTGTGGAATAGCTGGTTTTATCTTACATCAGAACTGCTGTTAATGGTAATGACTCATAAATTTTCACTCGTATTACCCAGGCTCTCTAGAGCACTCCAGTGTCCTGAACAAAAGGAGAAATAATTAGGTACCACTGCAGTGGCTAAATATTATTTGATTCTAAACATCAACTTTAAGGAAATTGACAATAAAAATGCAGCTCTCTAACCTTTTTTGATAAGGCTTTTAGACTGCTAACAGAGTACTAAATCTAGGCAGCATTTAGAGATTCTGCACAATAATATAGTTTGTAACTAAATTATTTAGTTTAGTAACACTAAACATTTCCTCAAACTGTGCAGAGGGGTCTCAAAATTGTATATTTTTACAGTAAATGCCTAGAAACTGTTTGTGCATATGGTATTTGCACAAGGTTAATACTTTTTTTCTGATTTTGCATCCACACATGTCCCTATACAAATGTGGGTGTGTATGCAGGCACATGAGGCCAGTTGGTAAAAGAAATCTACATTTTTAATATATTTTTTTAATACTCTGGGTCCAGTGGAATTGTCTTACTGACATTTTGACAGTATTTGGACCACTGTTCATGCCTACAAAAATTCCATGGAAGTTGATGATGAGCTGTAGAAGAAATTGTCTTCACAGCAGAATGGCATTGTATTCTGTCTGCTGTTCTCGCCTCTTTTCTTTAAAATACTTCAGCCATCTAATCCAGGATCAGAAATGACACTGTGTCACTTAAATTGCCAATTGCACAAAGTAAGTCCTGAATTGTGAGCGGGTGAAACAAACAAACAAGAAGTTTGTGCACAACCCATACTCTACAAATCGTGTTCAAGAAATTCAGTGTCAGCTTACAAATAACAAGCACCTCTGAAGAAATGGGTGGGGGCTCACAAGCTGACCTGCTAACCACCATCCAGGATAAAGGATTGACATACCCCCACAACATCTACTTTACTATCATGGAAAATTGGAATGCAGTACCTAGGAAATAAATACTTTTAGAGCAGTCTGCAGTGACCTCTCTGTGTTGCCTAATATTTTGAACGGGGTGAGGTTTTTGCAGTCATTTCCTATGAAGCTCTGATATCACCCTGATGTACCACTGCCTTGGGGGGCAAGGCTGTGGGAGAGGGGATGGCCAGACACCATGCAGTCCAACACAGCTGAAAGTGGAGGAGGGATGATGCTCACTCTATCCTTTTGGATATTTCCAGTGCTGTGTAGGATGTTTTGCTGGGAAATGCTGGCAAAAGGTACCTTTGCTAGAGCCACAGGGTGGAATGGTGAGGGAGGAGGGATGCAGGGAGTGGTACAGGGGCGTGGGCATGGGAGCAAGAGCTATTGCCCAAGCAAGGGCTGAGGCACTGTACCCACGCCCCAGGACAAGGAAACTGCTCCCTTTCTTACCACCATATCTTACACATGGCAAGCAAAAAGCACACATGAAGACACGTGGAGTAGTTCCTATTTTCAGCAACTGCTGTATGCATGCCAGAAACAGGCTTTTAGTTCTTTGCCGGCTTCCAGTTCATGCTAACGAAATACAATGAAAGCAATTGCTTAGCAAAGCCAGAACTGGAGACAGATGCAAAGGGCTGGGAGACTAAAAACTGAATGGCATCCCTGCCCTGCTACCCAGCAAGAACCACTGCGCGGTATTGCTGGGATTCTACCAAGTACAATCACTGACCAGGCATCACATATTTTCCACCTTTCTAAGCAAAAAAAAATTTGCTATTTTCTCTTTGAAATCCTTGGAAACTCTGCTAGAATAAACTCTCTAATCCTGTTTGAACAAGTGTGATTTTTTATTCGCAGTGTTTGCTTTGTGTTGCATTACAAACTCCCATAGCCACTCACTTGAAAAAATGCTTGTGGCTCAAATACATTGAATAGTCAAAACCAAACACTGTTTACTCGTCTGATTGAATTAAAAGCATTCTATTTAAAGTGTTTACAAAATCTTCTACATGTAATAGGGATTCACTGCAAAGCCAGAACAGCGCTTTTAGGACTTTTTGAAATTACTGCCGAGGAATCATGGTAATTTGATTATGTTAGCAAGTCTGGTTAAAAATTCAGGAAATTGGGTCTCTGTTCAGTAAAATGAAAATAGGTTGTAGGAGAGAGATACTTGGGCATTAAATGCTACAAGACGTTCTGCTGTAAATTGCCAGATGTTCCCATTCGGTGAACTGAATGTAGTGAAACGTTTTGATTGAGGATTGCAACATGCAGTACAGAGTAATCAAACCTCCCTCAGGCAATGGGATGAAACTCCTCGTACCCTGCTGGAATTAGTCAGTGCAGTAAGTTCCTGTAAACTCTCAGCTCGGCGCATGGAAGTGGCTCACACAACCAACTCAGGTCACACAGTTCAGAGTTTGTTGCTTTGTGTCTCATCGTCCTATGCATGGGCTTCACAAAAGGTATCAGTTCTGGACATATGCTTCTCATTCAAAGTCTGCCTGTGTGCAAGAGCCATTTAAAATTGAAATTGCTGTGAAATAAGTCCTGAGGAATTTGGGTTTGTACTGGATTTTTCACACTTGGGGTACGTAAAACTGCAGTGAAAATCCATCAGCTGGTAACAACCATACAACAGTGTTGCATAGGTAATTCTCAGGCACAGTAACTCCAGTGGCTCTGGATGGCTCTTTCATTTTGTTTAATGGTCAAAAGGAATTTTGGTGACATTGCTGAGGTTACACATTCACTCTTCTGTTTTTCAAGGAATGCCACAGGATTGATCCCTGACCTGGAGGGTGACACAGAGGCGACCTCCACCTCTGACCTCCCTTCCCCTAAAGAACCCGGCTGGGTGATGGGCGGAGCAGCAGCCTGCCAGCCCTGTGCTGCTCTGCCAGTGCCACCCTCAAAAACAGGATTTCCTGTGGTTCTGAAGCAAATTTTCCCACCTGCCTGTGTTTCAGTTTTAGTAGCAGGTATACTGAGACCCCTGGCTGTTTGGCAAAGATGTATCACTGGAGGAACAACAGGAGGATTTTTATGCAATAGGCACAGCTGGAGAAGATACCAATGCGCTGAATCCACTGTGATTTTGGCCCCATTTCCTGCTGAGATAAATACAGAGCTTCTGAAATTGCTCTGCAGCAGTATGGTTCTTGAAGGGGCAGCACCATGGGCAGAGTGTCCAACAGGAGCGGTGCAGTGGTTCATCTGCTCTCTTGAGCCTTACCTCAGGGTCTGGTTCTGGCGCCAGAGGGCAAGTGAGGACTACCTGAGCTGGATCAACACTGAAATCCAGGAACCACTAAGAAAGGGTCATTCTTTCCTGAGATAGCTGTGGCCATTCCTGGGTCTCCCTTGACCCTTTCCTGCTGGTGTCAATTTCCATGTGAGGCTGAACCTTTCTCTCCCCTCAGGTGTACAGATTTTGGATCAGATACAGATCTGCAGGAAAAAGTACAGTTTCCTTTAAGTCGGCACGCCAGCACTTGTGCCTTCCTCATGTTCGCCATGGTGTGAGCAGGCATTTCTGGCTCCATATGATGCTCACCCACTCTTTATAATCACAGTTTCTACCTGTTAATCCCTCATTTTTGTAAAATTTACTGTCAAGCTGACACAGATGTGAACCTCCACCCAACAGGTGAAAATCCCTACACTGTTTATACCTCCCAAGCATTCTTCTTGAAGCACTTTTATCAGCAGCACATTTGGGATCAATTTCAGATTTACATTAAAAAGGCACAACCCTCATCTCTTGCACTGTCACTACTTGGTACAGCTTTCTAATAATCTTCAAAGCGGAGGTCCAGAATAGAAAAATGTGGCTTTTGTAGTATGTAGAATATCCTTTAACACCACAGAGGTGTATCACAGTGAGGTTACTTTTCTTATTTCCTTTTTGTTGCTGCCATGACCATAAACTCCTGGGAGAGGTGTGCAGGCAGGGCAGGCAGCTCAGCAGAGCAGGCTGCAGAGAAGAGCAGGAGGCCTGGTCTCCATGGCTGAGCTCATATTGTGCTGCACCGTGGACCACACAACACCTGGGAATTACAGAGGCATCAAAATGCAGCAAGAATTTTCAAACACAAAAGTAGCTGCATGTTGGCATCACAGAGATCTGGGAGTCCAGTAAGCTGGTCTTGGATGTTGACGTGAGGAAAAGCATCATCGTGAGGCATTTGTGGAGTTCAGCCATACTCTCTCCTGCCATTGACACCAGCCATTCAGCAGGTTTGGGGTCTCTTTTGAGAGAAAGGACCCATAGTATCATGTCTGGAGAAGGACTCCCTACAGGGGCTTGTCTGGCCTCATCAAGTCAGATCCTCAGCCATCTACAGGTGGAGGGACTGAGTCCACCTTGGTCTTCCTCCTTTCCTATCTAAATCCAACATTGAGCCTGGCAGTAGCTCTTTCTGTGAAAATCCCTCCAGCTGCCAGTACCTGAGCAGGGTTGAAATCAGGCTAAACATGCTCATTCAGCTTTATCTTCTTCAGGCAGGACTGATTGCAGAGGTTGGAGTCATGCACCATCGCTGCCCAGCACCATGACATTGTGGACTCAGCACTTTACAAAGGCCTTTAAGGGTGCTGATTATGTGGTGCTCCCTGGGCACAGAGTGATATGCACACAGCTTCTCACTGGTGTGATACCAGAACACCAAGAGACAGCAAATTGAATTTAGCTTCTTAATAGCATTTATTTAGATTTGCTTTAGTAACGGGCAAGAATAAGGGCCTAAGAGCCCAGGGGACTATAATCCTTTTAGACACTCAAGCTCCTGAGCAGAGTGAGGTGAATCTTCCAATGTCATGTAAAAGACCTGAGAGACTCAGAACCACAGGAAATGCAGGGAATCCTGTTGCCTCTGAACGAGGCAGCAGATGATGGATGGCCCAGAGGTGTTGTCCTCTCCTGTTTTTTTGGTACTGCTGGGCTGAAGAACAGGGGTCATAAAGACAGACTGAACTGGCATGAAAATTGCCTTTCTAATATCTATAACAAGCTGTATCTCTTTTCCAGAAATTTTGTGAGAAACAAGAGAGATTTTGTTAAATCCGCACCTTGGCTATTAAGGCTTGAAGTTGTAGTGCTCTAAGCTGCTGAAAAAGTATCAAATCCTTCAGCAAGGGATTTATCAAAACATTTAAATGAACTCCTTATAATGTGGAGCTAGTATCCTTGATAATATGGTTTCTTACGAAGTAAAATAATAATGTAGGATTTTTGAAACAATTCAATTCTTGGAGTCTACTACTGTCACTGTGCTTTCTCATCTCAGGAAATTTCTGGGGACGATAACTGGTGAAGATTTATTTCATTGTGTACTTCTGAGGAAAAACCCATGTTAGAAAACAAGGGCTTGAGCTGTGGCAGATGGTGCTTTTCTGAAGAAGAAATTAGTGTTTAATAAGGATTGTAATAGTGCAAACCAGATGTTCATCTCACATTTAATCTTTGAAAGGATTTGGGACTATGCCATATAGATTCATATGTGCATCACAGATCTTGAAAAAATACACAACTGGATCCCCAGGGGCTCATTAAGGGAGGAGTAACTTTCTGTGAGACATCACACTCCACTGAAAAAGCAAGGTCTGTTTAAACTGTGACTACAGATCTCCTAGGAACTCCCTTTCACCTCTCACATGGATAAAGCAGCAGTCCAGAAGAATGAGGGTAGCAGCAACCTAGTTTTCCAAGCAAAATGGTGACTCTAGTTTCATAATTTTGGGAAATAATACTTAGCTAAGGAAGGAAGGCTCATCAAGAAATGCTACTCTTACTGGGCTTTGTCTAGCTCTGCACTGGGATGCAGGTGTGAGTTCTTAGACAATCATACTGTGACTTCCAACAAAACACAAAGCTGTAGACACTTTGCTCCTGCTACATGACAGCCTCTCAGCCTACAGTGCGCTGTCCCTGTTTCTTCCTGTGCAGTAGAGAAGTGTTCCCACTCCTTGTCCTTCCACCTGCAGCTGAGCTACCTGAAGGCTCAGCCTCACAGTAGGTGCTCCTGGCAGGGCAGAGGCCCGAGGTCAGAGCTCCCAGCCTGGTGCTGAGGTCTCGCAACAAGGCTGTTCTAAGCCACGTGTGGCTGTCACTCCCCTGCCTGTGCCACGGACCCCTTCCCACAGTGACACACGGCCTCAGCTGTCTGCGGACAGCACAACTATGCCTGTACTTCCCCACAGGTACAAGCCCCTCCTGCCATGCATCCCCAGGCCTGGCTGGTGTCAGAGTGGCTTCACGGGCAGTGGTGTAGAAGATTATTATCCTGGCCTTGTTTCCCTTTCGCACCTGCAGTAAACAAGCCCTTGCTTCCAACCAAGATTCTCTGCCTTACTATCTTCACTTAGCAAAACCACACCTTGCTGTAGAAAATCAGCCATGGATGGCTAAATGTCTACCCACCTGGGAGAAACCCAATTAAAAATGCAGGTGGCCAGTACTCCATCTGCAGTGCAGCCCTGCAGCTCCTCCCAGTGCTGGCAGCAGTGTCCTGGGACAGACAGAGGCACCCATGCACCCTCTGAAAAGAGTTACTCCTTTGGTTGTGCTGCAGGCCTGGCTCTTCGCAGGGTGGGTAAAATTCAGGGGGTTTGTCCTATGTCAGGGGCCTGGAAGCACCCATGGCTGCTGACCCGGGAGTGAGAGGAGGCAGGAGCCCCGTAGGAAGAGGCTGCTTCTCCAGCAGTGGCTGCTGACCTGCTTCAGTCCTTACTACTGCAGCAGCTACAGTTATTCTTTATTTTCAGTTTTTTAAACAAGGATTTTGTCATAACACTGAAATAATGACCAAGAGGCTGAGCATTTTAGTTAGCTCTGCTATGATTACAAGTCTCCTGCAAGCCAACAGGGAGACCAAGTGGCTACATGCTCCATTTGTTGAGGAAGCACCTCTGAGTTCCTGCTGCCCTCCTTTCTCACATCTCTGCAGGCCTGCCTCAGCATACAAACAAATTCAGAAAGCACGGATGCTCAAGTTATGTGAGGCACATTGGAGAAGCACACAGAAAAATATCTTACCTAAGAGTCCATGGTGGGTGTAATTGCCAGGATGTTTTTTCTGGGCATGGCATTTGTAGTTCTGCCTATTGCTGGGGCATTTAATGCCATGGTTGTTTTTGCAGTCAGAGTTCAAGGTAGACTACATGAAAAAGTTTCCAATATGTATTGTATAAACACCAAAAAAAATTACATTAATTAATAGGTTTTTAATTAAGAGGATGAGATATATCTTGCACACTTAAATTATTTTATAACTGATTTACATAAATTTCTTTGCTATTAGTAATTTGTAAATCAATTAAATATGTCCACACAGGTTGATATAAAAGGCAAGAATGATTCTCAGATTGCTTGTACTTTCATTCCAGTTCAAGGTCTCTTCGCAGTGGGGCCAGACACCATCCTGTAAACAACAGGGTTATCTTTTCCAGCTTATTGTTTTCTTATGACTCAGATACAAAACTGAACTACTGTCATTCAGTTCTGGAGGAAATGCTTTAGCTTAAAATGCTCCCACCGGAGTTCATGCTGAGTTGCCTCACCTTGCAATTAGAGCAGGTGAGGAGTGTACATAAATGATTACTGACGTCTTTAGGAGCTCAGCTGATGCAAGGTTAGTTACTTAACTCAGTTATCTGCTGGAGCCCTTGAACTAAAATAAAGGTTATTCTCACTGACAGCATCTTTTGTGTGTGCAAAAGCACAGGAGAACTCATTAAGGACTTTTTTATTTGAAATTCTTAGGAGTTGCACCAAAACCCTGCAGCTGCTAAATGTGTCCTTCTAGAGTTGGAATTCAATGAATTTAAAATGTTGTTCACTACCGAAAAGAAGAAAGAAAGAAAAATCTTCAAGTGTCACCGTCTAACATTATTGAAGAATTTGGAAGGCAAATAGATTTTTTTTTTCCAATGTGAAGATATTTGCAAGTTTTTCCAGCTTTTCTGGGGTTCTACAGAGGCATTGCATCTCGTACTGTCAAGCAAATCTTACTCTGTAAAGAATTTCCTAAGGACAATAGTGTGAAAGCACCTGTGATCTCAGAAGTGAGGTTTACTTTAGAGAGACCACACCAGTATTCAGAGCCTTCCAGCACAGGCTGGGAACATGGGCTCATTTCTGACCGAGTCACAGCTGGCACTACACCTGAAAATCAGCAACATCCTCTACCTCTTTAAGTCTCTAAGGCTTAAAAAGGACAATATGATTCTCCTTCTTTGTGCCTATTGCTGTTAACATGGGAAAGTCATACCAAATTTCAACTAACTGGTCAAAACTGTAGAAACATCCCTCTGTGCTCATTCATCCCAGATGTAGCTGTCCATTATCCCTGTTCCTCATTCATGAAACGTCTAAGCAGTGAACCTTGTGGGACAGAAGCAATGATTTTCCTTGTGCCTAAAGAGCTGTTGTAGCATTTCAGGCAATGTCTAAGCAGATAATTTGAACAGCATGTGTGTTTATGATTTTGTTGGCTGCAGAAGAGTGGTTCTTCACCTTTGTCCTGGATCCTGTCCTGAAGGACTCCAACACTACACAGTGTCCAATGCAAACTAATGTGCTGGCAGGGCCTGCCACTGCAAGCCGGTGTGCAGAGGAAGGCACTCACAGAGCAATCCCAGTGACACACACGTGGGAATATTCAAGAGACTTCTGTTGCTCATATGGGTTGCCATTAACAAACATGAGTCTTTATCATAAAGTTTATGACTGTGCCTACTACCCCATGTAAAGAAAGAGGGGAAGGAAGAAAGCACCCACTGCCTCTGTCAAGGTGATAATTCCCACTCCAATGAATATTAGTCTTTTTTCTCCCTAGTGCTTGCATCCTTCTCCCTCCCTCCCTCCTATCCTCCCATTTCCTTCCGCCACTACAAAGCCCTTCAAAGATCAAAGTCATCATTGACCATGAGTTTCCACAATGTTTCTGCTTTGACATTGGCTGGGAGCCAGCTGGCATGTGTTAAAAACCATCATCAGAATCTGTTTAATTACTGTTCCCAATGCAGTGTTTTAACAAAACACTGGGATGGACACAGTTCCAGCAAACTGATGCCCAGTGATGAAACACTGCAGCAGCACAGACATTTGCTGTTTTAATTCTTTTTTATTCCATACTATTAATCCATTTTTTGGCCTGTTTTGAAAAGATGCCTTTTCAAGAACAGTAAAAGGATACCTCTATGATTTTCCTCAATTTAGTATAAATTTACTATTAAAATAGGTCCCATGTAGATTTGGATTCAAAATATATCATTCACAAAAGAAGACACTCTACTATGTCTCCTCGATCTGTGACCTGCTCTTGGATAAGGACACTCTCCTGGCTAGCCTTGGAGCTGCATGTTGGTGTGATGATCAGCTGCTCCAGGCGGTGCTTGCAATTCATACACTTGTTAAATTAAGCCCATTGTGGCTGTGGCTAAGCCTTTTCCTGACCTTTGATATATGTCTTGACTTCTGGTCCTCCCCAGAATCACTAGATGGTTCCTCTGGCCCACATCTTCTCTGGGTTCTACCCTGATCCAGGACCACATGTTCTCGCTGCCTCAGGAAATCACAGGCAACAGAGGCCAGGTCAACCATGCTCCACGTAGACAGTGGCTATCTTCATTGAAGGGCCTCATGCTGTACATCTCTCTAGCCAATGGCAAACATTTCCTTTCCCACCATGGTCTCAAACACCTGCAGTCAGCCAGCCTGGGCACATGCTGCCTCAGTGAGCAACACAGTCTGGCACCAGTGTGCTCACAGCTACCATTACCACTGTAACAGGACAACCAAAACCTCTACCCTCTTCAAACTGTGTAGCTGGACACCCTTCAGGTCAATCTGCACATTGTGTCTAAGACTTTGCAGCTCCAGGGACTCTGCCTGTGAGCCTCTGTGGTTACACTCACTTGGTCAGACTTGATCTCCTTGAGCATCTGCACTATTGCCCAGAATTATACCATAAGATTGACAGCTGCAATGCTCCAAACCAAGTGCATCCAAACCATGGAAACTCAAAGATTACCTGGTGTAGGAGAAGTCTGAACTATCTGGTAGTAGGAGAGCACCCATCCCAAAGTGCAAGGGAAAGGCAACAGTTTCACTGTGCCACTCAAGATGGAAATTACATCTGTGAGGCAGCAGCACCATCCACTGAGAGACAAAATCAGAGCAGTCTCTGGTCGATGCATAAGTTACCTCTGTTTTGAGGAGTGAAACTGTGTTCTTATGACCACTTTGACCACTGCTATAACCACCTGTTATGCTTCTTGTCACCCAGAAATTTAAACTGCAGGTGCCCAGGACGGGATGGTGATGACAAGGCAAGTCCTGCAGTTGAGGACACTGCTGTCCTGGCAGACGTGTCCCGCAGCTGAGGACATTGCTGTCCTGGCAGACGCATTCTCCTGTGAGCCAGGGAACCACTCCTGCTGCTCTGCAGTGGACAGCCTCTTTGGCAGCTCGAGGGACTGTGAATAATCCTTTTGAGCTCCTGCCACCAGTCCCAAAGTATGATCAGTACACAATGACGCCGATAGCATAGTGTGACCCTTCTCCTGCTTTGAGTGGCTGGGCTTGAACAACAGTGACAAGAAAGAGCTGGAATGTAAGGGACATTCAAAGGGCTCTCTCTTTCACACAGATCTCATGAGAGGAATGCAGTCACCCCATCAGATCCCAGGACAGTGCTGCACACAGGTCATGTATTAGGGACATACTGTCATGGCATCTTCACCTTGCCCCTGTCTCATGTGACAAGTATATCTTCTAGTCCTGCTTCCCTTGTTCCGTCACACAGCCCGATGTGGAACTCAGCCCTGAGAAGCCTGACTCCCAGCATCTTGCCACAGGGTTTTGCCCATGCCAGGAGCAAATAGCCTGGGGGAAAAATGTGCCTTCAAGACAACCATGATGCTGGACTGAGACCCTCAGCATCCAGGATCCCCCAGCAGGGCACAGCACAATGTGGTGGCTGGGGCTTGCAGCACTGTCCCCGGTGACATGGTCATTTTAATAACTCCTCTGCTGCTCCTTCTTGTATACTAATACGCTTCATCTCCTCCATGGAGGATTTAATTGAGGGTTAACTGCTCAGAGCTTTTGTTCAAAAAGACATCAGAATCTTCAAATCCTTGGTCACCTATCTCTGCAGTTAGGGTCTGAAAAACTGTCTGGGCATTATCCTGAGGAGGAGGGTAAAATCTTGCCCTTGGAGAGATCAAATGAGAATTTTACCATAGATTTTATCAAATCCCTGGAGATGGGATTTCCCCCAGAGATTTCTTATGCCTTAACTGGGTGTTCAGTTAAAAAGACCGCACATGGTGCTGTCTGACTGGTGTTTAACTTTTCAGCTTCCAAGATTTGCTTGACCTAAGACAAGAGCTATGAGTGGAGGGGAGGAAGGGGAGACAGGCTGGGCAGGAAACAGAGTCCAGTGAACTTCTACAAACCTTAAACAACTGCAGTTGGCTGGGATTCAGTATGTGAGATGGATCAAGGTTCAGGCTGATTTATTTTATCTGGAATTGTTTCACATCTCTGGATGTAATGTGTGGGGTTGGCTCTCGCTCCAAAAGCAAGTGGTCTTCTGAAGAAGGCTTTCAAGACAATCTTTCATTTATCTGTAGTGCAGCATTTGCCTTCTCCACATTCACAAGTTTGGAACTAATTCCCTGTATGACATAGCATTTAATGAGTTTGTCTCCTGAATTCTGCAAAGCATTTAAAATACTTTGACGGCATTTTCTATTTAGTAATTAATGTCTTATCAGTGAGTTTTGCAGAGAACAATGGCTTGATTCTCCTTCAATGCTGTTTTACATCTCTGTAGCTTCACTGACTACAAATGAGTTACTCCTGCTTCACATAGGGGGAGATGAGAATTAAGACCTTAAGCCTACTACTATTTAATCACATGCTTTGAACCACTTTTCTCTCATTCAGAATCTATCCCTTGCTTGCAGCCCTGCATAATTGCCATTTTACTATCTTAGAAAGCTGGTCATTATTGAGAACATGTGTACTAAGTACTCTTTGATTTAAGAAACCCAAAATTAGGGATACTCCAGCCCGGGGAAGCCCCACACCACACCACCTCATGGCATGGTGGTCCTTCTCACCCAGGTACCAGACTTCCCCTGGAGACTGTTCTACAAGCTCTGAGGGACAGTGGTTATTATTTCATTTCACCCCTACGAAGCAGCCTTTCTACATACCTGAGGAGTTTGCAATTAGACTCAAAAAATAAAAGCTTGCTGCAGGAAAATGAAGCTTTCTCTCTAGCATGAAAAGTCCAGCTGCATTTTCTCTTGAAAACAGCCAGACCATGGACTCTCCTTGTACTGTAGACTAATTTGTTTTGATGCTCACAGGATGTATATCCTGAAATTGGAATAAATATGCTGAAACATGCATAACCTGGACACATCTTTATTTAATTCTTTTGGCTCTGGATCCAGTTCCATCCTGAGAAGGCAAAAGCAACACCAACAGAGAGAGCAACAGAAATGCAAAAAACCCAGATAGCTGTGATGACACAGACAGATGCTCATTTGCTGTTGGAATATATATTTATTTAAAATATATTTATATCTGAACAATAAAGTAGAAGCAGGCAAGAGGTAGCAGATACTGTTTTAAAATACTTTCATTAATTGCACACAAATCTGGACTAACTTTAGCATGTTCGGTGAATTAAATGGGCAAGTACTTCAGGATCTGTTTACTCCCATAAGTTAGGAGGTGATAAGTGGTGTCAGCTAATTCTGGTGATTTTTTCATGTCTGTAAGCATTCCTCATATAGGTACAGATTTCCAGGGCCAGACAACAGAAATTAGTTAAATGGGACACATTGGGCATCATATATTAAGAACAACATTAAAAAAACCTTTGCTATAAAAACATTCAAGCTACAAAACAAAGTGCTTGAAGTTGAAAAACATCAAAATTAAGGCTGTCCTTGCAACTAAAGCTTTATGATACCATCTTTAATTATAGTTGTCTGTGTCATTGTCTCCATAGCTTTAAATTTCTGCAACAAAATACTGCATGGATCTTACTGCTGCATGGATCTTATTGACAACATTATCTCTCACTAAAAAGCCTATTATTTATACTGATCACCCAGTGCAGAGTGTTGGGGCCAACAGACATCTTCCCTTTGCTCCTTGCTGACAGCACAGGAAGATGGTGCCTTACCTCTGGTGGGGTAATTTCAAAGTCTGGAGGAGAGCACAGTTGTTCAATGATGGACAGTTATCATCTTGTCTTGGTCAGGACTGCATCTTTCCCCTTCTCCTCCCAGCCACCCCAGACACTGCATGGTCCTGCTTTCCTCCCTTGCTGCCCCCATGGGTATCACCTACCATGGGTCTGATGTCCTGGCATTTGCCCCGCTGTGCCAGTGTCTCCCTCCACCCTTGGTCCTGTCCTTCTTCCTCCCCATATCCCTCCTATATCCCCCCTATCATTATTATTACTATTATTACTATTATTACTATTATTACTATTATTACTCTTCTTCTTCTTCTTCTCCTCCTCCTCCTCCTCTTTGTCCTGCTCCTCCTCTTCTTCCTCTTCTTCTTCTTCTTCAGTCTCCAAGTCTTACAACCACTGACCTTCTCTTTATTCCTCCCCTCTCTTCCCCCTTTGCTGCACAGGCACACACAGCAGACCCTGTCTCACAGGTGCTAAGGGGAACTCTACAGCCAGCTGTTTTATTTGGAGACCAAGCAAAGAAGGATTTCTGTGGCTCTGAGCTGGAACATGTCTGGCTTAGATGGGATTTTTAGATGTCAGAATTTAACAAGTCTCTACTGAGCATGTACAAACTGCAAAGAGAGTAATGCTTAGATATGGTACAAAGCTGAGAATAGTTTCCCAAATGTGTTGAAAAGAAAATTTCTGGTGTTCGGTTGAGTCCTTTTGCCAAATCTTTGTGCTTTCCTCCCATGCATGGAGGTAAAACATTTTCTCAGGGAAATATTGGAGGGAATTTGGATTACCATAGACAAAACAACATACTTTCTCCTAACCTTGCTCTTGGGAACAGATGCACCATTCTTGATAAAACTTGCAAAACAAAAATAAAACAAATGAAGTCAGCTGGAGGTTGATACCCAGTATAGGAAATTTCAGCTTGATGCATTAAACTTTGGCAAATGTATAAGCAACTGACAACAAGATATAATAATGAAAAAGTGTTGGGCAATCATTGCACCTCTAATTCATAACTCCCACACATTTTAAGATAATGAAAATTACTCATGTTCATCAGGAATTGAATAGATGCCTCTGTTATTACTTGTATTATTCAGTTAGCAACAGCAGCCAAATGTATGTCTGACTTTCATTAACTTGAGCAGTATACCTTGCAGTATTGAAATCTATTTCAATTCAACCCTTCTGTATTTTTCTCCTGGTGTACTGCATACAAACCTTAACCATGATATGATCTTTTGGGATAATAAACTAAATCAACAATGCATTTCATTTACAGAGATCATCACATATGAGACACTTTCAGGTATGCAAATGTCTCAGGCAAATACTGAGCCATGGCTCTAAATGGAATCTTCAGAGATAAAGAAATATCTTTTCTATTTTAAAGGTACAGTTTGTCCTAATAAAAAAAAAGGGCAATAGCCTTGGCTAGAATTGTCAGAGTGGTAAATTTTACTCTGTTCAGGAAGCCAGCACAAAGTGACACTGAGTTTCTTACAGCAGTTAACGTCCAAAGACAAAGCTTCTGTACCCAGGACAGAGTGGGTTTTGGCCAAGTTTCATAATTTTTTGGTAGTTCTAGCTGTCAGCACTGTCATTCACTTTACTTATAGTTCTTGGTAGGCATCTCCCCTGGAAAAGAGATCAGCAAGGCACTTGGGGCATGTATGTTACATTTAAAAGATTTAGCGTGTTGCTGAATAGCAGGGGACGGGCCCTACTCAGGAGTGCTGCCAAAGCTGGACTTCAATGCCAGGTGTAAAGGCCATCTTTGAATCTGGATGAATGACTGGTTCAGGTGTTCCCCTCTAGGTATGGATCAGGACTTCCCAAAAGTAACTCTCCTGGAAAGCTGGCTGACCCCATTCTCAATGAGCACGGAACACTCCAGATCCCCCTGCTGCCCTGCACATCCCCCTCTACATCCTCTCACTGGCGCAAAGCCCCCAGCCTGGGTGCATGTCCCCGTCTCTTTGCATTGATACTCACTCCTTTTGTTGCACAGTGACAAACACAAACCAGCCCCATTTGCAGGCTACTTCTGGACTGTTTCACCCAACCCACCATCTCATAGAAGGCTGCTGCTTGTGCTCTGCCTTTAATGCCAGCCTTTTATTTTTCTTATTATGTCTCCCTACCACTATACTTGTCCATGAAAAATGAACAAAAAAAAGTTCTGTTAGCTGCATGTTTCTGTTGCCAGTTGTTGCAGGCCAAGCTCAGACTTTCTGCTGCATTCATATAAAGCCCAGCATTATAAACCACCTTATAAACCCCATACAGCCCAGTTGTACAGCCCCAGTGGTGCCACAGCAGACACAACAAGCCCTGGTTGCTCAGCAATGCCCTTAGCTCCTGCTGCGCTGTTGTTTCAGCTATCAGGGATACCTTGTTTTGTGCAGACATGTTTTTTACTTCATATCTAACCAAAATAAAACTATAGATACAATAAAAATTAAACAACCTGCATATCTCTGTGATTCAGAAACTGCATAGCAAAAGAAGCCTCTGGATCAAAGAGAGGCAAGCATGTCCTAGGGTATTTTGGGGATGCTTAGAAAAGCTACCCTTTAGAACAAGAGCCTGTTGAGGAAGGATGCATGTTCATGTAATTACACTGTTAAGACCTGATGCAGAAAAGAATCATTCACTGATGTGTTACCAAAAATTGCTGGCACCTCTCCTGTGGTTCAATGGCCCCATGAGTACCAGTCCCATCCTATCACATCCCTGAATTCAGACTATAATACAGAAATGAACACAACTGCACTTACAAGTATTGCAGACATTTTTATAGAAGAGATGAGCAGTTCTCAAATTGTTCTTAAATTAGAAGCATAAAATTTGGGAGTTTGGGGATGTGGTAATAAATATTTTTAAACTGTCCTACCAACATATTTTAGCAAGTTTTTTTCAGATCATTGCCAGTGTGGGTTCAAACAGATTTAACATCAGCTGCTTTCTTCCTTTTCACAGGTTCTGTCCCTCTTTGAATAAGTTATTTGAGAAAATTTGCCACCTCTTATGATCTTTGAATGTGATGCCAAGGCTATCCCATTCTGGGCGTAAATACAAACATCAGTCATTTACATAACAAACAGCTCTGGCCAACACCACCTTGTCACCCACTGCAGTGTGAGGTTCAGGGCTGTGCTTTGGGCCAAGCGTTCTCAACCACAACTTGTATTATTGAACAAATCTTAATAGAGAAATGGCATGATTAGGAACTCTCCTCCCCATGTAGATCTCTTTCCTTGGCGCTGCTTGTTGTGCAAGTCCCCTGCAGGATTGACCGTGCAAAAATGAATGCTTGGGAAGCACTCAAAAAATTGTGATGCATCCTTATCCTTAATGGTGCCTTGGCAGCCATAGGCTGGAAAACTTTTTCCCAAGATTTCCCAACTTGCTTTTTTGCACAGCTCCCATGTGCTTCTAACCATGACTCTTCCCTAAAGTTCCAGTAACTTTCCCGTTAGGAGAGACCCAAAACTGAACTTTCAAATTTGGTAGACAACTGGGTCTCTTCTGTATTTGATAACCACATGCTACACATGAGGTCCTCTTGCATTCTTCCACCATATAATACATTTTGAAAAAAAAACGGCCTTTGGTGAAGTTTGTCTCAATCCCACCTAAATCCCACCCCTGCCTGGTTTGACTCAATGTCGGGGTACTGACTGGGTGGCCCGTGTCCATTGGAGGGCTGGAGGTGAACACTGCCTGACAGTCCGCATAAGAAATGCCCAGGCCTGCAGCTGCTTCTCCATGGGACCACATAAGGAAGTGCTCTTAGTGCTGTACTGTGCTCCCAGATAGAAGACTCAGGAGAGTGGGGAGAGAGTAAGTGGAACCCAAGACAATATTTTGTTATTTCTGTGAACTACAAGGGTTATTTGTTTTCTATTCTTTAATCCTCATGCTCATTTCTATCTTTTCAAATCATCTGTGTGGCTTCCAGTCTTCAGTTCTGCTCCTTCTAGCATTGTGTGTTTATCTTCATGTTTAGCATCAGATATCGTCCACACAAAGGCTTAAGGATTTGTGTAAGCCTTTGGAGGTTCTGCAGGTCTTAGCCCCAGATCCTTCAAGGGCACTGCCCATACGTACACTGGTGGTCCATGAGGAGCCCATTTGTTGCCATCATCTTTGCCTGAGGAAGGTCTTCTCTTCGCTTGCTGCAGGTGATACTTTGATCGTTGATAGATTCTGCCAAGTATGTAAAACTCTGATAATCATGGATTGTAACACGGAAGTAAAGCTGAGCTTGGTTTATATGTTAAAAGACATGCCTGTTAAAGAATGTTAAAGAAATACCCTACTGTAGTAAATCACCTGCCCCTTGGTGTTTGACAACCCTTAGGATGCCTCCCGTATGCAGCATCTCCGTCTTCACATTTGCTCTTTTATGGTATTGGTTTCTAATGTGGCGTTCTGTTTTCCTACTGCTAAGGAATGCTGTTTCTGGTTTCCGCCTTGACTGGGGGCAAGTTGCAGCCTCTTCATCTCTCCCCTCCCGGCAGTCTGCGCTGCCTGTAAGACCCCATGCCTATGTGAGGTCCTACAGATTTTGCCCAAACGGAGTTTTACTCCCTTTTCTTCACTGTACTTTACTCACCCACATCAAACAGTGCTGAAATTGTTGCTTAGTTGAATTGAAATCTGGCTGCCTACAAAAGAAGAGGATACACAGAATTAGGTCTTAAGTATTTGCAACACACTTTGAAGGAGAAAGATAATATTAAACAATCTGTTTAATATAAGGAATACATTAAAAAATCTGTGTGTGTGACACCAACAAGGAGCAGACCACTGAAAATCTGGTAGGATTTCAGTGGGGAATGCAGCCTAAAATCAATGACATGGCATGTCCGGAAGGTGGATCTAGAAATAGCAAGTGTGGTAACTGTTGAGAGGTATCACGTTCCTGTGAGTGGGTCGCACAGAGTAAGAGCACTCCAGGCATGGCCAGCCACCCCTCTGAGGACACGGGTCCTGCCATTTCCCAGCACAGAGTCAGCCGCCGCGCCCACACTGCACAGGGATCGCCAGGGATGTGTTTGCCTGGGAGAGGCTGGGAAAGTGATGAGTGGGGTGAGAGATTGCTTGTGCCAGATTATTTTATTTTCTTACATGGCATGCCTGTTTTGATAGGAAGGCAAGCAGATCGGGAACTGGAGGCGGTTGGGATCTCAACACAACCTGTTGGCCAAAGTCCTTCACAGAGCACAGAGTAAGCAAAGTGAAGGGCATGCAAAAACATCTGCCTGGGAAAAACATCTGCCCAGGGTATCTCCCTGGGCTCTTCTTGAGCCAGGGTCCCCTGAGAGAGATAGATTTTGCTCAAACAAAAGAGATCATTATGGTCCTTGCGACCTTTTGATTCAGGCTATAAAACGCTGTTTGCTACCTTCTGACTTAAATCACCAGTGGTAGTTTGCAAGTGAGACTGATATATTTTGCTTTCCTGGTTATTGCTTCTTTCCCATATCCAGTGACTGATGTAATGTATGTACACTTTCAGTGGTGGAAACATGCTGGCATACGCAAATGGATTGGGTTGAGGCTTCTAAGCTCTGCAAAACCACCATTTTCCCCAGTTGAGAAATACCATGGACTAGTCGTAGCAAGACTTCTTGTTTTGGCTTCTGGAGCACACATTATTGGTGCTGTCAATTCCTGCAATATTTATTTTGAAAACATAGCTTCTGGATCCATGTCACTAGCTACAAATCGCGGCCCTCTCTTACTTTGCCACCCCTCACCCTTAAAAGTTTCTAGTCTTCTTGTTGAGGGCGAAGTGTCTAAAAAAATGAATTCTGAGGCAAAAAGCTAAGTGGAGATTCACAATGAGCTGGCATTTTTGGGATAGCCCCGCTTCCCGTGATTTTTGACCCCTCCATTTTGGTTTTTTTCCGACCCTTGAAGCTGCCACCGACGCTAACCGGGGAGGGTGGCGCGGAGCAGCGGTGCGAACCCCGGCGGCACAGCGCTAAAAACACGCGGTCGCGGCCAGATTTCTCTTGCGCAGGGGGAGCCTTTCCACGTCCCCGCTTTTTTACGGGACCAGCCCTCTCTTAGTCGGTCCGCGGCGCTGCTCATGTTTTCCACTGTGGGGGAGGACGAGAAAAGGGGAGACCAGGGCGGAGAAGGAGAAAGAGGAGGAGGCGGGGGGAGGAAAGTTGCTTGAATTTGCGAGGGGCGAGAGCCGGCGGCGGCGCGCTGCTTGTTTCCACTGGCTGGGGGAGCTGCCAATCTGTGTTGTAATCCTGCAGGAATTTCTGCGGGGTTTAACTGGGAGCCGCGGCGCCGCCGCCGCGCACTCGGGGCGGAGGGAGGGCGGCGGAGCCGGCAGCCTGCAGCCCGCGCGCCCAGCGCAGCACCGGGCCCGCCGGAGCGGAGTGCGGAGCCCAGCGCAAGGAGCGCGGCGGGCCGGATCCGGGGCGCCGCCGGCCCTGCCCCGCGCCCCTCGGGCGCTGCCGACGCCGCCGGCCCCCGGTTTCTCCTTTGTGCCCGGCCCCCGGCGGCCGCCGCGCCGGCTCCACGGGAATAATGCGGGGCGTGTGGCTGGCGCTCACCGTCAGCTTCGTGGCCTGCGCCTCCGGGCAGCCGGTGAGTGCCGGGGCGGAGGGGAGGGGGCGGCGGCAGCCCTGCGGGACGGCACGGGACGAGGGCGGCCACCTCGGTTCCGTCAGCCGAGCGCCGGGCGCGCAGACCGAGCCCTGCCCCGTGGCATCGCCGGGCACTGGGCTGGCTCCGGGGGGGCATCTGTTGATAGCTGAGCGCTCTGCAAACGGCAGGCACCGTTCCGTCCCACCGGCCAAGAAAAGAAAGAAAGAGACGACACTCCCGCAAAAAAAAAAAAAACAAACAAACAAAAACAAACCCAAAAACCCGAGCACCCCACGAAGCCGAGCGGAGCACCCTGCCGGAGCGGAGCACCCTGCCGCCCTACAGCGAACCTTGGCCGGAGTTTGCCGCGACGACCCAGCCTCCAGCCGGCCCCGGAGCCCCCCCGGTGCCTCTTTCCCTGCCTCCCCGGAGGAGGGGCGGCTGCCCGGCGGCCGCGGGGCGCCCGAGGGGCCGCGGTGCGGGGCTGGGTGCGGGAGGGGGGATTGTACCCGTCCCGGACCAGCGCCGGGAGCCGCCGGGCCGCCCCGTGTCCGAGCGGCCGCCCGAGGACATCGCCGCCTCCCCCGGCTCCGCGGGCGGTGAGGCGGGAGCGTCCCCTGCAAAACCCGCCCTTCACGGCCCGTTGCTAAAAAGAGAAAAGAGGCAGCAACTACCTTGGCTGCGCGGCTCAGGACCTCCCAGACCCCTCAGACATAACGCGCTGCGCGCCTCCCAGCCAGCCCCCGGTGCCGGCTCCGCGGAGCCCGAGCGTGCTGCGGACCCGGCCGGCCCTTCCCCGCGGGCTTGCCGCGAGGTGCTCGGGATAATACCGCTGTTTACACTTTTTCCGCGCCACCAGTATATTCGCTAACCGGGTCCTCTGCTTAATGCAATTAGCTCTGTTGCCGGGATTTGTACCTCTGGGAAAGCCTCTCTCCGGCGAACGCTCCCACCCTTTCGCGGCAGGAGCCGGCGAGGGCTGGCCAGAGGGTTTTGGTCTTTTCCATCTGTGGATCTGAGATTGTCTTGAGGGAAGGGATATGCAAATGACACTGATGCAGTGTTTGGGCAAATATTAGGAAATGATAAATTGAGGTTTCAATATGAAATTAAAAAAATACCATGATAATTTAATCCAATTAAAATGAGCCGCTTCACTGAACTAAATAATGTCACTAGCTTGGGTTAACTTTAGAAGTTCTCTAGCTATTGTATAAATTAGCCAAGTCACAGCCTTCATGAAATCTGGCTCATCATTAGAGATTTCTAAGGATACAATTGCAAAACACTTTTCTTAAAGACTGATTAAAAAAGGGTTGGGTAGAACAGTGACTCTTGTTTCCACTAAGTGTAACTGTGCTGCAGAAACACCCTTGGATAATGAGGTACAATATACTTTAATTTTATAAAAATGCTGTTAGTACAAAGTTCTCTGATGGTGGAGTAGCTATTAAACTACCACAGTAATTAGTAAAATATTAAGTTTGATGGGCTTTTGCCTTAGGATGAACACACTGTGGCGGTGTGAGGTACGTTGTCGCGGTATACCCGGGGCTGTGTGGTTCAGGGGGCAGTGGGGAGAGTGAGGTGGGGGGAGCCTTCCTGGCTCTGCTCCACTGCCCTTACTACTGCCAGAAAGTTGTGGAGGGACTGGGAAGTAAAAGGAGGTTGGTGTTTTTCCTTTTCTTTCACCTTCCTTCTTTTTCCTCTAACTGTGCCTGGCAGCAGCTTCATGGTCCCTGAAGATAGGATTTTGTAGACCAGTCTGTGGGAAAAGACAGATGCCAAATCTGTCTTCCGTGCAGAAGTCTGTCCTTGTCATAAGAGGAATTCTATACGGATGCATAAAAAACTCCTCCGAGCTCTCCAGAGCACTGTCAAGTGGATTTAGCTCTTAATTTCTTCTTGTGTTTAGATTCTACTATTTATTATCATTAGCTAGGCAAAGCCATAAGGTAAAACCCTCATTTCTGAAGAAGTAAATTTTCCATGAGTCTTTTAAGTAGAGGAGGGGGAAGCTGCAGCAGACTTTGTTTCTTAAAGCAATGAGTTCCCTATGTTTGGTCCACATAACCAGCAAACATTTTTATTGGGGTGGGCCAAGTAGATGTTAGCACTGTGTTAAGAATGTCCTGGAAGTGAGACCTGCCACTGAACCACGGGAGTGGTTTGTCGGTGCTGGGTGTGTGCTTCGTGTGGCCTGACGTGGGCTGTGGCTTCGCAGCCGTGCTCTGCTGTGTCGTGCCAGCTGCCCCAGGGGAGCAGCTGCTTCAGGACCGGGCTGTGATGGAGAGGGTGAGAGGGAGCCCGACCTGTTAGTGCCAGCCTGCACATGGTGGCAAGCGTTACCCACACCAAAGCTGGTGGAGTGCACCCAGGTCTTGCCGAGTGATTTGCTGCCATCAGTGCACTGTGCAGTGAGACATCAGATTATGGTGGGGTCTGGTAACCTGTGTGGGTCTGCAAGGATATGGGGGATTCACCCAGGCTTGGCTGAATGGCAAAAAAAATGTGCTTTCTAGCTACCTTGAAAGTTTTTTGGTTTGCTTATGCAAGAGAGAAAGACAGTGACATGAAACTGCTGGAAAGAAAAGGAAATCTCTGTGAGTGAGAGGCCTGATGTGCCTTTTAAAAGGCTGAGCCCAGTCTTGATGATGCTGGGAGTCAGCTTTTGCTGATTTTAATAGCACCAGAGAGCAATGCCTAGTATCCAGCTGTAGTTGTCAGCTCCCATTCGGAAGAGGTTGATAAACCTTTCTGTTTCATTCTAGTTTGCAAGAGTGGGACAAATGGTTTTCCCGAGCTTGTGTGACAGTCTGATCCTCTCTGCATGCCCAAGTACACATTGAGAAACTTTGCTGGCTAGCAGGTAGTGTTGCATACTGCAGTATTATGGTGCTGCTCTCCTCACAGAAGGTTAATTCCATCTCGCCTTGGGAAGATTCTGGAGTCTGGAGACTGCTTCACGTCAGCAATGCGTGCGTGTGGGGCTGGGTTTAGGACTTCCAGTGAAACAGATCGTCGGGGCATCAGCTGAGAGGTCTTTCTGTTTCTTGTGTAAGCATCTGACCGCTGAGTTGTTGGCATAAATGTAATTATTGAAAGATGATCCAAGGGTAATATTTGGTATATTTTTCAGAAGTATTTAGTATTTTGAGAAGCATGATGCGATAATTTTCCTACATTTGTTTCTAATGGTTACTTTAGTTTTGGAATTTGGAAAATTGATAGTGTGTTGGAGAGGAGGAATGTGTTTTTGGAAAAGGCAGTTAGGCTTCAGAGCTAGTAATTAGAGGAGAAGAAGGGCTGAAGAGATAGGAGAGACACATACAGCATATAAATCTAAATACCAGCTATGTGTGTTAAATTTGTTTTGTCAAATAAGTTCCAAAGAAAGGAGGAAGCCTTTTCAGTCTTGATTTATTTTTATCCACCTCCAATTTACATGTACTTTTCCTTCTCACTGCAGACTTCACAAATGTTCATCCATTGCTTTTTTGTGGTTTGGCAACACCTGGAATCTGCCATGGCTGCTTCTCTTGCTCTAACGGAACTTCTAGGTTCTGCCATCCAACAGCTGTCTGCACTGCCGTGCACTGGGAATTCTGGGGAGCTCTGGGGTTTGCCACCAGTGTCGGGTATTACAGCCGCCCCTTAGGTGGATGTTCTCAGGAGCCACTTTCTGGAAATGGGTTTCCCTCTCAGGTTAGATTATCTTTTAAAAATTAAAGAACAGTTGAATCTTGACCCAAGATCAAACACTGAAGTTCCTCTTTTTAACATCTTAGCCCTGAGGTCTACATTGGAACTGACTTATTATTGAGGCGTAAAGTGCAGAGATGTTTTCTCTGCATTTTTTCCTAGATCCTTATCAAAGAAGTAGATGAGAGCATTGTCTTCAGGAACAAGTCAGGACAAATATCTTAGGGTTTGAAGCTGGGTGCTGGGGTTGTGGTTCTTGGGCAGGTAACACCTCTGTGGTAGGTTTGAGACAGTTACTGCAGCTAATGGGATAAAGATGGTGGACTTTGGAGAGTGCGCAGTAAGTCTGGCATTTGCTTGGAGATTGGGTGGATCTGAGTCTCTGTGGTCCTAAGTTAAGTATAATCTCAGGATGACAAGATAAAGGCCTAATTTCTTGACTAGTAGAGGTGCAAGTTATGAGAAGTCGCATGTCAAACACACAGCCATGATCTAATGCCTCCAGGGAGGATGGTGGAGAGCTACCTGCCATCCTCAATGGGGAATGTGGCATTTTGCCAGGGTGTCCTGAACTTGGAGAAGAGCCTGCAGAGGAGCCAGTCATTTGCAGAGCTCTCCGTTTGCACTGCTCTTTATGGCAAGTTGTCTTTATAAAATGTCAAGCAGAGGCATATGGATGGCATTTATTAATTACATTTTCTCACCAAAATGATTTCTGCCATTGAGCAGTTCAAACATTTTGCTTATGGCAGAGAATTGTAGGCTTTAGTAAGGCTCAACAACTGAACAAAGAGCTCTTGTCTAGTTGTGGAGAAGTGCTCTTTTGTCTTCTGAACAGATTTGACAGACTGTGCTTTTTAACACAAATGTTGTGTTTGAGATTGGCAAGCTTATTTGAGGCCTCATATAAGACCCTACTTGAATCTGAGTCATAAAGATGCCCTCTGTGCTGCCGCAATTGAGAGAGGATGCGCAAGTCATGAGCAAGTGATTTGGTCCACATTCAAGTCACTTTGCAGTTGGTGTTGTAGGAAGGATGAGAGAATTACTGGAGGCTGTTCTGTGAACAGCTTGTTGTTTGGTTATCTTCAGTTCATGGTTACAAGATGGTAATAAATTGCTATCTATAATCTTTTCAGGATTAGTAATTTTTTGTAGGTTACATGACACTATTCGGTGATTGGGGAACATGATTTCTTCTGCCCACATTGAAGTATAATTTGCAATCTCTTGAGTACAGATTGCATTAGTGTTTGACCCTGTAATAATGACAGTTCTCTGTATGTATGTTGTTTTCTTGATTAGCTCAGCCCTGGGGGATGCTTTCAAAAGCATACTAGAAATTTAGGCAGAAATACAGAATACATGTAATCCTCAAAAGTACTGGAATACTGATTGCAGTAGAAGAAAATGTAGCATTTAACAACCATTTGCGACAAGTGCATTTGCGCTGAGCAAATTATTTTTGTTGATGTCTCAAGCAGGGGTTTCATTTAAAGTGAAATAATGACTAATAGGGCGGTGATGAATCTGCAGAAATTGGCCTTGTCTGTAGATAGGCTATTAGAGTGTAGTGTCATATAAGCTGTGCTTAACTAAAGCCTGAGCTGGACGCTCCATCTGAAATCACTATTTTTAGTTTATATATAAACAACTTCTTCAGAAATCTCCCTTCTAAGCTAAATTGTTTTGTTCCCAAGGTGAATTGATTTGGGAAAGTTCAAATAAAAACGTGTTTGTCTGTGTTTGAGTTGTGAGCATGAAGATAAATACATTGTACTTTTATTAATAGTAAGGAGACAGAGGGGCTTGCAGAAGGTCAAACAGCCTGTGGTATACACAGGAATGGAATCAAAATGTTAAGAAGCCAGCACTGTGATTAACAACCAGAATATATTGTCTGTATTTAAATATTATGTTGTCAGACATGTTTTGTTCCTGTTTGATTAACCATATATAATAAAGCATAATTTTCTCTAGATGTTCTTCCACATTAGTGAAAGTCACTTGTTGCCTTTCAGATCAGCGTGAAGTGACCTATCCCTGTTATTTGAAGTGTATTTCAGAACTGTGACTGTCTGTGTGGACTGAGAGGACTGACTCTTACAGAGCTGTAGGAAAGAGTGCTGTTAAAGTAATATAGCCTGGGAGATGAGTACTTCCCAGGGAGCAGTTGAGTGCATGACCAGTGTAGCCTCAAGACTAAGGATGTTTCAATAGAGAAAAAAATAAATATCATACTTGCTGCCATGTGAATGAATAACCTAACCAGGTCTCCCCTCTCCCACCTTCAAAGGGATCATTTCTGGTATGTCTGCTTCTGTCCTTCCTTTAATTATACAAGTAGAAGCAAGCGTTTTCTTTCTTTGGGCTGAGCTGCATCAATTTCAGCTGTGTTGATTCTTCAGTATCTGCAGGAATAGCTGGCTGGACACTGTACCTGGAGGGCGCAGCCAAACCCCACGCACTTTATATGTTTTGGCTTTAAGAGCCGAGTCCTGTTTGCTTTTTGGACTGGGGTCTGTAGGGGAAGGCTAGAAATGGGTTTGAATACATGCTGTATGTTGCAAGCTGCAGAGATGAGAGATGTCCAGGAGACAGATTCTTCCTTTCCCAGGTTGTTTATCTGTGCTCACTCTGGATATGGAGATTTCAGCATCAGTGTGTGACTTACACTGATTACCAGGTGAAAGCATCTACAAAGCCTTTCCATTCAAATCCTTTTCAAGTGCAGTTCCATGTTCAAATATGCAGTCACTGATGTGTGACATTAATGGTGTTTTTATTATTTAAAATGAAAACCTGCAAGGGAAGCAAAGTGGAAAGGTGATGGTAGTTCAGAGTAATGGGAACACACCATCTTTGGGACAGCGAGAAACGGTGCTTCCCTTGAATATAAATTTGTGACATTGTATAAATAAAGATAGATATGTCTTAGTCCTATAAATAATAATAATGTACAATTACTACAGCAAGAATATGCATAAGATAATGCTGCTGAGAAGCAAAATTCTGAGGATTTTTGTGGACTGTAGATTGCGAAACCTTCAGGTACTGTCCTGGCTGTGGGACTGAATCTTCTCCCGTTTGGGAGCTCAGAGGCACTTGGTACTTGCCACTGATGATGGTGCAAGCATGAAGGAAAGCATTTGTCCAGCTAGGAGACGGAGCAACCATGAAGAGGGTGTGTGAAATTTGGTTGTGTTAGTTACGGCTTGTGTAAATGTCATTGAGAGAAGGTGTAAAGTTCTCAGGAACTGCTGAGGCAGCATCCAAAGTTAGAAGATTAATGCTTCAGAATAATTGGTAGCTTAAGCATCGGTAGCATATGGAACTGACAAATCTTCTCCATGGCAGAACAAGAGCAATGGCTAGTCCTGGAGATAGACAGGAAAAGTTATTGTAGTTCCATGTATATATTCTGAATTCTTGTCTTTGGTGAAAGTGTTTATGATTTTCCAGACATGTGCTCTTTGCTTATTTCTCATCCATGAAGGCTGATTTTTTTCGAATGTGACATTTAAAATGTCATGAAATGAAACCTCTTGGGGTACCTTTGAAATTATGTGTTCACAGAGACTGTCTTCCACAGAGCATTCAGCACTGACCTATCTCCAGCTTCTGCAGTTCTAGCTTGGAAGGTCTTTGAAACTTTGTGTGTGTATGTGTTTTATATAGAACTTTATTCTAGATAGAGCTCTATTTTACATTTTTTTTTTTTTTTTTATACTGTTGTATGTGTGTCTTTCAAGTGTCAGGAAAAGAAATGCCCCACAGAACATGCTTTCCAGTTAAATAAACACAACAACATTGCTCTCAAAATTGTGTTAATAATTTTCTTGGCCGGAATTAGTTTGGAAGGAGCAGCCTCTCTGACCTTACTTACCAGGAAAAAAAGCCTTAAACAGAAGATGTTCTTTTCGATTGGTTTTTTTTTCCTTGTTCTTAATTTGTGATTTAATACAGCAGTTTCATAAATTTTCCACTATGCATATGATTTGATCCTCAGTAGCTCCCGTAGGTGCTTTTGGTTTGATTCTCCAGCACAGCCGTTTCTCTGCTGTCAAAGCCGTGGTACAGGGACAGGCATGGTCATCACTGCAAAATGTGAATGAGTTGGAAAAATTTGTGTCTAAGGAGAAAAACTGGGAATAGTTATTAGCATGGCTCTGTACCTGACCTGAGCAGGCTTGGGAGGTCCCACTGGAGCTGCTGTGACCTGAATGGACCCCTGGCTCAGCAGAAATTTTTTGTCCATGTCACAATTGAATTTTCCTTTTTATCGCTTTTGACCAAAATACTTCGGTGGATGTCTGTCTGTCTGCTGCATGGAAGCATGACAGATGTCTCCAGAAATTTCCAGAGAGTTTGGCAGTGACGAAGCCCTCTGGCAAACCATGAGATGGTTTTTGCTGTTCTGGTAGGAGCTGTGGTCCTTCCTGCAGAGCAGCACAGAGCATCCGTTGATGTGCAGAGGAGAGGAATGGCATGAAGGCATTGGGAGAAGGAAAAAGTCTGCTGACTATAAAAAGATACATCATTTAACAGCCTTAAATAATCAGGACTCATGATTCGTGTTTGGATAATGTTTTAACATCTCAGTGTTGCTTGATGGTCTGACTGTGCAGGGTTTGAGGGTGGGGAAAGTAGGTTCCATGGCCACCTGTTAAAAACAGACTTACCTCCTTAAAGTGTGCGGGTGCTGGAGGAGACAGGGCCTTGAAGTTGAGTTGACTCATTGTCTCTAGTCATGCTGCCTATTGCAAATGTTTTTCTCTCTGGTGCTGTCTAGCCCAACCAGCCATGCCCTGTTGAAGAACAGGTCTGTGTCTGCAAGGGGGATCTTTTTGCCTTTGGTGGGGCTCAGGCTCAGTAATAAATAGCCTTTCTGCTGCGGTGGAGGGGCAGTCGTGTGCCCACTCCACCATGCTGGGGCTCTCTGATGGAAGGAACTTCTGAGCTCCTGGTAACACAGAGCATTGGATCCAAAATGGTTTGAGACAGTACTCTTAACAGTATTGCTGTGATGAAAATGCCACTTCTTGTCTGTTTCGCAACTGTAGAGCATTAGAGAAGGGAAATCCTCTTTCTTTTCTTTTGTTTTAGTTCTTAGAGTAATTCACAACCTGAAAGGCTTATTGTACCCTTGGCTGGTTTGGGTTTTGTGCTTATACTAATGTTGCTTGACTGTATCGCTCCTATTTAACTGAAAGCTGGAGACTTGGCATCTTCATGTAGGTCTCTTCTGGTGAACACCTTGAATTGGTCTTCTGCCTGGTGGCATAAACATAATAGTGATGTAGATTTTCTTATACTGTTTTTTGAGAGCCGTGGATGTTGTCTGTGGGTTAAAGAAGTTTTCTGGGTTTGTGAATATTTTGTAATGCTACTGATTTCATGTGCCAGTCAGCTTTTTTTTTCTTTTGAGTTTCTTCCTCTGACCTTCTCTATCTGCACTGATAGAATTAGGAAGCTTTAGGTTATGACAAAAAAGCCCCAAACCTTACTTTGGGGAAAAAAATGTGGTAGTTTTATAATGTACAGGTAGGAGTCTCTGTAATGCTTCTTTGCCATTTCTGGTTTCACATAACATCTGAGACTTGCCTCCTCTAGTTTACATGGGTAAGTGTATTTGACTTCAGGAACCTGAGGAAGACTGAAGAAGAAAACTTCTGGCAGACACCGTCAGTCTTAAAGTAGGTAGGATGCCTTGTCATGAAGGTTGTTGCTTACAGAGAGTCAGGGCTGGCACAGTTCCCATGGAGTGAAGTTGCTCACATGGCATTTCTGTATTTGTGATCAGAGATGAAGGGGTCCTAAGGGAGGATTAGCAAGAGTATTTTGGGGGATTTCTCTGTGGCTTCCTAGAGATGCACAGAAAAAGCTAATCTCTCTCTCTCCCTCTCTCTCTCGTTATTCAATTCAGCTAATCTAATTGGAAAACCTCCTTAGAGCAGTCTCTGGCAGCTAGCTGTAGCAGCTGTACAATTAGTAGTGTCACCTAACAGGAGAGCTAAACAAGGAGCAGTAGGAAACTGGAGTAGGATGTTTTGGTGTATCTTAACAACCCTCCCAAAGACCAAGATTGCTAGAGTGAATTCAGCTGTGAATTATAAGAGATTAAAAAAAACCAGGAGAGGTCTGAATTTTTAAAGACTTAAAATTCTGAATGACTCGATGAAGTAGTTTTGAGGTTTGGGCATTGTTGTTGGTTATTTACAGATTGATTTATTAATGAAAATTTACACAAACATGACTGGATATGGGACTGGTGGGCTCTATTGCCCATTCCTCAAGGTGTGAGCAGTAAAGCTGAGCAGGGAAGAGGTGTATAATTAACTGCCTCATATATCTGGGGACATTTCTTTGACCTTTGCCCTCCCAGCTTGGTTATTGGACTGTGTTTTATTCGGGGAGAGCCCTGAAGACCATCAAGAGCAGGAGTTGTCATGGAGGAGAGCACCAGCCCCATCAGGAGATGATGGAGCCATTCGCAGTGATGTTCCCTGGTTGCACTGTCCAGGGCTGTGCATAGGCACAGGAGGGCAGAGGCAGGTTTGTATTTGAATCACCAGCTTGGCACTTTACAGCTTCACATCACTGATTACTGTGATGCTAATGCCATTTAGCTATATCTGTATATTCAGGGAGCATTTAGATAAGAGCATGTGTGGGGCAAGTCATGATTTAGCGATCTGTGTGGATACATGGTTGTCATATTTGAAATGTGTGACCTGTGGCTATAAAGGATAGGTTTTAGAAGTGCTGTTAACCAAGTGGCATATGTCAGGGACTGGAAAATCTAGGCTATTTATAATTATCCACAGGTGGAGAGGGAAGCAGCAATGCATAATACCAATAATAATTATCAGCAGTATAGAAGTTCATCTCTTAAGCCGTTGGGTCTAATGCACTAAAAAGTATTTGATCTCGAATCTGGCAAAGCCTTCAAATGGAGCTGTTCAAAGGCGTCCTGACCTAATTTTGCTGCAGAAGTGTGTGAGTCTTTCTCGTTCCCCTAATTTCTTGCAGAAGGTTTCAATGATAAAGTCTTCATCCTCTACGCATGCATATATTTTACTGCAGAGCTTTTGAATAAAAGCAGCCCTTGCAGGCCAGGTGGTAAATATAGTACTCAGCTTAACAGAAAAGATGTTCAGTTTGTCAGAGACATGTCCTCCCGTGTTTTGCAGTTGTCAATTAGCTTTCCTTAAGACTTCTTTTCATTAGCTAGATCTTTTTGTGATTGATTACTAAGTCTGAAGTTCAGTGCTGGCTCTCTGTCTATGAGTAAAGGCTTCGTATTATGCTGAACTTCTATTTTAGTGAAAACCTCTAAAATATAAAGCAGCTTATAAATAAAAGTTTGCTTTCTTTTCAAGGGAAGTCATTAAATTACAAGGCATTGTCCATGTAGCTATGTAAATTTATCAGTTAAAGCATACAGCATAAGTGTTTTGACTTTCCTCTGGATAAATAAAAGCAGATGTAATGACATGTCTTAATGGACTTCTGTCTTCAAAAGAAAATGGGGAGAAATCAGGTTTATTTTTCAACAGTGGCAAAATAGAGTGTACTGCAGGGATGGGTAGTGCTCTGTGTTATTGTCTGTGTTGGTGTAGATTGTTTTTATCAAAAGATAAAAACAAACAAAGCAACACAAACTGAAGGCTTTAAAATTGTCTGACCTGTCACTCGTACAATTTCTCATGCCATTATCACCATGGTGGTGGTGTAAGAGTACCAGTTTCCTACCAGAAGTGCTGCTTTTTGTTCAGTGTGGGGTGTTTTAACTTGTGCTAGTGATATCTCTGAGCAATACTGTGCAGTACATGGTAACTATAGTGCACTTTAATTGTAATTTATACCTTAAGTTATTTATTTGCTCTTTTTCTTTGCAATCTCTTGTGCTTCCAACCTCATTAGACTGATTTTTTTCTTTCCCTGCTGCTGCTTTTGTGCTATCAGGCACAAAAGGTAACTTAGCATTGGCACAGCTCTTCAGTCTCATGTTGCAAGTACAAGATCCAAGAGCAGAAGAAAAGGTAGATGAAAAACTGGGACAGCCCTGGGCCTTTGCCCACTCTCAGGAATCCTTCTGCTCACTCAGCTCGCAGCAGTGAGAAAGAGGGAGTGGGGAGGAGTTGGTTGTGAGTGACCAAAGTATTGGCAGAGCTGTTGGCAGGAAGGGGATGCTGGACTGCTGACATGTCTTGGCCAGACCTTAATTAAAGGAAAAACCTGGAGGTGACTGGTTTGGGCTGGAAAAGAGTTGCTGTATCAGGGATGCTAATTCCATCTTTGACTCATCAGCTATGTCTGTTTGACAGCGCTGGAGTGCACAAACCAAGCGTTTAAGCAGACATGGATGATTTGAGCACTGCATCCCTCATCCCCTTTGCTTTTTGGAAAGTGAGTGTGTAGAGCCAAACGTTGCAGCTTGGCATTTCTCTCTGTTCTTGGATTTTCTTGGAAGACTTCTGTGTTCTCCTCTCTGACTGCAGAAGGATGGGAATGATGGGTGCAAATTGCTCCTCCTCTGATCTACAGCCTCACTTCAAAACTTGCTTTGTGCAAATCACCATTTCTGTTTAAGTGATTAGTAACTGTGCTGCTCAAATGGAGGGGAGCAGTCTGAAGTTGGGACTAGCTGAAGTGTCAGATTACCGAGGGCACTATAATCAAGGTGACAGCTGCTTTCCTTATGTTATACTGAAACAAAATATCCCAAACCATTCAACAGAGCTTCACCAAATACATTAAGCTCAGTGCTTTTACTCTTTCCACGACTTGGTGGATTACTTAACACTCTTGGCTAATGAAATGCTGGAGTGCTAATCTCTCTCCGTGGATACCAGAGGGGAGAACGTTGAGTGTTGCTACCCCAAGAGTGCGAACGTGTGCGTGAGCTAATGGCCATATTCAAGGGCTGCAGTGCAGGGAGGGAAGAGGTTTCTCCCCGAGGTGCTGGTGCTCCCGCTGGAGATGCTGAGCTTGGCACAGGGAGGGGGATTATCTGTGGCTCAGCAGCTGCCGTGTGCATGCACGCTTCTCTATACCCTGTGTGGTGAGCAACCTGGTAACCCAACCCTGTCTCCCTCCCACCCCTTCAAGGTATTTGCACTTGCCCTTAAGTAACCATTTCTTTCTTTGGCTTCTTAAGCTGACACACTTTGACATACTCAGGGGTGAAAAATGGGAGGTGCTTCTTGAAATAGCCTTGATGTGCTGCGCAGGAGAAGGCCTTGTTTGAGGAGCAGGCTCTGAGAGTCTTCTCTGAGCTCTATTTTTACCTTCCTTTTAGTAATACCAGTTTATTTTATTTTGTTTTGAACAAAAACTCATGTGGGTGTCTTAGCTACAGAAAAAAAGCCCACAAAAATACCTTGCTGAGGTTTGGGTGCAGTTTATTTCCAGTAATGAAGGGCAAGCCTGCATAGGGAAGAAGTTTATGTGAAAGAATGGGATAAATAAGACTATTAGAATATGCTGGTCCTGGGCTTTATTGTGGGACTTCAAGTAAAGTTTTGGGAATCATCATCTGGTACAAAGCCTTCTCTTAATATTCACCCCTTCAGAAAGAATTAGTGTTTGGCCTGCCAGAGGCTTACTCTGAGAGCAGTCAGAGGGCTATAAGCTGTGGTTTCCTTTGAGGCAGAGGAGCCTTTTCTCCAGCCTCTGAGGAAGGCTCTGCTGTGACAGAGAATAAAGGAGGTTGAACTGGGAAGCCTGAATCTGTAGAGATAGCAGGGACGAGAGACTTAAAAATTGCAGGGGGTAAAGCCAAGAATAATCTTCTAATTGCTGAGCTGCGCTGTTCAGAAAGCTGTTACATCCAACTGCCACATCCCCTTTCTGGTTAGGAAAGGCAAGAAGAAGGAGTGAAAGGACTCTGAGATCATCTGAGTGAAACTTGACTCACACAGGTCTGAAAAAGGGCACTAGGAGTTTCATTGAGTGTATTTTAATAGATGGCTGTAACAGCCTGAGGCAGGTGGAGCTGCAGCAGGAGGGAAGGTGGGCAGCTTCCAGTTGTGGGGTTTTCAGGAGACTCCTGCCTTGCTCCCTCCATGCAGCCCTCCTGGTCCACTGCACTGCTTGTGTGTCTGGAAACTCACCTATCCCTGACCAAAGAGCCTCTCCAGTTTATGGAAAAGCATGTCTGTGTTACTTCATTTGTGGTCAATTGCATGAAATGTTTCCAGAGTTGAGAGTATGCTCTGAGCAGTGCTGATACTCCAGTCAGGGCAAAGAAATGGGATAAGACTTGAGTTATTGGTAGAGCATGAACTTTGTGTTTTCTGGGTTGTAGCTGCTTGGCTGTTTTAAAGCACCTAGTTTATCCTTTTATCTTTTCTCAGTCATACCTAACTTGAACAAAGCCTGTGCTCTGCAGAGACTCTTGGAAGACATTAGTCTTGAAGTGGAGAAACTGCTCAGTAGTGAGAAAGCATGAACATCTGACAAATTTGGTACCTCATAATTTTTGCTCACAGAATATCTGTAGCACAAGGTGCCCCAATAATAAATCTCCCATCAGCAGAAGACTGGGTGATGCATCCAGGCTCTCCTGGGGAACTATTTAACCTTTGCAGGAGGATGGCTGGGGTGTGCCAAGTCCCTGCTTGTGCAGCAGAGATCCCACATGCCCCTGTTGTCCAAATTCTTGAGGTTTTTTTGCTCTAAAATATGACTAGAATCTGAAACTGTAAGGCTGACTTCTTGCATGAGGTGACATCTTCCAATGGAGAAGGGACAAACCAAGGAAATTAAAGAGAGGGTTGTTTCAATAAGATTTTTTTAGGGCTGTTTTGTTTTCTTTTTCTGTAATTATTTTTAATCCTCTCCTGCTGGCAATGTAAGAGGCATCAGAAGAAGGTAGTTGTGTTCATTAGGTGTGGTGCAGGACTTACAACAACTGACCAAAATGAATAGGCTTCACTGGGTGGTCATGGAGAACATGCTCTGGAAATAACTCCTCCGTTTTCTCTTGGGGTTTGGGAAATGAAGGGAGACTTTCTTTCAGCCCTTCTACTTATTTAAGATAATATGCTGGCCTGCCAGGCAGAGCAGGATTTACTTTTTTCTAATGCTGGGAGAAGAAGCCTGTGATTAAGGAACTTTGGCAGTCTGTGATTCCTGGTTTTCTTGTATTTTTGTTGCTTGTGTTTGTATGCTAAGGTGTTCACAAAAGCATAAGAAAGTGTATTTTTGAGAAAGATGTGAAATGGGTGACATTTTCCAAAAGGACAGTGTGTCTCTTGGCAGTATCATGGTCAAACAAGTAAATACGTATTTTGGTAAGGAGCCTAATTTTGAGAGTATCTATGGATCTGACTTGTCATGCCCTCCTTACTGTGATTGCAATTCCAGGCAGTCTTGGAAATACCACAGATATCAAATCCAAGTATTTTTTCCTCCATATTTCATTAATTTAAAATTGCTTTTTAATTCTATGATAATGGCTGGATTGATGCATAGTAAATAAATACACTGGATTTCTAGTAAAATTAGCACAAGTTAGGGATGAAGTGGCCTGGAACTTCAGTGGTGGTGTCTCAGCACTGTCTGTGAGAAAAAGGTATCAACTTCTGTTCACTTTTACCTCTCAGCTGAAACTGCTGCTAACAGAGCTTGTTTGGGTGTCTGTATTTCTAATGTGGAGAGGTCTTCCCTCAACTAATAAAAAAGTGTCAAACTCTGTTGAAAATGTTGTAGAGGGGATGCTGTAATGCTGTGTTACTGCTGCTGATCTCTTGTGTGTACAGAGGACATTGACAAAGTCAGAAGGAGAGACACAAGGAAAGATAAGAGCCACGGTGTGACTTTACATGCTGAAAATCATTCTGTGACTGCTCACAACTGTTAATTAATGCTGTTCCAGAAGATTATGCATGTTTTGGAAGTGGCTGCAACAACGGATAGGAGAGAGGCAGCTTTCCCTGAAAAGGAGGGAAAACCTTGAAGAAAATACATGTGCTGTAACTTTTGATTCCTTCTACTTTTGTTTTGTTGGGGGGTTTGTTTTGTTTTGTTTTTGTTGTGTGGAAGATGTGACTGCAGTCACTTCCTCAGTCTGCTCTGTCCAAGAGCCGAGTGAAGCACTGATGGAGAGTGAAGAGGTACATGGCATTGTCATTCCCAGTGCATGGGCCAGAAGGTGAAAGAGCTGACTTCTCACCAAACCCTTCCTTCATCAGGGAAGCATGATGGTGTAGCAGCTAATGTTTGAGAGATGAGGGCGAAGGTAATGGTGGATTTGTTTGTGGGACTTCAGAAAGATGACCCAGGGAAGATGAGGTGCTTGTGTGTAGCTCCTGTGAAAGCAGAGGACCACCTTCACCAGGAGAGATGGGACAGAGTGGCAAGTTGTAGCTGACTGGGTGGAAAAAGCACAAATACCCCTTGTGGTATTTGACGTCTGAACTGATGAAAATGCATATCAACTGACGTGGCTGTCATGGAAATACTTAAGTGTAATCTAAGGAATTTCTAGCTCCTTTTGCAATAACAGCAAATCAGTTATTACTTTGTTATGCTCATGTAAGAAGTACAGTACCTGTATTTTATCAGTTTTATCTTTGAAAATCTATGTTATTCAGGGCTTTCAGTATATGAATTAGCCAAGTTTATGCATCACAGTGCATATGGTTATAACATTCTTACTTGCATGGTGAAATTTAGCTAATATTTTAAATGAGCTATTAAAACTTACTTAGCTCTTACCTAATAAATATTTATTAGCTGCTAAATATCAGTCATTCATGCCTCATGAATGAGGTTCTCCAGGAGGCAGCTTCAGCTGGAAAGGCATCTCTCTTCCTGCCCTCCCTGCCGGATCTACATGAGGCAATGTCTTTCCCACCTGCTGCTTTTTGCCTGCTGTTGGAATGTCCCTTTTCAGTGCTTGTCAGTGGGTCTGGATGGAGATGTGGGTATCTGCACTTCCCAGCACTCAGAAAGGGGCCAGTTCTCCAAGGCAAATCCTTTTAGAGATATGAATTTGTTCATTTCTCAGGGAGGATTGAAATGGATCGTCTACTCAAGCGATGCTGTGCTTTCTCCTGATGAATTTAGGTGGATATTATGCATGTCACACAGCTAAATTTCTGAACACATTTTTCTTTTTAAAATCTGTTTTTCAATGTCAGTAGATTCATCTCTGAAGCTTAAGCATCCAGAATTGACAGGTGTGTTTTTAGGACTAGAGAGTCTTTGTGCAGAGGGAAGTAGGAAAGCAGTACTAAAGTGAAGCATTAGTCTATTTGGGATTGTTTTTCAGCTTTAGTGTCAGAGGATATCTGGGAGTACTACAGATATATTTTCCAGAGCATCCAGAACATGTGAATGCATATAGAGTTCAGGCTGGAGCAGACAGGATTTTCTACAGGACATGAAAACAGTAATTCATATGTATGTATTATGGATGTTTGATGGCAAAGGCAAAACTCCATTTATACAGGAAAGGCAGAACAAAGGGGAACCAAAAAGAATTGGCCAGAAATGTATTGGTTTGTTTCTTAAAAAACAGCAGACTAGATACAAACAAAGCGAAAGAAAAGGTCAGCCCCAAAATTTGAGCTGATTTTACTACGATCAGTGAAGGAATAGCAATCTAGCCTCAAACAACAGCTTGGGATGTGTTGCTGGGTCTTTTGAAAAGAAATAATTGGTAAGTGGTATTTTCCTCGTGCATTAAGTGGTGGTTTGCTGCAGACTTGCCTTGAGGAATCAAAGCAAGTTAGGGACTTGACTTTTTCAAATGTCCAGTTCCCATTGCCCAGCAGTTCAGGGCTTTCCACGCATCAGCGTGATCTGTGCGGATTATGGAGACAAATTTAGTTCTATACTTTTGACCATATAAAAAAGTCAATGCTTCTTACTTTATTAATTTCCTTTTCAGTCAATGTGTTTCGTGTGAGGTTTTATTTCTTTTTTTTAAAGAGACTGCAGCATATGAAACTTTGAGGATTAAAAGTAACTTTCAAGGGCCTAATTACAAGGCAGTTCTCTGCTGTGTTACACTTAGTTTGTAAATTGTAACTGTCACTATGAACTTACCCTTTGAATAAAGCCTTATGTACCACCAGAGTTAATATTTAAACCAAACCACCTGCTTAAAATTGGCTACCCATTACCCCAGTTATGTTAAATTAGAACCTCTCATAACAATGTGAGAAGGTTCTTGTTTTATAGGATAAGCTGCTTTCCCACCCTCAGGCAGCAAACTTGAAGTATTTTAAGTCATTTGCTTGGAAAAAGATAAGAGTCCAGTCCTCCAGCTGCACATGGCCATCTCAGCACCACGAAAATAGAAACTGGTGCTATCCCAAATGCATAATTAATGCAGTAGCTTGCAGGCATTCGTGCAGTGCAGCAAACAGCAGTGGCTCTTCCTTGAGCATGCTGTGGGTGAACAGCAGCATCGGGGCCACGGTGCCTGTGGTTGTGTGCCTGTTCCCAGCTCAGACGCTTCCGTCTTGTGCCTAGTGAGAAAGGTGCCCTAAAGATGATATGGGCAGCCTGGCAGCTTCACCAGGGTATTCAGGAACTCCTTTTGGGGAAGTAAAGGCCGACCTTGCAGCCACTTAAGTTAGGGCAAACCTAACTTGATGTTGTCTTGGTTGAATGCAAACAAAAAAGTTGTAGAAATGAATAAATCTCAACTTTCTGGTATCTTCTGGATGAACAGATATTGATTCAGGCTTTGTAAAGCATGATTATGTTCTGAATCTCTATATGAAAAAGCAGTGTTGTAAGCTATATGCTGCCATCTTTTTTTCTTCCTTCCCTCTTCCCCAAAAACCAATGTTTTTCTTCCCCTCCATCACATCAGTGTTAGTCTAGTTACTGCCACCAAAACCAAAGAATTGGGATCAAGATGGTGCTCAGTGTTGAACATTAGAGAAGTGCAGCATAAAGTAGTTCATGTTAATAGTATCTTGTGCCTTGTCTACTTCTGAGCAAAATTTACTAGAGCATTTGCTAATTTCTGTTGGGATGCTTAGTGTTGCTTTTACTGTTGGTTGTACCTGAGCAAATGCCATTGGCTTCAGTGAAGTCTGTGTTGTAGAGTTGGAGATCTTATTCCAGATGGAAAAGGGAAAAAAAAAAAAAAAAGCTAGAGCTTTGGAGACACTGAAGGATGGAATAATCTCAGGTAGAATGGAGAGCACGGAAAGGTGTTGTTGTTTTTCTTAGAGAGTGAAAGCATGACAAAGATAGCTGACCTGTTACTTGTTTTGATAATAAATACATGCACATCTATTTCTCTACTACTTTGATTTATAGAGGAATAAACATTGAGCAACAAAAATAAATATGGCGTGACAGAAAAAGATAGACGTTTAGGTGGCATCTCAGCAAAGAAAGGAAATGCTTTGAAGTATGTCCTGTAAAAGTGCATTGTGACAAGCATGCAGAACTTCATTACAATGCCTTTCAAAAGAGATTTATTTTAAATAGACTTCACCAGAGTGATTTTTTAAAAAAAGTTCTTTACATGCTCACAGCTCTCTTCATTCTTCTTCCAAGCCAAGCCATTTTCTGTAGCTATATCTCTGTGTGCACATGGGATGTAGATTTAGCAGAAATTCATTTATATGGGAAAAGAAGGTGCTTTGGTCATGCTCGGCATCCATTGATAACTTTGATGGATGCAAAGAAGTATTGACTGTTTCATGGTTATGGCTTAATGAAATTAACCCCCGAATTAAGTGGATACTTGAACTGGCAAAAGGGCATTCAGAGAATTGTGATCATCCTAATTTCCCTAGTACATCCCTAGGGCCTACTGTGGCGTGGACAGCCGTCTTGCCTGAGCCCTGCCACCAGCTTTCCCTGGGACTCATGCCCCAAGCCCCCTTGTCACCTCTGCAGAGGTGGAAGAGGGCTGGGATGGCTTGGAGGCTCCCAGTTCTGCTGCCAGCTGTGTTCTTGCAGGGGAGCAGGTGAGCTGAGCATGTGGCTGGGAGCCCCACACTGCCCCATGGTCCCTGAGCCTTTCCTTCTCTCACAGCAGGGGCTCTGGGTGGCCCTGCCATTGGCATGTGATGGCCATGTGGGATAAGCGCTGCTAATGGGCCAGGGCGTGGCCATATGGCATCAGTAACTGAAGACAAAATAAATTAGGATGCTTGAGGATTTCAGTCATCAAGGGAGAGGGGTTGAAATAGCAGTGATTCCTTGTGTGGGAGTCCACATCTATTAGTGCATGAGCTTTGCTCTGCTGGATGATGGTCTTTATTTTGCTGGGATTTAGGGAAATCCCACACTCTACATATGACCAGATGCTGCTGAAAAAGAGTCTTTTGGTTGTATAACATTAAATACTGGTTGATTCATCACCTACCTCACTTGTATCTCTTCAGCTTCTGATGATTGTTGACCTTTAAATAAAACTCTGTGCAACTGTGATAGAGTTTGTGTTGTGACAGGTGGGCCTAATGTTGAATATGTGCAGTTGGCACTGTCTGGAGAGGCTGGTGGTGATGTGCAGGTTAGATGGATCCCAGGTGTTTCTCTTTTGTTATTCTTGCATGTATCTCATTTTCAGACCACTCAATTGTTGATGATGCTAAATAAAAAGATCTTAGGGGTTTAAAGTACAAGCACTTACTTGTATGGTGTCCTGAAGTATTTTGGAGTTGTAAATAAGTAAGTAAAAAATAAGAGAACTTGTATTTTCAGAGCAGTTCTTTTCAGCATGAGTTAAAAATAAAAAAAAAAAAAAAAAAGGCAAATCAGATGCAATCCATGACTTAAGCACATGCTTTAAGTTAAGCACACTGAGCAAGCCGAGATGGGGTCCCTGGTGGGACTCCTTGTTGTGCATACGTGAGACATGAGGGCAGGCATCTGATAAAGGTCTGAGTTCAGAGTCACGGAGTACAAGCTCTAATCCAAAAGTGATAGCAGGTACAGGGCCAAAACTGACCAAATACGTTCTTTGGAGGATTTGTTGGCTTTATTAAATTGCTCCATGGAGTGTTTTCACAGTTTTGTATTGATCCAAGACAGGCCAGAGCATGCTCTTGTCTGCTACTTAGTTTATTTATGAATTTACGAAATAATATAAGCAATTTGAATGCTCTGGAGGGAAGAGAGAATGGTACAAAATTCAGTATAAACATGGAATGGTATGAACACTTTTTCTGTCAGTGAAAAGATGGAAGTAAGGCAAAGTCACGAAGTGTTGTGTTGAGAGGAGCAGGCTGATGAGGAGGAGCTGACAAATGCAGAGAACAGGCAGCTGGCTGCTTGCAAGTTTGTCCGAGGAACTGTTGGTTCCTATAAAAAGTAAATTTTATATACCAAAGGCAGTTTACTTGCTGTTTGGCAATAAAAGTTAGGAATGCAGCTGAGAGGGGAGATGCAGATCACTGCAGACAAACATGGAATTACCTCATTGGGAAAGATGAGTAACTCCAGAAGAAAGTGCTGTACCAGTGGCTCACTTACTTTGGTCAGTCCTTGAGAGAGGAAATTAAAATGACAGAAGTTTGTGAGTCTTAACAAATCTTCATTGGAAGAAAGGATGTTTCTTCTGTGTTTCATATGAAGGAGACCAGTGGTTGTCATTGCCTGTGTAATTCTGTTAACTTGTCATTCCTACATGTGACTGAATTAAAACGTGTCATATTCCCATTTCAGTTAATACTTTCCATTCCAAGCTCTCCTTGCTAAGTATTTGTGAAGCAGTCATGCTTTTCTTACTTGATAACTGTCAATTGTCTGCCTGGTCTTCTCTCTTCCCAGATCCTCCCCCCTGACCCAAACTCAAATTACTAAGCATTGTAGGGATAAAACCACGGCATCTCCTCTGTCTCTGGTACTGCAGCACAGGCCTGGCTGAAGCCCAGGGTTTTGGATGGCCGCTGCCTTCCTCTTGCTTGAGAATACTCTTCAGGGCAACATCAGTGGATATTTGCAAGGGCTGGAGTCTCACTGTGGCATCTGGGAATCTGCATCTGTAGACTGGTCTAGCACTGAGTTGGCCAGTTCACACCAGGTGTAGGTACTGGTGCACTTGAACGTCAGCAACATTGCAGAGTGGGTCCTCCAAATCTGTGTCACGTATGACACAGGGACTGAGGCCTTAATTTTACTCTTACATACACACTGTCCCTGGAAGTTGTTTATAATTCTGATTCTGCTGTTTCCTACCAGAGAAGCTTTGGTGCCTTGTCCCATGTAGATCAGGCATAGATGAATTCTAGTTTATTGAAGTCAAGGGTTTGCTTGAAACTGTGCTCAGCTGCGTGTTCCTCTGAAGCCAGATGTTCTGGCCCTGGCCTGGGGAGCTGGCAGGGTTTGTGGGCACATACTGTTCGGTGAATGCAGTAAGGTCGTACCTCTGAAGCCTGTAGTCAGTTCTGCTCTGTTTCAGAGGATTTGGCTTTGTGAAATCCTTCCCTCTCTGCTGTTAGGCCTGACAGATGAATGTGATTAAAAATAGATCTGGCTGCTAACTGTTTGAATTCCCAGGTGGCTGAATTTTTGTGTAATAGGACTTTCACCATAATTTATCCTCTTGGGGTGTATTAGCGATGAAAAGCTGCCTTTCTGCAGTCATATTCATCATATGATTCATATATTCATCATATTTTGTTTTTGCAGTTGCTCAACCTTTATATCATTCATCTTTGCTACTAGGTTGCTTTTGCTACTGTAAAATTTGAGGTACTCTGTTGAAGAGAAGCTGTACTGGGAAATTACCCCTTTATTTCACCTGGCCTAGTATATCCTTTCCTTCCTTCCTTCCTTGTCTCTCCATTTTTCTCACTGCTGTGCCTGCTGCTCCCATGGATGGGTCTGTTCCTGGCAATGAAGGGCTGTTCCTGCGGCTGCCTCACCAGCAACAGAGGGAGGGTGGCTGGCATCTTGGGAGTAGAAATAACTGGTGTAGACTACATGGCCAAATGTTTTTTCTTTTTGGCAGATCTGCTTTATTTGTCAAATTCCAGCAGCCTTGCTTTGGGTGACTCTTGGGGAAGCAGGTTTCCAAATTGTATTGGTGTGGTGACTTAGCTGGTGCCAGCTGTTGGTATGACCTCTGTTTGTCCTTTAAAGTCTGTGACAATTGCTCGAGTAATGCTGAGGAAAGTGAAATAGGCAGAGGAAGTTTTTCCACCTTGCCTTTTCCAAGTGAAGCTTCAGCTTCGGACCTCTCTCCTCTCAATTATGCCACGGGAATACACCTCAAAAAAGGTGTGTGAGTTTGAAAGCACAGTGTAATCTGCAGTGTGGAATTTCTGTTAGCATGTCACCTGCTTCACTGGCCTTTTGAAGAACTTGACCAGGAAAGTCTAATTTATAGTTTACGACAGGTTTATATGGAAATAACAGTATTTTACTATTGTCTCCTGTTTTTCATTCTCTTCCCTTAATGCAAACTACTCAATTTTAGAAAGTGTATGCATTATAATTTAGTTTCCTGTTTTTATATCTCTTACAAATATTTTGTGGGAACTTTTTATAAAAGATACCTTTTTTGACATTGTTACTTTCTATAATTTTTTCAGTGTTGTGCGATGCTGAATGAGCATTCCTCCTGTTTCTTGAAGCATCTTCCCTTTGTTAGTGTATAATGTTTCTGCAATTCATTAATCTTTATATGAGTTTCTTCGTAGTGAATGAAAAGAATTGCAGCTATTTCAGGAAATCTGTGAATAGCTATTTCATAATAAAAGGCTAATAAGAGAGGAGCATTTTTTTCCTGGTAATCTTAGTTTCAAGAGAGGTGGGTACTGAGAGCTCAGTGTTATAGTCTCCTTGCTAGAACTCGATACTTCAACTGTGTAAAAGAAGGCTGTAGTCTTCAATGAGATTGCAGAGATAAAAATACAGATCCATGCTGTGTCAGAGTAATTCTCGCCACAGCACTGAGTGCGCACTGAAGTCTCTTTATCTAAACCATAAGTGACAGCACTGTTGCCTTCAGCATGGCCAAGAGCTAAGGTAGAAGGAGGGAGACTGGATAACAAGTCCCATTTGAGTGCCTGTAAAAAGTAAACAACTAAATTACTTGCAAATTCTATAGTATGCTACAAGTTCTTCTCTGTTAAGAAGCATTAAATAATTGTGATTTGGAAAGACATCTCAGGATGACCATTTTACTTTTTAGAAAAGGAATTCTGCTAGATTGCTTTGCTCTGTGTAGTGAATTGTGGTAGCTGCTGTGAGAGCCCTTCAACCTTAATGCCTTCCTTTTAGGAAGTGGTATTGGTAATGGGAAGTTGTTCAGATTAGGTTATATCAGTGCCTGGTTTCTATCAAACAGCTTGGCAGGAATTGCTGCGTTCTCTTCTAATAAATTTGTTCCTCTAATGGCATCTTTCTAAACACAATCTCAGATGAGATGCTGTAGTACAACTGTTGTTTCATGGCTGTACTTAAGAGCACTGCCTTTATATTGTGGAGGCTTATTGTGCTTCAGTTTATTTATGTTTAATTTTTAAGCAGGGGTTCCCTTGAGCTAGGTACTCAGTTTTACTTAAGGAATATAATAAGTAAGTATTAGATGTGGATGATTGTTTTACTGGCTATGGATTTTCACTGTATAGTTAAGGTTAATGTTTTCCTAAATTTATTTGGTTTTGTATCCTTTTCAATTAGTGTCTGATGTAAAAGATAGGTTTTTATGCTACCTCTGCTCTATTTTTTTTTTTTTTCTAATGTGATTTAATTATTTCTGAGGGAAAAAAATCTGTCTGGTTTGGCTTCAGTGTTTCAACAGCCTGTAACCTTAGAGGAATGTGCTAAAGCCTGAACTTTTTTTTCTCTTGTCAGTGGTTGTCAGGAACAAGTTCCCATAATTTAAGGCTACCTCTCCAAGGGCAGTAATATTACCTGTGCTTTGGATTCAGCCCACACAAGGTGGGGTGTCATGGTTCAACCGTATCCAACAACCAACCACCAAGTGGAATCAGGGAGAGAAGCGGAAGAGTAAAGGCTGGAAAACTTGTGGGTTGGAATAAAGACAGTTTAATAGGGAAAGCAAAAGCTGTGCACACAGGCAAAGCTAAACAAGGAATTAATTCGCTACTTCCCATGGGCAGCCATCCCCAGTCGAGCAGGGCCCCATCAGATGTAACGGTGACTTAGGAGGACAAATGCCATCATTCCAAACATTCCCTTTTTTCCTCCTTCTCCCCACTTCATTTACTGAGCATGATGTCACATATTACAGAATGCCTCTTTGGTCAGTTTGGGTCACCTGTGTTTCTTTTGGTCAGTTTGGGTCCTGGCTGTATGTCCTCCCAACCTCCCATACAACCCCAGTTCCCTGCCCCTGTGGCAGTACAAAAAGCAGAAAAGGCCTTGGCTCTGTGTAAGCCCTGCTCAGCAATAGCAAAAACATCACTATATTGTCAACCCTGTGTTCAGCACAAACTTGAAACACACTCCCATACCAGCCATTGTGAAGAAAACGAGTTCTATCCCAGCCAAAACCAACACAGTGGGTTTCATTACTGGTGCTGAACAGGGGACATCTCTCAGTCAGTAGTTCCAACAAAATAAAGGTGGTTTTTTTCCTGTTGCCAGAAGCAGCCTTAGGATTTCCCTGTTTAAGAAAGTTACCTCAAATAAGTCTACATTTACTTGTGGTACTTATGCTGTATCAATTTTGAAAATGATGCTCATTCCTTCCTTAAGTAAGAGACATTTGATTTAATGCTGCTGGTTCAAGGCAATATCAGGAAGACACAGACAAATGAATCTTGTCTGTGTATTTGAAAACAGTAGAAACATTTAAATAATGTCTCGCTTTACACAGGAAAAATTTTAGGCCCAGATAATAGAGTTCATTAAGCAAGTTTAAACTTGGAACATGTTTTCTGCCTTAAAAGGACAGAACATAGAGTAAGCAGCTTGCTAATGACTTCTAGATACCTGGGACTGTTATTGCAGCGACCGCACTTCATGGGAAAATCAAAGAAATTTAGAAGTATAGCAAGTTCTCTAATTTTCTAAGTAAAGATTTAAAAAAAATCCTTCCCCCCATACCCCAGTCTGTGCTGGGATCCTCAGGCTGTTGTGAGGAGTTTGTGTATTGTTTTCTGTTCATCACAAGAGGTACTTATATTGAAAAGAAATTAAAAGCCCCTGTGGGAATAGCTGTTCTGTAGGAAGCTGTCAAGGCTTCCTAATTGTATATGCAGTAAAGCTTATATAATACTTTCACAAAAGTTAATTGCTCATATGTTTAATTTAATCACAGAATTCAAGCCTGTAAAGGAATTAAAATCTGGGGCTTGTCCTTTAATGGTGATGGCTGGATTTTGTGAACAGTGTTTTGAGTGTGTTTCTTTTGTGTGTATATGTGTATACAGGTTTTTGGATTTTTTTTAAATCTAAAGTTGTCCTTTTATTCCTTTTGGAATTATTGCAATAAAGCAAATTGCCTGTTTTTAATAGATGTGAATGAGGTATGGTATACAGTCGTGCTTTTTTCTTTTTTTTTTGACTGCCTGTACAAATTAAATTCTACATACCATGCTGCAGTGTGTTAGGCAGTCTGATTTATGGTTGAAGAAAAATACCATTGCTAGTGGTTTTGAGAGCCTGGGAAGGAAGGAAATAGGTGGCCTTTCTGGTTGGTCTTTAGTGGAGTGCTCTGCAATGCTTAGACTTCAGTCAAGAGAACAAAAGCCTTCTTGTCGGTTTATGCGGTTTTGGGGTGTGCCTACGCCCTAAAAATGTTGTAGTAGGATTTATTTTGGAAGTCTTATTTGGAGCTTTCATCACCACCTTGATGAGGAAGGGAGAGCTACTATCGACTCCCCTGTCTGGCCAGTTTCTGGCTTAATCCAGCCAAGACGGAAACATTGGTAATAAGGCATCAGTCTGGGCAGATTCTGCCTGGACCTGTCTTTCTGGCCTTGAAGAAAGAATGAGATGTTCACTGAGATTTTTTGCTGATGTCTGTGTAAATATGGCTGGTGATCTGTACAATGGAAAACTCTGGAAGAAGAATATCTACGTGTGTTTTAACACAGACAACTAGTAATGCTTCACTTTGCTGTGTTCGGCTGCTCATCTCATAAAAGATCCAGTTCAGGATTGCAGCCTTCAAGTCCTTCCTAACATACTTTTTTTGCTGTGGCAAAGGGGAGGAGGATTGTTCCTTCTGCAAGAAGCTGTGGCTGATGTAGCAGCTTGCCTCCTGTAGCCTCTGACATGGATGTGTCGGAGGCAGCAGGGGATGAGGGGAACTTCGTGATCTGTAGAAAAGCTCCGCAGGGAGAGCTTAGACATGTCCCTTTGCTGGTGCAGGAGCTATTGCAGATTCTCAGGGCTCTCTTGCAGATTCTCACAGAAGCAAGGAGAACCAGTTTAAGCAAATCTAAGTTGCGGAAGGAGGGCAAAGACTTGGGTCCCTGGTTTTCTAGTTGTTAAAAAAAAATGTCTAATAGATCTGTGTTACAAAGACATTAGTGTTCTTTTCACTTCTTTGCCAACAGGTTACTTAAATTCGCTTTGAAGGTTTGGAAACTTTCTGTGCTTGGCATTTTTAGTTAAAAAAAACCAACCTGATGGGGAAAAAAAATTCTGAGTATAGGTCTTGTATCCCATGTAATCATCTTGCAGACATGGGATGCAGAAGTCTAGGTTGATGTCTGCTGCTGTGAGGAGCATCTGGGGATTTGGCTCTCCAAAGCTTGCCTTACTGTGCAGGGATTGCTGTTACTGAAGGGTGATAAGCCAAACTTTGTTTATGTTACAAAGCTGAGCATTCCAGAAGTGTTTTAGACATCTGCACAACTTCATTCAGGGTCGTTTGTCTTCTATGCCACAGACCAGTCCCCAGTTCAGAGACAGCCTCTTCCTTCTGCCTGCAAATCCAGCCCTCCCAGCATGGGACACAGAAGACAAATAATCTTAACTTTTTCGTGACATTTGAGATACCTTCTGATGCTGGGAGGTTCGCACAGTCCAGTCCTGGAAGGTGCAATGGGATCTGCAGGAGACGCATGTCCATCTGGAGCAGGAACTGGGAACAAGGCAGTGTGCCTGAGGCATCACAAGCAGTGCTATATGCCTGTGTTAGGAAGCTCAACAGGGCTGCCCTGGCCACAGCTACAAGATTTCCAGTGATTAAAATAGGATTTCGGGCATGGAGCTCAACACAAACACCTGCCTAAAAGAACGTGTCTCTGAAGCTGAATGCCTCATTTTAAGCCTGGCTCTGTGGGCAGTTTGGGCTCTCCAGGAATGGGTTTTAAATTCTCCATGCTTGTTTGTGCTTTTTCTCTTTTCCTTTTTCCCTGTCGCTGATGAACAGCGATGGTACTTCAGCTTGGGGCCAGGAAGCACGCCAGTATCCTGTAATTGCCTCTCAGACATTTGTAGGGAAGTTGCTTTTGTATAATTGTCTTGTTTTGTTCTTGGCTTGTTTGTTCCCACAGCCTCCTATTACATTAGGACAATTTGTCCCTTTTGGAAGGTTTTCTAAGCCACTGTAAGGTAATTTCATCTGTTCTGACCAAAACATCATTGCTTGTAAGTGCATTATATGCAGGTATCCTTATGGGCTTTTCATACTGTGTGGGCATTTATCAACAGCCTGGATCTAAAGTAAAGAAGGTGGCACAGGAGTAGGAACTGGAGTGCTGTCTTACTGAGGGAGTAAGTTCTTATTGTCTGCAGGTGGAATAGGTGTATAATTACACGAAACTTCAAGCACTTTTTAACACAAGCGCAGCTCCCTTTTAGAGGTTGGCCTTAGGTCAGTTTTTCTGCTGTTCTGTAACTGATAGGTATACAAAGCTCTTTTACATAGAAGAGAACTGTGAATTTTGAACTGGTTTGACTGGTTTGTGTCCCATGGCATGATAGATACAGGATGTTTAATTTTAAGGCTTAGTAGATTACATTTCATTCTCAGTGTGCATGAGAAGATATAGTAAAATACACAGTCTGCAGGTTTTACAAACCATTACATCCTTCTCGGATAGTGCCAGTCTGAATAGTTGCATGTCTTGAGGATTTCAATGACTGTATCACAATGCAGCTACTCCTTTGGTTTCCTTTCCTCAAAGTGGCACATGAAAAATCTTACTTCTAAAGCATTATTAGGTTCAGCGTGCATTCTCCTCTGCACACTGGATGGCATTCAGAATGGATGTATGTTACTATTGATTTCATGACTGTACGGGGTAAAATTAAGATCTGGAGGAGAGTTACAGTTCTCCAGGTGTGGAACAATATCATTTTCATAGCAGTCACCAAGTGACTATAAGAAGCAGAGGAAGAGGTAAAAGGTTTACCTGAAAGAATTTTTTTTGGCCCATAATGCTGTGCTAATTATCCAGCAGAATTGGTTTTCTATACAGCCAAGTCTGCACATTTAGTTTCATGACAGGGACGTCCAGGTGCTTATATAGCTGAAATAGCTGCTGTTGTACATGGCTAGAGAAATACAGCTGCTTCTTGCCGAAAGAGCTCTGCAGTCAGGAATTATGCTGTGGTTGCTATTTTTCCCCTTCCTTATAAACTGTCCAGAGAAATGAGTACTTGCTGTTCCAGGCAAGGGACAAGTCACCTACTTGGCTGGGTTATAGTGTGTCATTGCAAATGAACAGAGGTCTCTTATTGGAACCATCAGTTGCACAAGTGTATGTCTGCAGCCCCAAGTCATGGGGTTTGGGTTTTTCTTCAGCACATCTCATGGCAGCTCTGAGATTCTGGGGTTTTTTTCTGAGTCTCGTAAATGTTCTGCTGTCACAGTAATTGTTCCCTTGGAAGATGCAGATGATCTGCTGGTTTTGCAATGTGCCTGTCTAGCGTTATTCCAAAACTCATGCAGACCTACTGGAACCTGATGTTACACGTGCTATTTCAGTCAGTTTGACTCCCTTGCTTATCATGTGTTGGAAAGACTGTTCAGCTGCTAGCTGAGGAGTCTGAATTCAAACATAAAATCAGGACTGTGAGCAGCCTGCTGGAGAAGTATACCTCTCTCCATTGATGTGTAGAAGGACCTTTTGGTCCTAAATTTAGCTGCTCTGAATAGAAGTAAAGTTAGGTGCTTGAAATACACAGTGACTTTGTCTCCCTACCTCCTTAGTCTCATCTGAGAGTGCCACTATATTAAAGCTCTGAATTGGATAAACCAGCATGAGGCCAGTGGATTCAAAATCTCAAGTGAACTCTATCTGTAGTGATTAAACCTAATTGTACATAGGTATTAAGAGGGAAAGGAATGTGCATGTGACTCTTCAAGGACTTGCTTTGATCCCTTGTCTTCCTGTGCTGAGCAGAGAGACACAGCGAGTAGGAGTAGATGGAGATAACATTGGAAAAATACGTTAGGTTTCATCCAAGGTTTATGTTATGTTTCAGGCTGTGGCACTTTCCGTGAAGCTGGCTGAAAACCCCAGCCCATGTAGGAGACACCACTGAGGTTGGGTGACTGCAGTCAGTAGCAGAGCTGAGTGAGGAGCAGTGCCCATCTTCTGAGCTCCTGGTCCAGCCCACCATGCTGGGCGCTTGCTAGACACTCAGAATTTATTGATGAATAAATAGGTGGGGCAGGAGCTGCTTTTAAACTAGTTGTCAGCTGAGACATGTGAATTCAACCACTGATGATACCCCTGTTAGGGAGAACTGTTTCACTTTTGCCACACTAAATTGAATGGTGTAACCTAGGGTGTTTGTGGGACAACCTGTCTGACCACTTCAGAAAAAGCAAGGGTCTCTGTCACATGAAGCCTGGCACTGGGGCAGGGGTGAAGGTGTCAGCTTTTTGGTATCAAAGGGACAAACAGGTGGTGGATGTTAGTCATGCTTTATATACCATGCCAGAGAGAACTTTGCAACAGCCTGTGCACAACAGAATTAAGGAACGTGGAAAGGTTGAGCATTAATCCACGCTGGAAGCCTTCTCTTGCATAAGAGGCATGGCCTGGGCCTGCTCACATCCAGCTGAGGAAGCAGTGTAATCCAGGTGTGACCCTGTCACAGGGTACACTGAGCCTCTGGGAGCTACCTGTCTTTAGCTCTGGCCTCGCTCCAACCTGTACCTGGATCAGAGTGCCCATATCTCCTTCTTGGCCTTCCCCTGCTTAAATGGAAACACCTTCAGTGTTCCTGAGCAGGGAGGTCAGCTGCTGATCTGCACAGCTTTTGCTGGCAGTGTCTGTGTAGCTCCCTAGAGCAAGGGACGCTTACATGTTAAGCAAAATGTGTGAACACAAATTGTTAAAAGAATTAAGAGTTTGAATCCCCAGCACCACAGTCTTAATCCCACAGTCACGACAACATCAAGCAACAATTCTGAGAAAGATGTTGAGCTTGCTGCTGTTGCTTGAGATGGCTTCCAGCCAGAGCATCCAGACCCCGTTGGCGGCATGGGACCACAGCTGCATCCTGTGCTTTCTCTGAGCACCTCTCTTCTGAGGTGCTGAGGATTCAGAGAATATGAGGATGAGGACTCTCATGGGTTACTCTGCTTTGGCAAGTCCTCAGGGTATTTATTGCAGTGGTGCATTCAGAGGGGAAGTAAAATGCCAAATAGCTGCCATAACTGGATGTTTCACGGTACTTTCTGTGCTTTGCTTTGAAAATACAAGCCTGAGACTTGACGTGTGCCAGGATCACTGTGAATGCAGACTGAAGCTGTGTTTAATTCCTCTTTAGTGTTGGGGTATAAACAAGAAGTATGTGCCCTGGATTCCATCTACTTGCAGAGAAGCAGTAATGGAAGCTCAGCATTGAGACTGATTGATTACTCACAGATTATAGAGCAGAAATTGCAGACAGTTTTACTGTTTAAACACTGCTTGGCATTAAACCTCTTTTATAGCAGACTGGAAATGCAGATGTCCATTTAATCTGTTTGGCTCTTTCATTGCTGCATATATTGTCATGAATGACAACCTTCTCCAGCAAAGTGGAAACCTTCAGCTGTGTGATTCAGTGGAGTAGGCTTGAAAGTCAGGGAGAAGCTCGCTCCTTTTAGTGACTCTTTCATTGACAGGAGCTTTAATTTATAGATGATAGGGCTGGTTATAAATTGAGAATGGGATATCCTAAGATATATAGGATACTATATATCTTGCTTATAAATCAATAGTGGATATTAAGTTAATTTCCTAAGATATTTTAAGATGGAGCAATGGTGTGAGGTATCCTAAACTATCCCTTAATTTGAATCTCATGTATTGATTTAAAAAGAGAACAGATGAAAAAAGCAGTACTGTTGCACCCATCTCTCAACATACAATCTGTATGTACTGAGGTTTTGTGGTCAGATCTCTAAGTGCCACCTTTTTTTTCAGCAAGTGCTGAAGGACTGCTTTTGGCTGTTCCCAACTCGAAGTGCTTTTCATTTTATGTTACCTCTGAAATGTGGCAGTAATGAACACAGAGAGGGGAACAACACAGCCCTCTCATCCTCCCAAAATGGGGTTTCAAAAAACCAGGTCCCTGTGGCTGGCCATTGCCTAGCTGGGCATGTGTTGGAGCTGCCACAAAGCGAGTGGGGACAAATTAGTGTCCAGGGGCGTGTGCCTGGAGATGGCTTGCTGGAAATTTCTCCACAGCTTTCTGGTGACAAAATGAGAATATTTTTCTCTCTGAATGCAAGTGGTGTGCCACTTCGAACTGGCCCTGCTGGAAAAGTAATGAAGAAAATGCTGCATTTTTCTGTAAAAGCAGGCTGCAGCTTGCCTGGAGGGATGCCTTTGGCTCCCAGTGCCGTTTGCTGCCTGTCTGAAGCCGGTGGCTGCTGAGATGGTGCATGTGAGGAGCAGCAGCATTCCCACGGCCAGTAGCTGCGGATGCCGTGGGCAGGGGACAGGTGGGATGGACCTTTTCCTCTCCTTTCTGCTCCATGGCCTGCCATAGGAAAGGGAGTGATCTTCAAAGCAGATTTTGATAATATTAGACCTGCAGAGCATGGCTTGGTCTTTCTAAAATTGTAAACCACCTCATGAAGGACATGGTGTTTGGGGAGAAAATAAAGAGCAAGTTCTGCCTTTCTGGGAGGCATCGAGGCTCCTGACATGGCCCTCACTCCAGAAAGCAAGACCTGAGGTGTTCCCTCACCACTTTGCGCTGTGGTTTATGTCACTTTTTTTTGGTGATGTTCTTCATATACATTCATTTTTTCCCCCTTCAAACTAGCTTTAAAAGAATGAAATGGAGGCTTGTTAAACCTTTCAGCTACACACATCTGAGCTGTAAGCCAGTAGTAATCGGCTCTCCCAGCCCATTAGAGGCTTCCCGGGGAATTGCTGCCTGGGCCTGTGTGTGTGTACATGTAATTAGTGGAGGAAGGACAGTCCCTGTCAGGAGCTGGGCTGGGGCTTTGGTCTCCAGAGGGGGCCATGCTCTGTCAGGCTGTGAGGTGAACAGTTTCAGCGCAGCAAACTGGGGAAGTGTCAGCATATCTTGATAAGACAATTTTTTCTGCAAGGAAAGTGCAGCTATGTATTTCACTGGACAAGTATCATTAGTTTTGGTGGGATGTGTCCAGTATGGAGTCAACGTTTTTTAAAGAAATGAAATGGGTTGATGACTCTGCTTTATCAAATGATGGTCACTATTCTGTTCCTCTGCCTAGTGGTCTTTGTTTATTGTGTCATCATGAAGTTGAATGAATAGTCATGACTCTAATTTTAAGCAGAAACGATCTTCACCTTCTCAGTTCTCAAAGACTTCTTGGTTGTCATCTGCCCTTCTTCAGTTGTTGTCCCTTAGAAAGGCATGGGAAAGTATTTTTCTGATGTCTTTTGTCAAAGTGAGTAATCAAATGCTGCCTTCTATGATGTGATATGTTGGAATTGGCTCCTTACGTTCTTCCTCGACTTGCCATAAAAAGCTGCTTCCATTTCTATTGTTTGAAGAATTGTATTTATTGATAACTTCTTGATCTAATTTGCTCATATATGTTTGAGGAAACCTGATTTACGCAGTTCATGCCCTGCCCTTTGAGAAAGGGTATTTCTTGATCACTCCTGTACGCTTTTTTTCTAAAATCACATTACATGAGCATTCTATGCTTTTAGCTTTATAGATGCTTACGTTAAAATGTTGCTTTGTGTTGCATTGCTGTCATTTGAAATGCAGTTCTTGACCTCTGTTTTCTTAGACGTACATATGCAAGTTTGTGCTAGTAATGTTGCAAAACTATTCTGCATTGTCTTGCAGTGGTCTGTGTGGTCTCCCTAAGCAGAGCTTTTACACCTTCCCTCTTTGTCCTTAGATTTTTTTTTTTTTAAGTTCACAGAACCCAGGGAGGTGAACAGGTTTGTGCAAGGTCAGGTCTGTTAAGCAGCTGAGATCCGTAACACTTAGGCTGATGAAACCCCTATTTGCTTGTTCCATTTCTGACTGCTGAGTGACCCTTTTCCTGAAGCAAACAGGAACCAAGAAGCTTTCTAATGCCATCAGTGTAGCAACCTTTTTTATTTCTTGCATAGAAAAATGTGTGGTTTGAATTAAAGTTTTGTTATTAATCTTGGGATATCCTTGCAAAGTGAATTTGCTTTAGACATATCTGCAGTGAAAACTGAAGGGAATTTGTCCATTTGATTGACAGCTATATGGAGCGGATTATGTGCTGTATTTTTGGAGCAGAACTGTTGGAAATAAGGTGCAGATTATTGGAATACATCTGCACTTTATCTAGAATAACACAGGGTGGACAGGTTACTTATTCATTGTGTCTGCTATTTTTGCCAACCTTTAAGCATGTTAAATAGCAGAAAGATGTCAGTGCTGAATTAGTTGCTTCTATAGGACGTTGGTTAAAAGCTGTTTTTATGGTACTCGCAAGCATTACAGAATTGATAACTTAGAAAACATCCATTCTTTCCATTCTCTCCACAAGGTACAGGTTTAACAAGGAAATAGGAAACTTGATCTAATATCCAGAAATAAAATACCACTAACAAAGACTTCGTGGATTAAAGTTCAAATCTCTTTTACCCTTCTCCCTGGGCAGCTTCAACTGTGTATCTTGGCCCTCAGCTGAGAGTCTAGTTATCAAGTGTGATGCTGAAGTTGGTATCAAATCTAAATCTTCTCTGTGCCTGTTTGGGCTGTCAGTTTAGTAGATTTTATGATGTGCCCTTGGATTAAAACAACGTAGGTATCCCAAGGGATAGTATGGGTCACTGAGCACACAAGCTTTCGAAAAAAGCTTCAAAGTAAAAGTACAAGCAAGAGCCACTCCCTCGAACAGGATCACCTCATAAATATTTTTGTAAGTAGAAAAGTAGAAGATGCATGGATGTGACTGCTTGACAAGGGTGTTCATAAGTTACATCCAGGGAAGATCTCTGTGCTAGCACTGGCCTTCTCTGTTGATACCTCCAGGCACAAGCCTGCAGAAGACCATGAGATTGCTTTTTGATGTATGCCGATATATATCGGGTTGAGATTTGCTTTTCCTACCATGCCAAAGAAATCTGATCCTCAAGCTGGAGACCTTTATCTGATAAGGGATTTAAGAATAGAGCAGAGTATTCAGGGTTTGAGTTTGCAGTATGAGAAATTTACCTTTTTTTGTTGTTCTCTTCCTCACCTCCCAAGCCAGGTGATGTATTTTCTCACTCAGTAGGTAAATACACTTGCCAGATTCTGTTTCTCTGCTGTCTATATATAGTTCAAACAAGGCAAAAGAAAGTGTGCAAGTTAGAGAACATGGTCCCAAAAATACATGAATTCAGTCTGTTTTGTCTGCTGTGCATTCACATTGCCCCCTCTCAGGAGGTGGCTCAGGTGCATGGAAGAATTCCTGGCAGCAGGGCGGTGATCTGTAGGGTATTAGAAGCATATCAGGAAAGTGGAGGAAAACAAGAAATAAAAAGAGAATTTGACACAGGCCTCATTCTGGTTTCTGCTTAGTAGCTTCCCAGTTTGTGCCGTATGTAAGCAGTGCTTTAGCCATTATACAGACAAAGCCTAACAAAGAGACTTGCTTGCTGGCAGAAAGTTGCTTAAAATAACTTACTGAGGATAAAGAGGCTGCCCAGGTCAATAATGCTGTGAAATCCTCAATGTGTAGCAGCTCCAGGAGGTTTTGTAAGCATATAGATTTTTAAAAGCTTTACACTGTTGATAAGGCAGTGAAGATTGTAGAGTGGTGCTAACCTTGTATTGATGGTGCTGGGACAGCTATAGGAAGATTTGAGATTTGTCTATAGAAATACTGAAATCTTTGTTCCCTCCAGCAGAACTCTGATTTAGAGTATGAATGCAAGAAAGAAAGAATTGTTCTTCGTTAGAAGATACTTAATACTGTTAAGGAGTCTTTGTTGTATTTTACTCTTCAGTTGGATCTATGACTGTTAAAAATGCTGTCAAACAACTTACTTGGCTTGCTTTCCACTGAATCAAGGGAAGTCGATTTATCTAATATGGTGTAATTGATCCCTACCTTCATTACGAATGTATTAATTCTTTTGGTGCTAATTTTATATAGCATTATTTTTTAAAACATCAGCTGAAGATAATCAATATGAAGCTTATTTCAGTTTTATTAAAAGTAGTTGCTCATGATAACTGGGAGAGATTGTTGTAACTAAAACTTGAATTAAACCAACAGCTTTCTTAACCATGCTTTAAACCAAAAAATTATGTGCTGTTTGAAGGAGGTCCCTTATGTAATTCCAGTTGAAACTTTTTATTTTGAGAAATTCCCGTATCTTCAGAGTTTTTTGATCCATATTCTGCCATATCCATCTGCACAGCTCATAGGGAGGCGGTAGCACAAGGGAAAGAAGCAGGAATGGGGAACCTGTGTAGGAAATCTGGCATCAGGCCTTCCACTGCTTGTGGAGTAGCCCTTTTATTTTAGAGTACATTTTACTGTGCAGTTTTAGCCTGATGCTCTCCATGTCCATGTACATTTGTGGGGGCTTTTAAGAGCAGACATGTTAGCTGGTTCTTCTCAGGAATATGAATGCTTGTTAATTGTTGCAATGTGTGGAAGCGCAGGTATGGCGGCTCACAGCAGACTGCCTCCCCAAGGTTCTGCCTTGGTTTGTCTTGCTGTGCAGTTGATGTGGGCAACCATGTGGGGAGAAATTCCCAATAGTGTAGTTGAAATTCTCTTTTAGTGGTTCTGCTCAGTATATCCATCTAGTTTCTGAATGCAGCTCTGGGCTGTGTATGTCTTTAGAAGAAGTTGTACCCATGGTTCCCTTGTCCAGTCTGATGCTGCACTGGGAGCCCCAGAGAACCGACAGGAAAGCCAAAGACGGAGGGTAGGAGGGAAAATCCTTCCTTCTTGCCTCATCCCCAGCTGGCTAGGAATTCGTCTAGCGTTGCTGGCAGGATGCTGTGTCCTCCCCAGCACAACCTGTTTGCTGTCTTTGGCTGTGCTTGTGTCAGTGCTGCACTAGTTCTTCTCCCTGGTGGAAGGAGGCACCAGTTCCTTCTCTCTGGTGGAAGGAGGGGAGTTGTGCCTGAAGGGCAGCATACCAGACAGAAGACTGCTTCTGAAGCCACATAGCCTGTACAGGCCACCCTATCTCTGATTTCACTCAACTGCTTTTATAGTGGAAGTTATTAGAATGATGTTTTATCCCATGTGAAGGAAACTCATTTCTTATCTTTGTAGGCATCAAAGAGGATATGAAAACCAAGCCTTTGTAGTAAAAATTCAGTTAAGTAAGATGGGATCAGAGTGCTGAATTCAACAATTTAATCTTGGAAACCAGTGAGATGAGTTGACACCTGGAAATAGCAATAAAATCATCTTTGTTGTCTTTCTGTGTGGGGATCTGGAATACAAAGAGGTATCTCACACAGATGTACCTGGTGTCTCAGTGCTGTCTGTGTTTGCTGTCAGTGTCTGAGAAGAGTATACCAGTGGAAAGAGTAGCAGTGATACCATTTATGTGTCTGGCAGCAGAGACTGTGGCCTAATTTAACCAAGTTTTGAATTTACCAGTGTTTTTGACCTAGGACAAACTAACTCCCTACCTCTGTGCTTCCAGCACCTAACAAGTTGGAAGTAGTTACCTGAATAAATGAAGTGATTGTTTTCCTGGACTGGAGAAAGAAGTCAGCACATCCAGCGTGTTCTGGCTAATGCAAAATTCACATTGAACTGCAGTTCAGTTTACATCTTGCATCATTATACAGTACTGCTTTTGAGCTGACTATCTTCTCTACTAGCACCCAAAGTGGTATAAAGATGATGATTTGGGGGGTTTTATGTATTTGTTTAAAGGGTGAGTAATTGTTCTTATTGAGTGCCCAGTCTGCATATTCTGTTGCAGTGAAACTGAGGGACCCTGGTGCAAAGGTGTTTCATTTAAGCATACTTACAGCTTATTTGAGCTCTAGTTTCCTTAACTAAGAATCTAGCAAGCCTGGGATATAAATGTGCTACCACCCGCATTCATCTCAGTTCTATAGAATCCAGGATTTCTCTTAATTTAGTGGAGTTTATCTTCTGAAATAGGCTGCATGTGTTTGTAGGAGGGAGAGAAGTTCCTGCAGCTAATTGCTACAACTGAGCACAATTTTAGAAATATCAAGGAGATTGTGGGTGTACCAGTAGTCATTTTTCTGCTTGTGGGGAGCTTTGGTGCGATGTTACCAGGAGTGCTGGGGGCTGCAGGTGGCAAACAGGAGTGTCCACTAAGATAGTCACAGACCTTGTTGTTCAGTGAGTAAGGCTCTGTTGCATAACAGATTATGCATTACAGAACTGGAAATGCTCACTCCTTAAACTGTGAAGTTGATTCCTCCTGATCTCTGACAAATTTCAGTTACCATGCATAACATTTGCTAGCAGTATTTAATTGCTGCATAATGTAACCATAATAATGTAGTTGTTTTATATGTGATTTTCCTGTTTATGCAGAAGGAATGTAATTGATTGAGACAGTTTATTGCTAATTCCTGCTACCACTGGCAAAGAGATCTCAATTTAAATGATTACGTGTTAGTTGACACTCAGTTCCTCACATGGGGTTGTTTTGTTGAAATCCATGGACTGGAAAGGAATCAATATGGGGATTCTGAAACCTGGTGGAGGTTTGCAGTGCTCCCACTACGATTCATTACAGCTGCTTTTGTAGAGTTTTAAAAAGAACAATCTGTATTAAAAACATTATTCTTTGGTATGAACTAGAACAACTCCACATAGGTTTCCATGGGGTCTGCCCTGCAATTTGACCACTTCAAGGGATTGCAGTAATCACCAGTGGGCCAGGGCAGTGAGGCAAAGGAAAGGCTATTAGGTGGGGAGTTATTGGCATGCATGCCAAAGAGGTTACCCTGGCAGCTTTAATCATTCATCCACACTCTCAAGAGGAGGGAGGAAAATATAAGTGTTAGTTCTTCTGATTGATTAGCAAAAAGGATCAGTAAAGCATGAAAGGAGAGAGGAGGTGTGTGTAGAAGAGCCAGTATGCATTAGACTTAAAAGCACTGACTGGGGCAGGTACTTCAGTTATGACCTCTACACCAAAAGCTACCTGCTTCTCCTTTTACTTTCAGACTTGTGACTGGTGATTCAAAGACAGGCTGACCTCTTCATTCAGCATTTTCAAAGGAGTTCATTTGGCTTCTCAGTCATGGCTGTGCCTTAAATTTAACCTGTCTGCACATGGGAGTGATGTGTCCTTAAAAAACTGATTACCATTTTGAGCTGTGGCAACAATTTGCATGGTGATTTTGATCCTATTTTTAGGGAAACCGATGGATGCTTCTTGGAAAATGTGCAGGAAATTGCTGTGCTAATTGAGATAAATCAATCTGTGATGCACATTGCTGGCTGCTGGCTTCTTGATGCTGTTTCGCCTGTATATTGCCCTTTAATATTTCAGTCTGGAGTAGCACTTTGGAAGCTGATCCAGCTGTAGCCCTTTAAAATAGTTTCTCTGTTGTATCGTGCCTACGTCGAAGACAGAGTTGAAGAATAAACCTTTCTTTGCATTGATTGATGGCTTGGCATGAAAGCTTGGAAGGGCTTTGAATCTTGTAATTTGGGGAGACCCAGAGAAACTTTGATACTAAACTTCTGCTTCTACTTGAGAAATGGGAATTGATGTGTATTCTAATTGACTGCTAAGCAGACTTGAGGTTTTCAAGGTGAAGGAGACAACTGCAGTGTTCATTTCTGAGTTTCACATACAAGAAAAGACCATTTGGTGTGGAGTTAGAGAACATCAAGCTGAGGGGTTCACATAAGCGGCACAGCAGTACTGTTTGACTCAGCTGACATCAGATTTGGTGGGCCCCTCTATAATTTCTAAGTAACCATTTTGAAGATGGGAGTAAATTTTATGTGGTCGTGGAATTAGGAAGATCTCTTGGTCCTAGGCTGTAGCCCGTGTAGAACTGCTCTTCACTGTACTATAGTGGTGGCAAAGATCCACAGAGGTAAAGGTTGGTTTTTGCAGAAAATTATTATAACTGAATGAAGATACAGGTAACTTCCTCAGGGTAGATGATGAATGTATCTTTGGAGTGGCATGACTATGGTCTCATTCAGCTAGCAGTCCTTTAACACTACTCATGAGCTTGAGCCTAATTTAATAGCATTGGGAGGCTGTAAGGTAACTGATGTGGAGACTGTGGAGGAAGTCATTGGATCTGTCCTTCATCACCGGTGATGCTGTTGGTACTCGTGTGTAAGGACAGAAAGCTCTGCCTTGTCTTGCTGCCATGCTTGCTTATCTCCCTCCTGTATCTTCATACAGCAACCTCTGTCCCACCATGGGCAAGACAATTTCTGGATAAGGACTAAAGTTTGGTCTCTTTGTGCACTTAGTAGGTAAATTATACACAGCTGGAAATCAGACACTGTGAAAATAAGTGGAAAGATAGAGGCTTTTCCCATTGGAATTCATCACAACCAGGCCAGAACTTTAGAGGACGTTTATCTTTCTCCTCAAGATAGGACAAGCTTCAGCTCCAAAGCTGTAAGCAGGCCAAAGACCTACTAAACAGATCTGTGAGTCTTCATAATGGGAAGAAAAACATTTTTCAGTTAAGGTTAAACAAGCTTTCCTGTTACCATTTTAAGTTCTGTTATCATGCAGTGTACCATACGGCATGTAATTGCACATTAGGGAATATTTCTAAAGGCACAGATGACTGTTAGAAAACAGGCACATGAGATTCTGTGGCTTTGTGAAGAGTGTGAACTTAAACCTATCAACTGCAGCACTGTAATTTCTTCGGTGTGTGGCCATAAGTGAAAAGTAACTAACGTGGTGGTGGCTTGTTGGTGTCTCCTTGGATGTGGTGTATTTTTTTTTTCAGTGTGAGCCATGACATCGACTGCTGAAATGCCTGACACCAGCAAGAGTTGTTTTATTAATGCTGTCCCTGTCAAATATGCCTCTGTTTTGGTAATTAGTCTGGCATAACAGATTGTATGCATCCTAAAAGCCAGCATATTTAGACTCTTGGCTCTGACATGAGGCAATCTCTGTAAATCAGCTCTTTTGGTAGACTTCTCTATTGTTGAACACCAGCAGTAGTAGAAGCAGTTTGCAGTACTTGTGTTTATTTTGGGCTCTCTGCCTTTCTTCAACAGCCACGAGCGGTCAAACCCTTTCTTTATCTGTCATGAGAGATTGGAGGCCTAAAGCTATAGTTTTGTGCAGGATCAGGAAGTTATACATGAGGTACAAGGAGCGTGAATAATCTTTCTGGCAGGTGCTCGAGCCGCAGTAGCGGCTCCTCTCTGCACCACACAGGATGGCAGCGCCACTGCTGTCCCACAACAACCCACACTGCCACCCCTAGAGGCAAACACTACACTAGTAGGGACGCCCATGCAAAGCCAGTTTGCTCTTAGGTGAGGAAGGGCAGCAAATGTCCTCTAAGATTTTAAAAATACCTGTGGAAACGAGCTGTCCAGAATGAGTCACAGCAGTCAAGGCTTGTTATTTAATTGGCCAAAGGCAGCAGTGGAGGAGGTGGTGGTGGCTCTTGCAATTCAGTCCAGGCAGTTCCTGTCACAAGGCTGGTTTCACATTGGGCATGCAGATGGGCACAAGGATCGGTGAGGGTTTTAAGCCATTTTGAGATAAAATTGGGAGATGGTAACTGTCAGAATGATTTGGGGTAAATGAGCAATACAGATACTATCTTCTGTATAAAACCCTTGCTCTCAAACTTGCAAAATTGAATCTGGGGCCTGTCATTATGGGAAGGATATTTTGGCTGTGATCAGTGACCCAGACTGTGGTGCAGGGCAGCTCTCCTGCAGCTGGTACCTGCTCCACTAATATCAGCATTGTGCAAGCAGGATGGTGTCTCTAAGGAAGAAAATGGGTAGTCCTTAGAGTGTTTTGCTTGAATGATGTCACCAATTATTACCATCTTACTTCCCAGAAAATCCCACAGCCATACCTCCCACCAGCACTTACGCTGAAGGCACCACCGTGGTTGGCATAGTGCACCTGAGGTGGGGTTTGCTGGGAAGACTTTGTCCTGTGAGTACTTAAAAGTGGGCAATGTCACCTTGAAAGGAAATAATGGAGACTACTTCCCTCCTTTTCTACTGTGGCCAGACGTAGGGCGTATCAGTGAAAGGACAGGCAGACAGCTGTACTAAGACAAGTAGTGGTAAACATACCTTGTAACATGAAATCCTCTGTCAAAATTACATGTTTGTAGCTGGATACATGTGGGCAGCATAGGAAATTGCAGACTGAAGGAGCCAGTGGAGGCTCATCTCTGAGAACCAGTAACACGATGAGAAATGGAAAATGGATGCTCTTCTGGTTGGCATTTTTCTCTGGGAAAACATGGTGCTTTGAAGTGGAAATCTGATTTTCAGGTTTTGTACTTCATTTTTTTTGTTTAAAATCATGCCTCTCATTCCTGGACAAGGTTAACAAACACTTTGACCTTTCCTAGTGTGATGAGGGAAAGCAAAGAACTGGCGAACAACAGTAGGAGGACACCTGCCAGCTTCAAGGTCAGCAATGCTGAGGTTTGTTAGGACTAAATCCTGTAGCGTGGCAGATCATAGTTCCTTTTGCAGGAAGCCTAGAGGGAAACACAGCTTCTTCACACAACTGCCTTTTCTCCAGCCTTCAGTGAGAACCTCTGTGATGGCTCTCAGGCTTTAGATGAATGCGTTCACATAGTTAGCTTTCCAAAAATATAGTGTATGTGAAGAGTACAGCACTCTAGTGAACTCAGACTCACCAGCTGAGCGCGTGAGAAAATCTGTTTTCTTTCTCCTTTTTACATGGAAGATCTCTGCCTAATCATCAGCTGTAATGCTTGCAAATTTTCAGAGGCTTCTGGCTTAGATATTTGTAATATAACATCACTCTTAAAATATTAGTCTCTGGTTCTCTGCATACTAAATGGGTTGCATCTAAAAGAATTCCATCGGGGGAAAAAGGGAGGCAAAGTATCATTAGTAACACAGCTGCAAACCTCAGATTCGCTGTCCCGTGCATATACCCAAAGACAGAGAACAAAAATTTGAGTTCATCTGTAGATAATAAAGTGTTTCTTTCCACGTGTCAGCTACTCGTTGCTCGTGTCTGAGTTTCAGCAGTCACTACAGCCATGGTAGACATTACTCCTTCATTGCTGCTCGCACCAGCAATGTTCTTGGCTTCATCCACATGGCATAAAAGTCTTCAGTGTCTTACTCCAAAATCACTCCCATGGAATGGGAGGACTGACAGTAACAGCAGAACTAGGAAAGAGAATGGCTATGACAGGACACTTTGTATTTTTTTCTAATGAAATGCGCTATCCATTCCCAAGCCTCCCATTGTCTGTTTTCAGTTTTTGTCATTGTAATTTTGATGGATGACTTAGGTGTTTCATGAGATGATGGGACAGGAAAAAGGGGTTTTTTTGTTTTGTTTCCTCTCTCAGTGTCAAAATGTGGGGTTTGGGCATTTTTTTTTTTTAATATGTCCTGGATGATCCCAGTTCATTAAACAAAAAACAAATTACTTTAAATGTAAGATTTAGTAAAATAAAGACACTGAGATTTCAAATTCAACATACTGTTGGTAGGGAAATGTCTTTTATCTAGTACTTAATGAGTGCTAATCTACACTGCTTCCATGAGATTTAGATTTATGCCAGTGTAGTCAATAACCAGGCAGGAATCAGTGACCATTGGCATGTAGCATGTGAAGTATTTAGGTCACAGGATTTTGCAGCATTATATTCTTGGAATAAAAATGTAAGTGGGATAACAATGATGGACGAGAATGCAATCTCTGTCAAGAGGTAACAAGCAGTTTTTGTGGCTTCAGGGCCAGATTAAAGGGCTGATAAGAGAGACATCCTTGCCTGGTGTTCCTGCCATTTTAATAGGTCTGAAAATAAGGCTGTTACATAAAAGTGACATGAGTACTCTCGTTTCAATTGTTAGCCACAGGAAGTAGTCACTTAAATATTTGGCCTTCATAATACCTAAAAATAGTTTTATGGATCTAGAATTTGCAAACTTTTTTTATTTTTCCTCCTAAATATATTGACATGCTAGTACAGACCTTTCTGTGTCCAAGCATACTGACAACAGATTTGTTTTTCCAACTTGTCTTTTGTGAACATCCTGGAAGTAGTCCATGGACCCCCATGGATTCCCAGCTGACAAGCAAGAAAACATTTCTAGAGCAAATACTAAATCAAGTTTATTTTAACATAGCAGAGCATAAAATTGTAAAGCGTGGCTTCAGTGCTTGGTACTGACCTAAACACCATAAAATATTCTTTTTATTTTCATTGTTTTTCTCTCATTTTTTTAAGCTTAATCTTCACAGAATTATTTTTAATGGCTGTGGGGTTTTTTGTTAACTGTTGGGCTTTTCTTTTTATTCTGAGCCTTAAAGCAGTTTTCATTCCAAGTGGCCTAAGGCATCTATGTGTTTCTGAGCAACTGGGATAAAAGGGGCAAGCTGTGGGTATAGAGGGGGTGCTTCTACCCCGAGTCTACTAGCCAGCTTGCAAAGACAGTGCAATGAATGCATTTATCTATGCAGATGCTTTGAGATTTTTAAGCTAGAATATGCTTCCTTTGCCTTTGATTTGAGAGGGTGCTTGTGTCCTGCCGAGTTTCACCAGATGAGAATCATTTGTACTGAAACAGGCTGAACTGAGGCAAGGGGCTCTGGTCAGAGAGACTGCAAAGCATATTCCTCAGGTGGAGCTTGATGTCTGATCTGAATGCATTTGAAATTTACTGTACCGTGTATTTCTCCCTATAGTAAATATTGTACTGGTTCTATAAGACTGTGGGGAATAGTTTGCTCATTCTGATGATAATGTGCCATCCACAATACTAGATATTAAGTAATGTTTCACATTGTATTCTTTGCATCCCCAGAATAAAATACAACAGATGCTCAAATTCCTGCTGAAAGCTACTCGGCTTCTCTTCCATTTCTGTTCCTCTGTGTTCAGCTAGTTTAAATCCTAAGAACATCTCGGCATAGTGAGAAATAAAAGCTTTTGGCAGCTGAAGAGACATAATTCATCGAAAGAAAAGGAGTGAATATGATGGTGGGGAGCCTGGCTGACCAGGCACTTGCAACTTGGGCTGGGTTGGGTTAGCTGCTCATCTGTCTTACAGAAACTGAATCGTTAGAAGAACTGTCATGAGTCATTTCTGTCTTCTCTGAGTTCTGTGAGGCTGAAAAGAGGAAGAGAGCAGGGTGGTTGTTTTGAGGGGGGCAGGAGAAGCAAGTGTTTTGTTTGGTTTTTGAATCCTACTAAGTTTGCTTCTGATATAGACAGAGGTTGGAAATGGTCTAGGGAATAAATTTATTGATAAGTTCATATTTTTACTGAACACTAAAAATTCTGGGCATGGCTGTATGATGCTTCTATTCTCATGAAGACTGGTTTTCATTTCCTACTTTTGCAAACTCAGGCTGTTTCTCACCTCTTGCCAAAAGCAACTTCCATTGTTGGGAAATTCCTTACATGTAGGTCTTCAACTTTTTTTCCCAACTTAGCATTGGGTAACATTCACTGCCTCTGATACCTTTTGAGTATTGTATGCCTTTTCTATACTCATGGCCAACCACCTGCATTTCCTTTTTAAAATGTTTTGTTTTTTCCTGCCTGATATTGAGGAGTGGTCTGTTTTGTACTATGATTGTGTCTGAAAGTGAAATAGGGTGAAGTGGCTTGGTCCATTGTGGCAGCTGGATCAAGAGCAGGATATTTGTCCTGTGACAGGGAGTTGTTTTCCTATACGGAAACAGTCTCAGCTGTGTCTTAATTGCAATACCATGTATACACATACTAAGGTACTTCAATACTTCCTTTGGAGACATCTTTTAAAAGAATTAAGTTGTTTGATAGTGACCAGACATCATCTTGAATTTCTGCTTTGGACTGCAGCCAGTTCCAGGCAGACCATGTGAACTAACAGCAGCAGATCAGAGCAGGTGTTTGTAAGCTTATCTTAACAACAGGATGCTTCCCCCCCCATACCCCACACATAAGAGTGGCCATAGTAGGAGTAGACTTTGACCAAGAATCATGTTGGTTTTCTTTTCCTCTATAGAAGAAAATTGGGGTAATACTATTTTAGTTCAGAGCTGTTCAGAGAAGTATTAGGTACCCCCCATGCAAAGATCTTTTATTGTGAAATACACTAATAATCAGGATGGCCTTTCTGCTTTTCATAAAGAATAATTTTTTACTGTAGATCAACTTGAAGAACAGTGTCTTGCTGTGAAGAGGCTTTAAACAGGAATTTGTTGCCAAAAAAAATCCTAAAAAGAAATCGCAAATGTCTTCAACAATTATTTTAGACCTGGGGAAAAAAGTTACCTTGTAAAGTTAGATGTGAGTCTTTGCATATAGGAGTTAACCCATTCACAGTTCGGTACTCCTTTAGGAAAGCTACAGTGAATGCTGGATGGAATGAAAGGGGCAGTCAGTGCCATGCAGTAATAAGTAAGTTGGAAACCTTTGGGACTCAAAGCAGCAGGATTGAGTGCTTATATGAGATCCTGAATAGATGAATTTTGGTACAGCGTTTTGGCATTTAGGTTTTTTTTTACTTAAAAGTCCATTTATAACTGTTGTATTTTCTTCAAAAAGTCATGACAAACAGGCATAGACAGAAGTGCTGGTTAAAGTAATAGGAGTTGTAGTGGCAGGTACCTTCTCAGCCATCCAAGATACCTGGCTCTCCTAAGGAAGTTTATTCTCTGTTAAGAAACCGGAAGCCGAGGTGGAGGAATAAAATTCCTAGTCTTCCTAAGCCTGAATTGTCAACTTAAAAGGTGACTGATACCTTGTTCTATTTTGAACTCGTTTTAACAGAATCTCTCTTTAGTGGTGAAATACTTGCAGACATAGAAATGTGGTGATGGTCTGATGCCTGTTGAAGATGCAGCTAAATTTTAGGAGAGATGTATTCATTTAAGAATTGGAGCATAATGCTGTTTTATCTGGCTGGAAATGTCATAATCCTTAATCAATAGCACTGTCTTAGAAACATTTGTATTCTGTAGTCCCAGTTGTTCATTCTAACTACTAGAGAGTTTAATGAGGTTTGGCTTGATTAACCTCTGAGATAGTTTTTGATACATGCTTTTGTTCCTTCTCATCTGAGATCAAATGAACAGACTTCATGTGTCAACCTATACATTTGTATATTTGAGATCCTGACAGAGGGCTTCAGTCCTGTGATTTGCTTCTTGTTGCAGAAGCTCTGCAGAGTATATTTGCAAATCCTATTTATTCATTCATGCATTTAATGAGATGAAGTGTGGTTTTCATTGTGCAGCCTTGGAAGTTTTTTTTTTTTTTTGGTAATGCTGTAATTTTTACAAATTTCTTTAACAGCTTAGATGAATGTGTGGCATAAACTGAAAGTACAAACTTCAGTGTGCCACCATCAACTTAGAAAATAGAAGTGAAGATGAAGAGACTGCTGTGCTGGAGAACTGTTATCCTTTTAACCATTCCCTCTTATCTGTTTTCCAGAGAACAGATTTGACCTCTGATAAAGATTTATACCTTGACAACAGCTCTGTTGAAGAAGCATCAGGCGTCTATCCAATTGATGATGATGATTATTCTTCTGGGTCGGGTTCAGGTGAGACACCATGTCACAAATTGATTTTCAAAAGTGTAAGAAGTAATGCAATTATTTGAGGGAAATCTGTGCAGTTTTGCTTTATAAGCTGGAGATGATACTTTCAGTGAATGTCCTGAGTGCTTTGCTATTTTACAGAGCACTGGGCACCCCTGTGGGCCAGGTTTTAAGTATTAACTTTCTGCTCTTTTCTCTTACTCCTTAGTTGCATCATTTCACTGCATTATTTTCTCTCTGCTGGCTCTCTCCTTTCCTTCTGATTTCTGTGTAGATCTCCCTGGAGTTTAGACATAAGGATTAGAGAAGGCTTAGTTCTCCCATGACATAATGCTAATTTAGCACTCCGTAAGAAAACATAGCAGCAGCAATCTTATTTTCTCTTATATGCAGTCAGGTTCACGTAAACATGGTGTCCATTCCTCTTTTGTTGTTGTTCTTTTACATTTGGAAATCTAGATACTGCCAAAACCGTGAGTTTTCTCTGAGGAAATTACATCCATATAGTGAGTAAAGACATTCTTAAATACAACATACTGAGTTCTCAGACTTAAACACTCATTAGAGACATGTAGCTAGCTCAAAATTTTTCAAAAAAAGTGTCAGTGAGAGCTCATTAATCATTTCTCTTAGAACGTTTCTTCGATGAGTATCTTCTAGACTAGCTTGGAGACTCCAAATATTAAAAGCTAAGTGCAGGATTTTATGGTCGCTCTGGAAAAGACATTTCCTTATTGTTATATTTGCTGAGCTGTTGTGGAAATCCCATTTATTTTCCAAGTGTGTTACTTACATGTTTGTTATTGTACTTTCTTTTAATATGTCTTTCGATGCTTATATATAATTTGTGTACTTTTAAAGGATAAGCCCTGCTTCTAGTGCCTTGTCTGTGTTACCTGTAAGGCACACTTCAGATTTTTCGGATGGATTTTCGTTTTTCTTTTCTTCTGGTGATTGAAAGCTATGTTAAAATAAGGTCTGCAGACATCTAATTGTGCTGCCAGGCAAATCTAGACCCATCATCATTCAGGGCAATTCGACATTCCAGTGTGATGAGAGGCTTAACTGGACCTCCTTGATGGAGACTTGTTTGAGGAGAAATTTAATATTTCATTTGAAAAAAAAATATTAGTGAATTGGTGATTTTATTCAGTTCCCAGGACTGTCTAAGGGATATTCTGATCTCCAGGAAAAATGTGCTTTCAGTCAGCATCCCATTCTGTCATGTCTTCAGATGCTGGTGACTTTGTAAGCTTCAGGAAAGGAAGTAGGTTGACAATAAATAGTTGTATGAAGAACAGTCTGGTGTAGTTTTTTTCCATCCCTCTGTGGTGTTGACTGTTTCTAATACGGAAGATAAAAAATTCAGACCTGCTTTTGAAGTGGAAAAGCAGCACAAGAACTGGCTTCAGATTTTGTTAACCCAAGGTTCAACAAAGGAACTGTAGGATCCTGCGCCTGGGGAGGAATAACCCCAAGTACCAGCACAGGCTGGGGATTGACCCAGCTCTGCAGAGAAGGATCAGGGAGTCTTGGTGGATGAGAAGCTGACCATGAGCGAGCAGTGCCTTGTGGCCAGGAGGGCCGGTGTTCTCCTGGGGTGCATCGGGAAAAGTGTGGCCAGCAGATTGAGGGAGGTGATCTTGCCCCTCTGTTCAGCCCTAGTGAGGCCACATTTGGAGAGCTGTGTCCAGTTATGTGTTCCTCAGTTCAGGAAAAGACAAGGAGCTGCTGGAGAGGGGCAGGAGAGGGGCACAAAGATGATGAGGTGTCTGGAGCATCTTTTATGAGGAGAGACTGCAGGAGCTGCACCTGTTTAGAGAAGACTGAGAGGGGATCTCATCAACACCTGTAAATACCTCAAAGGCAGGTGCCGAGAAGATGGTGCCTTTTCACCAGCTCTTTTCAGTGGTGCCCAGTGACAGGACAAGGGGCAATGACCATAAACTAAAACACAAGAAGTTCCACCTCAATAGAAGGAAGAACTCCTTTACACTGAGGGAAGCAGAGCACTGGCACAGGCTGTCCTGGGAGGTTGTAGAGTGTGCCTTTGGGACGTTCAAATCCCACATGGACACATTCCTTTGTGACCTACTCTAGGTGACTCTGCCTTGGCAGAGGGGTTGGATTGGATGATCTCCAGAGATCCTTTCCAAGCCTAACAATTCTTTAATTCTGTGGTAAAAGTGGAGCCAAAAAGACCGAAGTCTAGACTACCTCTAGACTTCAACAGTAACACCTTGTCTTTCTCTTCTTTATTTTCCTGTGCTCAGCCTTGAGCTATGGGTGAAAGTTGGAGTGCACTTCTGCTGTCTCTGGCAATCTCTGTTTGTTTCCTAAAAGCAAACAGGGAAATTCTCATTGCAGACAAGCTTGGTGCCCCCGCAGAGAGCTCATGTGACAGTACCCAGATCTAATATTTTTAAGCAAAGCAAAAAGTCTTCAGGGAAAGAAAGTAGCATCCTTTCTATCCTCCTCCTCCTATACTTACTGCTCTCTGTTTTATGTTGAAAGAGTCCTGCAGATACACCATTGATTGATGTTTCTCATATATGTTCAGTCTCTCTCTCTCTACTTGATACTCAGTGATGTAATGTAATGTTTCTAGCAGGAAGAGCCTTCCCACTCAAGAGTGGTTTTCTTGCTTTGTAGCACATGTAGTCCAAGCAAACAGATCCAGGATGACAACACTGCTGACTCCTTTCCTTGCTGTGAAAATTGTTAGCTGCCACCAGGCCTATGGAGATAAACAGGAATTGCCAGCACCACCATTAATGCCCTTGTAGGTCTTCAAGTAGCATTAACATGGACAAGTGTCACTGTAGACATGACACATTTCAAACTAGAAATTGGCTGAGGGCTTTTTGTAAGGAGTAGCAAAGGTGTTCTGTTTTTTTCTTTTCTTTCCCTTCATAGCCTCTTTTTTCTTTGCATACATTCAACTACTGTTGTGCATTTGCCCAAGTGTTGAATCTGAATCCACAGGTCAACAGTTTACAGAGGAGCCATGCCTGCCTCCTGATTCTTGTATATCAACAGTAGAATATCTGTAGAGATTCAATTAGTCCATTGTTTCCTTCTCATAGTCTCCATCTCAGAGGAGATGCTTCAGTCTATCATCACTTCTTTAGCATTGGTGTTTTATATAGCATAATAATAAAAAGTAAAAAATAGTTTTCCAGCCTATATACAACTTGAAATGCTTTTATAATTATTGCTACTTTTTCATCTGGCATAAAAGATTTTAATAGAGCCTTGTTCTTGGAGATCAGTGAAAGTAGCTGCTAAGCAGCATGACTACCCATTGTGTTAAGGAAAGATACCATCTTTGTCAGATTTATCTGTGAGTTCTTTGGAAAACTGTCTGTCTTGTTCTTGTGTCTTCTCTAAAAATACTCATGCTAATATAGATCATAAAATCATGCAAATTTTTCCTTCCCCTTCTTCTCTTCCCGAGCCTAACATTTCTCAGTTGATAGCAGCTTGAGTTGAGAACATTGGCTCAGGATGAACTCTGTGTATTCTGACACTGTGTCTGGGGACTCTTCTTGGACAAAAGCTGTGGTAGGGGGGTCGGAGCTTCTTCAAGAAACACAAGAGCAGATCTGCTTTGGCTCATGACTGAGAGGGAAGCTGACATTACACTCCAAGGCCAGCAGCCAGTTTGGGAGTCCTGCGGCTGGGGGTGGCGTGGCCAGGGCGCTGTGTGTCGTGGTCCTGGGGCTGAGGAAGCTGGGGGGCACGGGCGCTCTCCCGGGTGCTGCACAGGAGCCAGCACAGGTCCAGGGCCGACACTGGGTGCTCCTGGCCCGTAGGGCAGCGTGCCTGGCATGCACACCTCTCCTGGTGTGCTTCCCCTGCAGGTGACAGGCAACACAGCAAGGATTCACTTTCCATTTGCTATGGTCTCACTCATAAGTGCCTTTCAGATTGTCTTGGAGCAAGAACTTCTGTCCACCTGCTAAACCAGCCCCAAGCATGCTTCATGACATTGACTGCCTGGTTCTCCAGGTCCTTGACATAAAAATCTACAGTGATACTATTTGAAAAGTGTGTTTTTGATGTGCTGGACAGAATCTTAAACTTCAGCATAGTTAGAACTATGCCTTTTAATCCTTCTTCAAGTTTTGTTGGTTTTGTTTTTTTTTTCTTCCTTGTGTGAGAGCTATCAGAGATGTGACATCCTTGCACTGTCTCCATTTATTTCAGTTGCAGTTCCCTGGCAGGGCACAGAATTATGTTTACAGTGTCATCTCTGGGAGCCTGACACTGTGTTGATTAAGGGTTGCATTGGGGACTTTTCAGTGAATGGAGGCAAGATAAGTCAGCTAGAAATGTGTGTCATGTTGCTGATAGAGATGGAAGGTATGAAAGAGATGGTGGTTGTGTGTGCCCACCTTGGCACAAATTTGCTTGTGTGGTGGTACTCTGAGTGTGATGTGCAACAGCAGACAAATAAGATGCCAAAAGATAGGGTGAAATGATTGGATTTTTTTGGTAGGAAGTGTTAATCACTGGCTGCTTTGCAAGTAAGAGTGCTAACTACTGTGGGCTTTTTTTTTTTACAAAAAATATTACTATCTATACAGTAATTTCTGCTTTCTGTGCAGTAATTTAAGGTGGCACAATCTTGATTTCCTGACAAGTTTCCTCTAGCACTAAGAGTGTTAAGGAGTATTCACATTCCTGTCATCCAAGGGTGGCTAATAGACACATCGCTGAGGGTTATATTAGATATTTCCAATACTACGGCAGCATTTAGAGCTATTTCGACCACTCTGAAGACAGCAATTGGATGTCCTGAAGAAGTTACAGTGGATAAAAGATGCAAGTGATGGTCAAGAGCTTTCAGCTCTACCACAGAGATGGCTATGGGTTTAATTACTGCAGGGTTTTTGTGGTGCCCTCAATAAGAGGGACTCAAGGCAGTGAATACCCAGCACCATGACCCAAGCTGACCCAATCCAGAAACCAGCTATAGGAATAGTGATATTTTCCAGAGGAAGAAATCAACACTTGTACTCAATCTTCTGCAACAATCTTGTACTCCAACAGTTTCACAGTATTCCTCTTAACAACCTACTTAGAAGTTATGCTCATGACACTGCAGGCTTTTCCTTTCCAATCTTACTTGGATTTGGTGATGCTCTTATTTGTGCTTTTTAGGGAACATGATGTAAATGTGTGTTTAGGGAACTATGTAAAATGCTATTGCTGTGTTCTGGAGAGGACTAGTGAGTGGTTTTTTTGGTCTCTCACTATTTACAGTTAATTCCAAAAATACTGCTGTCAGTTTAGCAAGGTAAGTGTCTTCCCCTTGTTTAGATCTACTCCATGCCAAGCAGAGACCTGTTTAGATAAAGCTAATTAGAAAGCAGGAACCATGGGGATGTGTCTGAGCCTGTACCCGAATCTGGCCTAAATGATAGTTGCTTCAGTGTTTTGGTGATTGTCAGGATTCCCCTAAGGCTATATGGAAGAAGAGTTGGGTACCTTTGGTGCAAATCTAGTGACTAGTCCAGGGGTTAGATTAGTCACCCATTTGTTGAGAGAACATGGATCTGCATCCTCCTTAGCCAAAGAGGTTCAGACTGTAATGCTCTCCATTTTATGTGGCAGACACAACTATTGCCTGAAGCAAAGGTGGCATTTAAGGATTTGGAGGAACAGTTGTGATTAAGTGGGACTTTTCATTTCATAAAAAGAAGAAAATACATTTCTCAAGGTGTGTTTTATCAGATCTCTAATCTGATCATCAGTTTTAATTTCCTTGGCTGTGAAAGCTTTGTGTAATACGGAGGAACTCTGGAAGGTAAAGTACTGGAAGGAAGAACTCTGAGCTATCCAGGGGGCCATTACTTCTCAAAGAAAACTCTTGAGTCAAAGCCAGAAAAATTTTCCTGTTGGATGCCTTTCCTCACCTCTGTTCTGAAGCAGGATGTTTATTTTTTTGATCTTTGAGTAGCATTTCAGGAAAATACCTGATTCTTGTTGTGAGGTCTTCAGTATAGAGGTTATGCTGTAAATTCAGTATCTCTGAAAGTTTTTTTTCTCAGTATTATTCTGTGCCAGTATCTTTAATGTAGTACTTTTTTTAATGATTCTGAATTTTATTTTCTACCAATCAGAGGTTGTTTTTTGTTGCTGTCTTGTTAATGTCCCTCCTTTAAATGCCAAATGTACGTAATTCTTGATCATGACTTCAAAACATACTGTGCTCATATTTTCAGCCTGCTTTCTTTAAAAAAACAAACTAAAAAATCAGTTTGGAATGAGTGAGTCATACTATTCTGTTGTAGGAGCGTTTTATTTGTTAGGAACTACTCTTATGCACATTTGCTAGATTTATTACCCGAGAGTTACTTGGGTAACCAGTGCCTGTAATGAGCAGAACATGTTGAGATTCCTAAGGAGTGGTCCAAGAATGGGTCAATTCTTTTTTCCTCTTTCAGGCCTTGCTAATAATTTAGTCTCTTTCCTGTGTCTTCTTCCTTTCACTATCACTAAAGGGTATTTGTTAGACATGCCCATTACCATATTCTAAAGGGGCCTTCATACTCCAGCAGGGCTTTGAATGTGGAGGAAATTAAATTTAAGGTAATCTTTAGGGAATTTTTTGTCCTCTTACTCATTTCAAAAGAAAACGGCTTCTGAATTATGTGGAGTTTAAAACCATGTGAGTTCCTAGTGACTGAAACAGAAATAATAATCTTCCTATAGATAGAAATTGCTTAGTTTTTTCGAGTTCAACAGATATGCTGTAGAGGAGAAATGTTGTTGTTGAAGCAGTATGTGACAGGCAAAAACTGTTCAGTTCATATGGTTTAAGTAAAGATAAAGAAGTGTATTGATTTATTTATGGTATGTAATTAACTAGCAATCACTGAGCTATACTTTTAGGCTTAATATCAACAGTGCAACAGACAACCACAATATCTGCCAGTTATAAAATGGTAACAAGCAACTATAAATATGTAAATCACTTTCTGTAACTGATCCAGTGTGTGCCACATCAACACAGACACCCATCTCACAGGCCATGGGTGTATAAGCTCCCCTCATCTGAGTGTACAGGACCATCTGTCCACACACCCTTGCTGTAGGGGACTTGGGTACCCCCATATAAGCCTGGGCCCCCACCACCACCACCTCCTGCCACCCCCAGGAGGAGACCCTGCACCCCAGGGTGTGGGTTCCGGGGTCCCCATAGTGGCTCTGGGGAAGCTGGAAGTAGCTGCTGGGGGTACCCCAGGGTGGGGGATGGCACTGCCAAGCTCCAGCAGAGCCCCTGATGCCATGGGACCTCATCAGACCCCATGGCACTGGAGTCTGCCCATGTCACCCAGGCCTGATGGCTGCTGCTTTCACTCTAGACTTTCTGCCCCTATTACAAGTGTTAAAGCTTATTTCTTACCTCTTTTCAGGATGGGTTCTTCTATTTGAAAAGTATCGTGGTAATTTCTTGGTTGCTACTTATTCCAGCTGATGCACTCCCTTCCTTTTTCCTGGGGTCACTTGGGGCAAGTATCCCTCTGACAGTTTGGGCACACTGTTTGCACTCATATCTCTATCTTAGCAGGCATTGTCATCTAGGCACCTTGCCTAGGGTGGGCTGTGCAAGCACCTCTACCTTGGTGTCATAATAAAGAATGAGTTGGTCTGGAGGAGTTTCACAGGTCAACGAAGTGTTACATTTTGTCTCCAGGTGCCGAAGAAGATGAGGATAGTGCAGTGATAACAACATCCAGAACACTTCCAAAGTTACCGACAACTAGTGATGCATCCAGGGCCGAGACCACCACAGTGAAAATGCAGACCAAGGTGCCTGCACAAACAAAGGTGCGTGGCTGGAGAGCAACACCATTTAAAATGGTTCCACTGTACACTCTTGATGGCTTGATGTTAAGTCTCCTATTTATATGGATTAAAAAGCACCCCCAAACTTTACTTACTACTACAGTGTGGTAAGTGACTACAGAGCTGTTTGTTTTCATTCCCACTAGAAAGTCTGTATGGGAACATCTGGATTTCACATGAAAGAAAAGAGAGATGCAAAGTAAGAATGTATCATGATACACCAGACAGTCTCTCAAGATATCTTTGAGTTTGAGGTGCACCTTTTTTACATTTCTCAAAGAGTTACTCAAAAATTCTGTGTGAAACTTCCCTTCTCAAAGGAGAATGCTGTACGGTTTGGCTGTAGTTTGAAAACTCGACAGATTCCGTTCAGTATTTTAGTATTTCCTTCTACCACCATAGATAATACTGTCTAGGTTACCCTCAAAGGTGTTCTCTGCATATAACATGTCTGATGTGTCAATTTCAGAGTTGTTACTTCATTCAGAGGCTGTTATTCTGATAAATACAGGCAATATTAACAGCGCTGGTTCGCTAAATGTACTTTTGGAGGTTTTAAACTTACAGGCAGTGTTTTTCATTCTGACATTGTGACGACAGATAGATCCAATTACAATGTCTAGACCAACTTTCTGTGCTCTTAAAGCTTCCTATGTGATGTGTTGGTATTGTGCAGTATGTTCATGGAGCCACAGCTATGTGACTGCCCACGGCAGGCAGTGACTGTGCTGACTTGTGGTTTGCCCTCTCTGTAAGCAATGCTCAGTTCTCTTTCTTGTGCCACAGTCACCTGAAGAAATTGATAAAGAGGAAAGGCCTGAGATGGATGCCAAGAAAAAGAGCGATGAGCCAGGAGATGACACTGACGTGTTCACTCAGAAGCATTCAGAAAACCTCTTCCAGAGAACAGAAGTTCTGGCAGGTGAGGCAGTGTTTGCCAAGGTCTATCTCACCAGAAGTAAAACAGAAAACAGAAGGGATCCATATTAAATAATGCAAACGCAGCATTTGAGTTTTCTTGGTATATTCGTAGTATTAAACACATTTAGTACTAAGCACATTCATAGTGGGTAGCCAGTGGTTGATTTGATGAGAATGAATTGGGTATCTTGGGGAAATACTTAATAGCGAAGTCTGTTGTTAATTGATTTGATGCCCACAGGTTGAACACTGCCAGCTGAGTATCTGGAGCTTTCACAGCTCAGAAAAGGAGTTGGAATTTGATTGATGCTTGTAATGTATTTCTCACCTCCCAAGAGCACATTGGTGCAGATGAACACTGCCTGTGAGGAGCTCATGGCAGGCATGGGTGGATGGAAAGGAATGGATAAGCACAGTCCATTAGGGTACAGATACTCCTTGAGAAAAAGAGGGTCTATTTCTATGTATAACCCAGAAGGCACAAGCTGGCCACCAGTGTTTTCACTACCTGTGAGATTTTTTTTGGCCTAAAGACAGTGTTTACAGGTATACTTTCCCCCCCTGTATTTGGAAGGGGAGTTGGGAGCCATGAAAGTCACATAATTTTGGACCACATCTTCCTATGAGCATCAAAATGTGAATAGCCTTAAATCCACATCAGTGGAAGCATGTGGGTTTCCTCTTGAAGTCTGGTTGGGAGTTGATACTTTGCACACACTCACAAGTGCATGAAGTGTTCTCTCCTATTATTCACCAATAGGAAGTTCATTTTAGCCTAGAGTCAGAGTGAAAACTGGCAGAGAAAAGGAAAAGCCCATTTTTTAGTTAGGGTAACAAAATCTTTTGAAGTTGAAAATGTAACTGTTTAAAAAATGAGTTTGAAAGACAGCTTTATACTCTGGCAGTAGTAGTGGTCTTCTTAATTGAGGCTTTGAAAAAAATTCAATAACTTTTTTAGAACTGTGGGTTGTTGGAACTCTGACTTGTAAGTGGAATGTCGTTTTACATGATTGCCTTCACGAAAGCAAACAAGCTTTTTGACAGTATATTTCAGGATACTAATAATGAAGACAGTTGCATAATGGGAGCCCTTTCCTGCAATTTGAAAATAATAGCAAACTCGTTGTGTGAGATGAAAAAGAAGTACGGTGCTAAACTTGTTTTACTGGCATATTGTGAATCTCTGTTTCTTTGATTGCAGCTGTTATTGCTGGCGGAGTTATTGGTTTTCTTTTCGCAATCTTCCTTATCCTGCTGCTGGTGTATCGCATGAGGAAGAAGGATGAAGGCAGTTACGACCTTGGTGAACGTAAACCATCCTGTGCTGCCTATCAAAAGGCACCTACTAAGGAGTTTTATGCATAAAATTCCAACTTAGTGTCTCTATTTATGAGATCACTGAACTTTTTTAAATAAAGCTTTTGCATAGAATAATGAAGTTTTTTTTTTCATTAAAGAGCCGTTATGGCACCTTTATGATAAAACCCCATTGTATTTAAAACTTTTCACATATTCGTTTAAAAATGTAAAATTAAAACTTAACATTTGCAGTGTTCTGTGAATAACAGTGGCAAAGCATTATTTTATAAAACCATTGATGTTCACTGAATGATTTTTAAAACTTTATGCATAAATATAAAATAATGAAAATTATTGTTTTATCCTATGGTTCAATGAAAGTTGTTTAATTTTTGTCAGCATGTCTCAGATTGATCTTACAAGTTAGTTTTTATTTCATTAATTTATCTGTTTCCAAAAAATGCCTTTTTGTAGTTGTCATGGTGCAATTTGTCTTCAGATAATTCAGATAACAGTAACTTTTAGTGTAAATGTAATTTTTCAGCTATGTAAACTTTAACCTCCACTTTGTATAAATTTAAGTGTCAGAATATCAATTTTACACTTTGCATTGTTTCTCAGCATACCTGTAGCTTCAGTGAGATTTGTAACAGCAAATTAATGTGTAAAATTGGATTATTACTACAAACTGTATAGTCATATTCTTACTAAACAAATCTCCTGTAAGGAAGATTTGTAGTAAGCTACTGACGAACCTAAGCAAACCCAAAGACTCTAACAGTATTTTGAGAAGTTGCTGCAGATTTCTATGGCCACTGTATTTGTTAATTGCAATTTGAAGGTACAAGTAGAGGTTTAAATTTTTGTTCTTTAAAAATGCATTTAAGTTGTAAACGTCTTTAAAGCCTTTGAAGTGCCTATGATTATATGTGACTCGTTGCAGACTGGTGTTAATGAGTATATAACAGTAAAAGAAAATGTTGGTATTTTATAAGCACAGACAATTCTAATGGTAACTTTTGTAGTCTTACATGGATAGACATAATTGTAATTTGGGAACATAAACACTACTGAATAAATCATGTGGCCTAATACTGAGAATTCTTCATTGTGATATACTTTTGTATGTTTTTCATTTTATGTCTATTTGCTTACGTTTTAATGTCACAGAGTACACTAGTAGATCTTAAAAATCCAGACCAAAAAAAGAAAGGCTGTTGATCAGGGTGATCCTCATACCAGGTTTATTGCTGAAGTGGCAGAGAAAAGTGGGAATGTTTAAGTCTTGCATCTGGTGTATTAGCTGTGAGACATTCGACTTTTGCATTATGTTTAATGGCAGTGTTGACACAGGGCTGTTCTTCCTGCAAATGTTGTTTTCCCTACTGTAAAATTCAAAGGAGTACCCCAGTTCACTTACTGTGTGTATTTGTTTTTGATTTGTTGTTTGGGTTTGGTTTTTTTCCCTGTCCTTTTGGAGAATTTTGGTTTATTCTGCTCAGACTCCAGCAGAAGAGTTGAGACAAGTGGAACATCTTCATAAGAGAAGAAAGAAATATTCCGAGTAGAAGAGAAAGTCTCTGTTGCTTAGACCTTAGATAGGTGCTGGATAGAGGGACACGGGGAGAAGATGATAGTCTGCCTCCTTATACTATGCTTTGTAACAGACAAATGGCTTCGTCTTCTGCTCTGTTGACCTCCTCATTTTTTATTTTTGGGATTTCCAAAGTACAGGTGTTCAGGATGTCAAGCTGAAGTGCTTTTCGGAAATGGCAATGTATTGTAAATAAGATCTGGTAGCTCTTTAGATGAGAGTTGCGCAACTTGTGTTTGTTGCTGTCCCAAGTTCAGTGGTCATTTAGGAACAAATGAATGCTATCCTGTGCTAAAATATTTAATATATTGCTTTTTACTTAACTGGCAAGTTTTTCAAAGCCATACAAGTTCGGCAAGTAAAAACTGGGTAAGAATTTAACAGGTATATCTTGTGCAATATTTAGTGAACTTCAATTAGTAAAATAAGTGCTTGAAATAACTGTGCCAAGAAAAGAAAATTTCTGGCAAATGCTGTGCCACTGCTGTAAAATAAAGCATTTGTTAAAGTGCCAAAATAAAGTCTACCATGCCTAAACTAATACTTTATTTGTATAGTCTGACATCCAGTTTTTTGAAGCCCACTTTGCTTAACATAGTAGATCCGAATTTCTTTCAAGGGTGCAATGAATATTGCTGTAAGTATAGCTGTAAATACTAAACACCAGATAAACTGTCTCTTCCTTCTTCATAAGCAAATTGATAATAACTAGCTGTTTTGATTTTATTTATGTATATTAGACTCTGCCTCTATATCTACTATACAGGCCACTTTATCCAACATAGACATCTGTTGTAATTATGCAGACTATCAAATATTAGGCTTGTCTGGTTCCTCCTGCATCTGTTTACAAACAGAAGCAAAGGTAAATTTTCAGCTTTATTTCACCATTCACCCTTTTTTACCTGCACGCTCATTATCCACTCTTTTATATGCAGAAGAGGTTTAATGCTTCAGCTGTGTACGTGGCCCTGAAATACTGCAGTCTTCCCACCCTCCCTAACAAAAACCTGAAATTTTTGAACGTGTAGTAGGTGTGTTAATAGGATTTATCATCTCATGATCTCTGCCTTTCTGTTTTTAGTGCCAAACCATACTACTAGGGAAAAATTGTAACAGAGCTATCATCTTGGTTATAAACACAAGTTCAGTTTTCATCAGTCTGAAAATCAGTCTGGTGCAGACACTTGACTGCCAGTGATGCTGTTCAGAAGAAATTGGCAGCCAAATGTGTGTCTCTAAACGCTGAGGCTTCCTAGCACGAGTTGGTCTTCGGTTTCCCTTCCCTTTTGTTCTCCGCTTCCTGGATGTGTTTCTAGCAATACTCTGGCTACTCATGGATGTTGCTGGGCAGCTGGCAGTCTCGGTGCCAGGCTGTGGGTGCTGCGCCACCTGCCCACAGCCAGTGATGGCTTTTCCTAGAGACCCTTGGCTCTGCTCTGCTGGAGCTGCTGTAGCAGCTCTGGAATTCCTCAGCAATCTGATACAGAGTTTCCTGGTGATTGACAGGCTCTAGTGTTTATCAAAATGCCATTTTGCTTTGATTTACCCTGGGTTATAAATTGTTACTTCCTCTTAGTTTCTTTGTAAAAGAAGCCAAATGCGACTAGTGTAAAACTTATATTGAAAGAAGGCTCTCGCCTTTGCTTTATTCATGGCAAAATAACTTCAGAAGTTGAGTACATGGTTCCTCTGCTTGCCAGCTTTATGAGTGAGCTGTAGCTCATGTTTACAAGCTGCTTAGTTAGCTTTTTCTTCACTTTGAGCACTGCACTTCATTTAAATAGGATAAATTAAAATAAAAATGGTGCTCTTGCATCTCCTAACAAGAGAGTAGCATATTTGTAACTGTGACTAGTAGTTCCTTTTATTTTTCCTTAGAGCTATGTATGGAAATGATGGTGGAGTGCAGTCTTAAATGATAGATACTATTTTTAAGCAACATATGGAATACAGGAAACTTTTGTAAGGAATCCAGATAAACATGATATTACGCTGAGTATTTATGTATTTTGCTTAAGCAAGTGAGAAGGGAGGGGAGGACTGTTATTCTTATAGATGAAAATAATAAGGCAAATTTTTTTAGATTTGCAATCAGTTATATTTGTAAATTAGCACTTGCTTAATCAGACTGGCATAATTTCCTTTAAGGAAATATTTGTTGTCCACTTTCAATGAGCATTAATACTAATTTTGTTACATTTAAGCTCTTGGCTATGTATCCCGGAGCTCTGAACTTTGGTGTGAAAGCTCCATGCTGTGAACCTTTAGAGTATTGCCTTTCCAAAACACTCATCTGGTTGAGCAAACAGGACTTTGCTGTACAGTTCATCTGAGAAAAGACACAGCTAGTATACCGCTCCCTGGCATGTCTTCTGGCTCTGGGATGGTTTGTGGCTGGAGCAGGAGAGGGGGATGCTGACATGTGCATTTGATTTCCTCACAACTCTCGGGCTGACCAGGCACTGGGCTCAGCTGCATGGGTGGGAGTGGGGGAGCTATAACCCAATCCTGCTAGGGGAAAAAAGATGCTTTGCTGAGGTTTCTTCTTCTGTGAAGTAAAGTAAGTTGTGTATTTTTTGCTTTGAAATCAAATAAGTAATAAAATCTAGGTTCAGTAGAACTAGAAATGGAGATGTGGGTGCCTGCCCTGGCCCCTGTGAACCAATTTCACATGTGCATCAGATGTGCCGAATAGCTGCTTACGTGGGTGGAAATCTGAAAATCCCTCTGTGTATTTGCAGTATCTGAGTTTAGTTTCTAGTGGGGATAAGGGGGAGGGGACAGGGCTCATTTAGAGCTGCAGACATTGATTGGGGGTGAGTGGAAAGAAGGCAGGAAGAGAAAACTGTCCTGACAGCCCCTGTTTTCCACTGAAAATTACAAGGCATTTTGTTTTCTTGAGTTGTTACCATTGCACTGAAATTGTCCTTCACAGAGAGAATCTATGGGCAGGGGAACGAGGGACTGCTGGTGTCATACCCTGAGAGACACTCTGGTTGCACACAGCTTCCCAGCACATCAGAGATGTGATACCAGTCACAGCTTGTGCTGCTGGCTCGACCCTGGAACTTTGGCTGCAGCAAAGCAGGTGGAGGATCTGCAAGGTTGACCCTGTGCATATCCTGCTGCCCGCACAAGGTGCTGGGAGGGTGGCAGGAGGCGATGATTGGGCTGCTGCGCTGCACTTGGAAGGGTCTGGGTTGTCTTGTCCATGGGAGGTGGGAAGAAAAGGATGAGATGTGCAACAGGGGCTTTGCAGTCAAGACGTGCTGTTACCTATTGAAGCAACTTTCCATTTCTTTCCCATGCTTGAAAGATGTCAAGCTCTCACTACATCAGACTCTTTTGATATATGTTTTTATGGCATAGCTTGCAAAACTCTTTCGTTTTTTAATTCACATTGCAGCTTCAAGTCTGTAGATGTAATAGATCTGTAAAATGCTGTAGTTTGACTGTGGCTGAGCCCCTCTGTCTCTCATGACTAAAGGTCAGGTCCAAAGAATTCCTCCAGCCTGGCAGTTCAGGCCCTGGCCTGGAATGAGAGGAAGCAGGAATGCTTGTGAAAAACTTCCAGCAAAATATTGCAAAACCTGTAATAGTTTGTTGAAAATAAACAGAGCCCAAGTTCTCTGTAGGGGGTGACTTTAATTAATTTAGATTTCTTCTGGGGCATTAGCAGGTTTTTTTCCCATGGATTTTTATTTGATGAACACAGAGGAAGCTTCTGATATTTTTCTATGTTTAATCCAAGCACTGACGTATAAGGAACAATAATTCCACCAGGCAACCTATTTTGAAGCTTATCCTAGTGGTGGGAAACTAAGCTCAGTGGAGGAAAAAGTTCTGTGTCCTAGTTACCCACCTACCTTGTATGGCCATATGTAGTCATAGAGTGTAAACAAAGTTTGGTACCCATTTTCCTGAGTTCCTGTGGTGGGATAGGAGCTTTCTCTAAACACTGCAGGTCCCCAGAGGATACCAAAGAGAAATGAGAACAGACTTTCTTTTTGATATTTTTATGTCATAACCCATAATACTAACACTCATCTCCTTCCTACTCCCCTTTCTAAATATAGCAGTGGGGAGAAGTCAGCAACCATCACACTAAATGGTACTGAAAGAATGTAAACCAGCCCAAAGTTCAGTTTTCATCATTCATCCCTATAATTTTCAATACCACAGAGCTAACACAAGAGTCTCTTGTGAAAGGAAGAGAAGCAGAGCATGAGCTTCCTTCTGGGCCAGCCCACAGTGCCAGATGAGTTAATGCTGACTTGGCGAAAGTCTCAGAGGGCAGAGGGAATGGCTCACTCCTGCTCAGACCAAAATGAATGAAGGACCCTGCCTTGCCCTATAGCCTCCCTGCCAGGCTGGCAGCTATGCCACTTCCATGCTGGGGAGCCAAGACTTCAGGAGCAGTTCTAGGGAATCTTCATGATCTGAACTCCATCCCACAGGAAAACCTTCCCTGAGAATCCCTGTAAGCTTAAATTATTGACTACAATCAAAACAGCAGCTCGAAACTTGTCTTTATATCATCAGCTTTCATCCTGTTTTGCATGTGCTCAGATTTTTTCCTAATGATAATTTTTATTGGCTGGTAAACAAGATGGCTTGTTAACTCACCATTTATTTAATCTTTACACTAAATTTTGCTCTGCAGTAGTACAGACTGTTCTCATATTTATACCGTTACAAAGCTTAACTTCCATTTTTTTATATTTTAGTTTTTCCATTCTGTTACGTTAAAATGGTAAATAAATATTTATTTACCAGCTCATTCAGTTTATAGCTTTTATTTGTTTCAACTTGCTTTTCAATGTAAATTGAGAATTCATTCTGAATGCATAAAATGAGCAATTCTTATGAAGTAAAATATATTAGGCCCATCAGAACAAAGTTTAGCAAAATTATTTTGACTATAAAGCACATGCAGTAATTGTAACTTATTTATTAGGCAGAAGCATTTCTGTGTGTTACTGAATTAATTCCAATCACAATGTCTGGTAATACTTTAGAACCATCAAGTCTCAATCTATCTTCTTTTTTTCCTATAAGTTGGAGGAGTACAAGGTTTCCACTTTTTCATCTTCTAAGTGGTTTTATAAAAAAAAGGCCTGAAAAAAAAAATTATACCCAAAGAAGAGCTGTCAAAGAGTCTAAAATTTTCTTTTATCATCTCAAAAATTGGTTACAGGTGCCCAGCCATGTGACTTCTCCCAATTCATGGTTTGATTTTTGTAACAGCTCTGGCAATAGAAATCATCATTTTTTCTCTTCCAGTCTGTGCTTTTTATAACACACTTTGCGTCACTAAAAGCCAAGTGGAATTTTACTTTAGCCTTTCCTAATGGGACCTTTAATGCAGATTCTGAAATTCCATAGACTTGTTCAGGTCTGGCTCTTCTAAGAAATACTGTATCTCTTCTTAAAGAATCAGTATGTTCTTTTAAACAATCTCTCAGTATATAAGATTTTACTTTTCAGCATGTTTATCAAAACTTTCAAACTGTGATCAGACAGACTTTGCAAATTTGAGTAGGAATCATGCCATCTTCTAAATTCATATTGTAGAGGATCAGGACTCCAAAATTTTAGTTAGTTTTGGAAGTAACACATTGACTCTCTTGCAGAGTCACATTTTTTTTAAGTTTAAATGATTAATGCTTGACTTGAGCAGCATGTTCAGAGTCTTGTAGTTAAACCTAGAATGAGATACTGGTGAAGCTAGATCTCACAGCATGAATCCACACGCTGAGTTGTGTCTGTGCTCAAAACCTGTCACAAAATAAAACACCCCTCACTTTTGGGCCTGTTCAGATGATAACAAGCTATTTGAGCATGCAGTTTCTGTCCATCTGTCTGGTATCTGCCACTCCAAGAACACTCCCCTTCCCAGTAAAATGGCTGGCTGAAGCTTACTGAGAGAAGTCACACTCCTGCTCAGCCTCCCATCTGCTTCTGTTAGACAGAGATTTTATGTTCACATCCTGTGTGAACATTGTAATGTGTTTATATAATCATGGGATGGTTTGGGTTAGAAGGGACCTTAAAGATTATCTAGTTCCAACCCCCCTGCCCTGGGCAGGGGCCCCTTCCACTAGACCAGGTTGCTCAGAGCCCCATCCAACCTGGCCTTGAACACCTCCAGTGATGGGGATGGGGGGGCTGTTCAATACAGTTCGATTCAGCCCAAGTCCAGAAATAAAGGATGTATTTTATCTGCATTTTTAAAACTATTCATGGATTTAAACTTGTCTGGGACAAATATGGGTGGAATAAGTCAAACTTGGATTTTGAGTAAGTTGAACCTGGGTTTTATCCTCACTAAAATACTGAGAAGAATAAAGGTACCTAGCTCTAGGGGAGAGAGTTCTTGAGAGAAACTATAATTTAACTGCTTAATTGTAAGGAAAGCTCTTTAGAGCAGTATTTAATGTATTTTTAATGCAAATATATGATAATTGATGTCAGACATTCAAATACCTTTGCTTTGTAAACACGAGTGGAGGCAGACCCATGTATGTTGCTGGACCAATTGCTACCTGAAAACTGAAAATCCGTAGGAATGAGCAGGGAGGGCTCCTTGCACGTCTGGTTTTACATCAGATGCCCATGCTCTCATCTCCATCCATTGCAGCACAAGTCACACAGTTCATAAGGAGATTCAAGTGGGAACATGTTCCACCCATTTTTACCAAAACCCTGTCTGTGGTATGGCAAACTCACTGTCCCCGTAAGAAAACTTGTAGTAGTCTGCAGGAGAAATCACCCAGCCAGACTACATCTTTAGCAGGAAGTTTTGCTGCCAGAACTTTTGTGGGGTCATGAGTTGCTGACATTTTTATGTCCCTGGAGCATGTGTTCATCATGGCGTTTTGGAGATGCTGCATCCCCTCGCTGCAAGAGGCTGTAACAGCAGAAGGGCTTGCAGTTGCCAGGAGCACGTATACAGTGGCATTTTGCTACTGGCTGATGTTATTCAGAGAGGAGATCTCACTTTGGCAGGAGAGGACTCATTTTGTTGGCTTGTATCAACTTTTGATGTCTTGTATCAGCAAGAGATACAAACTTGAGGCAACTAATTCTGACTTCTGACAGCAAACCTGCATTGCACTGGCCAGGCTGCAGCTAAGATACGTCCCGAGCAAGTATACCCTACCAACCCACTGCTGGCAGATGTTCTGTTCTCACCTGATGATCTGATCTTGATACCTGAAATAAACAAGTCTCTGACACAACAGCAGCAAAACAAATAGACCTGTATAGAAAAATATGTGTTTTGAGGTGCTTGCTGTTTTTCTTTCACGATGTCCCTATTTTTTCCCCCGTTCTATGCATTACTAGGATATATTAATTTGCTGCTAGGCTACATAAATGGAGACGTATAAGTCAGGATCAAGCTTAAACACTTCTTTCTCCAAAGAACTGAAGAATAATTATTCTTTGAAACTTACGAGTAATTCTTTTCAGCTCCTTTAGCTGAAAAAAAAAAAAGGAAATAAAAGCTGAAGTTTGCATTAATTAGCAGTCGATTTTTACCTGCCTACAGTGCAAAGCAACAGAGAAAAACTTTAAATGAAGAAAACATCTTGTAGTAGTACTAAAATCCAATGCAGACCTAAAGGAGACTGTTGGGAGACTGAGTCAAAAAACAAAAAATGCTACGCTAAAGCAAAGAAATGAAAATTGACAGCATACTCCTAAATAAGGGTAACTGGTATATTGGTAATTCCTTCAGTCTGGTACAGTGTGCTCCCACTTCAAACACCTTTTGTATTTGGACCTGTGCTGGCAGCTTTTCAAAGGAATCTCCTACTTTCTTCCCTCCCCCTCCCTACTTTGCATAATAATTAGTATGTGAATATGCTTGTGATTTCTTATTATTTTAATACAGTCACATTTTAGAGACTTCATAAATTTTGGAGGACAACCAAAGCAGTTCTTGCTCCAAAAGCCGTGCAGTCTAAATGGAGTGGAAAACCGAAGCACAGCAAAGTAGCATCATGTCACCCCCCTTTCTGTGCAGGGAGAAACATTGTACCAAGCAACTGCCGGTCAGGAGAGATTCAGGAGTTGCTCAGGCAATGTCCTGTGCCTAGCAGCACACTCCACCTGTTGCTTCATATGCTGTATAATAGGTGAAAAAATTCAGCAGTAAGAAGTGTCATATGTCCTCATTTTAGGTTGAATTCCCCTTTCCCGGAGTTAGATACCAGCTCATTCCTTGAAGCACCAAGTTACAATCAGATAATTCTGATTATTTTTGACATTCATATATATCCAATCCCTTTCTTTAATAGTAACTTCTTGACTCTGACACTGTTTCAAGCAGTATAATCACAGCAATCTTGTAAAGATGCATCCGTTCAGGGACCTTCAAGCACCTGATAGTCTTTATGAGTTCAAGAGTATGGAAGATGGATGACAAAGATGATTTCTGCATGGTGGGACCAGGATTTTGCCCAGCATAGTAGCCTATAAAGTTTGCAAAACTGATCACAAGACTCCTCAGCTCCAGCCTCTCCCTGATTTACAATTACAATCCCGAGTAGGGAAAACAGAGCAATCCGCAAGTCCTGAGGTTGCAAACAAATCTATGTATTTAGTGAATAATGCAAAATAGAGAAAATAATGTAAGAGATGGGTGTAAGGGAAATACCTTTCCCGAGGCTAAGTGGGTATTGATGTGTTTCAAACCTGTAAACAGATTTGTGCATGTTGCTGGCTGAAGAGGGGTGGAGCTCTAGGTTTTGTTGTTATGTCTCTTTACTTGCTTTTGTCAGTTCTCTGGCAAGGACAGATTTCTCTACCCTCTGACCTAGGATTTATGACAGCCACACCAAGATATCTCCATCCTTCTGACTATCTGATGAAGGAGAAAAAAAGGCGGCCTATTATCACGCTCCTTTTGACTTCTTGGTTTAGAAGGATTAACAAAGTAAGCTAATTAAGGAAAAAATAATGGGAAACCAGTTGGGTGAAGTGATTTAATTGTAAAGAGAGCAAATGAAATCACTCTCATGAATCAACCAAAATCCTAAATTTATATACCACAAGTACAGTTTTACACGAGCTTTTTCATGAAGACATGTCCTGTGTTCTATCTTGCTGAAAGTGAAAAGGAAGGCTGTACATTGGTAGTTAAGTTCAAGGTGTTGTGAGTGTAACAGCCAAACTTTGAGGATGGCATATTTTCTTGCATGACTTTCAGTGAAATATTTATCACAGTAATCACTGTATAATCTCTTTCCAGAGATACAGTACTAGATGGACGCTTATAGGGCACTATTTGTAAAGAATATACAGAATGGGCAGGAAAGAAGGGGCCAGACACGCAAATCTCTGACAGACTTTTCCTTGTGTAACATTTTTGTTGAAACAGTTGTTTTGCTACCCTCAGTGGAACAGGACTCTTAAGGACTGTGGCAGTTTGAGAAACATATTGTTTCATCCCACCAGCATGCTCCCTGATCTGTATTGCAGAGGACACAGTCCCAGCTGCAAAAAACTTGCTGTTCAGATGCTGTACTGAAAAATACAAGTGAAAAAATACAAATGAGTCACCTCAAATAAAGAGGTGGAGGAGTCAGGTTGGCAGGAACAACCATTATCTTACAATAATGTGTTTCAAACCCCTCCTTAAGGTACACACCCATGAAGCTCATTAGTGTAACAGTCATTTCACTGAGGCAGAAAGTTCATGAATATTGGAATACAGTGTTGAATATTAGAGGGAAATTCTTCAATGTCTTCCTGCTACAGCAGCTTTTTGGAAATGCGCCAAGGGCTTTGATCCTAAAAACCCTTGCCTCTAAGCACCTGGGTAGTCCCATTGACTTAAACAGAATAAAATGAGAGCTTTAATTCAAGTGTTTGCAGATTAAGACCCATGTTTGTATTTTAAGATCTTATCTGCAGAAGAAATTGCACTCATTTACCTAAGTATTTTTATAAACACACTTTTATTTAAATGAGTGTAATGTTACTTCTGCAGGCGGCCACCATGTGAGGAGCAGTGGCCCTGCCTCAGTTCCCAGGAGCATGAAGGCAGGAAAGCCTCTTAGACAGCTGGAAAACATCAATGAACTACACAAGCAAGAATAGCCATGCTCTGAAATACTCAGAAGGATGCTGCCACAGTGCAGCCAGCAGGAAAGGCTCCTCATGCTTCGTCCATTTTCCATGCGCCCTTGCACAACTATCACACGTTCCCTATAAAAGTGCAATCTTAGAATCATCACAGCATCATAGAGTGGTTGGGGTTAGAAGAGAAATTAAAAACTATCTCGTTCCAACCCCCTGCCACGGGCAAGGACACCTTCCACTAGATCACGTTGCTCAGAGCCCCATCCAACCCGGCGCTGAATATTTCCAGGGACGGGGCACCCACAACTTCTTCGGGCGGCAGCTTCGTCCAGCGCCTCAGCACCCTCACAGCCGCTCCCACGGAAGGTGTCACCCCCCTGGAAAACCCGGTGGTGGCGGGTGGTGTTTTTCAGGCCCCCGGGGCTGGGCGGCAGCGGCCGGGCCGGGCCCGCCTCGCCTCGGGTCGGGCTGCGAGGCGCCACGGCCGGGGGCACCGGCGGGTCCCGGGCGGCGGCCCGGCCCCTCCCATGCCCGTGGCGGCTCCTCCTTCCCCCGTCCGCCGCCGGCTGGGGGTCAGGGCTGCGCCGGCGCCGTCGCCCGATCTGCACGGCGAAGGTGCGTGTTTGCTCCGCTCTGCCCACCGCCTCATCCTCCTCCTTTCCCTCCTTCTCCTCCTCCGCACAGGGAGTCCCCCCGGGCTGCCGGCGCCCCTCCGCCGGGCCGTAGCGCTTTTTCGGGAAGCTCCGGCTCCGGAGGAGGGGCACCTGGCCGCCATTCCCGGCACCCCGGCTCCTTTTCTGGCTTTAGAGCTGTGCAACGTGTGCTGCCTGTCCCCACACTTCACCCCTCCCGAAATGGGGCCTTCGCCCGCTGGGCCGCAGCCCCGGTGCTGCCGGCCCTGCCCCGTGTCGGTGGGCTGGAGCCCCCAGCCTGGCAGCGGGGGTCGGGGCCACCTCGCTGTATCCACTGTTCGCCCTTTGCTGGAGGAGTGACTGACACCAGCATGGTCGTACTTCAGGAGCATGGGCATTCCATCGCGTGACACAGCGGAAAAGGATCTGGGGGGTGCTTGTCGACAGCTGGCTGACCATGAGCTAGCAGTGAGCCCAGGTGGCCAAGAAGGCCAATGGCATCCTGCCCTGTGTCAGAAACAATGTGGCCAGCAGGCAGTGATTGTCCCGCTGGACTCGGCACTGGTCAGGGTACACATCGAGTACTGCATCCAGTTCTGGGCCCCTCAGTACAGGAAGGACATTGAGGTGCTGGAGCGAGTCCAGAGGAGGGCAGTGGAGCTGATGAAGGGTCTGCAGCACAAGTCCTGTGAGGAGCTGCTGAGGGACCTGGGGTTGTTTTACCTGGCGAAAAGGAGGCTAATGGGGACCTTATCACTCTCTACAACTACGTGAAAGGAGGTTGTAGCCGAGTGGGGATTGGTCTCTTTTCCCAGGTAACAAGTGACCTGAGGACAAGTGAACATAGTCTAAAATGTGTCAGGGAGTTTGGAGGAATTTCACAGTAAAACTAATTAAACATTGGAATGGACTTCCCAGGGAAGTGGTGGAGTCACCATCCCTGGAGGTGTTTAAGGGAAGACTGGACATGGCACTTTGTGCCAGGGTCTAGTTGATGTGGTGGTGTTCTGCCAGATACTGGATTCAAAGGTCTCAGAGGTGTTTTCCAACCTAATTGATTTTGTGATTCTGTGACATGAAATCCTTGCTTACCCTCTTGTTCCTCTTAATTTAAAAACAAATATGGACTCAAAGTTCGTGGTCACACAGTGCTTGGGGGATGGTCAGTGTTAGACTAGATATGATGCTCTGCCATGATCCTGAAATGAGCAAAGTTGACAGCAGTCACTGACTGAAAGCTGTGTCACTGCAAACAGATAAACCCCATAAATACCAGACTGGGTGCATTAGATATTTAATTATGTTTTACAGCACGTGTCATAGTGAAGAGGTCCCAGCATGTAAAGTGGTGTAGTGCTTGAGAGTAAGAAGTTCTGGTAACTAGTACCCATTAGGTTTGTCTTGATGTCTTCATTCTTCATAGACTACCTTTTCCAGTTTGATGCAAAAGGGAAAAGTACATAACAGAGTCATTATTAAAAATGTATTTGTAATTTTTATATATGTGAATATGCATATACATATTTTATGAAAGTATTAAAATACATAAAAGATATAAGTATTATAAAAATAGTATATAAAATATAAAAAAAAATTTAAAAAATGAAAAAAATATAAGTTCAGTGGGCCGAATCAGATTTGACTAAGGAAGCATTAAATGTGAAGGAACCTTTTGAACTTAGTGGTTATATCTGCCAAGTTGTAAGTGTGCTCAGAACTACAAGAGAACAAATTCAAGATACAAGCATAAGAAGTCTGATTGTGTATTAATTACTTATTTCTTCCTTCAAACTGTGATATTTTGAGGACCTGACTTTCCCAGGTGCTGCCTGAGCACCAAAAGTGCCTGCTCAGACAGTGCCATACACAAAGGCACCTAAAATCCTAATCTCTTGTTAATTTTTGAGATTTTGCCTGTCTGTTGTTTTCACTCTCTTCGAAATTAGATTAGTTTTTACTCTTTCTGGAGATAGTTCTCTAGAACTGTTGTAGCACTGTTGTAATCTATTGATTAAAGGGGAGTATGTGAGCGTTTCTTCTTGCAAAGCAATACTTGGGATGGCTGTAGAACAGACTCCCTGTGTGGCAATGGAATAACTGCTTATATCTTCATCTGTCTCTAATGTATTTCTCTATTTTAGCTTGTGAAAATTCCCAAGATTTAAGTTAGGGTGACAAAAGCTGGCCTGGATTCTGTTCTGGTTAATTTTCTGCAAGGATGAAAGCTTTTATTGGAAGTCTTTCTCATGCTTACCTGTCAGTTCTTAAAATCACCTTCCAGTCTTGTCTGCTGCTCCCTCTGTTGGATTATTATTTTTAATAAAATCTCAAACCCTTATTTCCACAAAGAAGCCCCACAAAGCCTGTCATGTGTATGAGAGTTCTTACATCCCTTGTTTCCTTGTAAATTTTGTCTAATTCCCATAGACATGTCCACCCTGTCTTGGATGGCATCTGTCTGTTGTCCCTTGCAATCACTTTTACTTTACCCAAACTTCTGTCTTTCAGATGAAGTCTGTGCAGATAAACGTGGATCAAAGCCACCACAGCTTTAAAGATTCATATAAAGCCTTAGTCTTACCCGATCTTGTTTCTTGGTGTTTAAAATACACGTCACTCTTTTGAACAGCAAAACAATAAGATACTGAATCAGATAAGAACAGATTGCAAATCTGGGCTGGGGAAGAACAACCTGGCATTGACCCCTGTTGGGAGGCATCTGTTAGCAAAAGCTCATGTAAATTCCTATTTGTTTTATACCACGGTTTTGCAAATGCCTGTGTGTCTTTAATGCCAATTTGCTAAAGGAAACAACTTACAATATCTTATATAATATTGATATAATTGCACAAACTCATAATGCACATGGGATTCTTTTATCTATTCCTGCTATACTGTATAAAACTTTCTTGTTTTAAGACTGAAAACTTTGCCTTGTCATTTCTTCCTTTCTTTCCAATTGTGGGAGGATGAAGATGAAGGATGGCAGTACATCTAAGAGGTAGCAGCTGCAGGGGTGAAATATTTTGCCTAAAGAAGTACTTTGTGGGTAGAAATGTACGAAACGATTACAATCTTGAAGCACTACAGTTCTTTCTGCTATGTCTCGACAGGAAATATTATCTGTCAAAAACTGTATTGCAGTAATCTTTCACTTTTTTGTTACCAAATGTCTTCAATAATCTCAAAGTAGTAAAATAAATGTAAGGTCTTTCTTCAGTTGACCCCAAGTCACTTACATTTTCACTGTGATGGCAGTAGTGAATTTCTAGCTTGGATTTGTAATCTCTTAAATGCCAATTACTTAATCAAGTCAGTATTTTTGACAGAATCTGTGAAGAATGCTTTGCTCTTTTTTTGTTTCAGTTTTACAGTACAAGAAACAATTGTATGTGAGCTTGAGAAAAATGTTAGCCTTGTTATCCTGTAGTTTTAAAAAATGATAATTTGGGTACCTTGATCTTACAAGAGACTTGATTTCTGATTTTGAGATAGAGAGAGTGGACCAATGGTGGGAGGTTTGCTTTTAATTTATTTATTTATCTATCTACCTATTTTTTTATTTAATGGAGAATATTCAGACACATGGCTCACTTGGATTATTTTTTTCTGTACTGGTATAAATAATATTAATATTTTCTCAGACTCTTTGAGTCTAATTAACTTAGGTCTCTTCTATGAATTTTCTCCACAGTGGGTGAGAGAAAAATGTTGAAATCCCTTGGGTGCTGTTGCTGCCAAGAGAGACTTGATAGAAGTATATAGACATATAGATTAAAATACATCTCTAAGAATTTATGTATTTTGGCAAAATGTTTTGCTGTACTACACACTGCAATCAGAGGTATGGAAAAAGACCTGTGATCTTACAACCTGACTTTAAAAGAATACTAATGCCATTTTTAAAAAAGGAAATATATCAGTCAAATTTATCTCAATTCGGTAAGATAAATTTTAAATCACTGATCATTATGTTGTAGTAAAAGGAGGTTAATGTCAGGTCACCTATCATAGACATTTCTTACATCTTAGGAGTTATAAACAACTAAGATTATTTTAAACTTGCCTGAGTGACCATCTTGCATTCAGTACCATGTAAGTACAAGTAAGAGTTTCTACAAACTCGGGATTTGCCCAAACCAGATTTGTGACCCCACAGACACAGCATCTTGTCCAACTGAGAGTTGTTGTCACCCTTTTAAAGCCTATTTCAATACTGATATGAGAAAACAGTTCTGGGTTTAAGTCTGTTGTTTTCTATGTGTTTGGGCTTTTTTCTTTCTTTTTCTCAAGTTGCTGGTTAAGGTGACTGATCTTTTACTTAAATGTAGTGATAGTACATTTCTTGACTGAGCACTCTGTATGAAAGGGAATGAGACCACTCTTCTGTCCTCTCCCAATATTTCTAGCTTTCATCTGCTACATGTTCACTGATCTACTGTGCCTTTAATTTTTTGTTAGGTTTTTTTTTCAGAGGAGGCACTTGACTGTGAGTTTACCTAAGGCAAGTGAGTCCAAAGTAATTTTGTGTTTTAAGTAGCTTAGTAGTAGTTTCAAAAGGGGCTTATATAATATTATGCATGTGCCAATAGTAATTTGAGAAAGAAATGTTCTTTTTTGAGGTCTTAAAATACGATCTGAGCCAATGGGCTCCATTGGGAAAGCATCCACTATTTTATCTGTAATATTTGCAGACCAGATAAATTTGATTTATCTTAAATGGTTTCCCCTTCTACTCTGCTCAGGTTTTGAGATTAGCATTTCTGATTCTGTTGATTTATACTATTCTGAATCACAGGGCTGATCCTCTAGTTCTCTCTCTGGTCATGTTCTCCTGTACAAAAAACAAGTTCTCTTTTGTGGCAGACTATGAAACACTTCTTGGGGTTTTAGTTTAATGAAAATCTTTATTGCTTTGGAACCAGAAAGAATTGTAAGTTACTAATTTCTTTGAGATTGATCATATGATCAGTCATTAAGATTGATTCTGTATACTGCAGTGGGCTATTAATATTTTCTCCTATGACAACTAGGTAAAGCAGACAAGTACATTACTAATCTCAGTAATCTGTTCAGTGCTGCTGAAAATATGCAGAGCAGACATTTTCTGCCTCAGCAATGCATCATGAGATACCCAAGAAGGAAAACAAAGTCAACTTGATTTTAATTACTTGTTCAGTTTGGTTGTCTTGAAATGGCTGTTGTGTTAGGAATTTCTAGAGGGTTTTCAGTTGAAAAAAAGTCTCAGGAATAAGCTTAGAAAATTCTATGCAGGCTCTGAGTTACTGCCCTTGTCCATTTTACCTGCAGCTGCTGCAGTTTTCCACCCCAGCCACCCTAGTGGCCCTTGGTCAACAATTCTCACCCGGGTGGCACTAGTGGTGGAAAGAGCAGAGCTGTCCCTCACAGTGCAGGGACTTCTGCAGTCCAATCTTCCTTTGAGTAGTACATCTTTATTTTCTCTTTGGCAGTAGCTGCCCGGTACTAATGCTTATTATTAATTTCTACAAACAAAGCAAAATTGCTTTTCATTGATTGGTTCTCAGCTGCTGATCATATGGACAAGGTTCTGGGGCAAGTGAATGTCAATTTAAAGGGCAGAATGACCATATCTGGGATCTAGGTGTACTTAAACCACAACTGATCCAAATCTGTGTCCCACTCAGTCCAGGCTGGTAAAATACACATACACTGATTTTAATATACATTACTCCAGCAGCTAGGGTTTGTGATTCATGCTTCATCTTGGACTTAGGATTTACAGCTGAAGAGAAACCTGGCAGAAAGAGTGGTAGTGAGCAGGAATGTCTCTGTGGCTGCCCTTCGGAGAGTAACTGAATGAGGGCAGATGTGTTTGTTTCCAGAAACTGATGCCACCCAAGTCAGTAGATATATTTTGCTTTGCAGTGCTCTCTGGTGTACACTACAGTTGTTAAAAGGCCTGGCATAGCCAAATGCAATGTATCCAACACAGATGCATTGTACCGGGCTCTTTGGTAGTTGTACAGTTTTGGACTGTTCAGGCAAATCTGGCAATGGAAGAGTCTTACAAGAAATATGGAGAGACTTTTTACAGGGCATCTTGTGATTGGACAAGGTATAATGGTTTTAAACTAAAAGAGAGTAGAGTTTGACTAGAAGTAAAGGAGAATTTTTTTATACTGAGGGTGATGAAACAGTAGAACAGCTTGTCCAAAGAGGTGGTAAATGCCCTATGCCTGGAGACAGTCAAGGTCAAGTTGGGTTGGGCTCTGAGCAACCTGATCTAGTTGAAGCTGACCATGGTTGTTGCAGGGGGGGTTTGGACTGAGTGACCTTGAACATGTCTTCCAAGCCAAACCATTCTATGGTGCCGTAGTGGCTTTCCTGAAAATCCACAATATGCAGGCCAATTGAGCAGCTGAAGACAGGAATGGGAGCATAGGGAAGTTCCTTTGAAGAATCTTATATAAAAATAACTATTGGGAGCTTATCAGTATGTGAACTCTAAATTAGAAAAACAGATGCATACTGGATAAATAAAAATTAGAGTAGGCACCTGTCTATTGCTACCTCCCAAAATTATCAAATTGAAACATGCTGTCTTACATCTCCTGTCCCTACAGACAAGTGGCATAGGAAGGATGAGTCAGCTATTTTCCCTACAAAACATTTTCCGCTGTGGTGTGATAACACCTGAGCTGTTTGCTGCAAGCATCACTGCAAATGTGGGTAACTGTGTAAACTCAGCTGCTCTTCTGAAAGCTAAAGGTAACTGCTGTAAAAAAACCCCTTAATCCAGGAATTAAACAGGATAGTAAACTTGAGAAATGTAGGCTGCTTGCTGACCTTGCCTTCCCTCCAGATGTTTATATCTAAGTACTTTGTACTCAACAAGTAGGACTTGTTGATAAACATGGATTAAAGGGTGTGGGGTTATTGTTGCCGTCAGATCTGTTTCAGGGCATAACTGGGAAGTTGTCATAGGGGAGCAGGACCAAAACATAAGTTTAGTCACATGTGGTGAAATCATCATCCTGAAAGGATCAGCACTTCATTTAGAAGTCAAAGATGCTTTTGAATGAAGGAGCATCAGTAACCTCATGTGAACTCTGGTTTCATCAGTTGCCTGTGCTTGCAAGATGATGTATGTGATAAAATCAAAACCAAGTGTAAGAGATCCTCCAATACCAGTTCCATTTTAACTTGGAATTACTTTTAATTAATCAAGAGACTGACATTTTCAACATCTGGATTTACTGAAGGATGCAGAGGCTCCATTTTTAACTCACAGTGGTCACACCAGAGTCCCAAATGTTTGATAGTTGCTTTATTCATGCTGTAGATAACGCCCTCTGAATTTTATGCAGTTATGACTGGGCAAATGTGTGGGCTTGAAAATCAACATTTATAGCTAAATCAAAGTAGAGTGCTCCAAGTACTTTGTTTCTTCAAGCTTTTGTCTTCTCAGTGGTTGGTCTTGTGACTAGAAACAGTTTAAGGCCATGTTCCCAAAGCTGTGGAGGAGTTTGTGGCTGTCGCCTGCAATAGCAGAAGGGTTGGAGGAGCAATGGGGGTATGGAAGTGAAGCTGTGGGCTCTCTGGGCTCTGTTTGGCTGAAGTCTCTGTGTGTTTCCTGAGCTCAGGTGCAGTCATTTACCTGACCCAGTGTGTTCTTAGGAGTGCCAATGAGTTGGTTTTCTCAAAGGTAGGTAAAAACTTCTTTGGAGTTTGGGAGCTGGCACCTGTGTGTTCTCTTTACCTTATGAAATCTGAACTGTGCAGAAGTATTTAATATCTAGGAGGAAACTCCTGTCTGTTTTGTTTCCTCCCATACTTTCTTGGCATAATCTAATCTCTGAGTATTATTGTTCAGGTGCAGTATCAGAATTGTGTCAGTGCAAAATCAGGGAGATGCCTTAACATTTGCAGAGAGAGGGTTGATCACATTCTGTCACTGTCCTCTCTATGTAATTAGTGTGTTTATGGTATATTTTGGGGGAGGGGGTTATTTGTGATTTTTATTGGGTTTTGGCTTGGGTTTGTTTGTTTGTTTTTTCTTTTTTCACTTTGATTGCCAGTTGGTGTTTTGTGACATGACCATTTGCTTCACTGCAGCAAGCTTTTGATCATCTACTCTTGGTAGTGTCAGAAGAAAGGGGCTGAGTGGTTATGCTGATGTCTTTGGTGGGGCAACTGAAGCACTTGGAGATGTCCCTTCTGGGTCCCTCCTCTTCCAATTGTTTGTTCATTTTGTCTGTAGTTGTAAGGCCTGTTTCTCTCAGCATGTCTATGCAGTGGGTAGCCCTGGAGACCCTCATGATAACAGGGACGTGTTGAACACTGGTCAAAATAAAAAGAGAAAATTAAAAATTAATACTGATATATGTCTGTTGTCACAGCTGACTTTTTTATCCTGCAATAGCAAAATGGTTTGATAATTTTTGTCTTTTAAATAGCAATAAAAAGTAATCAGAAGTTAAATACAGAATCAGAACTGCCTTATGCATGGTAAGTGTAGTGCTCCATGATCCAATGTGTGATGCGCTGGGGAGTAGCTTTGATGAAAAAGTGATGTTGGAGCTTTCTTCCACATCAGGAAGAGGTCTGGTTTTGCTAATTTATTTCTCAAAATTGGCCAAAACCCAGATTTCTCTCAAGCTCTTTAAGTAAAGCGTATTTGTCTTACTAGCAGTCTGTTACATTTAAGCTTTTTAATTTTTTTTTTCCACATTTCAGTGCATTCAGTTGGATGGTGGCCTCAGTTGTACATTGCCACTGAGCTGTAGCAACTTGTTTCTGATGTTGATGTGTTGGAATACAGTGTGATATTTGAGTACCACTATTATACTTCAGTGAACATGATGAAATCATAAATGACATACTTCATAATATATCTCATCGAAAGGAATATCCTTTCCCACACTTAATATAAGTAAAGAAATGTGTGCATCATAAAGATAGCTTTTCTGTCAATTGTAATGAGAAATTCTTGATCCTGCTCTTTTTCATGTAGTTGTATTTACAAATTCATCCTTTGTTGCTCTGGAAAGGGAAGATTCAGTGGGTATATCCTACAATAAGGAGGGGAAAGACTAAAATACAAGTTCTTAACAAGTCTTGCAATATGTTGACCAGATTTCTCAGCTTCGCAAAACCACTTAATTATGTACTGTAGCAGTATGAGGAACTTATATTTTCTTGTGACTGTAGAGAAAGACTGTATGAAAAAACCTGATAAATGAAAAAGATATTTTTAAAAGTTACAGTTATTTTAATCTGGAAATTTTTTTTATTAATATTCTTAAATACCTTATATTCAGCAATAATCAATGATTATTGACTTAATTTGGAATTATGGTGCTACTTATAGTCTGTACACTGGGTTTGTAGATGTATGGAGTAAAATAGCTAAAATCGTTGAATACTTTTGAAAATGTTGGTATTGCCCTTTTTTGGTCTTTTTCTTTGAAGTGTTTAATGTGCATAACTTTTCTCTGAATTTGTTGACTTAAAATGAAAGATTTTATTCCATATACAAAGCAAAAAGTGCTTTGTAGATGTGTGGTCGTAGAGGCATATTATTCTTGTCATATATGAAAATGCTAAGAATTTAACTTATAAATTTCTAATTCTGGAGTGATATATGTGTAGCTGCAAATATGTGGTGTAATTTTTGTTAAAATTCATTAGAAAAGTTGGTCTGTTGCACTCCTGTTATGCATTACATAATTAGTAACTAAGGTTGCTTGGTTTGGTGGTTCGTTTTGGCAAATATTGTGACCCTTATCAGTGTAACATGTAGTTGCCTTTAAAACTGAGATTTAATTGTTGGAAAGAGCAGCTCAAAGTATTTGTATTTTCTGGCCAAAATCTAGAGCATACACGTGTTCTGGAGGACTGAACAGCCTTCTGCTGGAACGCTGCTAGGAGGCGCACCAAGAAGTGCCTGCGAGTGCCTGATGCATGGCAGTGGGATTCCTTTTGGCTTTCACAGGAGTGGCAGACCAGCTTGTGACAGTAACAGCCCTGTACTGACTGTTGCTAACAAAACTTGGTTTGCTCCTGTTACAAGGTCTGTCCGTGAATTTTAGCAGCTTTTGCTATCCAGAGGTGTGGATTGATCATTTGCTCATGGCTCATACCTTCTGTCATAGGCTTCCTCCTGGTAGGAAGATAGGTTTCATCATTTGGCTGGGTGCAGTCTTGCTAGTCTTTCAATAAAAACTCAGAAAGAAAATATTTGACATCAAATTTGTGGAATGATTTAACTTAATACAGGATATAAGATGTCTTGTTAAACATGTTTACAAAAAGAAACTCAGTTTAGAATTTTGGGTGAAAGAAGTTTAAGTGTTGTTTAAGCATAAGTACAGAAGAGGTTGTAAGAGAAGATTTCAATGGTTATGTTGCTTCATTAAAAAGGGAGCGCTTTTCACCTGTAGGAAAGGCTGAAAAAAATATGCAATTCTGAAGAGTTTGTCTCAGTAATTTACGAATTTTGAGTAAAGATACAAGATAGCTGTCTTGCTTTTTACACTAGGGGAATAGTTGTGGATTTGAGCGAAGCTGAGCGTAAGAATACCAGGTAGTATAATTGTAGCCCTATTCTTGTATGTGTTGATTTAATTGTCCAAAACAATTCCCCCCCTCCCTCCCCTCAGCTGTCTTTCAACACCATCAGCTGGCTTTAGCTATGTATTTTGGCATTTAATGTAATGTGAACAATACTGCATTTTGGTATCGTTTCCTAACTGCCTTCCATTCATTAAGTATTTCTGTTGAGCTCTCATCTAAAAATCCCACTGAATTCCTTTCTTTTGCCTCTGAAAAGATAATGTACTCCCTTTTGAGAACTGTCTTTTCCATGCTTATTAAGAAGAATAATATCAGCTGCTATGTGGCTGAGGCATTGTTCAGTGACTATGGGGTTTTTTTTGTTATTCTTAACTTAATTTTTGTCTGGGCCACACTGCTTCTTAGAGAAGTAGCTGACTGATCATTTTTGTAGCTTTGCTGATACAGTACTCTGCACATGGATTATGGTGTGATTGTTCAGAATTTTTGCCATCCATTTTAGCAGCAGCTACTGAATAAGAATATATCAAGGTAGCCTGTGACTATTCTGAGGCTTGGAGGTGAAGAAAGACGGAAGAGTGGCTCCTTTTGCTGCTTCCTTTCTATGTTAAGCTGTAGTACTTCCCCCATACTGACTATAAATAAGGAATGAACTTCTGCCAAATGAGGAGCTATGACTGCAATGTGTCTTGGAATGTTTGGACTTTCTCAATCTTAATCTTTAGAGTTCTTAAAACTTTTCACTTCCTGTTCTGTCTGCATAAGTCAATACCACTACTAAAGCCTGTATGGTCATAGATCACACTTACCTTTTCAAGGATTTCAGTATGTGTCTTCAGTTGTAGAAAATAAAAATAGTTCTTCTGAAGCTGGTAAAAATAAAACAGCTCAGGTGTTTCCTTTGGTATTTTAGACTTTTTGGTCCAAGTAATAAGATTATCCAAAGCCTTATATCCATGTTGTGTTGTACTCCTCTTTACTCTAGGTTCACATGTCAAAAGGTTAATTTTAAGGACTTTGTAATGTAAGTGATAGCTTCAGCTGTGTGTGTTCCCAAACCCAAGATTTTCCAACTGATTAAATGTTCTCCCGGAGGAATTATGACAATTCTGGAAAAGCGGTCTTTGAGGAATGTCTGCTTTTCTGCTTCACTCTTCAAGATCATAAAACTTGTCTTCCCCCCTCCACTCCCATCCCATCCACCCCTCCTCCTTATCTTTATAAGTGATGGAACAAGTCTATGACTTTATTTTTAGGCAGAAATCTCCTCTTCATTTTGCAAGTTCACCTAGCCTTCCAGCCATCCTATTCCACAGCTGTCACAACAAACTTTTTTCCAGTGCTATTAAATGTATCAGACATCACTCTGCAGCATGTTAGTTTGTTACCCTGGGGCTTTTCAGTCTATTCTCATGTCATCAAAACCACAATGTGATTTCAAGATTTCTTACATATTCCCTGAAGGAAAATCAAGTGGTAGTTAGGAAACTGATAGATACTCTGCAGATATAGCAGATCTCTAGCAATTAAGTGGTTAATAGCCTCAATTTATTGTTTTCATTCCTCATTTCCCATAACCATGACTCCTGTGAACTCTCTGTATGCTTTTGTCTGTATTTTCAACTGAGATTTTGGGAAAACTTTGCCACACTGGAGAAGAAGCACTGCTCTAGCTTTGTTTATCCTATTTTTATGCCCTCTGCTCCTCTTTCTGTTATCTGATTGCTGTAGACAGTGTTCTCATCTGAAAGATTCTTTTGTCCTCTTTCTCTTATTCTTTTCTGTCTGTAACATTTAAGTAATTTATATTGTAATGATTTTAATGGTGGAAACACCAGTTAGCCTGGTGAAAGATTGGGTGTGCTCCTCTTTTCTGTAAGGCCATCATTAAGAAATGAAGATCCCGATGAGCTTGGCCTTTAGCATCAAACACAGCAGTTAGGTACAGACAAATTGGCCAGACAATAGGTAGGAGCATCCTACTAGTAACTACTAATAAATGTGCCTTCTGACAGCCTCTGCACAACCTGCACAGCATTGTGCTGTACATTTCATTCTCTTTCATACTAATTTGAGCTGGAAAAGACTTACTTTCTGCCTTTAATTTCTCTTTTTCTTCTACATACCTAGAACCTTTCTTCCTTGATTTTTAAAAAGCCTTTCAGCTTGTGTCTCTGGTGTCCTTTCATATTCTGAATCACAGATAGAGCTTGAAAGACATCTTTTGAACTCTAGTCCACACTGCCTTTTTAAGCAGGGTCAGCTGCAGCAGGTTGTCCAGGCCCATGCCTAGATAGGTTTGGAATATGTTCCTGTATGGACACTTTACAACCTCTCTGGGCAACCTCTTCCAGTGTTTGACCACCCTCACTGGAAAAAAAAAAAAAAAAAAAAAAGTACATTCTTGTGTTCAGATGGAATTTCATATATTCCAGTTTGTTTCCATTGACTCTTGTTCGGTTGGTGGGCACCCTTGGAAAGAGCCTGGCTCTGTCTTCTTTGTTCCCTCCCATCAGGTATTTATACCCACTGATGAATCCCTCCCTGTCCTTCTGGAGAAGAATCTTTTCTTCTCCAGACTGAACAGTCACAGCTCTCTCAGCCTCTCCTCATGGGACAGATACTCCAGTCAGTTAATCATCTTTGTGGCCCTTTGTTGCACTCTCCAGCATGTCCACATCTCTCTCATACTGGGAAGCCCAGAAATGAAGAAATAATCCAGGTGTGGCTTCACTAGTGCTGACTAGAGGGGAAAGATCACGTCCCTCCACCTGCTGGCCACCCTCCTTCATGTCCAGCCCATCAGGCTGTTGGTCTTTGCCAACATGAGGTTTTGCTGGCTCATTCTCTGCCAACACCTTTCCAGCTGGCTATCCCCAGCTGTCTTAGTGCATGAGGGTTAGTCTTCCCCAGATGCAGGACTTGTTGAACTTCATAAGGTTCCTGCCCGCTTGCCTCCTCATGCAACCAGTGTGTACACAGCCACTCCTCCCAACCTTCCCATCATCTGAGGCCGCACTCTGTCCAAGCATCCAGGTTACTAATAGAGATTTATAACAGCTCTGGACCAGGTGTGAACTTTTAGGGATCACCACTAGCTGCCATCTGCCAACTAGATGTCACACAAATAGTCAAAATCCTCTGAACTTCGTTGTTCAGTTGATTTTCAGTCCACCTCACTGTCTGCTCGTTTAGCCTATACTTCATCAGCTTCCCTGAGACTTCTAGGCAGACTGTCAACTGCCTTACTAATGTAAAGGGAAACAAATCCACTGCTCTCTCCTCATCTACCAAGCCAGCAATTTTGTCTTAAAAGGGCATCATGTTGCTTATGCAATTTCGCCTTTGTAAATCTGTGCTAACTATTCTGGGTCACCTTGTCCTTCATATGTATGGAAATAATTTCCAGGATTTTTCTCCTGTGCACTTGCCAGAGCCTGATGTTAGGATGACTGGTCTGTAGTTCCCTACATCTTATTTCTTGCACTTCTCAAAGATAGTGCAAGACATGACCTAAATAAATGAGAGTGGCCTCATAATGACATCTGATCCTCAATATTTGTGGGTGCAACCCATGAGGCCCCATGGATTTATATATGTACAGTTTGTTTTAAGTGCTACCTCACTTGGTCTTCCTCACTCCAGATATTCCCTTTTAAATGTTCTGGTAGGATTTGGCAGGAAAAAAATCTTTCTGTGAACTATATTCAAAGCATTCCCTTCCTTCTCTATGGATCCAGGTACTACCATGGCTGGATGACCTCTTTCTGCTTCATGAACAATTAAACGCAGTGAACAACTTTGACTGTCCTGTTATTTTTTATTAATTTGGCTGGCACTGTGAGGCTCATTTGCTGAATCTTAACTAGTTAGATGTGGAAAAATAAGTAATCTCCTTTGCTAGATGATTCACTGGGGTGATAAAGTTCCAAAGACTGGGAAAACAGATGTGGTTCTTTCCCTGGACTAGCAGTGGAGTGATTCCTGCATTGCAGTTTGAGTATAATGTTATTTTACCCAGCAGGGAAATATTTCAGATAGCTGCTTTTGAACAGATTATGCTGGAGTATTCAAGGAAAGCACAATAAATGACATTCCTATTTTTGTGTTCTTGACCAGGGTTTGAATTCAGTTATGTTCCTCTTACAATGCATTGGCAGGCAGTGAAGTGCTGTGCAACGCAGAAGCATGTTACATTCACAGAAGTTGTGGAAACATGTCTGTTCTCCGTGTTCAGTGGGAAATTCCTGGAAGAAGTGTATCTCTTAAATGCATGTCCTCTGGGGCAGCCTTTGGAATGAGGATCCTGCTGGTTTTTAATGAGGCTTAGGAAGAACAAAGAAAGCATTTCTTAGTTAAGGGAAATGTGATAACTTCAGTTGCATTTCTCTATTGAAAAAAATGCATGAAGTTGGTAGCTGGGGGCTTTTTGAGGTGGCCAGTGCTAGTTAAACAATCCCACTATGTTTTCTTGTGTAACAACTAAGTGTATCAGCTTTTTCTGGTAGATTTTGCAAGCCCTTAAACAAACAAAACCCCAAACCTTAAGTTTTTGAAACGAAGTCTACAAAGTTGTTGTCTTACTTCATTCAGCACTTATCCATTATCTTGCTTACTTTTTTGTCCATTGATGAATTTGGCAAAAATCAGGGACTGAGCATGGTCATCCTGAGAAAATTACTGATGTCTCTACAAGATGATGTAGAGCATGATCTATGAGCATGTAATTAACTGGTCCAAAGGCAAAGTACATGGAGAAAGTGCAGAGCATCGCAATAAAAATACACCAATAACCTTCTGTGTAGTATAACCACAAATAAACAGTAACTCAGACTATAAAAGGCATTTTGCAGTTCTCAGGCAGTGTCCTGAGCTAACCCGAGTCTTCTGCTCCTGGTTGTGTGAGACCTTTGCCCTGTCTGTCTCAAAGAGAGAGCTGAAATCTCTGTGATAAATTCATCATTCACAGATGAAATCGTAGATGATTTTTGTTGTTTTGTGAAAATTATGCTTCACTGTGAAGAACTTATTACTTCCTTGATCTCAAGCTTAGGCGACATTTGAATAGTTAAGGAGAATAGCTTAGTATTCTTATATTGCTAAAGCTGTTGTTTAAATTGCTGTTTGTGAAGAGACCCATAAAGGCCTATGGAAGGCTGGCAGCTTGTGTTGGTTATCATATGAGCTAGGCTTGGTGACTCCAAAATGATTGTGTGAGTGGTTTTTGTGGGTGTTGGGGTGTTTTTGTTTATTTGTTTGTTTCTGAATTCTGGTGGTTTATGGATCCTAGAAATATGGTTAGTACTTTGACTCTTTCTGTGTCTTATTTCTGCACTGCACAGCCAGCGTTTCAGATGGCATCTTATGGGTGCATGCCTGGTGGGTTATCCCTGCTTTTTGGGAGCTGATCAGAAGCTCTCATAAATATTGTGGGTTGCCTCTTTTGTTTCTGTTGACAAACCTATGCTTCTAAGTGCCTGTACAGTAAGATTTTGAACATGGGGAATAAATCAAGAAGTTAGAGGTCTGTGCTCAGTTGCAGGGCTGTGATCTTGTTGGGATCATGGAGGGATAGCTCACATGACTGAAATGCTGCAGTGGATGGATAGATGCCCTTTAGGAAGGACAGAGTGGAAAGAAGAGGAGCTGGAGTTGCCTGTTATGTGAGAGGACAGCTGTAGTGCTTGGAGTTCTGCCTGGGGATGGATGATGAGCCAACAGAGGGCCTGTGGATAAGGATTAAAGAGCAGACCCGTATGGGTGACTGTAGCAGCTGTGTGTTATAAGCCACCTGAGCAAGAAGAATAAGTAGATGAGGCCTTAACTGCTAGAAGTAGCTTCTCATTCACAGGCCCTGTTGCTCATGGTGTACTTTAACCATCCCAATATCTGCTGGAGGGTCATCACAGGTTATAAGCAATCCAGGAGGTGCCTGACACAGGTTATAGAGAAGCCAGCAAAGAGAGGTGCTATGGTGGACTTCATAAAGCAAAGAAGGGCTGGTTGTGGTGTGAAGGTCAAAGGCAGCCTTGGCTACAGTGACATGAGATAATGGAGTTCAGGATCCAAGGAGCAGGTCAAAAAGCAAGATCACAGCACTGAACTTCATGAGAGAAGACTTTGACCTCTTTGAAGATTTGCTTGATATAAGTCCTGTGGAATAAAGCCCTGAAAGACGGAAGAGGATCCAAAGAAAGCTTGTTAATATTCTGGCATGGTTTAACCCCAGATGATAACTAAGTACCATGCAGACACACACTCCCTTCCCCCTCCCACCTCTCAGTGATATAAGGAGAAGACACAGAAGAAGAGGTACAAAAACTTGTGGGTTCAGGTTAGAACAGTTTAGTAGATGGAAAGAAGTAGAGTCTTACAATAATAATGATTATAATAATAAAAAATAAATAAAACCCAAGAAAAACAAGTGATGCACAATACAATTGCTCATCACCTGCTGATCAGCCTTTCCCTGAGAAGTGATCAGCCCCTTCCACTCAACTCCCACAGTTTGTGTACTGAATTTAGTATGGAATATCCTTTTGGCCAGTGTGGGTCAGTTGTCCTGGCTGTGCTCCCTCACAGCTTCTTGTGCAGTTCCTCACTGGCAGAGCATGAGACACTGGAAAGTCCTTGATTTAGAGTAAGCACTACTCAGCAACAAACAAAACATCAGCATGTTATCAACATTATTCTCATATTAAATCCAAAACACAGCACTGTACCACTTACGAAGCAGAAAATTATCTCTAACTTAGCCAAAACCACTACACAGGAGGCATTGGATCTAAATCGCTCTTACATCTTTTTAGTAAAATAAAAAGTACTTTCCTGATTATGAAGATGGAGATTAAGAAGAACTTTTTATTCATGAATAGTTTTAAGAAAAGCTTTTCTCTGAATGTTTTGTGTAAAGTCATTTGATTTGGCACTTCTGAAAAGTCCTGCTCCTAACAGAAAGGAGATACAAAACTCCGCCTGCATGGGAGCAGCCCTGGGTTTTGATTCATTGAAGAATGTGTTTATTTAAAGAGATGCAGCATTCCAAGGATATTTCTAAAGACTGCAACAAAGATTGTGTCCAGTGGCCTAAGTATCTTTTTCATTTGCTTTCAATAACTCTGTCTTCAACTTGAGTTTACTTTCCTGCTAGTTCTGATCAAAGCATTTGCATGAAAAACTAATTTCTTTTCATTTCATTTCTGTCTGCCAATCCCAATAGAAAAAAGTATTGCTGATAGGTGTATGATTTTTTAAACTTGCTTTTTTTTCTTTTTGCCTCTCCAACAGGCCATCTGTGGAAAAGAAGAAAGAGAGAAAAATGAAGTACTTATTCTTAATATTTCTCATGAATTTGTTACACCACTATACTGGGAAATCTTTGAGAAGATATGGCAGTTCCCTGAAGTCATTTGAAGACATTAAAAATGAGATAGCTGGCTATACTAATATTGCTAAGGCTATTATTGATCTTGCTGTTCATGGAAAGGCTCAGAACAGATCCTATGAAAGATTAGCAGTTTTTGCTGACACCATAGGACCTAGACTCAGTGGTTCAAAAAACTTAGAGGCAGCCATCAAATATATGTTCAGTGCCCTGCAGAAAGACGGGCTGGAAAATGTGCATCTGGAGCCTGTGAAAGTACCACACTGGGAAAGAGGAGAAGAGTTTGCAGTGATGCTGGAACCAAGGAATCACAGCATTGCTATTTTGGGACTTGGGAACAGTATTGCAACTCCTCCAGAAGGTAACTCTTCCTTTTGGAATTACGTATCACTTGCTTTTTAACACCAATCTGTATTGTACCCCCAATAACTTCTCTCAGTCATCAGACTGGTTTTCTTCTTGCTGTAATAGTTCTGCAAAACAAGGTGCTGTTCTCCTGGGATTTTTCTATATGGTGTGGTTGTGACTGATGCAGTTTATATTAGTACTGTTGGGTTGAACAGGCTTGTAAAATTAGAGTTGATTCCTGAATTTTCCATTAAGTTTATACCGTTTTGTTGAACACTGCTGAACCTCATTGCAAAGATTCTGGTGCTCCATTGTGGTTGGCAGGAAAGAAGTTCTCCATGGGGTGTCAAGTTGACACATGATTTCTCCTTTTCTTCAGCTGCCCTATCTTGCCAAGCTTAGCCCTTAACTCCAGTAAAAAAAAAGACAGCAGGAAAAGGAGCTGAGCTTGGAGTGTTCAAGCCCCTTGCTAAACATGGCAGTTGGTATCTGTGTGTCCTTTCCTTCCCTGTCTCATGTTCACCTTGAAACTTACCTGGTGACACTGCTTACATGCTCACTTTGTCACTTACCTGTTACTGAACTGTGTGTTGCCTTTTAGACAATCACGTGTGATATGTTACTCAGGGGCAAGAATAACCATGAGCTGCGCTCAACAAGATTCTGCTCTTTTAAACCCCAAAATATTAGCTTGTCTACGAACAAAATGATTTATAAGATCTCTTTTTGTACATATTGATGTGAAGCTTTCAGAATTGTTATTTAAAGGCCGGATGAGAACCTTCTTCTGTGACTGCTCTCCATAAAAACCAATGTGCTTATTCCTAGACCACTTCAAAAGCATTTGTATTTCTTTTTGAGAAAATAAATTTAGTTTAGGAAATAAAACCTAACATGATACTCATAATTCTTTTATGAATTGTAAATCTTTGTGATAGCGAGCTTTCTGTTTGAAATGAAACAATGTATAAAAGCTGGTTTTTTTTAGAAAAAATATCTAGCCTTTCAAAATGCAACAAATAGAACTGGATAATTTAAGATATGCTTGGAATAAATCATACTTGGTTTGCAAAATTGCAGCTGTCAGTTTATCTGAGATAGTTCTGTCATATGGAGGTAAACCCATTCCTAAATGCAATGCAACTAGAACCATTAATATCTGTTAGTCCCATGATATGTGCAAGGTTTAGTGCTTTGATAGGAGAATATTTACAGCAAAGCTTAAGCCTACAACTTATTTTGTATCCTTTCCAGTCCTATATCAAGCTTCCTAAAAAGTAAGCTAAAATTAGAAGGGGTTTTTTGGTGTTTAGCAAGTGTTGCTGAACCTGCAAAGGGAACCTGCAATTTAATTTTGGCAAACATCTTCACATCCCAAAAAGTCTGTTTTTCACTTCTCTTTCTTAGTTGTGTAGTTTTTTGCCCTTGCCTGGTTTTACTCCTAGGTTTGCCTTTTTTTTTTAGAGATTTACTGAATTTACATGTTAAAAATACTCACAGAGGCTAATTACGTCCTTCTTTTTCTGTGGATACAAATATGCAGCTAGCAAGAATTTCTCTTGCTTCTTTCCAGTCCCGTGAGATATTTTTCTCTCTCACAGAAGATATTAGCAGAGTTCTATAAGTTATGAACACCTGCAACCTTGCAAAACCTTGTTTATAGTACAGTAGGAAAATATTTTGACAATGGATGTTTTAGGATTTTTAGCCAATCACCCCAAGGGGTGGCTGATCCTTTGACCAATTAGACTATGAAGAAAAAAGCCTGTAAAAAAGTTGTAAAATAATTAAATGAAAGAAATCTTGCTGCACAATTCTTGCCTGCTGGGTCTCTCTTCTCCTCCCTACCACTGCAGGACACTGTGATATTTTTCATCTGTAAAGATCCTATATGTTGAAAGATAGGATCATATCATCCAGTGCTGGTTTATACTGAGTAGTGTTCAAAAACCTCACATCATTCTTTCTCACAATTTTACTTTCCTCTGACATCTGCCATGTTGCTGAAGAGGTATATGTGTTGGTGCTAGAAGACTTTACGGCAATGAGATCTCTCACAAAAGAGTGGTCTGTTTCTCACACTTTCTGGAATATTTTTGGTTAAATTACTTATCTTATGACTCTCCTACCATTTGTGCCTTTTCTTATTTCTGCTGGTCTCATCTTGCTCTGCGCAAGCTGTGACAGGTTTTCATGCTTGAGAAGGTTATGTGGGGTAGCTGGTCCCTGGTGAGCACTTGGCTCTTGTTCTTCCAATCACTGGACCATCCTCCTGGCTGACGGAAATGTCTGGTAAGAGCTGCTCATCACCAGCCTCTGTGGGCAAGAGAACCGGAAGGCGTGCTGTTCAGAAAAGTGCTGTCCTAGAACACTCACTCATACCAAGCATGGAATAAAAAATGTGTAGTTAGACTATTAAAACCACTGCCTTATCACTTCTGAGGATTGCCACAGTACCTTATTCCTAAGAAAAAGGGATAGAAGGCTGCCCTAAATCACATCAGAAATAGTTGAACAGTTTCCCTCTGAGGGATTATCAGCAGTTCTGATACATCTTGTATTAGCCAAGAAGCTGTGGGAGTGTGAGTCTTCCTGTAATCAAAATAATGCAACTCAGTGTGAGATGCCTGATGCCAGTTATCCTGTCGTTACAGTACTGTTGTTACATGGGATCAGACTAGGGACATCTACTGCTGCTGTGCTGAGCTTTGGCAGAGGGATGTTTTAAAGGCTGAAGACTGTCCTTCAGATGTTGGCTCTATGATGATCCTTTGGTTCCTTCACAGCTGCCTCTAAAGTGGACTGTGCAGATGATCCCTGGTTGTTTGGTGTTAGCTTGATAGTTACTGCATGTTTTAAGTCAGTGTTCCTATCAGGATATGTTTCAGACCCCTCTGTTTACAAACCACTGTCTCGGTATAGCCCAAACAGATCCCTTCCTTGACACTACTGATGCCTAGAGACAGAGGATGGCATTGGTTGGACTTCTTGTCTTTTAAGGTCTAGGAATGGGGTTAAGATGAGAGGGGCTGACTCCCACATCCCAGCAGGAGGTACAGGAGACCATTTCTTGTTTTTTCACCTTCTCAGTCATGTCTTGTATTCCTCCCTTCCCATGATTTGGCCCCAGGCTTGTGATCTGAGAAGCTAAGACAATAGGAATTGTCAGAAATTTAGCTTAACAATGGCAGAAACTTAAAACTTGGTGCTGGACTTGGTGGCCTTTGGTTCCCTCAGAGCTCCTCCTGGAGCTCAGCACCCCGAGCAAGTGCTCTGGAGGGCTCTTCATTAACATGGCAATAGCCTAACAGCAATTAGAAACCTGGCTTTGAATGCTGGAAATTCAGGAAATTATTTTCCTTTCTGTCCATGGAAATCCAAACCAGTGTTTCCTAAGAGTGACCCAATGACTACAGCACATGCTGAGGTTTGTTACTTTCCATTTCAGCATACACCATGTGAGTGTGGAAAAAAATCTGCAGTCCTTCAGAGCAGGAACAGGAAGCTCTAAAAAGCAGCAGTATTTTTAGCTATGGAGTCCAAGCCAGCACTGACTCCAGGATACCAGGAGTGTCTCTTCCTGCAGGTCTTCTATCTAACTCATGCCTATGGCATTGAAACCCTACTGGGATGTGCACAGAGCTTTCCTCATCTATTTGATTTGATGAGATTTGCCCACATTGGCTTAGATACAGAACAGTTGGATGATGTGCAGGAGGTTTTTCAGTACCTTGTGATCTTGGGGATAAAATCCTACTTTCTCCTTCATGACTGGGAAATATGCCAGGATGTCGAGTTCCCAGATTCCATCTGATTTACACAGCAAAAAAAGGGGAGAGTACAGAAAAGGTTAGATTTTTCTACTGAAGAGGAAAAACACCCAATGTTCTCCCTCTCCAAGTGTATTCCAAGATGTGAAGGTGTTGCGTCAAAGAGAAAGTTTCACTTCCTTTGATCTCCTTACAAGGAGGGAGTAACTTTATGGCGCACTTTAGTGACAGGAAGACAAGAAACATGAAACAGAGTGACCTGGATTTCCAGAAATCAGCAGAGACTGAAAACAGTCATCACCTCGAAGAAATGGATTCCTAGGTAATAAACAGGATTGAGTGTTAGAAGAGCTCAGTTTTGGGAGCTGGAAAACTAGAGATTTACCATATTTAGTCAATGTCCTTCTCTAATTTTCAGTGTTTCAACATTGGCAAGCATAGATATATATATAGAGAGAGAGACTGTTGATTTCTGGTAGTACTGATTTTATCCCCCAAATTCTGAGGAAAATAGATATAATTGTTGCTTTGAGAATCCCATAATTGAAGGAAAGTAGTAGTTTAGCAGATGTTTGACCATAAAGTATCAAAGAATTCATTTTTTTGCATGTGTTTTAAGATGCACTTTTTTTATCCTGATGGGCGACCATGCCCTTTAATTTTAAAGGAGTACTGACAAGCAGAACCAACTTCAGAGCAGCCTGCCCTGAAATGTCTCCTCAAGGAAAGGAACAGTCTCTGGTTTTTGTGTACTGTTGGTTGCAGCAAAACTGAAATAATATACACATGATGTATTGGCAGACTTTTTCCTAGTTTTTGTCTTCAAGTCATGGAGGGGTTTTTTTGTTTAATTGTCAACGTTTGGTCCAGCTGTGCTCTTACAGAAGGTGATAGGAGTTTTGGAATTAGATAATATGAAAATAGTTCCAGCCTGTTATGTATAAAATGGGAATAATGCATGTTGTCTTGAAGTTGTTGGTGTATGCTGTTGCTGTAGGTCCACCATTTTATTAAACCAGGGATGTTGCTGAAAGAAGTGGTCTGGCCCCAGTCCTGGCTGATGCATTTTGCCCCCAGTGTTGACCCTCCTCTTTTTTTTCTCAGTGGTGAAGTGGATTAGGGGATTCAGCTAGATAAACAAAAGGCCAACAAAAAGTTATTTTTAATGTGTATCAGAGGATTTACCCCTGAGCTGCCAGCATCTTGGATAACCACTGATCTCCTGGAAGAAAATGTGATCCTTCTGGAGGGCCTTGGGTACCCCTTTAATGAGGGGTTCAGTGCTGAGAACAGGGGATGGAGAGAGTTGTAGGCATGAGAGCACAGTGCATGGCAAAGCCCTCCTGTCTTCACTGGATGCCTCTTCTTTCATGTGTGAGGAGCTATTGATCGACATCTTGAGACCACGAGCCTCAGTATTGCGTGCCTGGATTGTTTATTATTACTTAAAGCAGCACTGCTTGTGCTATGGTAATTATGCTACCATTTTTCTTGGAATGTAAAAGATGAGATCCCTGAAGGACCTTAGACACTGGTCTTCAGTGACCCAGCATCTGGGCTAAAAGTTAGTGCAGTAGCGTTTCAAAGATTTGGAGAGTGGGAGTAGCTGCATGGCTTTGAGGTGGACGTGCTGTCTGGGAAGAACATCGGATCCAGCCGCTGCTTTAACGAATGTTTGCGTGAAGTGTGTGGATTGCCAATGGCAAAAAATTGGATTTTCGGGTCTTGTTCTTTTGCAGTGTCACTGAGTTGAGGGTGGTTACCTCAAGGATGTTAAGTCCAGGCTGAAGCTAATGAAGGCAGGATTTGAATATGATTTTCTGCATGTGTGGGGTATGCGTGCACAGCTGGATGGCGACGTTCCCTTCATCCAAAGGAATAGCTGGCAGTGACTGGCACCTTGAGGAGGGAATGGTTGTCCTCAGCACTTCCTGCCTTGAGCACCTGTGTTCTCAGCAACTGATTTTTGTGGATCTGGTTTTTGAGTGTCTAATTCTCCCTATACAATGCATAGCAAGCCTGTGGTCTGTGCAGGGCTGCTCCCAGGAGAACCTAACCTGCTGCCCTGCTCTTTTGGCGTCCAAGGCCTTGTGCTGGGGGCTAGGTCCAACCCATTTTCTCCTAGGATTTGTGTTGCACAGAAAGCTACATATTATTGAAACCAAACTGTTCTAAAGAGAGCCAGTACTTGCTGGAAATTTTAAATCATATTTTTCAAAAATCTGACTATTATACACTGTTAATTTTTCTTTGTGTTCTTAAGGAATGGTACAATATACTTAGTCTCTGTGCAATGCATCAGCGCTGAATAGCCTCATATCCTTTTTTATAACTGTCCTATGTAATTTTATTTTCATGAAGTAATTCTCTTTGCTGTTCCACAGAGTAGGAAGGTCACATTTTCTAGAAGTATTATTCACATTTTACAAAATCTTTCTTCCTGATAAAACCCTCTTCTTCATTTCACGGTTCCCCTAAAATATTTAATATTTTCTTCATATTATAATTCTTATATTATTACATATTTATAAGTGTTGACAGAGCAAATGTGTTTCTAGGTGTTAGAATATTTCAATTTTTCAGTACATGCGAATAATTTTTGAATGAGAAAGAAAAAGAAGTGATGATATTAATCTTTCATTTGCTTCAGCCTGACATGAAACCTTAATTGGATGAGGTCATTAGAGACAAAGAATTTGTGTTTGTTTTTCTGAAAATCTAGTTGAATTTTGTGGAGCATTGCAGGAAAGCTGAACTAATTCCTGGAGAGTGTTAGAAAGCGACATGTTTTTAAGAGAGGTATGATAGAAGTTGAGGAGGAAAATGTTTTCTGAGCTGATTTTAGAGGATATTGAACTTAAAAAAGGATATAATTCCAAGTCCCTAATCTTACTTAGCTTTGAAGAATATATTTGCCTTTTCCCTCCATTCCCCGAGACCTTCTTTCCTTAGACCTGTCCCAACAACTACGTTATCTCCAGATATGCACATCTACCTTTGTATCCTGTGACCCATGCAAAAAAATTCTAGGTTCTCTGTAACTCTGTGAAAGAAACTACCTTGCAAATGGGCACAAGACAGTGCTCATGAGCTGTATCTGAAAGAAGCATGGGCATGGTACTTTTAATGTGGAGAGAGGATCAAGTCTGAAGGACAATGGGAATAGCCAGGCTAAGGTAAGAAAAGCTTGGGGCTACTGCCTGCGTGTGTTTAGGGTCAGCATGAAATACAGTGTACCTTGATGAAGCAGCTTTTGGGCTAAATTAGCTTTGTGGGGAGAGCTGAAGTAGAAACAGAGAAATCTGGGATGTTGCAGGAAATGAGGTATGAGGGTGGCCTGACCTTGCTGCTCTGTGAGGCAGGGCTGCAATCAGCACATGGATTTCAGGCACTGTGCTTGTGTGTTGTTGCCCTTGCTCTACCATGAAGAGCTCTCTTGATTTCCTGTCCCGATACCCTGGTGTCTGGGTCTGATGAATGGGGAGGTAGCATTCTGTCTCCCTCTTGTCTTCATGACTGCAGAGGCCAGGACATGTTTCAGATACATCTCCAGTTTCAAAATTTCCACAGTTATCAGAACAATTAGGTATGTTGTTGACTTTTTGTGTTGATATTTCTTTTCCAGCTTTGTTTTGTCTAGGCTTAAAATTACTGTATTTTAATTGTTTTAAGCAAAAATTGCCTTGCTCATCAGCTTATTTATTTGATGGTGGCAGCTTCAGTGCATGTGGATCAATAGCATCACCATTCTGTAGTGTGATTTGTAGAAGAAATCATAATTCTTACTTTAGTGTGAAGTAAATGGAGTTTGGGAGGTACATAGGAGTGAGTTGCTTGCTTGCTGCTATTGAAAATAATTCATTGTTAAATAAATGATGACTGAATTTGGCTTTGTAACTGGATCTCCAAGGTACTGATGCTATTAACTGGATGACAAAAATGAGACTGGGGGGAAAAAAGAAGAAAGTAAGGCCATAGTTAAGTAGTGAGGAAATTGGTATCCAGTAAGATTAAACAGTATGCAAATAATACTTCTTTCTGGGTTTACTAAATCCTTTTAATGTAGTAATAGATTGTAACTAACTTGATTGAATTTCTGTGTGTTTATGAAGAGAGTGTTTCTGGGATACTAATAAATAAAAATGTATTCTGTATGAAATTTCATTGATGTTTTAATAAAGATTCACCAGTTCTTAAAATCTGATAATAGGATGGATTTTCCTTTTTTTCTTTCTCTTCACTGAAACCTGTTACTAACACAGATAGATGCTTATCTCTAGATACTAAAATGACTTAAATATTAGCTGCAGTTAATCTTGTGGAGAAGAAGTTATCTTGTGAGGAATCCTGTGTGAACTAATCTACTCCTTGCATCATTGCTGGCAGGTAAACAGCTGTGAGGTGGTGACTCTCCAGACAGATTTGTTCATGCCAAGAATCAGACTTCTTATATATGGCAGTGTTACACACAGCTGATTTATGGGTGCTTTTACATATATACACACACACACACACACACACATATATATATATATATATATAAAATCAGTCTTGTGTCCATCCCGTCTGTGACCGATTTTAGATTGCTAATGCGTATCATGCCGCTTATTCCAATTGGCAATGTGATCATCAGAGGTGTGGCATATTCAAGTTTTGAGATAGAAACATGCATTTCAGGGTACAGAGGACTTTGTAAAATATATTTTTGTTGGTAATTAAGATTTGCCTGCTTGTTCCCACCATTAACACCCTTCCCATACCTTAATTCTCAGAAACAACCAGGTACAATTTGCTGTTTAATATGAGAAATGAGAGGAAACCTATAGTACTATCTAGATTCTGTTGCTCACTTGCCCAACCCAACAATATGTTTCATGTGATGAGATCAAACAAATAGTCTTCAGCTTTATACACTCAGCCAAGTTTATCATGTTTGTAATTCTGCTTTCTATGATTCATGCCCTTTACTTAGCTAATTCCCCAAATACTCTGTATTCATCTCTTGGACTGTGTGGGTTATAATCTTTATAGCTTGCTTAAGTAAGCAGGCAATCTGTCTTCCTCCTTACATGGGGTTTCTGAAGAATTCTGTTCAATAACACACAGCCAGTAACATAATGATAGGTGCAAGAAAGAGAGACAATATCTTTCCACATGGGAAGCAGAGCCATGAGGCACTGAATTGGTAGGAGAGACTAGGATAGATTTCTATTAATTTGCTTAAAGGTTCAGTAAGGTGAGACATTTCCAGTTTCTAAAGGGAATAACTCGTTCTCCTTAAACAGGTAAACTATTGGGGTTTTTGTTTAATTTCCCCTTTTGCACAGAAGGTTTAAGGGTGGTTTGTGTGTGTCCACAAAGATAAACATTGCTCTTGTCTCTTCAGTTGAAGAATCTGAAATGGTATAAATTGGCACTTAAATGCACGTGAGTAATTGAATTAATCAGAAGCTACACAAGAGTGAAGTTTTACAGAAAGCACTGTAATTCACGCTTTAATGTATACCATGCTGCCATTAAGTTAAACTTGCAGAGAGAATGTTTGTTTTGTTTTATCAAAGGATGGCTTTATTTAGCTTCTTTGGGGACATTCAAGGGTAGAGATACTGAGCTAGAGTTTGCAACTCTGTGTTCTTTCCCTTAGCTTTCCCTTAGCACAAATTCCCAGTAAGTCTCACTGTACAAACTCCTGATGCCTGTCATCTAGGAAGGGCCATAAATTTCTTAGGAATTATAGATAGTTACTAGCTGTCTGGAGCTTTCTTAAAAAACTTTTCAGAGGTGGTGTTTGTTCATCTATGCAGTAATGCCCAGAAGAGTTACACTCCTCGCTTCCTTTGACGAACAGCCACCAAGACGTGCGTCCTTCCAGTGCCTGCTGCACGATCCAAGTGGAGCACTGGGGAGAGCTAATATGAAATAGAAATTGCAGTATCAACCTACTGAGACCATGACTTCTCTTGTGGAAAATGAAATTTTGCAGATACCTGGCTTTATTTCCAGTGGCATGGTTTCATACCCAAAATGATCCTGTTGCTGGGATGTTCCTTAGCTAGGCAGCTGAACCTGCCATTAATTACAAGCAGCTGGAGTCTGTTAGTATGCTCACCTGCCTGCAAACAGCAGCTAGTAATATGTGAAGGTGATTCTATGGTTTGCCTTTCTAAAACACTGCCAGGTTAAGGTAAGAATCTGAATAGTTAAAATTTTTATGCCTCTCACACTAGGTTATTTTTGTAGCTAAAACTCACTTTTGTTGGAGCAGTAAATGTCAGTTGAACTCTTAGTGGTACACTCTAATGAAAGCAAACTTCTGTGGAATGGTTTAAGGTTTTGAAGTGTAGTTTCATCTTAAGCCATGAACCTGGGTGCACTGATGCTGGGAGACATTACCTTCCTATTTTTCTATGAGTTTTTCTCGTGTATTATGGTCTTAAATACAAGTCTTTGAAATCCTCTAAATAATTCTTATTCCACGCACACAAAAAAACAACCAAGCAACCAAAAAAAGGGACTTCTTCAAGAAGAATAATTTTATTCTTAAAAACATGATAGTTTCACTTTATTCTGACAAATCCTTGCTAGAGGATTTGTTATTCGTTTCAGTTTTCACTGATGTATTTTGTGACTTTTAAGTGAAATGTACAACACTAAAATTTCAGACATCCATTACTTCTTCTGTATTTAGAAGCAAAGTACCAGCCCATGTTGTTAAGCAGTCTCTACTTATCTCTGTAACCAATCAACAAATCTGAATTTTAAGCATTGTGGCCATTTTAATAAACTACTTCTCAAATGCTGTGAAATATAATTCCTCAATTAATGTCCTTAAAAGTTAGAAGGATTCTCTGGCTTATCTATAACATTCTTTGTGTTTTCAAGTAAGATAATACAGCAATTTAAAACTATTCCAACTATTAAAAACAAAGAACTGGGTGGGATCTAACTTACCATGTGTGAATAGTCCTGTAGAAGAACCTGCCTGCGTTTTCTGTATCATGACCTCGGAAATGCGGATTCCTGGAGAAACTCCCAGAAGGAGATCCAATAGAAATGTTATATTCTCTTGAATTAAATATGAAGATATTAATATCATTATTATTGTTGTTGCTGTTATTATTCACATTGCAAAATTTGTTGACACTGCAGAGCTTTAATTTAATTTCAATTATGGATTAAATCATTTTATAATAGTTACGGTCTAAAAATATGGGCTTCCAGCTGTCTTACGTTAAGCTAAGTTGTTTAGCAACATATCAAAACATTTCCATGAAAAGATTACTATCTTTTTCTTTTTTTTTTAATTAATCCCATAGGCAGCTTTTGCAAATGTTTTTGTACTATAAGTGATTACAATGAGGCATTAAAGCACATGCAGAGAATAAAATTCCCCCCATGTATCCTTCTTGCCCTTCAAGTTGTTTTAATACCAGCCTGATAGCATAGTTTACAGAGGTGTGTGTACTTGATCAGGGTGCTATTACATCTATTTATTACCAATCCCTGATGAAGCATTTCACATAGTCTTCCTTTTTCAGGAAAAAAAATTAATGCTGGTTTCCTGAGTTCTGCACAGTGCATGCTTTTCTGTCTGTTAGAAGTGGCCATGGGAGAGCTACAGGCAAGCATTGCTAAAGCCACTGTAATACTTTCTTTCAGGAATTACAGCGGAAGTCATAGTCGTAGCCTCATTTGATGAACTGCACAAAAGAGCTCAGGAGGCCAAGGGGAAGATTGTCGTCTACAATGAACCTTTCATCAGTTATGGTGAAACTGTGCAATACAGGTTACAGGGAGCAGTGGAAGCTGCTAAAGTTGGAGCAGTGGCATCCCTCATTAGGTCTATTGCTTCTTTTTCTATTCACAGGTAAGCATTTTTCTCTTTTCTTCCTGCAACTCACATTTCAGTGTTAGCTGACATGTCATTTCTGGGCAGGCATTTTTGTTCTCTATGGCTTAAACATTGCCAGTTACGAGTGGGTGTTTGGTTTTGAAACTATTGACTTCACAATAGTTCTTTTCCCTTGTGCTTTGTCATTCTTTTGGAATGTTTTCATTTTTCTTTGTTACTGATCCAAATTTTGTATAATATTTGTCTTAAAGAACTTTCTACATTCTCAGGGCTGCAGTAAATATTCTGGGAAGAACCAAAACCAAATGTCTTTGGTGGCAACAGGCTGTCAGTGATGATATGAACTGGTCATTCTGTATGTTTGACTAGAATGTAAGTGTACAGTTTTCAACATATCGTTAATTTTCCTAGCATGAGGCTGACTTGTACTAGATGAAGGAGTAGTCTGCTTTGAATGTAATTATTTATGAAAACTAAGAACACTTTAGCAGCAAGGTTTGTAATTCTCACACTGCTTTTTAAATAAGGTATGTGGAAATAAGAATTTTTTAAAAAATGTATATATTTTTAGATTTCTTAGTACATTATTCGTTTATCACATGTAGCATTATGTTACTGAAATTATATATTTTCGTTTTCTGGTTGGTAACAGAATTTGGTTTTTATCTGGGAGTTTTTTCCAACTCCGAAAGCTTACACTTAAAATGCTTATCTATTGTGAAAAAGACTAGTTGAGGCATAGAGAGGAAATAGAGAAGGGTCCAGCCATGTAGTGAAATGCTGACAGATGCACACTGTCCTTTTACACAATATTTTTTAAATCTTACACTGGTATTTGTGACCTTAATGCCTGCAGTGATCTTTGTGTAGTAGCCTGCTGGCTGTGATGGGAGTTCTGTTCAGGCAGGCCCAGACAGCGGAGCTGGACTGAGGACTGGAAACAGGACAGGCCCATCTGCCTGCCCACCATCCTGTCCCTGAGCTGCAGCCTGAGCAGGATTGGCAGGGCGTTAAGTGATGCCAGACACAAAGCTTGACTGCTTAAACTGTAGAGATCTGTTAATAAAATCATTTACATAAGACAATATGAAAGACATCCAGTTTATACAAGAGGTGCTATATTTTGTAACATTCTTTCTTTGGCAAGTACATATTTAGAGCAATACAGATTGTTTATTCCTCCCCCTAGTTGCCCGCCCAGGAAGTCTTTACCCACAGAGGAGTCATTGGCAGTAGCTAACCTGTCTCTGAATGTGTGCTACAACATAACCTGGACTTGTGTTCTGTTTAGGTAACACCATGGTTTGTTTTTGATCTCTGCTCCTAGATTTTCTTTCTGCAGAAGTCTAGGCTGGTAGGTGGAATGATATAGCTTTGGGTTTTTCTTGAGGCTGGAACTGGGAAGTGGCTTGGGAGGCATTTGAAGGTATGCTTGATTCCACTTTTTCAGAGAGAACATGAGTGGTCACACCTCAGCAATATGAGAAGAGTGCAAGCTTCCCCACTTGTAATGCTTCAGAGAGTCAGAGAAGACAGTAAAGCCAACTAACTGTACTGGAACACATGCAGAGAACAGCTCTGCTGCCACTGTAGTTGCTTGGTAGCATTTTTATATGCTTGTCCTGGTTTCAGCTGGGATAGAATTCATTTTCTTCTTAGCAGCTGGTACAGTGCTGTGGTTTGGATTCAGCATGAGAACAACATTGATAGCACACTGATGTTTTGGTTGTTGCTAAGTTGTGCTTACCCTAAGTCAAGCACTTTCCAGTGTCTCATGCTCTGTGAATGAGGAGCTGCACAAGAAGCTGGGAGGGAGCACAGCCAGGAGAGCAGACCCAAACTGGCCAAAGGGATATTCCATACCACAGGATGTCATGTTCAGTATGGAAACTGAGGGAGGGGGAAAGGGGGAAGGAGAGCTTCTCTGGAAGTGACCAACCACTTCTTGGAAACAGGCTGGGCATTGGTCAGAGGGTGGTGAGCAATTGCATTGCACATCACTTGTTTTTGGGGTTTACTTATTTGCTGTTGTTGTGGGGGGGAATTTTATTATAAATTTTCATATTATAAATAATTAGAATTTTATTATAATATTTCATTCTATTTTTTTCCCCACTGATTAACTGTTCTTACCTCAACCCATGAGTTTTTGGAATTTTTTTTCTGAGTCTTCTTCCCATCACACTCAAGGAAATAATGAGCGAGCAGCTGAATGGTACTTAGTTGCCAGCTGGAGGTAAACCATAAAAATGCTCCACATTCGCCTAAAGAAGTCAAAATTATGTGTTAAAAATGTTTTCTGAAATATGAAGCACTTGAATTCAGATACTGTCCAAACTATTACTAGTGTATTTCTTGGTGTCCAACAAATGTGGTGTTTACAATGTATTTTCTAATACTAAAAATTTTCTAGTAAAGCTCATATTAATGAACAGATAGTGGAATGTGTTTCAGAAAGAGTTTTACAAAAAAATGTATGGTTTCAAAATAGCCTTATTTGGTATCATCAAAGAATATTGCAATCTATAATGTGTTGATTTTCTGAAAACCAGATGATCTGTCCTGTCCTTAGTTAAGGTGCTATGCAGAATTGTTCAACTGAAAGTTACTGTGTTTTCTGTTTGCCAGAGTATTTACGGAAGTGCATTTAGTATGTAATGAAAAGCTTAGAGGTGAGGAACAGAGGTGGAGACTGAAGGAACTGGCATTACAGCTATTTCAAAATTGAAAGGAAGTAGATACCAAATGCATGTTTGTTTAGAAGTATTGAATCCTTAATTGATACTAGGAACAGAGGTGTCATTCCCAAAACCAATTTGAAATGTAGATGCTGCCACAAAGCATTTTTTTAATAAGTGTACTTTCTGTACTCTCTTCATTTACCTTCACTTTTTTTGGATATGGAATGGATTGATTAATGTATTTTTTCCTATAATACAGAAGGTACTCAGGTCCAATCCCTCACTTCTGTTACTAGTGATGACTAGATCTGTTTCTCTGATTTTTAACAAAGAGGTATTGCTGTAGGCAGGATGGATTTTCTTACCTCCATGCATTCACCTATGTTTTCTTCTAATCACCAGCTGTGTGTGTCTCCTTGTCTGTCCTACCAGTGTGCTGTTCTGGATGGACTATGTGCTTCTTATCAGTCAGTGTCTGGCACACTGTTTGCTCAGGTCACTTGCCTTTTCGATTGACTGATGGGAAATACGGCATTGCTGCAGGGCATAGTGTGCTAGAAGGGTGAGAGATGAAAGGTAAAAAGCTAATAAGAGGTTTCTAAATATTGTGAAAGTCTTGCATTCTTGCAATTTGTATGCTGCTGCATTGTCAACCAGAGCCTTTACTTCTTTGGCCTGTGTGTTTACATGTTCACTGATAATACGAATAAATGATAATGGGATTGTGGAGTTTTCCAAAACATCCTGGAAACATCTGAGAAAAAAGTATCCTCCTCCTCACACTGCACTATCCCAGTTTCGGGTAAATGAAAGGTGGAATTTCACAATTTTTCCTAAACGATACCAAGTTTGGTGGATGGGGTTTTTGTTTTATTTCTTTGTTTGAGGAATTTTGTTTGTTTGTTTGTTTTTCAAATTTTTAAACCCCTTTTCAATGGGGGCTGCTTATTGTTATTTCATTACTCTATTTGCTGGGACAATGTAAGCCACTTTGTGGTGTGATTTCTAGGTGATCTTGCAATGTGAATAATATTGATATGTTAAAACTAGGTATTTTCATTAACATCCATTATTAAAGCTTACTGACAAGGCAGAATTGGTAAAATCACAACATTAATTAAATCACTGTCCTCTTGCTGGTAACTTGATGGCTGTTTCTTGTTCCAGAAATGGCAAGTGGCTGCCACATTGTCAAGGCAAAAAGTATAAAGGGAATCTTTGATGAGGGGACAGTTTATTTTTCTTTAAGGTATGGTAGTATAACTATGGAGTAATGAAACACCCTAGGGACTCAAGCATCCCAATTCTTAAGAAGGGATTAATATTATTACACTCAGGAAAATACAGTGAAAATACTCCATTTACAAGGAATGGTTGAAGTTGAGCAGTAATCTGGATGACCAGTCCCGTGCTACAACAGTCAGTGTTATTGAAGAAATAGTGATGACAAAACTATTTTCTGCTACCATAGGCTTGCTTTTTCACAGCAGTTGTTCTGATTATTAAATAATCAAAGTGAAAGAAGATAGGAAAAATGAAGTGTTTAGCTGTAAGGCTCCTGAAGTTATTTGTTTGTAATAAGATAGCCATAAGTCTTTGGGGGTTTTTGTTTCCTAGCTGTACATTTTTGAAACATTTTGTAAATAAAAAGGTGTCCTTTAGCTATTGAAATGATCCAGTATTCTGTGGTGAATGTACTCTCATGAATCTGAAATTTTCAGTAAATCCTTCTGTTCTTCAAGAACCACAGATTAGATAAAGTCATAACACTGTATCTTGTAATGACAACTCCTTTGAGGGCTCAAGAAAGAAGCCAAATGGAGTGCTTTTCTGAGAACTCAAAAAGGAAGTTCCCAAGAATCCTCAGGATAAATGCCAAGAACCCTATTATTACATTTTTTAGATGCTACAGAACAATCTCTCCAATATACAAGAAATTAAACAGGGAACATATTACAAGGCCAAAATAGACCAAGTAGTACTTTGACACAATCTAGAGACTGTTAATAAGGACACATATTTGGTCAAGTTCTTTTCTTTTTGGACTAAATTCAGCATCTTATACTTACCTGAAGTATTTTCCTGCATTTTTTCTCTCCTTCTTCAGTCTACAGGTGGCCGAGACATACCACCAGCTTATGAAGCTCCAGTAACTCCAATCAAAAGCTTTGTCTGGATGAAAGCTGAAGTCATGAAAGGCATGGTGCAACTCAAGATTTATGACTTAGGTTGCATAGATGGCCCATGTCAGTACATATGGCACAGGGCTGGTATATCATCTCATGGAATGTATGTGAATTGGAAAACCATTTCTTTACCATTGCATTTCCATTATCTTAATTTCCCCTTTTTTGTAACCTCATTTCACTTCATTTATTTTCTCCTACCATGTATAGTCTTGTATACCTTTTTTTATATAAATTGTTTTCCTTTGTATTCTTCATTGCTTGTTAGGTCATTCCCTTCTCAATCTTGCTGATGAAGTGTGTGCATTAGTGGCATTTTTCAGTTCTTCTGTGCTAGTACAGGGGCTTCTTACCACATCACCTCTTCCAATGCTTGGTCTGCTGCCTTTGGTTCCAGACATGAGAATTGCTTGCTAAGGAGATGATCTTCCTTTCCCTAAAACTCCATGTCCGAGAAAAGTAAGGGCTTATTCACATCAATAGTTACAGACAGATTCATCTTCCTCTTCTTGCTCTGCCATGTTTTCTGAATTCTGGGATGATACAGTAGTTTTACTAGGATTTGTTTTTCTGTTTGGTTGGTTGATTTAGTTGTTTGGTTTTGGTTTTGTTTCAGTAGCAAAGAGATGCATCTGACCTTTAAAATTAATGTTCTGTCTTTGAAACTGTATCTTCCTATTGTGTCCTGAGCCCGGAAGGCTCCTTTCCCTCCTGGTCTGCCCCTCCTTCCACTATGAATGCCAATATACCAAATTTTTTGCTACCATCGAAGGAATCTTTCTTCTTGTGACCCGTTCTGCTGTCCATAGAGGGGAAACAGTGGCATGCTGAGTAGGCAGCATCTTCCATCTGCTTTGCACAGGCTTGGGGAATGTGCAAGGCATAAGGGCAGCAGGAAGCCGTGTGATGATTGTAGAGATGCAACAGGAGTGACGTAGCATGACTGAAGAAATCAGGAAGTGCCACTGATTATTTCTGAACACTCTTCACTTATGGGATTAGATTAGAAACAAGAATTGATCATAAGAAACATCTCAATGAGAGACTGTCCTAAAGCAATATCCTGTGTCAATGGGATACAGCAGTATTGTCTCCTGTTCTACTAAGGTAGCAGGAAACAAGGATAAAACCCTTATTTGGGGTCTAACAAGAGGAAATAAGAGCAGCCTGTGTTTTGTAAGTCTCTGGGGAACTTGTGGAAAGATTCTAGTTATGTTCTTCAGTGCTGTGCATGTTGTCTTGCTGCCCTTAGAGGTATGAATTGGTGGTGTGCTGTGGCGTTTGCCCTGCACTTAGAGGCTTTCCCTCCAGGATGTCTGTAAATGTTGTTGACTGACAATTCACTAATTTTTACTTTGCTTCCTATGTTCCCTTAAGGTCAACATGCCAGACTGAATTCTTCAGTGCAGTCTTTGTGCTCATTTTTGGGCAAATCCTAGCTGTCAGAAGGATAATTTAGATGTTGCTAGAAGAAATGGAGCCTGTGTTTTAGGAGATTATCGTGTTGTACAGGGGGTTCTTGCTATTTCCACAGCGAATAAGGAGTCAAATTTCAGGTAACTTCATAATAGTGAGAAATCTGTAGATGTTTCTTCAGTCCAAATTTTTCTTTAGCTTTTGCCAAACTTTTTTCCTTTCTTTTGCTTTGAACTGCATAACTCTGTGTTTTGGTTGTTTTGGGGTTTTTTCCAGTAGATGGGGCTTGATGTGATATCTGCAGTCTCTGTGTAAATTCATACACCTGGCATATTTGTTTTCTTACAAAGTCACTAAAATGCTGATGAGACTAACAAGAGCTTTCTCTACCTCCTCCTAGTTTTGACTCCTTCTGATCAGGAATATGGTGTAATTGTGAAGAGTTTCATCCATTTAGTGTCTAGTCATACAAGCAGTGTCCTGTAACTTTGGTAGAGGTTGGTAAAGGGCTAGTAAAATCTTTTTTTATAGACTCTGTTATCTAGAAAGATGCTGTGAGGATAACAGCTCTATTTGAAATCCTGGCTTCTTCACCAATAACTTCCCAAGGCAAATCTTTATCAATGTAGTATTCCATTGGTTTTTTTCTTGTCTTCTGGACTCTCCTCACATTACTGAGTCATACATTTTGTTGGTGGCTAGATGACCACTCATATCATGGTTAACTCTGATCTTGTTTGAGTATCATGAGCACCCACTGATTTGGTTTGGTCATATTCTGAAGTTACTAAGGTTTATTCCACCTTTGCATTACTGGTTCATGTATATTAAGATGCTGAGTGTATAAAACTGCCAAGTTTTGGGTTTCATGCCCTGGTCTGTAAGGAGTTACAGCTGTGCTTGCTGTGGGTTGAGCACCAGGAACTTCAGCAATTTACCGTGATTTCCTGTTTCTCCCTAATCAGCTCCATCTTTCTTTGGTGCTGCCAATCTCTTCTGAGTCTGTATGAGTTGGGATGCCTATGAAAACCCTATTAGTAAGTTCAGAACCCTCTGACATGATTGTAATGTCTTGACCTATCAATTTCAGGTTTGTTTTAATGTTCTCGCTATATTCGGTTTTCTTGATTACACCAAGTGTCTCACTATATGTGATGACCATAAATGTGAAGGATTGAAGGAAAACCTGACAACACAAAAGCAGATAAAGATTACAGAGAGGGATCCGAGTAACACAGTGCCAGTGAATTAGTTTAGCAATTTGTGTATTTTCAGCTGATGATAAGATCTGAGAAGTATGTGGACTGTTGTTTTGTTTCTCTGTAATTCTTCGTTTCTTCTCTAAAAGTGCAGTAACTGTGGACTTTATCTGCAGTGTTCATATCCAGAGCACATGAGCATTTGTCCCCAGACAACTGGAAAAGATTGAATAGTACCAGCATGTTTGTGCAGAATGCTACAGAATTGGTGTTTGAGGTGTCGTAGCCTAATATTCTCCTTTTTTCAAAGGACAATATACAATTGTCCTTTGAAACAACAATATGGACAATAAACAATAATACAACAATAAAACAACAATTAAAAAAAACCAGCAAAAACAAACAAAAATTTTTTTTAAAGGGAGAGAGGAAAGCCTCTGTTTCTTCATGTACTCTAGGATTACTTTCATGTTACACAGCAACTCACTTTTTAAATTTTGGTCCGGGCAATTCTGAAACAGCTTGTAAAGAGGTCTACTGTAAAGATTTACCTGCCCCTCCAATTTTATTATTTACATGTCTTTTTCCATTATTTTCATGGTTTTCCAGTTTGTATTTCCCACTGAGTATTGTTTCTACTTCCTGTATTGCTCAAGATACTTTTTCTGAATCTATTTGGCATTATTCTTAATTTGACAATGTTACTCAAATTTATCTACATATTACAGAACCATTTCAGCCTATATATATTGAAGTTTTATTTAGGAAACATTGTATCTGCTCTAAAGCACCTGAAGTATTCTTTTCAAGGTTTACTGCTGATTTCCAAAAGTGAACACAGATTTTTGCAGGGACTTTGGCTGGATTTATGTGCATGTATACAATACAAAATTTTATTTCAATGTATAGCTTTTTACTTATGTAAAACAAACAAGCAACCAAATATGGATGCCAATTTTAAAATATATTTGATTGCTAGTCAACTGTTAATACCCACAATCTCTCTGGTTAATGCCCCAGGAGTGCAGAGGATTTGGAAATGCAAATTCGTCATTTTGTTTTGCCTTGTTTGCTAAAACATGCGATTAAATGTGTATGTTATTCCAACATACTATGATTTCTCTTTACAAGAATGCTTGCACTGTTTTTCAGAGGGCAGGTGGCCTCTTGTTTCTGTTGTTTCTTCCTCTTCCCACAGTCTTACTTGTGGCTTGTCCATATGGTAGGATATTTCTGTGTTATTTCATTAGGTGTTGTCTTCCCATAGGATGGCCTCACCCTGCTGTGTTATCTTTGCTATGATGTATGTCAGACATTTAAGTATGATTAGATAGACCTATTTGTATGATGAAACCCTTTGTTTATGGCACACAAATTTTGACTTGTGTTTTTAGGAACTCAGAGCCAATTGTTCCACAGTTGTTTGGAATTGTCTTCTAGATGTACGCTGGCCAACAGTAATAATGGGTTCTTCCCTGTAGAAGCAAAGTCTTGTGCCTCAGAAGTGTAACCATTTCAATTACTTTAATCCTTTTCTCCAGATTTGTTTTCCCCTTCAAATCCAATCAGTCACCTGCGTTTCTCTTATTGTGTCCATCTTGTTGCATCAAATACTAATGCTTTTGTCTTGCCTGCAGGGTAGGGCTAAATGGTGAAAATCCTTCTCCATCTGGTTTATTAAATGAGAGGTGCCAACTCCTGTCTCTGCTCTGCCAGTGATGCCAGCTTTGATTACTTGCCTGTTGTCCACTCCTTCAGGCATCTTTTACTTTCTCTCATTTTGTTTCTATATTTTGGACAGTGGTACATACCTAAAGCTGTAACTTTGTTCTCTTCCAACTTTGCTTTTTAAATCTGACTCTTGTTTGGTGTTTATAGATTGTTTCCATTAGCTGGTTAGGTGACTAGGGTCTGTGACTTCTGCTAAACTGTTTCACCTTGCCTTTATTTCCTGGTCACTATTCACAGTACTTCTGCCTTGGCTGTCTAATGTGAATACTGCAAATACCCTGTGAAACAGAGAGGGGTTGTCTTTTATATGCTTCTGCTCATTATTATTGTTATTATTAAGCAGGATTAAGCTTTGACTGCACTTCATGGCTTTTTAATCCATTGTGAATGCAAAAGAACTTCTAAGAATAAGGAGCAGAAAGGTATCACATAATTTCTGACATGTATCTGTTTGGATTTCTTCACATTAGTTTGCTTGTGACTGTGAAACACACAAAAATACCTCAACATGAAATATTGAAACTGTGTACTGTTTAGCTCTGAAAAATCCAGATTGATTCTCGACATTTGTGCACTGAAGAACAAAGGATACTTGTATCAAATGAGGGAGAATAATGATGTGAATCAACAAAACCCAGGGGTTCTGAAGTTCCATTCATCACTCTGCCTTGTGCCCCTGTGGGATCTTCAGCAGTTCACAGTATTATCTCTCTTTCCCTGTTTATAAGAAGTATTAGTACTTTTTGAATGTTAATTTAGGATAACAGTTGTACATTGTTTACTGTAAAGAACACAACATTAAAAGTCAGCTCTTCTAAACTGTTTATATAGTCAATAGTAGATTCTGCAACAATTTGTGTGTGCCAAAACCAAGTAACAGTTGTATTACCATGTAGCAGTGGGTGACTACTGCTGATAAATAATCCATTATATAACCATGGGGTTCTCTCAGGTTTTTTAGTTTGAGTGTTGAATTCTGCTAGATTGAGATTCAGATCTGTGGGAAGGCTCTGGCAGGAGGTGGATGACAGAAAATACAGTTTTTTTATGTAGGAATATCCTATTTTCAAATGTAAATGCTTAAAAATAATTTGTTGACTGTAACTCAAAGGATTTGAATTCAATTCAGTAATAACTCACTGTGAGAGAGTTGAACAACACTGACAAGAGCACAAAGGAGGTGGAATTTCAATAAAATAAAAAGCTTTTCCTTAGTAACAATTTTATATCATCAAGAAAAACATGAACTTTAGAGATCAGGTTCTGGGATTCAGATGTGATTTTGCCAAAAATCTGAGGTTTGGAAAGAATGAATTCACAGGAGAGATGTAAGGAGGTTTTAGCTATTCTTCTGTAATCTGTGTATTGGTTGCACCTCTTCAGGAAGTAGTTTGTGTCTCCCTCTGAGTATTTCTATCTGCAGCCTCTATAGAAGGAAAGAACAATTTTCAGGGTTCCCAGTTTGGGGGTCTGAGAAGGTTGCAGTTGGGGGGGCACTGGAGTGCCAGAAACTATGTGAAGGGACCAGGCAACTTGAGTACATGCTCTGCATCTCCATAAAGGCCATTAGAGGGATGTACTTTTGTGCTCAAGCTCAAAGACCTTGAGAAGGGACTCAACACTGTCCAGATGCAGCCAGAATCCTGGGCAGTAGAGCTCATCTGAGAGGCCATCCAAGGCTGTACCTCCACAAAACTATGGGGGTTTTTCCCCTCTTCTTTTACTGAGTTTATAATGCTGACAATCTAGGAAAACAGAAATGGTGTGCTGCAGTGTCTGAGAGGATGCTAACATTTCAGTCTTGCCAGAAATGCAATAGGCAGACCCATGAGAAAACTTTATCAGAGCTACTTGGAATAACAAGTGCAGCTGCAACTTATATTTTTAGAAGTGTAACTGTTTTTCAGGGTCTAAAATTAGGTTGAGTCATACAAATCTTTGTATGGTACTTCTGAGTGACAATCAGTGATGGATTCCTTTAACCCTTCCCACATAGAGTGGTATTTTTTATTCCTTCACTATTTTGATTTTACTTAATGGAGTGGCTTAAGAGTTAGTGAAAGTTTGCCAGAATCCTGGCAATTGCAATAAGATGACAAAGAACTGGAGAACACCACTGGAAAGCATTAGACTTCTGGGTGACGCTTGTCTGTGGAAATTTCCTGAGAAATGAAAAGGAGAATTCCATTCTGTCCTCTAGGGTCTCCCACATAAGGTGTCTGAAGCTTTTAGTTTTGTATAGTTTTAGTCCAGATATGTTTGTGGCAGAAATTCTAGCCACAAATGCACTGTTATTTCCACCTCCACATGAGTTTTTCAGGAGGATATTCCAAAGCTTAACAGGGAGCAGAGCTTGTGAGCTGGACAGTCTTACTGTCAGGGTTTCATAAGGATGTTTGTAGACAGGTCTGTTTCCCCCAAATGTTCGACAAATCATGACCTTCCAAGGAAAAGTTGTTTTATCAGCATTTTTTCAGCAAAGCTGCTCAACAGTTTCATAGCTCTGGCAGCAAGAAGTGCTGCTGTGTGATTTGCAGTGTATCCTGGGTCACATCAACCATCAACTGTTCATTGCAGGTGAACTGTTCAGTGGTCAGATCAAGGATCAAGCACTGTCCCCTTAAAACAGGAGTTTTGTTTATTAATCAGTGTACGGGCTACATCACAAGATTCACGTGCAAATCAGTGAAAGTTTATCTTCATGTAGATGAAATTATTAAAAGCCCACTTTGAGAGCTGAGGGTACAAAGGCTTTGCAAACTGCAGGTGATCTTTGAGCTGCGCTTACAGAACAATTGCTTTAAACTATGTGATAAATAGTTATGAATTGCACTCATTTGAGTTCTGTGTAATTTAGTATCTGTTTATAGACATGGTAGATTTGAAACAAGTACAATTTCCAGTGAATAATTTAAGTAACTCCACTACACTTACACAGAAATGTAGTATAGAGTATTTTAGAGGAAGAAATTTTAGCTTGACAGCTGCAAGGTAATTCAGCTTGTGTGTATTAGCTTGTAAAACACAGTTCTGCTTCTAAAAATTATATGAACTCTTCTTTCTAAGTAGGTATCGTTTTAAAAAAAATTTCTATTAATATTATTCATGAAGTTATATACATAGTCTCAGTGTTAACATTAATCACTCACAGTCAGGGAGATAATTTTCTTGCACAGTGTACTTTAGGGGTGGGGGAATAATAACTACTTAGCACCTGAACATTGGGAATAAAATTCTCACTTCATTCTGTTACTGTCTTGCAGTGTTGCACTAAGTTATCTTCATTTTTTTCCGGTATTGAGCCCTAAGGCTATGGGGTGTACCCAAGGCTGAGTGCAGGTGACTCTCTGCATGCCTCTCCTCATGGAGGCTGCCTGAACACGAGTGAGACCCTGGACACATGGGTGAGAAGGAAGTGGGGAAGCCTGTGGTCCTCTCTGGCAGTTCTCTTCTCCTGGAGCTACCAGGGGTGGGCTTGGAGAGCTCTGGCATTCTCACAGCTGTCACTTTTCAGGTAGTCTGGAATCTCATCATGTCCCTAAATCCATGTCACCTCAACAATTCATCTGATCTGACTGGCTGTGTGCCTGTATCTCTTGGTTAAGGTCCAAAATAATTGGTGTGTTTTAATTTATGTACAGACTGTAAAAGTGATGATCATTATTGTACCAGCCTCCAGCCTGCTACCTTTTTTCTGACAGCATTTTCCTGAGCAACATGGATCAACTAATGAAAATAAGAGAAAATTATATTGTTTTAGATAATCTCTCTTCCAGCACAGACTCTCATAGGCACTCTTTATTAGATATTAAAGAAACCCATAAACTGCAAAAGTGGAATTGAGAATAATCTTTTCTCTCCCATTCAGAAGATGATGAAGGAATTGCTGTATCTCTAGGATTAAATGGGAAGAGCACAAACCATCAAACATTAAGCAAAACAGTATGACTATACAGTGTATGTTGAAGAGCACAACAAACTTGATACCAAAAACAAAACAGTGAGAAAGTGTTGCATTTCATCAGAAATTTCTCTTTTCCTTTTGGGGAAGGAAAATTACTTGAATTCTCAAGACTTAACTACTTTCTCAGAAAACCCCTATATTAATTTCTTTATGAAAACTGCTCTGTACCAGGTGTTTTTCCTGCATGCTCCCAAAGAAATGTGTAGCACGGGAAGATCCCCAGAATTTATTCAATCATTCTCTCAACCATGGCTTGCACTGGAAATTTTTAATTTTTTTTCAGCCTGACACTCTTCGTTTCCCAGACACAATTAATTGCCAGGAAAGGAGCTGTTCAGAGGAAATACATACCTATTGGGAATTTTATTTCATCTGATGTAGATTATGAAGCTTTTGGGAGAATCTGCCACAGTCAACAAATACAGCTGGGGAAAGAACACTCACACTTGGCATGACATTTTGCTGGGCTGCTCAATATTTAGTTGTTCACTGGAGTTATAATACTATAATGAACTTTAAAAATACATTCTTTTTCTAAAAAGAACTTTTCTGCTTACAGTGGATTTCAGGTTCAAAAATGAAAAATTCAGGGTATCTGTAACTTTGAACTGATAGGCAAGACTTGCCTGAATTTTGGAAATAAAAATGTACCATTTATTGGAGAATGATTTTATCAAATAAGTGTAATACACTATTAGATAAAGTTTTCTTATCACTTAGTCATTAATATTGCATTTTACATTGCATAAGTGTAATTGTATAATGTGTAAACTAGATAACAGGCAAATGTAATAATCAGGTAAAGTTAAAGCAGTCCCTTTCAAGTGACACTACTGAAATCTCTCAGTTGAGAGGAAAAATAAGTGGTAAACCCCTCTGTATTGTTTTTACTAACATATTTTTAATTCTCTTTTTTATTTGAATGGCAAAAGTATTGGATTGTTTAACAGAACATCAAAAAGGTGTTTAATATTCTATAGTAATTAGATGTGTGGGAGTGAAAGAAGCATTTATGTAGCGAAGATGTTTCTGAGTTTCAGGTTTTTTTCAGAAAATAGAGTGGCTCACCTGGACAAGTGTCTTGCAGTGGCTTTTAGTTTGCTCACTACTTGAAATTGAATCCAGTCAGTCCCTTCTCTTTCTTCTTCACATTCGGTTAGGTTTTTAAGTCTTCTCTCCTGCTCTCCCACCCCCTTCTGTAGAGGTTAATGGAAATGTTTCAGTGGAAACGGTTGTACTCATAAACTGAAGAAAAGATTACTAGATTTCTTCATTCCCTCTCTTCTATTTTACTTCTGGGATTTAATTCCATGCTATCTGAGGTGACAGTAACTATGTTATTCTACTGTCTAGTTCTTTACTTTAAAAAACTCTCCCCTTTAATCCGTCCACATAGTTGCCTTTGGTACTAAGATGTTTTATCTCCTGCTGACTCCAGAGACATGTTTACCCTCTGTCACTCCCATTCCTACCTTATGTTTTTTTCCTAGACTACCTTTGTATTCCTGTTGATACTCAAGTCTTACTTTTTACACTTTAAAAATGTATCTTCGTGAGACTTCGTTTGCATTGCCACACCGTATTGGAGGGAGAAGGTATTCCTAAATGCATATGAGTTTAAGGTAAGTTCAGTTTTTATGGAGGATAGTGTCCAAAGAACATACTGTTCTGAATGGTGTGTTGTGCAGAGAAGGAAGGAAAGGAGAAAAGCACCATCCATACCCTGTTCTGTGAATTTGAGACTTTCTTTTGCCTCCTTTTAGACCTTGCTCCCCTATATTTACCTCAGTGGTCAGCTGATTAAAAGGGAGAAGTTTTATGGTGGTAAGACCAATATCCTCTATCCCTACCCTTTTCCTTCAACTCTCTGAGTGTTGGCTGAGTGTTACCCTTTACCATGACCATCTTTTGACAGGAGGAGGAACCTCCCTGTACTGCCCCATGATGTATTATAATCAGTGCCAGGGCAGACTCATGTTTCTGGTGTGTATGTATATGCCTGTGTGTGGGAGAGCTTGACCCTCTCTGCTACTCCTTATTTGTAATGTATCAGAGACTTGGAAGGACTGACATGGTACCCTGAAAGCTCTAATGACTCTTCACACCCACTTGTGCATGATGATTTTGATGTAAGAGTTAATTATAATAATGAAAAACATAATTAAATGGAGAAGGTATGAACAACAGGTCAGTGTTCTAGACAGCTAGCTCTTACTCAGTTTGCTTTTGTGTTGCTAGCCTTGTGATTCCTCTTTGTCTGATTTGCTGCTTTCCAAGTAAAGAAAATGGGGGGTTTGTCGTTTTGGGTTTTGACTTCTTGTTTGTTTGTTTGTATTGATTTATATTCTTCCTTTAGGTATAAAATATAACATCTGTTCTCAGTGAGGTTTTCTGAATATTTCCTGTGTGCGCATTGGTCTGTGGTGGTAGAGAGAGTCACTGAAAATATAAATAAGACTTGTGCTCAAGGCTGAGAAGCTAGTAATTCAACAAAAAAATGAAAAACAAAGCCTATGAAGCCAGAATCCTTGCAGCTGCTGGCAATCAGGATTGTCAGTGGCGTTTGCTCCAGGAGTACTCTCCTAATGTACCTATGGTAGCGTGCAGCAGGCAGCTGCATTCTCACAAGGCAGGGATGTAAACACAGAAGGACAGAGCTTGGTGATTTGTACTGAGCAGAAGGAGGCCAAAGAGGTGTATTACTTAAATAGTTCCCTCAAGATGTCAGCTGCTGGAGAGTCATCTTCGTGTCTGTAAGATCCAGCAAGTTTCTTTTTCAGTTGAAGAGCAGCTGATGCAAACTTCCACTTCCTACAGATTCTTGGAAAGCTGTTCTACTTTCCCAGAAGTTGGATAGTTCCAGGGTAGAATTCATTGAACTTCAGTTGATCATTTTACTAATCAGAGTTGTTTTCTGCTTCCTGTTTGGCAAACCATGCTATTTTTAAAAATTCTGTACTTACTGGAGAATTCTCTTGGTGCTTGTGTTACTGAATATTATAATGAAATACAAACATATGTGTGTAAGTTACATTCTGTAACTTAAGACACGTGTATTTATGGCAAGGCTGTTGTGCTTGTTTGGTAAAGCCTAATTTTAACAAGTGCCTAGCAGTTTTCTAAATGTTAATTTAAATGGAGTCCATGTGGTAACAGAATAATGCTGTGTTCTTCTTCAAAGGGAATTTTCCTTGGTAAGGCTGGTAGCTTCTGGAGCCTTTCTTACACTCCATTACACTTGTGCTGATGCTGCATCAGTTAAAGATTGGTGCAAAGAAATCTTGAAGAGACACTGTATGGCTGGATTCCAGATATTCTAATCTTGGTAACAGACTACTGTTTTATTTAATTCAATTTTTATTGTATTTTTACTCTGCAGTTTCTTAAAATTTTCTGTGTGTATTCCTCTTTGATTTTGAATTTGACAGTCTTGATATCTTTTCAGCTTACTGTAAACCAAGAAATCAAATCTTACAAAGACAATATAAGAAGCAAACAAAGCAAGCAAATCTTGGGACAAATGATGACAGAAACACAAAATTAGGCTGAATTTATTTCTTTTATATTTTGCCAAGTGGTTGTAAATGGGGAATAGTACTGATTTTATTTTTATAGACCTAATTCTTCTGAGAAGATTAACAATACTTTTGACATTTTGACTAATTGCAATTACAATTTGGCCTTTCTATCCAAATAATGGTGAGAATCTTGGAAGAGGATACACAGTTGGAGTGCGCACAGTGACAGCTTTTGTTTTGTAAGGACTTTATGGTGCTGGAAAAGGGGATTTACTTGCATGGAGTTCAGGCTTTGCCATGCTGCTCCTGATGCAGAGAAAGTTACAGGCATGAGGCACTCATGAATAGCTACTCTCCATAGCTAACTGTCAGAGCAAGATATTTAGTTTCCCTTCTGTTCTGCTACAGTATGTTCCATCACTCCCTTTAAAGTGTAAAGCTTCGTATATGATGAGGGGGTTTTCTGTGATATGTAGAATATACAAGTGAAAAAACAAAAGCAAAGTATGAGGAAGATGTGAGCCTGTTGCAGAGTTAAGGCTGTGATCTTGCTGTGGGTATAGCTGGTGATTAATGTAGTCGTGGTTCCATTCAGGAGTGTATTTTATTATTTAAGTCAATATTAACTAGCTGATCTGATATGAATTTTTAGTTTACATGTGGTTCATACAGTGAATTTTGCATGGGTCCTGTAGGAAATGGGTGGTCACATATGTAATTAGAGTCTTGTAATGTGTTTGTCTGAATGAGCAAACTTAAGACAACACTGGCAATACTTATGCAACACAGATTTTATATTTCCCAACTCTAGATTGCTTTTTGAGGTTGATGTGAAGAATGGTGCATTGAGGGTGTGTGTAAATGGCTGAAAGAAATCTTTCTAAGCTTTTGTATAATCAAGTTTTGATTGGTTGGGTTGTTTTTTTTGGTTTTTTTTTTTTCTTTTAGCCATGTTAGAGTTCTTGTAATATTGTGGTTACTTCTCCCTTTAGGAGATTGCTATCATTTCCTAAGGCTTCTACTTGAGATCTGTTTTCCATCAGAGCATCCAGTTTAGCTTGAAGCACTGGTTCTTACACAGTTCATTTTTCCCTGGGCATTTTAGCTTGTCTCAGAGATAAGGGTTGGAAGTGCAGGAACAAAGTAATGAAGCATGCAAGGTCAGCTACCACAGTAACAAGAGTTAGAACTGACCTTACACCAGCAGCGCATCTTTTCATCCAGATTTTTTAGTTTCTCCACATTTGATTGTTTTACTCAGAAGAGAAACTAACTAGCTGCTTTTTGAGTTTTTTAGCCTCCCTTTACACTTCCGTGTAAGATAGAACACACATCTGTTTCTTACTAGTCATTTGACATGTACTTTTAACAGAGAAAATGTGCTCTTTTTTTTTTGAGCATTTTCTCTGCTGTTATTCATACCATGACACTTCTCTTAAATACTTTTCCAAGATGTGAAATCTAGGGGTTTATGAAAAGGAAAACTCAACCACTTTATTTATCTGAATCTTGTCAGCTGTTGAACAAGAATGATGAGTTTGTATTAACATTAATATGCTTTCAGTTAATAGTTTAAATATGGATATGAGGTGATTCATTAGATCTAAAATCAAAACAGGTGCTTTTGTTAAGTAAATAAAAAATAGTGGAAGAACTACTTACCATCTCTTCTGAACACCAAACTATGGTGTTGGACTGGGGCTATCATATATTAAATGGCCTAATTACCCTTAAAGTTTTGCAGAATTAACTTAGGCTTTGTTGGATGACAGTATTTTTCAGAGAGAGTGTGTGTTTGAAGCAGCAGATGCTGACATCACTCCCCGGTGTTAGTGGAAATGCCAGAGGTGCACCTTGCTTGCCTGTAGGTACCAATGTTGTAAAGTTGAATGCTGATTCAGAGTCAGGGTTGCTTTGTGATCTCTATAGCTGCTTTTATATGATGCTTTCCTCTCTGTTCAAGGTGCAAGGAATGGTAAATGCGAGAGAGTTTGATTTTTTTTAAGTAAGATCCTTCTTCTTTTGAAATAATAGTCACAAAATCTTGTTTGTTCAAACTCAATGAAAAAAAATCCTCCTTGTCATCCCTCCCCACCACCCTCCTCCCCAAAAAATTCTTTCTCCTGCTTATCCTGAACTACATCCTCTTTGCCCTGTTTTGAGCCAAACTCAGGAATGCTTCTCTCTATCTGTTACACACAGAGTATGCTAGTAATTTCTATTTTGTTTAGTTAATGCTTGCTCAGGTCTTGCCATATGGTCAGTAGCCTTTCCAGTTCTTGGTTATCTCTGCATAAAAGGTGCTTAATGTGCATTATTTAGATTTTTTAAATGTACTCTTTGGCACTTTATTAAGCAGTTTATTATGTTGATGATATACTTTAACACATGGTATGTTTTGCATGCATGTAAACTTTAATCAGGTGCATCCTGGGATGCTTAGTGTCTGCCACAAATGTTTTCTATGTGAGTTTGCCTTGTAGCATTAGGAATATACAGTACTGTGATATTGCTTTGTGTCTTTGTAGTGATCATGCTTATGGTCCATTTCCCTTTTTGTAGAAATCATTTGGACAGTCATCCATTCCTGCCAGGTCCTGGTATCATCTGAGCTGTTGCTGGCCCTGCCTGCCTGTGCCAATAGGTCTTAATTTGGGTAGTAGGATTTACCTTTGTAATCTTGGCAAAGTAGTAGTTTGAGCATATAAATGGAACTTCTGGGTGACTTCAAGGTTTATTTTTTGGGCTAGCTGGGTAAATTTTGTACCTGCAAGTGTTCATTCACTTGAGGTGTATAAGCACGTGTGAATCATAGTGAGTTGTCAGAAGCCTTATCCATACTTGTGGTGGAACATCAGGATGGAGCATCTGCAAGAAACATAGTTGCTGCTTAAATTGGAGAAACAAATACAGTTTTAGGGGTTTCTGAGAAATAACAGGGATGGTGAAATCAGTGATAAAACTTGAATTACTGCAATTGAGCATTCACAGCATGTTAATACTAAGACATAAACTTGCCAGAAGATATAGGAGAAAGCATTCATTTAAAACGAGTAGAAACAAACAGTTTCTGCTCAGTTGCTGAACATAGGGTTTGGGTTTTTTTAACATTAGTACATGAAGTTGTCATCTCTCTTTTTTTTTTTTCAGTCTATTGTTTATTTTACATTGTTTGGAAAGTCTGTTGATTAACATGCTGGGTTTATCCCCAAACACTCAAAGAAATATTAAACATATGCAGCAAGTTATTGCAGTTTAAAAGTGGGGATAAGGGGTGCCTTTTCTTTTTTTCCAACAAAGGGAAAGAAAAAAATGGAAAAAAGGATCTGAACTTATAAGTCTACGTGAGTTTATCCCACTCAGGGAGTATTTCATGGCACAAGAGATTCCGAGTTTCAGGGCAAACATTATTTCAAAGGTGAGCTATGGGTCACCTGACCTGCAAAGCTGATGGGAAGAGGCACCAGCCTTTGATTGAGGTTCAGCTGTAAATAACTGGGAGCAACAATTTCCTGAACTGTTGCCACTCAATAAGCAGCTCTATCTATGCTCTGAAACAGCTCCTGCAAGACCTCTGTAACTGTTTTTTAGAATTTTCATATCCAATAAATATTTATACATATCTGCTCTGTGGGTTATGTTATTGATGATAATATGACTTGTTATTGCTAAGAAGGATTTATACTTCTAAACAAATAGAACTGAATAATCTCTTCCATTTTACCTAATCTATAACCTTACAAGGCAGATTTCTCCTTTCCTCCTTAACATCTCCTCCAGGAATTAAGTGGGGTTTTTTCCAGTTTAGAAGACTTAAAAATAACCCAATTTTAATTTTTGTTGTCATTGTTTAAATGTATTAACAAAATGTGTCTGCTACTCTGAGAAGGCTCACAGGTGATGATTTTTACACATTGTGCATGGTTCTGGGCAACTGGTTTTGGGTGGCCTGCTGGAGCAGGGGGGCTGGTCCAGATGACCTCCAGAGCTTCCTGCCAACCTCATCTGTTCTGCAATTCCTGTTATTTGGAAAATAGCATTAAAATTTAGTAGTGAATTTTAATTTCATTACTTGTCACAGGAAAAAAATGCACTTATGGCAACCTGTTCACTTAGACTTTTCATTGGTTTTCTTTCTGGTAAAGCAGTGAATAGAGTGTGATATCAAGGCCTGTCAAAGCATGGCACTGACCTAAATAGAGCTGACAAAGAATAGATTTCTAGATTTCTATATAATAGTAACAGTCAGATATTCTGATTAGTGTAAAAACACTTGATGTATTTTGTCAAAAGGTTTATTAAAAATTGTAACTATGTCACTTTTGAGAATATGGTGGGGATGGTCATGAATGTATTCTTTTTAATAATTCTACGGTAATGCTAAAAAAATTACAGAGCTGAGTTGTTAATACTGTGTTGGTTTTGGTTTTTTTTAACAGTCCGCATACTGGGGGGCAGAGTTACCAGCCTGATGTACCCCAAATTCCCACAGCTTGCGTCTCTGTGGAAGATGCTGAAATGATGTCACGAATGTCTCTTCGCGGCACTAAGATTGTTGTGCACCTGAAGATGTGTGCTAAGACCTATCCAGACTCTCCATCCTTTAACACTGTGGCAGAGATAGTTGGAAGCAAGTACCCAGAGCAGGTGGGTGAAAATATACAAAAAACCCCTCATTTTTTCTTTCAAAATATGGAAGAAACAAACCAAAAGAACAGCCCTTTCTAAGAAATCCCTAAAACAAGTAACTTTTATTCACACACTCTTCTCTATTTTAGACATTTCAGCTTTTCAATCTTTTTCAGGTACAGGTTTCATGACTATGTTTAGCAGGTGTTGTATGTGTGTTTGGAATAAACCATCTGCACCACCAATTCTGTTTGAACATTACTTAATCCTACATTGTTGACTTCCATTTATAAGACTTTTCTTCTTGCTTTCTCTTTTCTTCCAACTTCTTAGCTAAAAGTCATACAAACTAAACTCATGGTGCTGAAGGATTTGTGCCTGGTACAAGATCTTCTGTATCAGCTTACAGCATGGAATTACTTTTCTGGCAGTATGTTTTATTGTGAAAATATTGATGCAACCTCAATTACAGCAGCACTAGAAATTGCTGCTAGAGTACCTACTGAGCCACAAGGCTTTTTAAACATTGTACTTTTATGGCTTCAGTGGAGAAGAAGAATGACTATCTCTGACCTTAAAACCAGGCATAGCTCTTAAAAGATTTTATCTTTTCTGAGATGGCAGTTCTGTAGCTCTGGCTTGTGGTGTCTAGAGATCCTCAGTGTTAGCACGAATGTACAGTTTCAGCAGCTGGATCACTGGGCAGGGAAAAAATAACTACCCTGATGGTTGACTGGTTTACATAACATCACCTGTGAGTCTAGCTTCATGAAACACGTATTTACCAAGTTAAATGCTCCAACTTCCTTGTTAGGTGCATTTAATTTAATTTTATGTCATCTGCATTTTTAACCGTGTTTCCAACCAGTTAATAGGCTATCTTTCCTGAATTATGTTTGGTGTATTTCAGAATTTGACATTTCAATTCAGGTTATGAAGTGTTCAAATGTAGACTTCAAAGATATGTTAGGGTGCTTGCCTGTACTTGATTTCTCTTTGCTCTCCTGCTCTGTTTCTTTAAGTAATGAAGTGGATTGGGATCTCTTCACTACTTCCACTGACAAGCTCAGGTTTTTTAAACACTGGGTAAAGGCTTATTTACAAGCCTCCTGCTGATGTTAATGGGAGTGGTAGTGGACACACTTTGAAAATGTAACCAAGAAACAGAAAATAAAACAAATGAATGTTTAGGTTTTTTAGTACTCAGTTCCTTTTGGAGCCTTAATGGTTGCTTCACCATGCTCATTCCACTGCGTTACTCTGGTAAAAATGGGAACCATCTCACTATTTAGGCAATAAAATACATTGCAGATCCAAACTCTTACAATACCCTCTATGTCAAAGTGTTTCAAAATGCAGTATAAATCCAGAGGAACAGAAAGGTGCCATTTCCACGGGCCAAAATTTCAATTTAAGTTTTGAATCAAAACAAACCCAAATCTGGATCTCTGAACTCTGGGTGAGAAATCAACAATGGGTGGTATTGCTCTTACAAAGGTCTAAAGCAAAGCAGTTTAAAATTAGGTTGAAACCTGTGAAACATAACTGGTCACAGGTATTGCAGCAAATTATAACTTAAACCCTTGAAACTTAGTTGAAAATGAGGGTCACTGTAGGACACTGAAGGAAGTGTATGAAGTCTGGTGAAAAGTGAGATGTAACTGCACATTTAGGTATACACGTGTTCATCTATATATTGACCAGAATTTAATATACTGCTTGATTTATAAATAATTCAGTAATTCCTTCCATGAGATTTTAACATTTTTATTAAAAATAATCACCGTGAACTGAAATAATATTTGTCTGACAAGTTTATGTTACAGGCAATATTAAAATACTTTAAAGGAGAAAATATTTTTTTTTTCTTACAGGTTTAGGTGGTGGGGGTATGGGGTGGGGGGGCATTTTTTGTTTTGCTTTGTGGGGTTTTTTTTATTATTTTACCACTTTTGCAGCATATGTAGTTCAGTTCCTCCTTTTTCAGTCATTTTTCCAAGTGTTTTATGTGGATTCTTGCATAAAGCAATTGAGGTTTGGGGGGTAAAACTAGAAAAATGTTAAGGAAAACAGAAAAAAAGTAGTTGATATATTTTTTATATATTTTCCTAAAGTTCTGCTGTATTTTAGACTTAGCATTCTAAAAGTCATTGCTGCTGCAAGAAATGTTGATATCATCAAAACAGGTACTCAGAATTGTTCAAGCTGCAAACCTTATTTTAGGCACCTGTGCTTAACTTCAACACATTTGCTTTTCCAAGTAACCTAAAGCAGTAAAAGAAATGTGATTACTGCTCTGTGAGGCATCAAGCTCTCAGGGATGCATTCATCTTCAGAGACGATGATGTGACATGAGTGCAGATGTCCTGTGTCTTTTTGAGGCATCTCTTCACCCAATGGGCAAGTATTTTTGAAAGATTAACCCACTGATACTTCAGGTTTCCTTTCTAATTTATCCTTTCTCTTTGACCAGCCAGTAGGCAGTAAGCAAATGTTACAGCTGGAAAAAAAGTATAGTGAAACCTACTGCAAGCTGCAACTTTGCGGTATCAAGTTTTCAGGTGGTGTAGAAAGCGTCTGAACAGAAAAAGGAAATGGATTTTGTCATGCTGTCAGTAAAGTTCAGTGTCTCACCAATATCTCTGTTCTGTTTATAATTGTATTATTCCTTCTAAGTTAGGAAAGGACTGTTCTCTCCAGATAAGACTCTTCCTATGTCAGGGCAGGCATGAATCGTGCATGTTTGGAGCAGAGACATCCAGCAACCTCATGAGAGTTGAGGTCCTTGTTTAGTACCTGCTGAGGCCTCATTAACCTGGAGGTGCCCAAAGGAGGTGAGCCTGTGCCTATAAGATAATGAATTAAAGATCAGCCTTTTCTTCTTGCAAACAGATGGGAAACAGTGGGACCAAACATGCTATGACTTGATGGCCTGGCAACCTTTCCGAGCTTGGGAGCCCATTCTCACAGTGCTTAGGACAGAAGTGAGAGTAGAGAACCTGTGGGTTATAGGACTTAACATATTTCAGCCTGTATGACTGCTGACAATTGAGCCAAAAAGTTTGTGAAATGACAAAGGTATGGTAGCAGAACCTGCTGAGGTCCAGGCTACTGCAGGTTAGAGACACTGGCAGTTCATTCCTGACTTTTATCTTGGAGGAGTATTTGAGCACTCTGTTGCACCTAGGCCCATGCTGTCAGCATCCTTTTGTGCTGTATTGTGTGTTGGTGAGATGTTTTATTTAAACTGTGTAAGCTGACACTGGAGACTGACTGACTGAGAAATTCACAAGTTAACTAATGTGGTTTTCATTTGAAATTCAGGCAGAGCTGGCAGTAAAACATGTTTGTCTTCTCATTTTAATACAGATGTAACATGATTGGTTTTAAAGTGCAGCAGCAACCGTTCTCATCTCTGGGGAAATGCTATAAATAGCAGCTGTTTGTTGTTAATCTGGCTTCAATGTACCTAATGTGCCAAACATGGAACCACAAAATATGTGATTAACTGAAAAGGTGTCAAAGTGGATAAAGATACAACTCTTCTACAATCTTGACTTTCAGTGTCCCTTCGTACTGTGTGTTTCTTGGTGTGCAGTGCTGTTTTACTTATCCTACAGTTACTAAGTGATGGAAAATCTGTTTCCTAAGTGCCCTACAAAATACATAAATTTAATGGCTGCTCATTATTCTGTGATCCAGGATAAATACTTTAGAGCAGAAACATAGGAGCTTATTAAGTGGCCTTTTCAGAATCCTGGAGAGCTGTTCCAGGAATTCACTCTACAAAGCTTTTTTGCCTCCTGTTTTTATGGAATGCCATATCTACAGTATGTACCATTTGAAAAGTGTCTGTATTTTGAACACCACAGACATGAAAGACCATTGAAGAATGTACTGTAGCTTGGAGCCAAGTTTAAACAGGGCTTTGAAAGTCCTAGGGATGACCTGCGAAACAGAGATGCTAAGGTAATAACATAGATTGTGAGGTTCTTTACCAGTCTGTGATTGATGTAACAGAACCTGTTCTGCAAAGGAAATAGATGCTTATTTACTTTTTCATTCTTCCTCCTTTCCCAGTTTCAAAGATCAGCCCTGTCTCAGATTTTGTGATACTGGGCACAAATCCAGGGAACAAGAGAACATAAAAATTGTCCAGGCTTCTGAGCCTGTTAGGCATTCATGCACATAACAGAAGAAATAATTTGTAGACCAAAAATACACCCCAACCCCAAGAAAGAAAAAATCCAACACGAACGAACCAGACTTTTCTGAAGATGTGTAAAACTCAGTGCAGTGTTGTTTTATGGCCTGGCATCAGTTCTACATATGTTAACAAAATGTCTATCCATTAGCTCTTTGATGTGGCTTCCAGATATCCCTGTGCTCTAAGTAAATCATGCATACAATAGAGCTTTGAGGAGAAATGTTCTAAGAGCTTGATGCCATCATGTTATGGCTCCATTATCACATTTTCTCCATGTGGATTGTTTTGCTATTCATTCCAAAATGTTGAAAGGGTTTCTAAGTACAATTCTGTGAGCCTCTCTCCTGTGACTGTAAGCTGATGCCTGTTGCTGCTAGAATTTAAGTGAACTTGAAAGAATTAGAAGATTATTATGGAGATTAGGTTTTGAAAGTTTTGAGAGTGCCAGCCCATGACTTCATGACAGTGAACTTCACATGACAGTGAAGAGAAGTAGAAAAAGAAATGGTAAAAAAGAAACAAGAGAAAGGGTAAAGAAAGAACACTGGCATTGTTAAGAAATGTTGTATTTTGTTTGAAGTATTTTTGTTGATATTTGCTGAAATAAGTAGTACCCTCTGGGTGTGTTTGTTTTATTAATAACTCTTTTACTATTATTTGGGGGGCTGTCTTTTATCCTGTGCCTTGTGGGAACATTGTTGTCATTTGTTCTTAAACAGAGGTCTTGTCATGATGAAAACAGTCCAATTAATATGAAACTGATATAGAGGCAACTTGTTCTTTGTAATGTGATCATTTAAAAAATTTATTTATTTAATTATTTTAACTACCAGAAGGCCTATCAGATTTTAAGACTAAAGTCCACTCTGGATTTTGTGGTGTGTAGCTTGGCAAATATTCTAAAACTTGAATTGCCTATTTAAAACCCAAGAGCTGACTGAAAGCATTTAGGATTTAGTTCTTCTAGGGAGAACTTGGCAGTAGTTTGCCTTCTGATTAAATGACCATTGCACCCTAATGTAATTGTGTTTTTTAGAAACGTCATGATCTGGGTATGCAATAGCTACAACTTAAATTTCATTTGTACACGTGGGGTTGATGTTGTTTACGGGCAACAGTTGAAAAACACTGTACTACTTAGAGGTGGGTGTCTGAAATATTGGTGGAACAAGTGAATGTTTATATGCAGAAGAAAGATGCAAAACAGCTTAGGTATTTTAAAAAATTATTTTCCTGATATAATATTTCTTGAAGGAATCAGTTGCGGTTCACCAGTGTAGTGTGACCTTTATGAAGTTCAAGCATTTTCCAAATGACCAGACCATGTCTCTAAGTGCGCAGGTGAGAGTGGGGCAGATGGTCAGGGTGGTAGCAGTCTCTGCTGATCTTGAAGACATCTGAAGCTGCTCTGTGTCCCAGCTTGGTGATACCAGAGGAGGACCAAGGAATGTGATCCACTAGGTGCAGGTAAACCAGCAACTCTTTGAAAGGGTTCTCCTCTTGCCAGCTGAGGCGCAGTTGCTGTCACTGCATATAAACCATTGCAATATGAAGGAAAAATGTATTAGCTTTAGCGACCGTCAATGCCTGCTCCACAGGGAGCAGCACCTTCTTAGAGTGTGCAGTCTCAGCTCACTGGCATGCACCTGGCAGTGTCCTTGCTTACTGCACCAGGGCGACAGTGGCACGGGGTGAGGACGTCTAGGTGGCCTTCCTCACTAGAGTCAAGTGGAGCTTGGAAGAATGGAATGAGGCTGTCACCCTGCTATATATATTCCTTTTTTATTCTCCTGATGTAAGTCTAGGCCGTGAGCTTCCTGCTTTCCACCTGAGCTTTGTCATAGATATCACCATGTATATGACAGTTGGCTGCACACCCCAGCCCCTTTCTTTGTTTGAATCTAGGCTGGTTTCTGCCCAAACCTACTTGCTGGACCTTTGCTCTGTGCACTGCTGTTCAGAGTGCTTGGTTGCATTTTAAATCCTTTACATCCTAAACTGCAACCAGCTAAATTCTGAGACTAGAAATTAAAAAGTAACATTTAGAGTGCTTGTTCTGTTGGCCAGCAAATTCATCAGAACATGCAGTTTTGTAGTCCTTTTGATGGTGTGAGTATAAACAGATACGCTATAATATTTTTTCTTTCCATCCATTCCTTTGTCTCTACTCCCACACAGCAGTTTAAAGAATTACTGTGGGATTTTATTTCAGTAATAATTTACAAATACACATAGGATTTACAAATGGTTGTGAAAGCTTTTTTCCTCCACATTGAAAAAGTTATCTTCTAAAATTACACTGCATCTTTCTTGCATTCTGATATGCAAGAATATCTAAAGGGTAGTCCTGGGTTCGGCAGATGTAAAACTTGCCTGAGGCGTGAAGTAAGAAACACCGGAATACTGAGGAGGAAGGAGGAAAGAAACAGTATTTTTCTTTTAATTATGAATAAGTAGGTGCCAGAAAGACTAGGGCCAAGTGTCAAGAATTAGTCTCAAAACAACTATTCTCTACAAGGGTGTCAAATACCTGTACTTGCATGTTTGTATTTGTTAGCTGCAGACTATATGCTTAACGTTGTACAACAGGACGACTACCAAGACCTTGTATTTTCATGAATGCCATGCTAAAAAATACGTATTTTCCATGCAAGTCTAATGGAAAACTGCTTATCTAAGAGTATGTGGGTTGAATGTAGAGGGCTGTTCAACACAGATTCAGAGATTCCCACACGTAGGACCAAAGTGGAAGATCTGACTGTGAGATTTTTACCTAGTGGACAGAGCTGACATTGTTGATGGAGTGAAAGGGAACTGCTAAAAGAAGTGAAATGTAAAATGGTCAGGTTGGGACTGAAGTGAAAGGTGGAAAGAACTTGGTCTGCTAATCACACTGAGATACTGACAGCAGAGTTGTTAATAAGAACTGTGTGATTGCAGCAACTGAGATGGTTACTCAAGGATGTAGTAGAGTATGTAGCAGAAGTCATAGTTTTGGTGGGCAGAGAGAGCTGATGAAACATGGGACCAGCCCCTGAATTGTGGGTAGACTTGTAGGGTTTTATGCATCACAGTGCTACTTTGTGAGATCTGGGAGTGGGGATAGATGGTGTAAACAATAAGCTGACACAGTTGGTGTGGTCTTTACTAGAATTGTTCTCAAGACCTTGGTCTACTAACAAAGTACATGCTTAAAAATGTTAATATCATTTGTTCTTTTTCTTTTTAAAATACCATTGTTATGTAGTTTATACTTCAGTCTAGAAGAAGCTGCCCAAGCTTCTGAGACCTTAAAGATCTTGAACTTTGCCACTCTAGTTTTATTGTAAATGTAATTTCAATGATGCAAAAGTATTTACTATGGTTTGGCAAAGCAAAATACCCTGTAAAACACATAATACCAGTAAAATCTGTCCAAAATGCTTGTTAATAAAATGTTGAAGATCTTGTGAGTCTGGCAGGCAAAGATCTTAATTAAATCAAAGAATGAGTTTTGTTCATAGAGTTTCTCAATTATTGTCACTACTTATACCAACAATATGTCATGATGTAATATGTAAGTTATCTAGAATTTCATTGTGCACAAATATAATTCTAATTCATTGTAACAGGTAAATGGAATTTTGGACTAAATCCTGTTTGACTCTTTTCAATAGTGTTTGTTACAAATATAAAATGATTTATTTGTTTAGAACTGAGATCCCATTTTTTCTTTACTGAAGTCACAAAGGAGAAAAAGGACATTACAGGGTCAGAAAACATATTTTGTACTGCAGGTTCTATAGATTTGCTTCTTTATACATGCTGAAAAGCATGTTCCTCACAGTCTGCATTTGCTTTTCACATTAGTTTTTATTCTGTCATTTATCCCATAGACTAGTTTACAGATTTGAACAAAAATATATTAAAATGTGTACTCTTCTGGTAGTTACATAATTCCTTGACATCTGATTTCTTTCCCAGTGTTTGAATTTACAACCATCATTGTGAAATATTAGTCTCAAAAACAGTTTACAATGTCCTGGTATAAATTATTCAGAAAAAACCCTGTGTTCCAATTAATTTAATCAGACATTATCATGTAGAGGGTGAATGGAATAATAACATGATGTAAGATGAAACAGTCTGAAAACTATACTGCGTTAGAAATTGCACCACATTAGTGGGTTTTTTTCCCTGGAGTCCAGATAAGGAAATAGAAGTAGAATTTTCTGTGCATTTAAAATGTTTTCATGTGGGGAATGATATTAATGCTTTCTCACTACTTCTTTAATTCTGGGCTTTATTTTTTATATCGTGTACCTGGACTTACTGTTGTGCTTAGTTTTTACTTTCAGTGATGTCAGCTGGACAAAGATTTTTCTCATCCTCTTCGTGTGCCAAGTTTAATCTGCTGCTTGTGCGAGAAGGTACTTCATGAAATAATAATCTTTCACTGTAAAGGAATTTGTTACTGTAAGATGTGTGCAAGCATATACATAAGAAAATTTTAGGACACTGCCTTCTGTGGCATGCTGCTCAGCAGAGTAGAGCATATTCTGCCATTCCAAATGAGAAATCTCTGTCATCCAGCTTCTTGCCAAGAGAAAATTACTCAGGTCTCAAATGTGATGTCCTCCATCCTCTTCTTTCACTTTTCAAATAATCAGGAAAAGGACCTGGGATCACATTATTCTTTGTGAAGGAAAGGAAAAACCATATCTTTAACTGTTGACAAGTATGTTCCTCTCTGTCTCATCTTACAAGCAGATAACACAGCTCATGGTCTGTTCTGCTTGTATGACTTCGTTTCTTGGCATTGTAAACCTTAAGTCTTGGATTTATATTCTCCTCTTCTGCCTGAAGCCCACTAACCTCAGTTTATGTGTTAAAGTGCTCCAGGGATCTGTTCACTTAGCTGGAATTAATGTTCAGATGATACTTTATTTGACCATCTCTTAACACGTTCTGCAAGTTGTTCTGCAGGTCCTTCTGGAAGTCTGCAGCTGTGCATATGAATAGGCTATAGTTAATAACACTATTTACAGCAAGCCCAAGTCTGATGTTCTTTTCTTGTTCATTAGAGTTTCCAGCCTTCAAATAAGTTCGACAAAATAATTGGATTGCACCCTTATCCACTAAATACAGTACATTTACTTTTTCACTGATTAATTTAGCAATTTAATTTAAAATTGCCTAGACAAATTTAAATCCTTAGTTTCAGGAAAGAGATACAACTAAGTATAAAGAAATATAAATAAGCTATCTGATAGACTGGTTAAATTTCAACAAAATTGGTAAGGATAATATTCTAGATTATATGAAAATACATAAACTTTATATTCTTTTGTCTGTGGACTGTTATGCACACAATGTCCTGCTAGGGATCAACATAACAGCCCTTGTTGCTCCTTCAAACTACCCAGCAAGCCTTTCAGAATGCTTGAGAATGCTTTCAGAATGGTCCAAGTCAGCAATGGTTAGGACTCAAATTACTTCAATTTTCTTTAATCTCTAACAGGGTTTTCAGTGAATTAAGAACAACTTGGGCTAAGATCACAGTCACACTTAATTGTGACTTTCTGAATCTGGTGGTGACTGGATCATGGTGGGGGAATGTGATTACAGGTGTTGCCAGGATCAGACACATAAAAGTACTAAGTACTCTGAAGAAGAAAACAGCAATTCAGAATAGTGCTGGCAAATTCATAGGAATCACTCATACTCATCAGGCTGAAACGGGATCTGCTTTTCTTTAGGAAGCAGAAATGTAACGTACGATGTGCCCCTGGCAAGGTGCCTCATACAAGATCATTGCCCCTATTTACTGAAAGAAGTTCTAAAGTACTTACAACTTAGCAGGCATGGTACAAAATGTACAATGAGATTATATCCAGCTTTTCCTTGGAAGAGCTGCCCTGCCCTGTAAGAAAGCATGTTTTAGACACCTTCACAACTTGGGGAATTGAAGAGTCTCACTTGAAAACCATGTTTGTACAGAGACAAGTGGAGGCATCTAGACAGTCTTTCCTAAGTGCCTAAGTTCCTGAGAGAGCATCTGGTTGGGCATGTTGTAATTGCTGCTGGTTGTTTCAAAAGCCTTTGCATGAAAGAGATGGCTTTGTTTTCTAATTATCTATGTAGCCCATTTAAAAATCTTTTAGTGACCTTTCAGCATAGGATTCTGCAACATCACAAAGCACAAGTCTTAGCTATTTAAGATCCAGACAATACATAGTTGGGAAAATACAGATATTGCATGTCTGTCAAATTAAATCATTTGCTGTTAAATTCAGTGTTGGTAAAGGAATCCCAGTTTGTGTTGAAAGCACAGAGACCTTTCATCTTTGGCTTCTAATAAGAAAAGGCTGTGTATGTTTAAAGGTAAAACAAAAAAAAAAATTCCAACCAAACCTTCCCCTGCTTAACTGAGGATCACTTAAGGCATTTAATTAATATGATCTCTGAAAGCCACTAAAATGTTGAAGAACAAGCAGCTAGCTTGCAGTAATTTTAGCTGTTAAAATCTAGTGGCATTGAAACTGTATAGGTTGCTATAAATACAGTTTTAGTGGTTTGAACAGATCTTCTTTGTCTATAATTGCATTTTCATTTAAATGTATATATTTTAGGAATAGATAAGGATTTCTTCTCTCAGCGTGGTATAAAAAGATACTAGCATATTTTCAATAACTTCATTTGCTTCTTTGAGCACTTTATAATCTATTGTTGAATCTTAAAAGCAGAGAACTGCTATTTTTTTTTCTTTTCCCTTATCTGAAACCACATATTTGATTGTAATGTGAATCATAATTGCTAATACCAATTTAAAACTGGGCTGCTGAAACAAGCAGAACCAGAGATCAAAGGACTATCTGCACTGTGTTCAATAAATACAGCATGTTGCTTTATGGATGCAGCACTGACTTGGGATATGACTGTAGTGACTCAGATAATGTTGTGTCTTTTCTATCATGTAACTTAAACCATCCATCTCTTGTGGTATAGAATAAAAGACATCTTTGTTTCCTTTTTCATTAATGAACTAACTGCAGATATAGACTCTGTAAGATGATAATTCACAGAATTTATCTGAAACAATTAGCATAATGTTGTGCAATTGCTCTAAAACTGACTTACTGAATTAGTAATTAAGAAATCTCCATTTATCCGAGGTTCTCTACACAGTCCAGTGAAGAACTGCCATTTTTTCAGAGCTCTCTTCATTTTCTCTCTAGTGTCTAAGGTTTAATTAAACCTTTGCCTCTAGAAGAAAATAAAATTATTTCTGATACAGGTTTAACAAACGTGCATCTTTAATGATTTTGTTCTGCAGTTGAAATTGGAATTGATTGAATGTGTGTATCCATACATAAGATCAATATTTTTAAAAGTGCTGAATATAAAATGTTTATCACAATCTTCTTTGAACCTTGGAAAAGGGATCTTTTCGCTCTTTGTTTTAATGCTTTTTGAAAAGAATAAAAAGGAAAAATGGTAACATATATAGCAAAATTGACTCAAACTGTGAGCAAAGGAATGAAATAATTTTACATCACTTTTTCCATATGCGTAATAAATTACACAGAATATTTAACTGTGATTAATAAAACCACTCTGTAGGTAATTTAACTATCACAAATTTACAAATGCAAAGCAAATGTGAATTCAAGATATCATGATATGATCTCCTGCTTCAGTCTTGGACCTGGAGTTACAACCTTTACCACTGACGCACTACCCACACAGCAGATATTGCGCTGCATTGCATTGGTGGGGTGCCAAATTTCTACCTCTCTTCCTCTCACATCCTATCTTCATAAACCAGCAGTGTTCCACAAGATGTAATCCATGCCGTATGGCTTACTGCAGTCTCTTTTTGAAGTGGTGTGGATTGTCTGTCCTCCTTCTCCCATTTGTTTGAAATTAAATGCAGGAAGAATTGTTTAGCTGTGTGCTACATCCAGATTCTCACACTGTGGCCTCAGAGTAGCAAATGATGGAAACCTTTTTGGTGGTCGACATAATGAGTCAGCTGGTGGGCAGGCTGCAGTTTTGGGAAGAGGAAGGAAGTGCTGTGCAGGTCACAAGACTGTGACCCTTGTGGCTCTTTGGCTTAGCCATGAACGGGGTCATTTTGTGGGCCAGGAGCATATTTTTGAATGAAGAGCTTTATTGAAATACCGATTGTGTTTCTGGGTGTCATCTTCATTTTTTTTTTGTGATGCTTTAGCTGTGTGCCTGCTCTGCTGTTCTGCTGCTGAGTGCCTACACATGTGGTGAACGTGTCTTCCCAAACTCCCCCAGCTGGTTTGGGCTGGGGAGTGCTGACTCTGCAAGGCCAGGTCCTGGGGAAGGGCAGTTCGAGGTTGGGAGCTTTCACTGTGTGTTTCCAAAGAGATTGTTCATCTTCAGTTGACCACTTGATGTAATCCATGCAGTGCTAGCATTATGAGTGAGGTACATTTATTTTGACTACAAATTTTAAGTAACTGCTCTCTGAGTTCAAAGTGACCTATAAAGAGTTGCTTCTCCTACCCACTTCCAATTTATGCATTAAAGTAACTCCAAAGAAACTGAATGTATCAACTGCTATTCTTTTTGGACGTCTCATTCACAAGCAAAACCATGGAGGGACTACTGAAAGGCTGCTATAAGCTTGTCTGACAGAATTTAGCCTAGAATTGGTCAGTGTCCAGGTCAGGTGATAAGATGCCTGTGTATCAAAGTTAATGGTTAAAAAAGAGATAACACTCATGGCTTCCTGAGTTCTCCATCAAAATGCTTCTAGTCCTTCCTCAAGCAGTCCCCATGAGTGGCAGTGAAATGCCTGCTGTTAAGTTCTCTCTTCCTACTTTTCAGCAACCTCAGGGGTGAACTGTTAAGACAACTTAGACTCAGGCACCAATACCATGTCAGTGAGACAGGTCTACATATTCTTTCTTCCTCACCATATATGTCAACAGCAATAGGACCAAGATTGTATTGGTCTGGTGCTTAGATGAGATCAGTTCACAAATGAAGAACAGATAGATGAAGGTGAACTTGACAGAGGACAGTTCTAGTGGGACAGAAGGACATGCTGAGAAACCCACAAACCTGGTACTTCTGTCTTCTACTGAAGATATGTATCCTGTACTGGTAAATTTTATTTAGTTGTATTTAAGGTATTGAGCCTTCTTTACTGCTTTTGTATTTTATGGGCCTATGCTATCTAAAAACACAGAATGAAAACTTTTCAGTCTGTAGGTATTCTTTTCTTGTACGATGGACCACCTTCTGACAAAGCTGTTGTAGGAGATGTTACTTCTAAAAGTTGGTCCAAGCCTGTAGAAATAAATTGCTCAGCAAATAAACCATTCACTGACCTTTTGTTCCAGAGAAAGACAACCTTCTTTGACCTTACTTTCTCTGCCATAGAGATACAGCACCATGTCCATCTGTAAACACTGTTTCTCCAGAAAAAAAATAAACAAAACTTTTTAGAAGACATTCCAATACATGGTGTTGTCCGCTTGAAATAGATTTTAGGGCAATCAGTACATGACTGTACTGGGAAGTAGTCTGGCATTTGCACTTCCTCATGTAGAGAAGTGTATGTCCATGGTGGTAAACAGCCCAGAGCAGCCCTCCCTGCAAGGGTTCGCACACGGGACCTGTCAAGAAAGAGAAACCCAAGTCACCAGTCCAAGAATGCAAGTTCTGCTCTTGGATGAAGTAATTCCTTTGCCTGGGGATTCTCTTGGATTTCATAGTCCTTGCAGATGCCCAAATATTCATGATGCTAGTAAACATTGGCTTAAGCTTAGTTTGCTGAAAGATATAGTAAGCCAGATCCATGACTCATCCTGATCTGTATATTTTTTTTCTTTCTCTCTTTCTTTTGGTGGAAATTAAGCGGCTTTTTAAAGATTCAGCAAATACCAAATAGCAGCAGCCTGTGTGCTAAGCTCCCATCTCAGTACTGAGCTCCAGTCAGTACTGCTGACTGCAGTAGTTTTCTGCTGACCACAGATTCAAGATCTGATGTTACTACCTTAACTTTAATGCTCTACATGACTCCACTGTCTATTTTTAAATTTACTTGTTCAAAATCTCTACAGTTAGATTGTCTGCCGCTGGACATGTAGGAGACAACTGCCAGAAGAAATGAATATAGATGATGAAGTGGATTCTCCCAAGGAAAAAAAAATCAGACTTCATATCCATTTATTAGAATTTTAACTTTCTCTTCTGCTGGCATCATCCTTGTCCCAACAAATCAGTCATATGAGTGAATGAGGTTATTTCTGTACTTAGTCTCAGGAAAAGGAAAAGGAGGACTCATAGATTTCTATTTTTACATTCATGGGAATGTGTTGGTACAATCATGAGGGGGATCTTAGATTCCAAGGAAAATGTCTTCTAAATCTATTTGTGTTGAAGAAAAAAGGAGCATATGCTGAATCCTCCTTTTTGTTGCTGAAAATTGTCATACAGCTTGACTTGCATACTTTGAGAAACATCTTTGGCTGGAAATACGTGTTCTGCACTGCAGTATTAATATTTTTGTTCACTAAAGCCTGCTTATTCCAAGAAGGCTTGGAAAACTTCGGGAGAAATTTATGCTGTGTAAGATGCTTTGTTTCTGGGTGTGACAGTGCACAAATAATATATATCTGACATACTTGGGTATGGAGTTACATTGTTCTTGGCAATCTAATCAGGAAGATATTTAGTGAATGTTGTCAGAGCTGGGAATGGACCAGAGCATATACTTATAAAACAATAACGTAAGAGCAACTCACTTTTCCTTGAAATTATAATCCATCTGAGTTTCTCAGTAGAATTTTTTTTTTAAAACTATATGTAATATCTGAAATTATATCTAGGAACTCCATTTTTATTAAGGCTTATACAGCTATTTATTCAAGAAGCTGTGTGAAGGATAAAGTGCAATGACTAAATCCAGAAGGTTCATTTGCTCTTTCTTAAGGCATATTTTTTTTCCATTTGCTGTCTCAGTGGTAACACATGCAGTGCACTTTTCAGCATCATTCTTCATTAATTGAACATATTCTCAATAAATAAGTGTATAGACATGTCTTTTGAAACCTGTGACACTGTTTTCAGCTTTTTGCTGTGTCTTACAAGAACGAAAATCTGGTAACTGAAAGTAGATTTGGTACATTTGATTTATTGTCTTGTTTGAAAGTGTATGTGAAAGAGCTTCCCAGTGATGCTCAGAAAGCATAACTCTTCTAAAGATAAAAGAAATTGTTATAATCCTTTCACTGGCTAATTTCTACATGCTATAAATGGATTGCTGTGTATCCAAGGAAAATTGCTCAAGGGTAAAAGAGTTTGTGACTTTTATTTAGTGCATTTTGTGCAGCAGTTCCTAGGCTAGATGGAATGATTAATAAATTACTGGATTAGTAACTTGGAGTGAATCACTTTAGCTATACCTGAATTAGTAAAAAATCATGCAACAACAAAAAAAAGGTTTTAAAGAGAAATTAAATATTTTGAACAGTGCTTTCTGACTTGACTAGCTAATGTACCCTTTTTTAATGGTATAAATCATTTTACTGTGGTTTAGAAGGGGGACACTTGGGATATCATATAGAATTCAAGCATTGTGGAGCACTAGATTTATTAAGATACCACAAGTGATTGTGCTGGAGAAATGCATCCCCTTCTTTCTTTTTCAATGATGTTTTAGTATTGGAATGGTTGTAGTATGCTCCTGCCTACGCTGCTGTGCTGTGACAGCAAGTCTGTAGGATCAGCTCAGTGAAGAGGAACCCACAACCTGTGAAGCTGGGCACTGGGGAGAATGAAGCCAAGTGGAGATGCTCAAGACCCAGTTGCACCACTGTAGTTATAGCCAGTCTGCCCCAGTTTTATTTCCTAAAAGTCCATGGTATTGACAGTATTTCTATGAAGTTGGGAGAACTGAGGTAGATGCTGAAGAAGCAACATGGCAGTCTTGCACCTGGAACATCATGCCGGTTTTAAAGCCTATTTTGATCCTTATTTATTTTTCCTTCCTGAATCAAAGTGTAAAGTTTCTCTGACAAGGGTATAGGTCAAGTGTTTCAAGATTCTTACCAGCTGTGCCTACCTAGAATAGCACTTCTGCCATATTTTCCAGGCAGAACACGAGGCACTCTAGGCTTTATTTTCCTAACTTGGTTTGTGTCCTTTGCACTCATCAGGTTTCCTCTAGGCTTTTAGCCATCTCATCTAAGCTCTTTTGTATGTACAGAATCCTTAACATTTATACAGGCTTGTTGTTTAAGGAGGTTTTGGAGCATGTTTTTGTCAGTAGAAAGCAGACTTTATCATGAACTGTGCTTTTGGTGATACTTGGAGTGAGCAAACAGAGTTCATAGTTCACACAGTTTACTTCTGTGTTCAGCAGTTCCGGCACAGAAACCAAACAGCCGTATCTGTTTAGACTGCCTCTATTCTGCTGAGCCTTTGTAGCCCTGCCAAACTTCTCCACATCACTGAGCCTCCCCATGAAAACCAGAGACCACTTCACTTTGTTAACAGGGCTGAAAGCCACTCTCAGTGTGGGATCTGGGGAGCGAAATTCTTTCAAGAATGAGTTACACTCAACCAGTGAGTCGTCAGAGGAGTAAATCAAAGGGAATATTTGTTTTGACTGGTGCCTGATTTGTTTTTGCCAATATTATGCTCAGTCAGAAAATTTTTAAAAGCCCCTTAATTAAGTGTGATATTTTTATAAGCAAAAAACAGGCAGAAGAATCTGGTTCAGCTTTCACTGTGCCCTCCATGCAGAAACTTTATCATCTGAAACATACTGGCTTATTTCTGTTAAGTCTTATAATGAACAATAATCATGCTTTAAAAATTGGGTGAGAAGATTACAGTTTGTATAATAAAGGGCTTAAGCAGGGGGCAAAAGATCATACTTATATCTAAAAAGTGATCATGGGAACTGCTCTGCTTCTATAAATTGTTTATAAAGAAATAAAAACAAAGCGACAGAAATGTAGATGCCATGATACAAAGTGGGCAACTCAGAATGATTTTAGGGAAAAAAAAACCCTTCTCTTGTTTTTCAGTTTTCTCAGCATTTGAAAGGAACTGTGATGGAATATAACTTTACTTTAGAATTATTAGCAAATATCCTTACAAATAACCACTGAGGAAACTTCACCTCATCCCAAAGCTTCTTTTAGCAGGTTGTGCTTGTAAAGCTACTTAAGGAGACTTAAGGAAAGAGAATAGGAATGAACTGTATTTCAACATTGTTAAAGTTATTACAAATTGGGCTGATACAGTAGATGTTATTAGCTCAGAATTCTCACTGTTGAGCTACAAGTCATTAATTCTTTGATTACGAACTTCAGAAACATTCAATTGAACTAGTTAAATAGGCTATGTAATGACAAGTGAAATTTACGAGGAATTGCCACTGTATAATCTTTGCTAAAGAGATTTCAGGAGATAAAGCAGGTAGATGTCTTTGTAATTTTATCATTAATATCAGATTAGTTGTACATATGATGACCTGGAAACATACCTAATCAATATTAAGGAGTAGCATTCAGCTAAATTATAGTGTTTATAACTGGAAAATATTAATACTGTGATTCCTGCAGGATTCAAAGTAGGTTTAAACACCATAGCTTTATTAGATGGGGTAAAATGTTCTTGAGAGAACATTTGAAAATTTGATATTTATCCAACAGCAGGTCTGAAGGAGAGGATGGGAAGAATCTGCAAGTTAAAGATGTGATGGATGCCAGCTCTGACTCTAGACATAAGATATAAATGTATCTATGTGAAATTACCATGTTCTCTCATTCAAAATCGTGTCTTTTGGAAATACACTTGGCAATGAGTATTTTTTAGCTTATGCAAATTTTTATCAGAACAGAAAATTCTTTGAACAGGGCTCATAGGTGACACACACTGCCGCTTTATTTGCCTGTTCATTATGATAAACGTTTATAGTGTGTTAGTTGCAGCAGCAAATAACAAAAGAGCTTTGTACTCATTGCTACTTCAAAATCAAGTGTGGGGACCAAAACCTCTTTGCATTTGCTGGATCAGGCACTTGGACTCATTTTTTTGGAGAAAGTATTTTTTCTGAAAGTGGTCCTGTTACCTTGGGCAACTTTCAATCTTATTAACAGTCAGAAGTTAGTTGCATTTTAACCAGTACAGTAAGTTTCATCACACTGAATGTTGATGGTGACACCACCTGTGACCTTGACTGTTCTGTTCTTTCCTCTGCCACACTAGCTGCAGCTGTGACACAGCACTGCCTGCAGCATTTTGTCATCCTTGTCAGTTTTTAGGTTCAGGTCACTGAGCACCTTGCAATAAGGGCTGGTAGTCTGAAACTGATTAGATGTTCTAGAGAAATGTATGAAATGGGTTTATTGCTTTGACTTTAGTCCATGTTGCTGAAAAGGTACCATTTGTGCTGGTAGTAGGGCAGAATTTCACAGGCACTGAAAGGTCTAGGTACGTTTTGTTAATCTTGAAATTCAGATACAATGATGAAGTTACCCCCTGTGGGAATATTTGGTATTTGCCAAACTTACAGTTCAATAATAAGAAAAGGAGACTGAGCTGTGTTCTCTCTAGAACAAAGAATATGATTGGCCTCCTAATTTTGCTATATTCAGATAGCTGTCATTGTGTCCATAGTATTCCAGGTTTTCAGGAGACTTAAACAGAATAACAGGGTAGTTACTCTACCAAAGATTTTACAGCTGAAACCAGGGATGCGAGAAGTGGATGACACATAGGGAGCAATTAAAATACTGCTTTGTAAAAAGTTTAGAAGTACAGATTTTAAAATAAAAGTTCCAGAAGTTCAGAGCAAGTACAGAAAGCTGTTTGACAAAGTGGGGGAAGCTGAGGGATTAAACTCACTAAGAGGATTTTGAGGCATGGGGAGTGACATGGTTGGGCAGTAGAAAGAGAAATCCTTTACTCTGTCGTGTTTAACTGTGGAATTAGGATTGTCAGAAAAAAGGAGGTTACAAAGAGGAGGTAATGAAAAGGATGGAGGGAGGTGTGAATCACGGTATGTGCACAGGGAATTAAAACAAGAATGACTTCACTGGATAGCAAGGGACAGAAGACCCAAGTTTCTAAAATCCTGACAGAGAGAGAGAGAAATGAGAAATGTCAGATAATAAATTTGACAATCTCTAACTATTCAGCTCTTGTAAAATGGAAGTCTGTTCTCAAAGCTGGCATTCCTTGCAGGCTGCTCTGGGTCCTAGAGGTGTCTGCCAGCTGGCCTTCTCATATGCTCACAAACTCTCCTCTTCAGATATTTTGTTCTTGATGGTTGCATCTTGATTTAAATTCTCCAAATGTAGTATTTTTGCAGCCATTTCTATGACTAATATTTTCAAGAAAAGGTAGTTCCTTTCTATCACTTCTTTTTCCAGAGGTTTTCTGAAATAGAATTGCCTTGAGCTGCCACACCACCACATAATAAAATTGCAAGGATTTTTTGCTGTTTATGTATCTTAGATGGGACTTCATCTGGAAGTCCATCTTTTGCTTTCAATTTTCAGTCCTGCAAAGGAATAGTATTGATCACTTTAAAGGAATTCAGTGGAAAGAACATGAAATGTAGGCACAGGATGGGGAATGACAGGAAAGAGTGATTGTAGAATAATTATGTGTTTCTGTAAGTGGGTTGGTGGGAGAGGAGGACAAATGACTGCACATACCATGAATAATTGCTAGGGATAATCTAAGCAGGGAATATTAGATAGAATATCATGAAAACATTCCTGACCATGACATTTAGCTGTCTACAGAATAGCTGACCACTTAGCTCCCTGAGTTTCCTTGGTTTATATTTAAATATTTCAAATACTGCAAAATACTGACAAAGAGAAAAGTTTGCTGTCATATTGCATCTCTTCTGCCTGTAGTTTTTAGTCTGTTTTTGTTAGTTCCACTAGCTTATTAAATGAAATTCCACTTTAAAAGGCAGAACAAATTCCAATGTATGCAAAAGTTACCTTTGCTCAGCTGTCTTGTTACTGGAAAGGCCTTGAGACATGTCCAGTCCAAACAGAACTGTGGGCTGTCATTATTAAATCTTCAGGCTTGCTGTTAGGAACTGTTGCTTCTTCTCAAAGCTGAATTTTCTTTTTTCCTTACAGCCAATGGTTTTGATTTATCTCCAGTTAGTGAACATCACAGAAGCATGTCAGACCTAGTGAGGGATGTTTTCATTTATTTAGTGTGTGATTGTTTCCATGGCCTGGAAAGTTTGGGAGAAAAGCACAAAAGAGGAACAAATTAGTTTCTAAAAGATCTGCATATGCAGGCTGTAAAAGAGTGATGATTTTCATTTGATAATTGCCCATTTATGTAGCAGATAGTGAATGAGGCAAAGGTAGCAGTGGCAGAAGTTACACAGCTGTTGGGAGAAGACTCATTGCAGTTGTCTTTATAAGACACTTCTGAAACGGGCTGAACTTCTGCTGGCCTTGCATTTGCAGCTGTGTACATCTTTGATGCTGCTTTGGTATTCAAAATGTGTAGTTTAGTGTGTTTTTCTCTTGCTCATCCAATCCTTTGATCACTTCTGTTTTGATGGTAATTGAAACTGGCCTGGACCCTTTACAGCAGTTCTCTGGAGATGATGACTTCCACGTTCTGAAATAATCCATCTTTTCCCAATATATATTTTAGGAACCTGCTTTTAGAGCTCCTTCAGATGCTTCATGGTGTAGTAAAATCTAACTCCCAAGACAAGGTATTCTGCCTTTTAGGACAACGTTAACAGTGACTTATCCAAGATGGATACATTTTGCTGAATTATGTGAAAACTACAACAAAATTCTTTTAAAGACACTTTGTCCAACTTGGGGATAAATGGGGATCTGGTTATATTCACATCTAAACCTCTCATGAAAAAGAAAGATTAATTGATTATCTGCTGTCTGAGAAGTGTTACATCATGACGATACTGAAAATTTGAGGGCATTTGCTAGACATTGGGCCTAATTGCTGGCTATTTATGTGGGAAGTTAATGCATGAAATACATTATATAAACCAAAACAAATAATATATACTGTAAATATTGCTTGTTTCAGAAGGATGCAGCCAGACTAATCAAAACTATATTTAAATTGCATTAGCTGTGTTTACACTAGATCCAACAAATTGTTACTTGGCTGCTGTAGAGAAGGCTTATATGCAGCTTCAAACGCTTTCACACAGGGTCAGTTTCCTTGTGTCTCCCTTCTGTGCAAGCCATGAGTAAAAAAGCTGTCTCCTTCTCTGCTTTCCTGCTCTGTTGATATGAATGCTATTACTTGCACCGATGTCCTGAATGCATTATACACTAGTTGTGTTATATATTTCCTGTCATAAAGTTTAAGGGGCTCCCACCTTCAGCCATGCTAGTCCAAAGAAAAATGCCTGAGATTACTGTACATCTTTTGCTCAAATTTTATTTTTGTAATCTGTTAGCACTGTCCCCTGCTGCCTTTGTACTTTTATTTGTTTATTTTTAAAAGGCTGTCAAAATTTGCATTTTCTTTTTTTGCTGTAGCAGATGTTATTTAACATGTCACATATCACACAATTTAGGTGTGTGGCTAGTGCTCAGTTGCTACACATACTCTGTGAGATGTATACTTCCAGCAAGCACTGGGAGAGGAGGAATTTCCAACCAAACCACCAGGCATACACAATGGTTTCTTTGTGCCAATGTTTAACATGTTCCAACTAATAAAGCTAACTAGTACTTTCATTTATAAAGGGTACACTGCCAAAGCCCCTGACACAAAAAAATGGATTTTTTTTTCTAAGTAAATATATACAAATATTAAAAAAAAAAAATCAACCCAGTTAATAGAATGTGACCCTTGCAGAAAAAAACCCCAAACATCAGACCACGTTCTTTGTTTATTGACTTTCTGCCCACAGAATATTGCTTGAAGTTATTCTCTGTAGAGACTCACGTTTCTCTGGCAAAACTTGCAGTCTATTGTGGTAAGCATCTGCATTTTGATGGGGAAGAGCATTTTGGGAATTAAACTCCATACTGCACCAAACTAGTGTAACATGCAAACAGTGCTATTTAATCAGCAATTGATTTTGTGCTGTCATAGGATGAAGAAGGGAAAATACAGAGGTGCTGGACATGTCACTAAACACCATGGAAGTTATTGAGGTTGGGATGAATTCTGAGAAACTAAGTGAAATTAAATAATCCTTGGTTGTAGGTTAAAAAAAAAAAAAAACCTAAAACCAAACCAACAAACAAAAATCCCCCAACAAAACCACACATAACCAACCACTCCCCGCATCCCTCAGAATATAGTCCAGACCCTGCAGATTACCTGGAAGGGAGAACTGGCTCACATACTAATTTCTTTAGAAGTCATATGTTGTCTGGATTAAAAACATCTGTGTTCAAAAGGTCTTTTGCTCCTATCTCTAAACAAAATAGAGGTATATGTTCACTAGAATTTCAACCACTGGTCATATGGTCACTGTTAAACACTCCTGATGTGATAGTAACATACTTAGTAATTTCCCTTCTTTTGAGACCTTTGGAAAAGCAGTTTTCTTCTGTGGCTGATCGGCATGAAGAAAATACCTTTAAAATGTATAATAGTCTGGAGTCAAGAAATATGTTTTAGCATCTATTAAACTGTGTGTTTATGAAAAGTTGTATATAATGTCCTTGATTGGGGGAAGGGAAACACTGCAAAAACAAAATGCAGAATCATTGAAGGTGAATTCTTCATTTTCCTTTATCACATTTGCTATTACTAGCCTAGATAATACCACCATCAATATTTCCCCTCAAGTATAGGAAAACTTCTCTGGTTTTGGTATGATTCTGGGTTCCACAATGTTACTTCAGAAAAGAAATTTGCTATAAAGGTCATGTGAAATGACCTTTCATTTGTAACACTCTATTGTATTTTGTATGTGCATGTACTTTCTCATATTGAAAAATGTGCATCTCATTTTATATATAGGTTGTTGTTGATTTAAGTCTTTCATGATCTGAGATAAGATTCTGAAAACTAAAAGTTTAATAACTTGTGGGACATTTAAGGGTAATTGAAATGTTACATTTTCTGGTTAGAATGCATGCACATCATGCCTGAAGACGTATGGCGTATTATGAAGTTCTAAATATGAACAGTGCTTTATGAAGTGTTTTCTGCTTTTCTTCTCTGTGTCCTCCATGGTGGTCAAGTTGTCAATAAATGGGTTCTTTGGTTGAATAAACTGCGAGGAAATTGGAGCTGAATATTGGAGAGGCAGAAGAAAAGACTGAAATTGAATGATGGAGTATTCTTCCTGGAATGTGTTATAATTCCTGCATTTTTACTATCTCAAGTTGCCAGTTTAGGTTGCCCTCTCCTCTCTGTCCTTACTATGATTATTCATTTTCCTGTCTTTCAGACAAAGTTAGTCTGATTCAGCCTGAGATGAGCAGTGGGAGAGGAAAAGAACATCTGAGGAAAGATTTTGATTTGCTTGGTATCCAAAGTGATCCACCAAAGAAGACTGACCCCTCACACCTGTCAGCTGTGCCAGGGTCCAGATTCCACCCTAAAGTTTAAAAAATGGGAATGGGAAAGATGGGAGGGAAATTTTAGTTACAGCCAGGTCTTTGGGGCTTTTGGAAACCATTATGTACATACAGGTTGTACTAGTTTGAAAACAAACCAGTGGGAGGCACCAAGTCAGAATAACAATTTAATAGGGAAATTTAAAAAAAAAAAAAAAAAGCAGAAAACACTGGGTTAAACTGACAGAGTCAGGATACAACCTGACACTCTGTTAGCCAGGATGGTGGCAGCAGTCTGATAAAATGGTGGCTGCAGTCCTCCTGAAGTGATGGATGTGGTTCTGTCAAAGCAGTGATCCTGTAGGAAGGGGCTGCTCTTCTTCAGAAGGTCCAGTGGTGGCTATGTAGCTCCTGTCCTCTGGGAATCCAATGGAAAAGGGTGTCTGTGGTGTTTGGAATCTCAGATTATATCCAGGATGGAATGCTTGGTTCCTCCTCCTGGGTGGAGCATCTCACAATGGGATGATGAGTCATGAGGCAAGGTGTTGATGGGCTCATTAACAGAAGATAGTCTGGAGGGAGGAGGCAAGGAACCACTGCCCCACCTGGTTTCAACAGCTCATGAGGATGGTAATAGAATGCACTGCAACCCAGGACACAGGTGCAACTGATGATCAAGATGATCTGAAGAGCTAGCAAAGGAAGGTCTCCAAATGCTGAAATGCCAGCTATGGTAAGGGTGGTGTGTGGGAATGCCAAGATAACCTGGTGATGGAAACTCATTGGCATTTTCTAGTGCAACTTTTGTTATTACACAAAAAGTCTGTTTAACACCCACCCTTTGCCAGTCCAGTTCCTGTTCAATGTACCTTGAGCTTTTACTGTGCTTTGTCGTTCTTTCCAGAGGAAACTCAGGTCTCTCATAACCACTTTAAACAGCTGTTGCTGTTCTGCAACAGCTTTTATAGTCTGGTTTTCCATCCTAGTTTTGCTTCTCAGTGTCTCCTTGGGATAATTTGAAGATATTGTGTCCTTAGTACAAGAATCTGCTGTAGCTCAGGAAAGATCACTGTTGTGGCGATCTAGCACACGTTTGTATATGTTCACATGTGTACTCATTTGTACTTTCACTGGTGACATGCACAGACCAAAGACTGTGTTACAACAACACCAGCTAATATCTGTTCCCAGGGAGCAGTTTATATCAATTTCTTCACCTCAAACCTATGCTGTTTTGATGATATAGGCAACAAGTCATATTCTATTACACTTGAATTCGAGTCAACCCTTTCCACAGAATCGTGGAAACTTTTTATCTGCAGCTTTCTCTTTACCTCATTTAACTTCTTTACTGTTTCTACGAACTTCTTTCCTTGTGTATTTATAAAAAAATTAAATATTAGTTAGCTATTTTTGAAAAGCATCTTTATTGGAACATGAAGAATAAATGAATCAGTTGTGGAATAGGAAGTGTAAGGTTTGTTAACTCGCAAAGTTTGTAGGCAAAGTCCTAGAAATATTTCAGTTCTGTGTCTATTTTCCTTATGTGTGACTCTGCTGCAATTATAATGGTGTAATTAGGATAGATTAGTATTGAATGTCCTGCGGCTGGGAAGAGCAGAAGTAAATTACTAGAGTGAGATCTGCAACTACAGTCTGAGTTTTGTGAATGTAGGTACTTTCAGAAAATGAGCATGAAACTTACATGTTTTCGGGATATAGGCATTGCAGAGGACCCGTTTTTTGGAGCAGCTTTTTCCAAGAGGATGTTTGATACATATTTCAGTATGGCAGGAGTAGCAGCCTGCTAGCAGAGTAGTTTTGTCTTTTTTTATTCTTAGTAATAGAACAAGTTAATTTGCATTTTATTTCATTTGTAGAATACAAAATCCAGGTGAACACTTTTGCTTACTCTTGAAGATCAATCAAATAAATGTGCAAGTTTCACGCTTGTTCTGACCTTACCTTGCAATGGACATTTTTTAAAAGCCATAATTAAAATGTCCTCACCTTTGAACAAATTGGTGACTCACATTCCCTTTGGTCTGTCCCTGTCTTATGTGGTTAAAAACTGAACTGTCTGCCTGAAGACTTCAGTCTCTTGAGAAGAATGTGATAGACATAAGAAATGCTGGCCAGCATTCAAGCATACTTTTTTTTTCCAACAGGTATGAAGCATCCAAGAATGGCTTGGAAAGTGAGTAGTAAACTGTGTAAGACACCAGTGGGAGGAGAAAAGTTCAGGGATAACTGCAGATTCCTATCAGTTATTCTGAAATTGTTGTGTTATTAACCCTAATATGAGGGAATAAAAATTGCTGAATGCACTCAAATAGTAAAAAATACAAACCAGATTTTTATGCAGTTATGTCTGATAACAAGGACTGGAGTGGATGCATTAGGAAAATCTTGTTCTTCGTGTCTCCATTTCTCTCTGTGCAATCTTGTCAGAAGTTTATTTAAAGGATAAAATAAGTTTCTTTTAACATTCAACTATTAAAATATTTAAGCAAGTACAGCCCTGATAGAATCTTAACCAAACATGCCTTTCAAGCTTATTAATTCAGAACATATAATCAGTTTTGTGTACTACTGTGATAACCATTGTGTTTAATTTTGAAAGTTAGAGACACAAAACCTAATAAAATTAGAATAGGAGCCTCTGAGAACAGTGCCTGAAGGAGAAATTAAATTCATTTCAACACAAGGAGATATGAAATGAAGTACAAATAGAACAGCAGTAATAATTTTAGTATGACACAAGGTTTCATTAAAACTCCAACAACCATTATTGCATTCAGTGTCAGGGTTGTGGAGACTGAATGTAGGATCTTTTTGATACTTATCTTAGAGGACAGAATAATGTCTAGTAGCAGTCAGTGGTGCTTGCCATCTGGTTAGCCAGTGCTATGTAGATGTCAGAGTTCCTGTGAACACATTGCTCTGTTGTGTGTGAAACTGGGGAGTGCAGGGATAGTTAAGTAAATAAGTTATTTCAGCTTGCAGCCGTAGGAAGCGACACTAGAGGGAGGTGACATTGGCAATGAGACACACAACCTTTCAGATAAAGGTCAGGGATTTAAGTCTAAGGTGAAGTGACAGGGAGTATTAGTTAGTACTGACAGATTTTGAATGGCCTAGGGTCATAAATTTGCTGTTAAGTCCAAGTAGACAGAAACCTACATCACACAAACCCATCTGTATAACCTGGATCTAGCTGGTGTTTCGGGTGTTTTTCTTTCTGATTTCCTCTCTGTAGCTGGACGTGGGGGGAAAAAAGTCACAAGCTCAAAAGGCTTCTCATGCTATGGAGGACATGAATAAATTTGTGCCTCTGAAAATGTCAGAGATTATACCAACCTGCAGCCATTCTTTCGGCACCTGATAGAGAGAAGGGAAGTGGAGACCATGTACAAAGCACAGCTCTGTTTGATTCCAGAGTGTGACCATAAGGACAGCTCTCCTACTTTTTGGAGGAATGCTGTAATCACTCTACATATTCCTTCTAATGAATACTCAAAATGTTTCGCATAAGCTGAACCAATTACAAGTGAGATAACTTCCATTTTCTGGTGATTTTGGAAAAGGGCAGGACAAGGAACCTGTGTATCTCCTCCCACTCTCCTAGTGCAGTTGACTTGCTTTTTGCATTTCTACAGGGTTTGTCCAGAGCTCTGAGTTATCCATCTGCTTTCCATTCTGTGCAGGGAAAGCACTGGTTTGTGTTTGGCACAGAATGATCAAATCATAGAATCACTTAGGTTGGAAAAACTTTTAAGATCTTTGAGTCCAACTGTTAACCTGGTACTGCCAAGTCCACCACTGAACCATGTCCCTAGGCACCACATCTACATGCCTTTTAAATACCTCTGTGGATGCTGATTCCACCAGATCCCTGGACAGCCTGTTTCAGTGCCTGACAACCCTTTTGGTGAATAAAATTTTCCTACGTCCAATCTAAATCTCTGCTGGCACAAGGCGAGACTATTTCCTCTTGTCCTACTACTTACTACTTGGGAGAAGAGGCCAACCCTCTCCTGGCCACGGCCTCCTTTCAGGCAGTTGTAGAGAGTTATAATGTTCCCTGCCCCCCAGCCTCCTTTTCTCCAGGGTAAACTACCCTAGTTCCTTCAGCTGCTCCTCATAAGACTTGTGCTCCAGACCCTTCACCAGCTCTGTTGCCCTTCTCTGGACACGTCTGTATGTGCATTAAAAGATAGTAACAGGTAGCAGACATACAGAGCCCAGGCAACTCATGCACTTGAAGTGTCTTTCAGCCTTGGAGTAGGCCAAACATCTTGGAGTGCATATTGCCACTCTTTTTTTCCTGCTTTGCCACATCTGTACTTTGCACCAGGTTTACCAAAGTCCCCTGCACTCCAAATGCATTCCAGAGCTTTTGTGTTACTGCTTCCAATAAAGCAAATCTCTTTAAACTTTGAGCAGAAATTCCACCCTGGAAATCATCCTGACAACAGTTGTCTCATCTGGTCTTTTGCACACATTGTTTGAGTTTGAAAATCAGCCTCTTCTCTATCTTGGTGAAAACTTGTGTCAAACATACTCTAAGTTTCACAAGAGTATATAAACAAAGAAATTAAGGACAGCTAAACATGTAGGGTGTGCTATTGCTTTGTATCAAAACTCTGGTGTTTTGAGATACACTAATGGGAATTGAGTAGGGAAATCTGCCCGTGTTACTTGCAAGTACTTAGCTGTGTCTTTGTGAATATGACTTTGGTAGGTACTAGAAATTGTGGACTGAATTATTGTTTGTATAAAGACATACAGTTACAATAATTTCTACATAAGACAGGGGTTTCAAGTCTCTATTTCTTAGTATTTTCCATGAAAGCTGTCATAAATATAAGAATAAACCTTAATCCTCACTGTATCCCCACATAATAAACAGTAGCTTAGTCCCATTTTCCTGACAAAGAGACCAGTACAATATAGTGAACTAATTTGAATGTAGAAATGAGAAATAATAATTTTCTAAGTCCAAGTTTAATCCTCAATAGAAGTGCTGTTTTAATGATCAGAAACAAAAAGAAACTGAAGGGACTAGCATTGGTGAAAGAAGATTTGTAATTTGAAAATTACGTTGATATTTTGAAGACATGTTTCATACAATATATAAAGCAATTATTTTACGGTCAGTGCTAGATAAATTTTTTTTTTTCATGTTGCAAGCCAAGTAATGTCCTGTTTCTGTGCATTCTTGCATCAGTTCATAAAACTATTAGAAAAGAATTGCAAATTATTTAATGAAATATGTTCTGTCAGTGGGCACTACTGAAAAGAGTCTGGCTCCCTCTTCTTTACATCTGCCATCAAGTATTTATACACCTTGATGAGATCCTGAAGCCTTCTCTTCTCCAGTCCCAGCTCTCTGGCCCCTTTGTTGGAAATGATACAATTTAATTTTTTTTTTTAAACTAGCTTTAGTGAGGGATTTGTTCCTCTTTGCCCAGGGGGAAGGGTATTGAAGTTTCTTTTGAAAAGGCTCTGTTCCCTGGGTGAGGCCTGATGATCTTAACATCTCAATGGACTGGGAGTTGCCAGAGGATGCACAAGAAATAAGCAACCATTAACAAACATTACCCTTGAACATCATCCCCTGGTGTGTTGGAGACACCTGGTCTGGGAAAAGATCAATAAGGGAACCTAAGAATGAGGACCAAATTAGCATCGAAGGCGAAGGGATCAATAACCAATAGGAAACCAAATACTAAGAATTGTGAATTTTGGGACCAATGAACATTGAACCAAGGAATTGCTTTGGGTTCACAGTATAAATATGTGGAAAATCTAGTGAAGAAGCATGTGTGATGGAATGATTTTCACTGCACAACCTGAGCAGTGTGTGGATGAAATGATTTCTCTTGCACATCCTGGCCAGAACAACATCCTGGCCAGAATAAAGTAATGCCTTAATTGTCCAACACTGAAAAGATGTTGGAGAGTTTTTGTTCTTCCTGCAGTTTCGGTGACACCTTCATCATGTCTGTGGTCCAGTACAGTCATGTCTTTCTTTTTCTGGGGATCTCCAAGCTGCACAAAGCACCCAGATGTGTCTCAAAAATGTGTAAGGTGTCTCTCCAGTGCTGAGTGGTGAGGAAGGATCACCCTCCTTGGCCTGCAGGCAGCGCTCCGCCTGATGCAGCTCGGGTGCCATTGGCCTTGTTTATGGCACAGGCACACTGCTGGCTCACGGTCAACTAGCCATCCACCAGGACCCTGAGCTCCTTCTCTGCCAAGCTGCTTTGCAGCTGGTCTTCAGCATGATCCTTGAAAACCAGCCAGCACTCCTGGACTCTTTTTTCTCTCCAGCTCTGTCTCCCATAGGATTCTTACAAACAGGTCCTTGAACAGGTTAAACACTACTTTCTCCAAGACCAGAGCCCACATCCTGCCATTTGCCTTACTGCTTCTCAGGATCCTGAGCTCCTCCATCTTATGTTCACAGCAGACCTTCACATTCCCAATCAGTTCTTCCTGTTTTGTAAGTATGACGTCCAACAGAGTATCTCCCTCATGGATTCATTCCACAGTGGGTTCCTGCAATTCTGGGAATGCCTGAAGTTAGTGCTGCATTGAGACATTTATTGTACAGTTTAAAAGGGAAGCCATGTATATGGGAAAGAGAAAATGTTACATGCAGATTAAAAAAATCCAGTAATGAATAATAAGAATCTCAGAAAAAAACCTGTAACAAATAAGAGGATAATCCCAGCAAAATTCTGAGAAAACTTGTGCAGGTGCCAGGAATGTAGGATAAGCTGTAAAAAAAAAAAAAAAAAAAAAAGTTACAGTAATCAAATGAAAGACTAATTGAGTGGTTTAGCATACTAGACAACAAAATCCTTTGGGCAGCAGTGGCAGAAATGGCAAGAACGTGACCTATGTGAGGATTTGTGAAGTAAGAGGGAAGCATCAGAAAAGCCTCTCCCACAGGCTGTGAACACGGGCCTGTGAATTGTGAGAGGAAGAAGTTTTTGCCATCACAGCAGAAAGGCCTGGAGCCACCATGCACTACAGAGTAACAAGGACAAGACATATCACTAGTTCTGATAGGTCATTGTGACTGTAGAAGTGGGACAGTTTTGTGAGAACTGATTACGTGATCAGCACTCCTTTCAATATGTATAATGGTGAGGGACAATGGCGTGATAAGATGCAAAAATTTCATTTCCATTGTGTTAATTTGGTGGTGATGAATAATAAAAGCATCTGGAGGTGTGGCTCACAAGGCAGGCTCACAGCATTTAAAATCCAGTTTGACTTTTGAATGCTGCAGTGATGGCCCAGCAGGGCACATTTTTAAAAAAACGCTTGTGTTATAATGGGTATTAGAAAAAATGCTTTCCTAAGAGTAAACATTGAAACAGCTTGTCCAGAGAGGTTGTGGCATTTCTATTGTAAGAAATTTCATAACTTGACTGGACAAAACTCTAACTAATCAGATATAAGTTGATGCACAGAGGTCCCTTCCAAACTCAAGTATTCTCCAATGCCTGGTGTCTGGTACAGGGACGTAAGTGTTAGTTTTTAAGCCTCCTTTCTTACAGTGCTCTGCTGTTATTACAGCCATGTAAGGGTTGTTTTGACTTGCTTCCATCAGAAGTCTTCTTGGGGGATTTGTAAAGTCAAGTCTGTTTTCTTGAGGACAGTTGAGAGGCAGCTGCTCAGGATGGCTTTCAGGACATTTTAGGTCATCAGAATGCTCTAAAGCAGTGCTAGTGAGGCATGGTTCTGACTTATAAGGGATCCTCTAGTTGATGCCTTAGGTTTTAACTTTTATATTTTTCAAATTCTGTACTGCTTAGTGTGTAACTCTGGAGTTTCCTGTAGCCTGTTAACTTCTGCTCTCTCGTGCTACGTAGACACAACAAAGCCTCTCCGGCTCTGCTCTTCAAGGACACCCAGACCATCACAGGCCCAAAAAGTATAAACCAAAGAGCCTCTAAGGGGGGCAAGCAGAGGGGAACTTACATCATTAAACTGAAGCTTTAATTGGAGAATTAACCCTGATATGAAAATGAACCAAACCTATAAAAGTGTGAAGAACTCGTGACCTGTTGTCCATCTTGGGGTCCATCCTGGCAGTAGCCTCTGGCCCCCAGGGGGTACCTTTGAAGGCCTTTCAAATAAATACCTACTTTTATTCCCTTACTCCTGTCTAGTCTCTGTTTCTAGAGGCCTCTTAAGGCATCATAGTGTTCTTGAAAGGTAACAACATTTGTAATTTTTTTGGAGAAAAGTCTACTATTTTTACAGTTTTAGAAAGGGGAGCTTGCTAGTAATGCCTAGGATCACAGTCTACAAGTAGACTTTGTAAACACTTCAGCAAAAGAAGTAGCATTGGACAATATTTACTTTAGCTGAGATTAATTTTGATATCTGAAAAAAGGAATTTCAAAGATAAAACATTCGGGGATGTTGCTAGATCTGTAATAATGTGGAATCCTGTATGACTCTAAAGTGAAAAATATATAAATATATATACTCTAGATTATAAAAATTATCTACTGTATGTGTAAGGGAACTTTTCCTTTGGTAAGTGTAGAAAAAAGAGAGCTGCTCTCTTCACATCAGCTCAGATGCCATTTCAGCTTTTCTACGGGCTATTGCAAGAGATTCTTTGCTGATCTTTGAACTAGAAAAAAAGCAGCTACCACATCTTCTTAGTGCAAGGGTAAGTGATATTTCAGTGATACCTAGTTTTGTTTAGAGGCAGTTACTGTTATGATTTTTCCTCTTAAAACGTCTAGAAGTGGGTTGAAATACATAAACTAAATTCCTTATTTTCAAAATAAAGTATTATGAAGAGTGATATTTCTGAAATGTTATAGCTCAGGAAATAGGAAATAAAAGATGCTGCAGAATTTAAATATGGAAATGCTAAGTCTTGAAATCCAACATTTAATATGAAAATGGTAGTAATTTCAATACTTGGTTATCTTTTGAATGCTCATATAGTTTCTATGTCGTTACCTTTACTACAATTCCCTTATCAGTAATAATTTATTTTCAGACTAATTTTCTCCTTCACTGTCATACATGCTATAAATGATATCAACTCATGCTATTAACTACTGAGTGGTTTTGAGATTCACTTCAAACAGGGAGGTTTGATTGCAATAGTTCTTTCCAAGTACATATTAGTTTCAATCACTTCTACAAAGTAGAGATTCAACTTTAAAGAGCTGACTGTATGTTGTGACACAGGGGCTCTCTGAAGGTTAATCAGCTTTCTAGCAATAATAGGGTTGGATTCTTGTGTGACTAAGTGAGTCACTTCTGTTTCATGTGCAGATCTATCATTTAATCAGAAGCCTGGAAGTTAAGACTTACTATGCTGCATATTAAGTAGAAAAGACAGTTGTTGTTTTAATAATTTTTTTTCTTTCTGAACTTCACTGTATCTTTAGGACTGTAAATTAGTTGAGACAGCTAGACTGATTTTTTAAGAACCATTCCTAATGTGTGTAAAATCTAATAAAAGGAGCTGTACAGTGAAGTCATATTATTTGGACACCAAAGCTAAAAACTAATTTGAAGAAATATCTTTATATATACAAAACAAAATCCACTAAATGTGGTAATGTTCCTGATTTACATGTAGGGCATGATTTAATCCAATTGCAGTTTAACTGGGGGCAGTTAGTGTTTTCTTAAAGGCAAGTACAAAACCACACGAATCTTTTTTAACATATTTATAGCCCAAAACAAATATTTGGAGAATGGCCAGAGTAGACTGTCACAAAGAGTTTTAACCACGTAAGTTGTTTTTACAACTGAGTATCTCTGATATAGTTCTGTGCTTGAATTTAGCTGTTGAAGTTGATAAAATTACACACAATAGAGTAGGCTTGTGTTTAAACATTACTGGACAAAGTATTTTTCTTCTGGTAGCAATGCCCCACACACCTTAAAATACAGGAGAGTTTATATTTAAATATATACGTTATATGTATATATCTTACCTTGCATGTTAGTCTAACTCTAATCCCATGCCATACAGTACTATGTTACAGTGCTCAGTACTCTGTGTTGCTGATGGGCACTCAGCTTTGTCATCTTGTCTTCCTCAAATGTTGAAATGCTGAGCTTGAATAATGGTAGTGTATACAAAACACAGTGTCCCAGCAAGAACCGTTTAAATAGTTATCTTTATAATGCAGTGCTTGAGTAGTTTTCTTCAAGTATTTATCCTGCTGTTGGAAGAGCTGGGTTGGATTCCAGAAAAGAAGATGATGTGTGATGTGTTTGCTGCAGTCAGTGTGGTGCTACAGCACACAGGATTACAAGTTCAGATTGTTTAGGTTTCGTAAGGCCTTTGATGGAAAAGCCAAGGGACTGATTTACAGAATCTGGCTAAATGATACAAATTAAATAACTATTATAAATATTTTAAAACTTGAGGAATGTTGGTTTCCATACAGGAATGACATTCTGCCTGGACATGAAGTATCAAGTAGGAAGAGTTGGCAACTTGTAATTTGCATTTGTTTTACTGTGTGGCTTGAAGAGAGAAAGGTTTGAGGTGGAGTAGGAAGAGAATGAGTCAGGGCAAAAAAAGCCAACTGCACACCACCACTTTATTCTATTAAGATGATAGAAGTTTTTCCTAAGAAGGGGGAAAGGAAATCTAGTCTGCAGATTAAAAAGTGCTTTAAGGAAGGATGCTGTGCCAGCTTTGCTATGCGGGTGAGGAGTAGAAATGCATATTGCTTGGTGTTGCCATTTTCCCAAATACATTTGCAAGCTACTACTGTGGACGATGCTAATACATCCTAAAACTGCCATGCCATATATACTACTCTATATTTGCAAATCTGTGTATACGAAGACTTTATTTAATCATAGTTTTGAAAGCAAGTTAGGCATGATGGGCTTCAATTTAATCCTGCCAGCTGTTTTATTTGCCCACTAGTTAGGTACATGATATGCTGCCTTTCTTTTTTCCTTTATTCTCATGCTGTTAAAACAGTGAAATTAAGAAAATCTTTAAGTCCTTATAAACTGAAGCCATCTGGCTGTTCATAGCTGTAATGCTATCCAAATGTGTAAATTACTAAAAATGTACTCCCCCTTATGCTTAGGAGAACAGGCCTGAATTTGGTGCTGCTTTCCTCAGTCTGAGAAGCTGGGATTAGGTTTTTTAGTCATGGCTCATTTAGTGCTATAAATTTTGTTGGGACTGGAGAGACTAGGATATTGTGAAGTGAGAGAGTGTTTGTGAGAATAAAAAGATTAATGAGTATCCAAGGAACGAGAGAAATTATAGGCAACTTTTTAATTGGATTGAATAGGGGATCCTAATTCTTATCTGACTTCTGTTTTCCTCTGATTTTGGTCCAAACACAAATCAACTTTATATGCTGTTTATACACATGTAAGGTAAGTATTGCACAAATAACCCTGCACTGGCAGGGGATTCATGCAAGGAAAATATCCAGTTAAATAATACAAGACCTTGTTGTGGTACTTAGAGTTTCAGATGAACTTACTTAGAAGCAAACTGGAGAAAGTGAACCACAAAAATTTGAACAGAAATGCTTTTCATGAGTTTCCAGGTAATTGTGAACTGGATGGGAACACTGTAAACCTGTGTTGCCTGAGGAAACAACCAACTTCTAGCATTATTTGACTGAAAATGTGCATGAAGAGTTGAAAAGAACTTGAGTTACAGTCTAGAGGACTTCACTGTTTAAGCTTGATGTTTTGGCATACAGATGCTTGGAGTTTGAATGTGTCATGACTAAAGATGCTTAATCTGGTTCTAATATCCTGTTTAGTTCTTGGTCATATCCCATGCAGCACTGCAGGCTGGGGACAGAGTGGCTGGACAGTGGCCAGGCAGGAAGGAACCTGGGGGTACTGACTGACAACAGGCTGAACATGAGCCAGTGTGTGCTCAGGTGGCCAAGAAGGCCAGTGGCATCCTGGCCTGTATCAGCAATGGTGTGACCAGCAGGACCAGGGCAGTAATTTTTCTGCTGTATAGGCCGCACCTTGACTGCTGTGTCCAGTTCTGGGCCCCTCAATTTAGGAAGGATGGCAAGATGCTGTAGCATGTTCAGAGAACAGCAACAAGGCTGGTGAAGGGTCTGGAGGACAAGTTCCATGAGGAGTGGCTAGGGGTGTTTATCCTGGAGAAAAGGAGGCTCAAGGGAGACCTTATCACTCTCTACAACTGCCTGAAAGGAGGTTGTAGCCAGGGGAGGATCTGTCTCTTCTCCCAGGCAACTAGCGACAGGACAAGAGGACATGGTCTTAAGCTGCACCAGGGGATGTTTAGGTTGGATGTTAGGAAGAAGTTCTTCACAGAAGGGGGGACTGGGCATTGGAATGGGCTGCCCAGGGAGGTGGTGGAGTCACCGTCTCTGCAGGTGCTTAAGAAAAGACTGGATGTGGCATATAGTGCCATGGTCTAGTTGACAAGGTGGAGTTTGGTCATAATTTGGACTTGATCTAAAAGGTCTTTCCCAAACTAATTGATTCTGTGATTCTTCGTGTATGTGATGCTTGTTTAAATTTTTTGTCCTCTTGCAAGTTAAGGTGCTCCTTATCTTCACTGTCTGCTGGAGGAAGATGTAAAGAAAAATACTTTTCAGTGTTTTTAATAATGAAAGTTATTAGTATGCTTTTCTAAGAGAAAAGTGTTGATAGGCAGATTCCATCAATAAAGGTCCTATCTAAACCTCCATCCATGAAGCCTTCTTCATCCATGAAGGTAAAGATGAATGATGGCTTCATTAGTCTTCCATTACTCTTGCATTACCTGATATACATCTGTCTCAGGGACATGAAATAACTCTGCATAGCAGTTTTCACAACTTAATACAAATGTTATTCTAGATTAAGTGAAGTGATTGAAAACGTTGCTTACAATTCTTTCCTAATGTTTAATATTTATGATCTCTAAGGTTGCATAGAAAGAAACCTTTGCTTTGTATTTAACTAAAAATGGGATACACATTTCTTAAAATTCCATTTAATCAGGCAGAAGGTAGTTCACCTGCATTTTATGAAGTTGTTGCATTGTACTAATTTGAAAACAAACCAGTGGGAGGCACCAAGTCAGAATAACAATTTAATAGGGAAATCAAAAAATAAAGCCAGAAAACACTGGGTTAAACTGACAGCGTCAGGATACAACCTGACACTCTGTTAGCAAGGGTGGTGGCAGCAGTCTGATAAAATGGTGGCTGCAGTCCTCCTGAAGTGATGGATGTGGTTCTGTCAAAGCAGTGATCCTGTAGGAAGGGGCTGCTCTTCTTCAGAAGGTCCAGTGGTGGCTATGTAGCTCCTGTCCTCTGGGAATCCAATGGAAAAGGGTGTCTGTGGTGTTTGGAATCTCAGATTATATCCAGGATGGAATGCTTGGTTCCTCCTCCTGGGTGGAGCATCTCACAATGGGATGATGAGTCATGAGGCAAGGTGTTGATGGGCTCATTAACAGAAGATAGTCCGGAGGGAGGAGGCAAGGAACCACTGCCCCACCTGGTTTCAACAGCTCATGAGGATGGTAATAGAATGCACTGCAACCCAGGACGTGCATGACAAATGCAACTGGCCTGTGTGACTACATATGGGATGGGAGATTATTTTTTAGTGTCATAAACCATCCTGCTTAGAAAAGGTTAAGTCCATGACATGGGCACATGTAAGTGAATGTGGGGTTCCTCTTCCTAATCTTCTTGGGGTTAGAATATTAAATATATTTTTTGTTTTCAAAATATTTCAATATGCTTGATTGAAAGGCTGCACATGACCTAAAGGCATCCAATAGAGATCATCGTGCTGATGCAGAAGGAAATAGAGTAAGAAAAAGAAATCTTGTCATGTTACATGCAAGCTCTTATCCTAAATTTATTTTTGATCAATTTGGCAAATATGTATTGGTATATTTGTACTGCCCCATACAGTTGCTTGTGGTTTCTCTGCATATTTAAAACAAATACTTATACTTACAGATACTTACAAGCATTGCTTTGCAATGCATATATTCTTCTGGTACTTCTATAGGGTTGTTTTGTGCAAATATAAGTTATTAGTTTCTGTGTAGATTTGGAGCTGAGAATCACATAACAGATTTGAAAGCAATGTGTAAAATGCAATAATCATACATCCTTGATAGCTTTAACTGCATTTATTATTGGCCCACCTATACAGAGTATTATACTACTATTATTTTATAATATTACTTTAAATAATATAGTACTTTAGACTGAATTTCAGAAATATTTCCATTCATTGCTCAGACACATTCTGTCTACTAAAAGACCAAGATAAACACAGTGGGTTTTGTTATTTTATAGCTGTGTCTTATTTTAAGAATGTCTATGGCTATCAGCACGATCAGTGAAACTTACATTTTAGCAGCTGCTACAAAAACATGATAGTTTGAAAGCACAACTGTTTGGAAGAAACTTTCACATGGAAGTACAATGGTTGTATTTATGTAATTGCTCTTGGCAACAGCTTCAGTAAATTTAAGTCGAAGTTCATCCATAAAATTAACTGATTTTCTCAATCCACTTGAACCTTGATCTGTTTTAGTGTAATGTTCTGGAGCTGGTGAAGATGCTTACAACTGGAGTCTGTAACCCCAAATGAGATTACACCACCTTCTTCTGATTCAGAATTTCCTGCTGTTGCAATATGTGTTGTTCCACAGAAATGAGGAGTAATTCCCTCTCAGACACTCTGTTGAGATTGCTGCCACGGAACAGCGTTAGTGATGTATTCTTTCACTGCTAAAGACAAGGCATCACTTCTATTGTAAACTTGGTTCTCTCTCAATGAATTTACAAACGTATTCTAAATAATTCACTTCATCTTGAAGCTCTGTTTCCCAGGACGCAAAATAGTAATTTTCTTAAAACCAATTTTTGCTTTAAGAACAAAGAAACCACATGGCAACTTTGAAGCTGTGGAACAGACATCCTTTATACCACAGACAATTGGGTTTTCACTCAGAGCCTTTTCTTTCTTTTTAAAAAAATATTATTATGTGTGAATTCCTTATTGAGTGGAACTGTATTGAGTCTGCATCTGTTGGCTGCAAAGTGTGGTGGTGTTTGAGCTCTCTCCTGCATAGGCAGGTTGCAGTGGGGCTGCACGTTCAGGAACGAACACAAAGCAGAATTCATTCATGCACTGCCCTCACCACCTGCAAGTGTGCATAGTCTTCCCTTAGAGGAAAGCAAGAAGAGCAGCAAGTCCCCCAGTGAGCATTTATCTTCTCTGCTCTCGTTTCAGAAACCTTTCTACCTCCAAAGCTGGCACTGCTTTTCTCAGGTGATCTGGTTTCAAGCTATGTTGCTACTGTAGCAGAGGGCTGCTGCAAATTACGTACTTCTACTGCAGGGCAGTGTCCCTAGAAAACGTGCTGTTTGCAATCTTTTGTGTTGGCCTTTAGAGGATCATATTAAATCACAGGAATACCCCAGAGAAATTCTGAGGCTTTTACAGAGGGGCCAGCCGTCCAAATTTAAGTGCTGTTGAAGGAGGGGAGGTTTTGGAATAAAGATTGCAGCATGTCTGTAATCTACCAAGAAGATGAGTCTGTGATGGAAAGCAAGCACATGTTAAGGCTGGATAAGGCAGAAAAGAGAGTTGAGACATGAGAAGGAAAGAGTAAGCTGCTCTTCAGATTTTGATCACAAGCTTTTTCTGCTTCTAAGGCATGACAGTTCTGTTTTTTGTAACACACACATTTATAAACATCTCACAGTCTATTTTCTAAATTTAAAGGGGTTTGGTGCATTCCAGTCAGACCCATGGCAGTTCAATGGGTATGATTAGTACTTTCTCATGGCCCTTTCTCATGGCCCATAGTTTATTGCTATGGATATTTCAGTTATGTTACCTGAGTTTGTGTTCGGTTACATGAAAAGACACTGTTGTATGATGAGTACTTGATATTTTTTATCTTGCCATGATAGTTAGTCCATTAATTTTAATATGCAGTGAAAACAGATTTATCTCACACGAAGAAGAAAATAGAGATCTTCATGTTTGGGCTCCGAGTTACTTCCTTGCAATGTTCACGGCATGCTTTACAGCGTAGACTCTTGCCTTCCAGGAGTTACAACAGGAAAAACACATTATGTTCTTATTTTCAGTGCTAAACTAGTTGTCCTGTGCTGAATGGAAGATGAGACAATATGCCAGGAGATCCTTATCCTTAGGGAGAAGACGGTAGCAGAAAGAATGAATATATTTTACATTTTTCTGGATCCCTCAACTCTGAGACCTGTTTGACATCAGCTAAACAGGGAGTGGGAAGCATCCCTTTGTGTATGGCCAGTTCTGAGCAGAACAGAGGTGGATGCTCCAGGGCCTCCTTCAGTTTTTCCTTAGTGCTGAGTTGTCACAGGTTTCAACGTCCTGCTCTTGGTTTTGTGCTGTTGCACCATTTTACCACGCTGCCTGCTTGGCTCAGAGTTTTTGTGCCTCCTTGACCTTTCCATTGTAATCATAGATCCATCAGCCCTTCAGCTTAAGGCCCAGTTAGGGAACAGTCACACTTGTGGTATTGGTCTGATGCTGCTTGTCAACATTTGAAGGGTTCAGATCTGAAAGTGGATGTTTCTGGAGATGCCCATACTACTATTCTCTACTGTAGTCACAAAACTTTCTTTGCAGAAAACGCATCTGGGACTTGCTACCGTGTTTTAAAATATCCTTATGACTAATGGAACTATAAAATACCTTGTCATTGTTGTAGCACGTAGGGGATCTAGTAATAAATTAGAGGTCCTCTGTGACAAGTACCATAGATATATAATAAAACAAATACCTCTGGGAATGCTTCAGTCTAAGTTCGTATTTTTTCCTTATGCACCCAAAAATAGGATTAATGAAATTTCATGCCTAAGGGCTTAAACAGATGTAATATGAAAGAAAATTTCACCAGTCAGCAGTGTAGTAGTCCTGCATCTCCAGAAAGTATGCACTTTCATAATGTACAAGATAAGACCTTTCATTTAAACATTTCTCACAGCTTATCTAGTTTCACTTACGCAGTGGTTTAAAGTAGTAGAATCCCAGATTAATATTCAGCAACTAGAGAACGATGTTTTAGTTTTATTTGAATTTCTTTCCTCTTGTTCTAAACTAAAATGCCAACTTTATGACAAAATCATTAAAATGCTTAAATGCTAAACAGAATTTTCTGATTCAGTGTTTTCATGTAGATATGTTTTCTCAAAACTGCTTTTCTAGGTTGTATTGGTCAGTGGACATCTGGACAGCTGGGACGTTGGGCAAGGAGCTATGGATGATGGTGGTGGAGCTTTTATATCATGGGAAGCGTTATCACTCATTAAGGATCTGGGTAAATCTTTAATTTAAAAATACTTTTAATGCATTACATTTCTAGTACATTTTGTGTGATATCTAAACTGGATTTTATATTTTATCCACATCTCTGAGCACAAATACTCATTTTGTCACTATATGCCTCAAAACTAGTTCAAAACAGACTTTTTAGATTGCTGAGTTGATATCCAAGGATGCTTTTCCCCCTTCATCAGATGGAATCTATTTTTCCTTCTTATTCTCCTTTTTCCACAAATGTAACCTGTGGTCAAGAGGAATGCCTAATGTATTCGTTAGAAACTAAAATCAGCTGCTGCTCCTGCTCTTAGCCCTAGCAGCCTTTAAATAATAAACCATCTTTTGCTGCTTCCCACCGGAAGGATTTGCGCACTTCAACAATCTCAATCTTTCTTGAAGAGCTCTTTGTAGACAAGCTCTGTTACGTGATTAGCTGCTTGCAGACTGCAGTCATGAACATCAGACAGCCCTGTAAGTTCCTATTCCTTTATTGTGCATTGTTTGAACCTCTAACCTCTCCTTTTCCCAGCCTTGGAATGATTAGATTATCAGTCTGTAACTAAAACAAAGTGTGTCTGTTTAAATTTTTGGTCTTTTAAAAGCAAACGAAATAGGATTTTTCTATGGAGAATCCAGGTTTACTCCTTCTTTTAGTGTTTTTTAATCCTTTTTTCATGATGCTTGGAAAATTCTCTGTTTTCTCCACCTTCAAGGAAAAAAAAGTCATTCTGCTGTGTTTGATACTCTATTCTATTCAGAATAAACTGTTCTGTGTTTCTTAAGGGCAAGTTCCTGATGGCATTGTATAATTCTTATTCACTGGGTTTTCCTTCACACATGACTGAAATGCATCGCTTTCTTCTTGTTCAAATATTTGATTTCCTCTGGTAGTAGCCTGTGTGTTTGCTGTGCGACCTGTGGTGAAATGCTGTTCTCTCAGCTGGGAAATGCTGGAGCCTTTGCTGATACCCTCTCTTCTGGGCAGCTGTAGTGTTCTGCTCTTCTTGTTGTACCAGTGTTCTTCAGGAACATAAGGCTGGGAGAGGACTTCTAGGTCTTCATATCTGTAGATAACCAAGGGGCAGACGATGTGGATGCTAAAAGGCAGGAGCAGAGGAATTTTCCAGCTGCTGAAGCATTTTGTGAAGTGGTTCTTTCTCATGCTTTAGCTGAGAAACTGTGAAAGATGGTTTTGTAAACTAATTCTATTATCTTGCACCTGGGTTTGTTTTCCAGCCTTGTTTTGGTACTCTGGAAAAAGTATTTTGAATGGGTGTTAGACAACCTCAGCCAATCCCTCTAGGGGGTGGCTGGTCAAGCGACCAATCATATCATTCTCTCTCTGTCATAGGTTAGCAAGCATAGTCCCGGAAGGGACGTCCTTGCTAAGGGGTGCTTACAGTTTCCTCTGGGAACTGAAGGAACCTATCAGCTGGCCAGTTTGAATATGGACAATTCTCTAAGCCACTTAAAGTTGTGATCACCTCTGTGATCCACATTTAAGAATAGGCAAACTCCCCCTCCAGGCTCTCTCTCGTTTCCGGCGCTGGCACAGGTGGCTGCAGGGCCCGAGCAGGGCCCAGTGGGCCCAGCCAGGCCCTGCTTGGGCCAGGCCGGGCCGGGCCATGGCCATCCTGGAGCCGATGGACCTGTTCCAGCCATGGACCCCCCCCCCACTGCCTTGCCGTAGGCAGCTGGAGCGGCTCGGCTCTCCCCCCTCTCCACTGCGGTAAGAAAAATTCAACATTCCAGCTGCAAAGCTGCAAGGCCGAGGTGAGAGTAACCCTTTTATTGCTGTGAAGAGCTGAAAACCTGAGGGAAGAGAGAGAGGAGATGCTTAAAGCTGAAATTCTGTTGTGAAGCTATGATATATCAGAGTATCCTGTTGTAATTTCATGAAGATATGGGGGGTGGAGTGTTCAACTCGTAAGCAAAAGCACCTGCGCTGAGATAGGCAGATGCTGACGCAGCTGTAATTTCATGAGAAGTTTGGACAGGGAGAGATGAACCAGATGAGGACTTTTGCTCCAAACGGGAAAGGAGAAAACCTCAGTCCCTAGAGATGCTCTCAGAGATAGTCCTAACGATGAAGATTGTTGCTGCCTGTTCTGAGCTTCCCCTCCCCCCTCCCAAAGACATGTGCTCTGAGCTCCTTTGTTCCAAGCGCGGGCAAAGCCAAATGTAACTCAGACTCTTTAGCAGTGTCTGATTGGCCGGTCACCCCGGGTCCGCCCCCAGTCCTCCCCTTTCCCCTTCTCCTAATAAAAGATGGTCGAGGGGAGGCAAAGGCTCTCTCTCAGCTCAGCTACTTTCCTGTAAACATCTCTGGTCGTCTGTCTCATTTGAAGGCTTCTAACTGCAGGGAATTGAGTGAGCAGGGAGCTCTATTTCTCCCTCTTTGCTTCTGCTGATGGTATTTGCTCTGCAGCTGATTCAGGTACCGATTTTAGAGCTACTAAAGTGCTAGATTGCCCGTGCTACCTCTCAAGGCTGCTCGAGGCTTTCTAAGGCATTGAAATACAAGCGCTAGCCGGTATAAAGCTGAAAAGATACCTTCCGCATTTGGCGCCCAGCGTGCTATCTCTGAACTCCGGTTCTGAGAGACTTTCAGGGTGTCCCGGCAGCTGCGTGTCTGCTGGAGTTAGCTCTGCACGTCCTGCTGTGCCAGCTCTGTGTGGCGAGGTGTTACTTTTTGTGTAACATCGAGCCCAGAGCCTCAGCCTGTACCCTCCCCCACGCCACGTGGCGAGGGAACGGCTGGAAAGCAGAAGACCCTTCTCGCGTTTTTTTTTCTCCGGACCTGCTTTCCTGTGATAAATCCAGAATTCTGGTGAGTATTTCCCTGCTGGTTTAGGGGCTCCTGTCTTAAGCTGGTGCCGGTGCAAACTTTCTCTTTTTTTTTTCCTCCTTTTTGGCGAGTTGGGGTTGAGGTTTGGTGGTGCATTTATAATGGGATCTGAAGTTTCTGCACACCGTAGAGAAATATACCACCAAGTTCAAAGTTACCTTTCTTTAACTGGGCATAAATACCCTAAAAATCTAGTTCAATCTTTTGTACAATGGCTTTTTCAGTACTTTCCTAATCTGACCTCCGAAGACATAAGATCTGCTGAATTTTGGGATAAGGTGGGGAGAAAACTCTCCTCTCTGAGGCGTGCAGGAGATGAAACAGTTTCAAAATTCTTTCCTCTCCTGTTACTAAGTTATACTTTGCCGGATAAAAAGGCAGTACATGAAAAGCCTCTGCAAAAACCCCCTGTTAATTCCCATATACCCTCTTCCAACCCCTGTGTCCCGGACCCCTCTTCCCCTACGCTGGCAAACACAGCTAGAGCAGACTGCTTCTCAGCACAGGAGAGCTATCGTCCTCCTGGCTCACCCGTGTTTCCTCAGCACCCTGCCTTGGATGGGAATCCGGAGCCCATCCCAGGACCTTCCCAACCCCTTTTCTCCACTCCCTTTTCCCCAGTTTCTAGCCCTCATGTTTCAAGCGCGCGTAAAAACCCCTTCTCCCCTGATCTCTTTGTTCCCAGGGACAGCCATTGCCATGTGCTCACAGCCCGGGAAAAAACCCCTCCCCCCAACCGCCTTTCTCCCAGTTTGTTTGTCCCCAGTAATGGCGGACGCAATGGTCCTTCCTCTCCAAACTACACCTCCCACAATCCCTTTCTCCCCATCCCACAAATCCCTTCTTGTCCCCATCCCCTCCCACTCCTGCGTCACAACCTGACCCCGCCCCCGACTCCGCCCCCACAGCGTCGTGTTTCACCCCTCCCTCTGTTCCCGCCCACGGCTCAAGTGCCGCCCCTGCCTCCCACAACCCCGCCCCCGACCCCTCCCCTCCTCCGGCCGTGTCCCCGCCTCCACTCCCCGCCCCTGCCCCTCCACTCCCCGCCCCTGCTTTCCATTGTCCCGCCCCAGGTTCCCACAGTCCTGTGACTGCCCCTCTGAATCCGGGAACCCATGGCTACCAGGAAGTAACTCCAACTGCTTCTACTACACTCTCTTGTACTAGCAATGGAGCTAACCCTGACTGGAAACCCCTTTCTTATTCTGATATTAAGGATTTGTGCAAGGCAATTAAGGAGTTTGGAATGCATAGTAATTATTTTAAGAGCCTTTTAAGTGCTACTTTTGCAACTCACTTACTTGTACCTCATGATTTACTTACATTAATGCAAACTCTTCTCACACCTGGTGATTTTATGGTGTGGAAAAAGCAATGGAAAATAATTTTATCTGATTTATTAAAAATTTTGTGGCAAACTCCAGATAATTACCTGGATTTTGAAAACAATTATATCACATTAGATCTTTTATCTGGTGACAATAATATGGCAAATCCTCAAAAACAAGCAATGCTTATCCCTCGTCCAGTTCTTACTGAAATCACACGTGCTGCTGAAAAGGCCTTAACATTATTACCATCTCAAACTCCTAATTCTCATTATACCACCATCAAGCAATTGCCAAATGAAAATATTATTCACTTTTATAACCGTTTGTACGAAGCTGTCTCTTCCCAGGTCCCTAATCCTGACCTCCAACAAGCGCTCCTACTCGAACTTCTCCAAGTTAATACAAATGATGCTTGCAAACAAGTCATTCTCACTCTCCCGCTGTATCCTCCTCCTACTGTTGAATCCATCCTCGAAGTCTGTACGAAGAAGGTGCAGCTGAACACAGCTGCTCCCTTTTTGAAAAAAGTGGGGATGGTTGGGGAGGTTGTGGAGAATGTTACAGGTACAGGAGAAACTCAATCGCGCGGTAACTTTGTATGCTATCGTTGTCAGAAAAAGGGACATGTAGCTCGCAATTGCAGAGCAATTATAACTGCTGATAAAAACTCTCCAAAGACTGTTTCCCCAGGTCAACTGCAGGGAAACTAGCGACTCAACGCGTCCTAACAGCTCCGCGTTCAGACATAAATAGGGCTGCAGACAAAGCAACTTGGACTTCTGGACTCAGGTTTAAGGTAACCTGTGATAAAGCACACCATTTCAACAACAACAAACAGACTGTAATACCCATTTCATTCCAGAATGTGGACCACATGCCAGAATTTACATACCTTTTTGTTATTGGGGACACTCGGGAAACACCTGCTGGGATAGAGGTTATACCCACACTCATGAAAATGAATCAGAACGGGTGTTCTAACCTAATGGTACAATGTATATATCCGCCGTATTTTATGCCTAAAGGTCAAGTCATTGCACAGGCCTTTCCACTGCCCAAATACCTGCCCACAGATGGTCATATCCCAGCCATCTGTTGGACTGAGGTTTTGGGAAACGACAAACCTGTAATAGAATGTAAGCTCCGTTACAAATCACATAAAATCAGTATAATGGGAATGTTAGACACAGGTGCTGATGTGTCTGTCATTCCATTTGATAAGTGGCCTACGCAATGGGAATTGCAATCTCAGGGCATCATACAAGGGATTGGAGGTACCCAAATTGCAAAGCAGTCCAAACACACCATCCAAATTGAAGGTCCTGAAGGACAAATAGCGACACTTCGTCCGTATGTCCTAGACACCAAATTCACCCTGTGGGGAAGGGATGCCATGTCTCAGTGGGGAACAAAAACTGATATCACGCCTAGACATCAAAATTTTCCCTTGCAGGCCACTGAAGCAGAGTGCCATCCACATAAATTAACTTGGAAAACAGATGAACCCGTGTGGGTTAACCAGTGGTCGTTAAAAAAAGAAAACTTAGAGGCACTCAAAACATTAGTGGCTGAACAATTGGCTAAAGGAAATATAGTTCCAACTAACAGCCCATGGAACACACCCGTGTTTGTAATACAAAAACCGGGAAAGAACAAATATAGGCTACTCCAAGATCTTAGAGAAGTTAATAAGGTTATTGAAGACATGGGACCCCTTCAACCAGGTATGCCATCACCTTCAATGCTCCCACAACATTGGCATTTAGCTGTTCTTGACATTAAAGATTGCTTCTTTCATATTCCGCTCCACCCTGCAGATGCCCCCCGATTTGCATTTTCTGTACCATCTCTTAATCGCGAAACTCCCATGGAACGTTATCATTGGCTTGTGCTTCCCCAAGGTATGAAAAATTCCCCAACTCTCTGCCAAGAGTATATTGCTAAAATTCTATCTCCCATCCGTGCCAAAGCAGAGAAAGCCATCATCCTGCATTACATGGATGATGTGCTGGTGTGTGCTCCCAATAATCAGTATCTCGAGCAGACACTTAACATGGTGGTTGAGGCCCTAGAGGCCAAGGGCTTTGAATTACAACCTGAAAAAATGCAGAGAACAAGCCCTTGGAAATACCTCGGACTCAAAATCACAGAAACCTCTATCACCCCAACACCTGTCACCATTAATAATAACCCAAAAACATTAGAGGAAGTGCAACAGATCTGTGGGACACTGAAGTATTTAAGGTCCTGGTTAGGACTCACCACAGAGGATGTAGCTCCTATTGCAAACCTGTTAAAAGGGGAAGGCGGTCCAGCATCCCCTCGATCCCTGACAGAAGAGGCAAGGCAGTCTCTCAAAAAGATTCAAGAGCTCATTTCCACCAGACAAGCGCACAGGTATCAGCCCTCCCTACCCTTTAAGCTTGTCATTCTAGGGAAGGTACCACGCTTTCATGGCCTCATATTTCAGTGGGACAAAGAGCAGAAGGAACCCCTCATCATAATTGAATGGGTATTCCTTCCACTCCAACCTCCTAAAACCATCACACAGCCACAAGAACTAATGGCAAAAATTATCATGAAGGGTAGAGCAAGGCTCCGCACCCTGGCAGGATGTGACTTTGCATGCATCTATTTACCTGTAACAACTGACGCATTAGATCACCTACTCCAAAATAATATAAATTTACAATTTGCATTAGATAGTTACTCAGGCCAAATCTCAAATCATTACCCAAAACATGACATGTTTAATCTGCCATTCTCTTTCATCCCTCGAGAGATTCAAAGTAGAAAACCCCTCGATGCGATTACCGTTTTTACTGATGCCTCAGGAAAAAGTAAAAAGTCCGCGGTCACATGGAAAAATCCAAAGACGCAAAAGTGGGAATCTGACATCGAGGTAATCCAGGGATCACCACAAGTAGCTGAATTAGCAGCTGTTGTTAGAGCATTTGAGAGGTTCAAAGAACCCTTTAATTTGGTCACAGACTCAGCATATGTAGCTGGAGTAACTGTTAGAGCTGAGCATGCTCTCCTAAAAGAAATCTCAAACAAGAAAATTTATGATTTACTCTCAAAATTAATTTATCTCGTTTCCCACAGAGAGCATCCCTATTTTGTCATGCATGTGAGGTCACATACAAACCTGCCAGGATTTATTGCGGAGGGCAATCGTAGAGCTGATGCTCTGGCTATGCCAGCAGACATAGTTCTATCAGCCGACTTACCAAAGCTCCCCCAAGTTTTTGAACAAGCAAAATTGAGCCATGCCATGTACCATCAAAATATTCCTGCTCTTATCCGCATGTTCCATCTGTCGCGGACACAAGCAAAAGCAATAGTGGCAACATGTCCCAACTGCCAGAAGCTACAGCTTCCATCACTGGGCATGGGGGTCAATCCCAGAGGCATTAATAGTGGTGAAGTGTGGCAAATGGACGTCACACATTTCCCTGAATTTGGGAGATTAAAATACGTTCATGTTTCTATTGATACCTTCTCTGGTGCTATATATGCCTCTGCACATGCAGGTGAAAAGGCTAAGGATGTTGAAAAACATCTTGTCCAAGCTTTTGCTGTGCTTGGTATACCTGAGGAGATAAAAACTGATAATGGACCTGCCTACACCTCCCAGGAGTTTAAAAACTTTCGTCAGCAGTGGGGATTTCGACATGTTACAGGTATTCCTCACTCCCCAACTGGACAAGGCATTGTTGAACGTGCCCATCAAACCCTCAAGCGAATGCTGCTACAACAATCAGGGACCACCAAACTTAACTCACCTGTCCTCAGACTCAGCAAAGCACTGTTTACCATAAACTTCCTGAATGGCACCTTTGAGGATCCAAACCCTCCCATCTATCGTCATTTCCAGAACACCAGGAGACAGAAACTGCAGGAAAATCCAGAAGTCCTGATCCGAGACCCAGAGACTCAAAAAATCCAAGGACCGTACAAACTTGTAACTTGGGGACGTGGGTATGCCAGTGTATCTACCCCTCAAGGACTGAGATGGATCCCAGGCAAGTGGGTAAAACCTTATGTCACTTCCTCAAAAGTTAAGGAGGTTAAAACTGCCTCCTGGAAGAGACGCCGTAAAAAGAATCCTGATTTTGCACCTTCATGTAAACCCCCTACTGCAGATCTTTATGTTAATCCCTTAAGTTAAGTTGCACTGTTTTGCACTCAGGTTTTTGCACTGTATTTTGTAAATCTTTGTCCTGATACTCCATACCATAGATGTCCTGACTAAACCCCTGAGTTTTGACTGGGGAACTAGTTTAAAGGCATCCTAGGTACTGTTGAGTTGTAGGGACGATAGATTACAATTATATTTTGCACTGTTGTTTTGTTACTGTTCTATGCACTTTTAAGTTACTAAGAGTTACAACCCAGCTTTAAAGAAAAAAAAATAGGGAATTGTTGCTGCCTGTTCTGAGCTTCCCCTCCCCCCTCCCAAAGACATGTGCTCTGAGCTCCTTTGTTCCAAGCGCGGGCAAAGCCAAATGTAACTCAGACTCTTCAGCAGTGTCTGATTGGCCGGTCACCCCGGGTCCGCCCCCAGTCCTCCCCTTTCCCCTTCTCCTAATAAAAGATGGTCGAGGGGAGGCAAAGGCTCTCTCTCAGCTCAGCTACTTTCCTGTAAACATCTCTGGTCGTCTGTCTCATTTGAAGGCTTCTAACTGCAGGGAATTGAGTGAGCAGGGAGCTCTATTTCTCCCTCTTTGCTTCTGCTGATGGTATTTGCTCTGCAGCTGATTCAGGTACCGATTTTAGAGCTACTAAAGTGCTAGATTGCCCGTGCTACCTCTCAAGGCTGCTCGAGGCTTTCTAAGGCATTGAAATACAAGCGCTAGCCGGTATAAAGCTGAAAAGATACCTTCCGCAGAAGATGATGAAGACCCTTTGCTCCCAGGGAAGGAGAAGGGCCTCTGTTTTTGTTTCTGAACGGCTCAACCTTAAAATTATACCCCAAAAAACTTCAAGAGTGGACCCTCGAAAGCAGTTGCGGGAAAAGCTGCAAGTCGGGGGAAAGGACTCACACGCAGGCAGAGAGACTCCTCTTCCTAAATGGACAGAACAATATTTGGAAGTGGGCGGCTGTCTCGTTGTGATGATGTTTTCATAGCATGAGCAAGAAGAGACTTCTCTTTCTAAATGGACTGAACAAGGTTATTATGGAAGTGGTAAACAGACTGAACATCTTAAAGGTTGTCTTTTCACATTGTCAGTGGGAGAAGGGAGGAAGGTGGGGGGAGGAGGAGAGTTCTGAAGGTGGTATAATTTTTTTCTTCTTTTAGGTCTGTTAATAAACTTCTTTATATTCTTTCAAGTTTGGTGCCTGTTTTGCATTTCTCCTAATTCTTATCTCACAGCAGATAAACAGTAATGAGTATTTTGGACCAAACCACTACACTCTCACATACAAAGATACATAACCTAGCTTGTAAATAATAAAATAATTCCTTTCCTGTTGCAGTGACCACTCGCTTCTCAGCCCGGCCAGCACCTGCGGTGTGAGGCAAGAGTGGGGAGCAGTCAAAGGCTCTAGGCTTTAAAGCTGCTCCTCTGGAGTTCAGCTCTGCCCAGGGGAGCTGAAGTTCCAGGTGCCACAGCTGTCAGCAGCCCCGACGAGGGAGAGGATAAAAAGTAGTAGGCAGGCTTGCCACGGGAGGAAATCCATGTTTACTGGATGGTACCTACGGAGGACAAACAACAATTGCAGAGCGACCATGCCTTATAAAGGGGGCAGAACAAGGGGAGTGACCCAACTGGGGACCAATAAGCAGATTAGGAGGGAGGGACGCTGGAGGGACTGACTCACATCTGGTCCAATGGTCTTGGTGGGTGGAGGGAGAGGGGTCACATGCCCCAATGGGGCGTTGAGGTTTAGGGGATTTCCAAGAGGGGAGGTATCCGAGGGGGCAGGGTCTCGGGGGATTGACGGGGACCATATAAGGGTAATTAGGGAGGGCGTGGGTGACAGACACAGAACAATCCAGAACTCCAGGAGGGTTGTGGGTGATTGATAGGGAAGGAGCCAGAACAAGGGGAGGGGATAACCATATATGGGAGCACGGGGGGAGCAACTTAGATCTGGGGCAGACTAACTGGGAATAGAAGTGGAGAAGGTAGGGGCGAAGCATTGGGGTACAAGGAACATACAAAATACAATAAAAACATTGCATCACCACACTTTCCTTTTCTCCTTGGATTTGGATTGTGTCGTTGCTCACCGGTTCTCGGTAAAACAGCGACAATAGGGCCTTTCACAAACTGGCCTTCATAGCAGATTGGTTAATGCAGATTTTGTATTTTATGCATATAAAATCTGACCAAAAAAAAAAAAGGACAGCAAAATAAAAAGATGTGGAGATTGTGTGATTGTGTGAGAAACAAATTAATGGCTTTTACTTAAAATCAATTCCACAGATTGTGTTTTGAATGAGCATTGTGTTTTGAACTATGGAGACTTTGTTCAATATCCTTTTGGACCCTGATAAATTTAGTCTCAGACTAGTCCACCAAATACATTTGAAATGAAGATAAGCCAATTCAATTGGCTCCATGCATGTGTAGAAATTTTTTACTGTGTCCAGGGAGTCTTAAAGCCATGGTGCATTGTGTAGCCATAAAAACTGTGTCTGCATTTACCAGAGTATAACTGATCTGAGAGCTGTGGTGATATGATCCTCAAGCTGAAATGAGCATTCTGAAATATGATTTCTAGAATATGAAGTTTATATTGTGTAGTAAGAAATAATGGCAGTACTTCTGCCATGGTCCTTTGGGTTAACGAAAGCAAAATACTACTACGCTATTGAAGCAGTTTTTTTCGATGATGGTCTAATAGCATTTCATCATGATATCACTGTGACCCTTGGACATGGCTTGTGGACAAGACACAAATTATGCCTCTTAATTTGGATTCTGACAATTTCATGTAATACTTGAAAAATTATTATAGTTTGAATGCAATTCCATACTTTCAACATAACCTCCTCCCAAAACCATTTAATAACTATTGGCTTAGGACCAGATACATGAAATTAATTTAAAAATCATTAAAATAATGGTTTCAGAGAGTAAGACTTTATTTTAAGCAATACAGTTTGTTTCCTTGTCTCAAGTAAAATTTTTAATAGTTTTTGCTTTTATTTCTAGGTAAATCAGTTACTTAATGTGTTGGCCTTTATACCTCATGTTTCATGAATCTTCAGTGTTAGCTTTTATTTTTTTAATTGAGGTGGCAATTTCTGTATCATATTAGTATGGTTTTTTTCTTTCTGTTTTGTTTTGCTTTTGGGTTTTTTAGCTTTTCAGACACCGTAATAGTTACACGTTCCATACAAGGATGTGTACCAGTAGCACAATCTGAAGTAGTTTCACATAGTCTTCAAAACATCAAACATTTGGTAGCATTTTTTTTTCCATTTCCATTTTGACTTCACATGAATGTTGGTTCTTTTTGAGAGAAAGGCAGCTACATGAAGATCAGACTGAACAGAAACTGTTTTGTTTTATATTACCAGAGAGTGGAATTTTATTTAATTGATGTAAAATCCCACGTATACATTTCAAAAGATTAATACCTTAAAAACATTGGGCCGATTGTGAGCTGCTGTAGTTCTTGAACACTGTTTAAAACTATAACCATTCAGTTAGCTCTGGAAAGTAGAAGAGCTAACGAGTGGAAAGTTTCAGTCTGTCTGAATACTTTGCTTCTAGTAGATGTAATATCTCTCTGCTCATCTTCCACAGTGGGAATGGTAGAAAGGGGGTACCTGCTGGTGGTGCCATTCCCTCTCCTCGTTCTTCAGGGAGGAAGCACAGGCAGCAAATTCAGAGCAAATGTTGACTTCTAGATTACATTTCAACAAGGTGAATCTTGCTATGTTTTCTGTGCAGGTGCAATTTCACTCTCAAAACATCCCCTTCAGCAATATATAGTTAAATGTCAGCACCGGCTTGTGCACCTGTTGGTACCCACACTGGTTGTGGACATCTCCTGACTGAAGCAAAAAGAAGCATTTTCCTTAGTGCATCCATATCAAGTTGTCTGTATCAACTATTCTCTCATGGCTGCTTGCTTTGCAGGTAGCTAATCTCAGAAAAATTCACTAATGGCCATACTGACTATTGGTGTTCAAAGGGGTCTTTTATCACAGTTAATAATGAAGTTACATGAAGCACAAGGGAAAGAAAAACATTAATTAAATTCTTGAAGCTTATATATACCACTGATAGGCAAGGTCTGTGGCAAGCTGCTTCATGGCAGATGTGCTTAAAAAAGGAAGAACGGGAAACATTTCCACAGAAGTTGTTTATGTGAAGAAACATGAACATTTCAGTTGGTCATTACTCCTTATTCCTTTTACTGGGAATAAAAACGTTTTTAGAGTTGCTGAGGCAGTTTGTGAACAGGTCTGAACTGGTAAACTTCCCTTCCTTCAGGGAAGCCAAGGCTGTTGCGATTAGCTGAGGATTTCTGATGCCTAAGAAATTACCCTGCATAACTGCAGGTAGCATGTCCATGTCAGTAAACTTGTGCAATCTGCAGTTTGCTTTCTGCAATGCTGCCCTGCCCAGCCTTCTGCAGGTTTTAATCTTTTGATCTATTTTAACTAAATTTGATAGAGGCATAAAAATATTTAGAATAGGAAGTTCTGATATACTCTTGTCAAACGGGTGACTGGGAAGAGATGGGCAAGTGCATTTATGTCCCACCTGAGGAGAGGCAGGAAGAAGGCACTTTTATCCTTTTCTTCGGATGGGAAACACCTGGTTACCAGAACATATGTAACATTGTGGTAATCACCAGTCTCTTTCCTTTTAATCTGTGTGCAAACTCTGTGTGATAGCAAATATCTCTATGGCAGTATTGAGAGCATTATTTGGCGTAATTAAGAGGCGATGGGGAGACACTGGATGTGATTTAGAAAGGAAAGGCTAATGGGTTCCCTTCTTTAAGCTGAGGGAGTCCATGGGGTGTTGCATGAGCTGTAATGTGGTGTGATGAGGGCCTTTGGAAGCTGTAGGAGAGACAGCACTCACACAAATTGCAGTTTTCTAGTTTTACAGAACAACAGCTGTGTTGCTAATTACAGTCTAGAAATCTCAAACCCAACTTGTTTTCAGGTTGCATTTATAATTCTAACATTTTGTGTTTGTTAGTTTATGTGCAAAAAAGAACATCTCTGGAGCTGGCCAGTGCCATTTGCCTCAGCATTTTCATGTTGGTCCAGTTAGTACTCTGGTGTCATTTGAAACACAGCTTCCCATGTTCCCTTCTTACACAAGGTTTACAAAAGAAGCTGCTTTTCCAGGTGAGATGAAAGGCTAGCTAAGCAGCTACACATAGAACATCCCACAAAATTTATTTTGCTGCCATATTTTGGTTGGACAGTTTGCAGGACTTGATCCTGCTTTGGATGTTGGTTGTCAGTTTCTGTGAAGGAGATATCTGTGCCCTTTTCCCAACATTTAAGCCTGTAGCTCGTCTTGCTCTGGAGCCATACTTGTATACAGTCTATTTGAGCAAGAAGCATCTAGTGTGTATCCAGTGGTTTCAGAGCTTTAGCTAGTCCTGCCTCTTTGCTCCTAAGCCAGCTGTGCTCCCACGTTGCTTGGCTAAAGGGCATTTCCCAGCTGAGCTGTTCTGCCCTCCTCCTGCCCTGCCAAAGCCACCTCACACTCTAGTGCTGGAAATGTGGGATTTTCATCCCTAAAGGGAGCTTGAAGGACCTGAATAATTACAATAATAGAGAAAGGTGTTTAGGAGGTGGTTGTATGGCAGTGTCAAGTTTCCAAACACAGTATTTTAAATCTCTTAACAGTAGTAGGGAGCCTATTGGAGTTAGAAATCCAGTTGATTTTGATGGATGAATTTCACTGCTTTCTTCTGAAAAAAATCAGAAGTGATAACTGTTATATCTCTTTTTAATTAAAACATCTGGAATCAAATTTTTTTCCTGTTGAGAACAGAAACTGATGGGGTCTATTGCTTGACTCTACAGTCTAGTTTGTTTTCAGAGTCCCATCTCTGCTAGCACAGGAGTCAAATGGTCAACAGTTTCTTTGTTCACATCCCAGGTTTCTTTCAGCAACATTTACCCACAAGCTCTCTTTCCTTGTTCAGAAATGTGTTTTCTACCTGTTCCTGGGTGGTTTTGGGTCTCTCTTGCTTCATTGCTAGTCAGCTCTTGCTGCCCTGCCAAGCCCAGAGGTACATACCTATCCACGAGCTACTGCTCAATCTGGGGACATCTTCAAAAGTCAGTGGCTGAGCTGAGAATTTGTCAAATGACAAACTTGTCATCTTTCCCTTCAACTGCTTGAACTGCAGCCAGTGTAAGACATAGCCAGTTAATGCTATCTGAACCCCTGCTTCTACTGAAGTAGTCGGTACAGACTCCAGGAAAGGCTACACTCCAAAGACCACTGTAGTGGTGGGTTGTGATACAGAGGAAACAGTTCCCTGCTTGTGCTGTTGTGTTGTGCACTGAGCCCATGCTGGTCATGTCTGCATGCCACCTTGGACCAGGAAGTCTCCTGCTTGGACTGTGCCTCAAAGTGCTTCTGAGAGTCGTATTTGTTCATGTTAGAAAATGCTTGCTGTGGGGAGCTGCCAGAGCCAGTGAATACCAGCAGTCAAGTAGGTGAACAGGGGGCGTTTTCCTCTTTCATACTCAGGGTAGGATGGTGATGCCATTGCTGCTAGAGTAGCTTGATGAAGGAAGAATGATTGTTGACAAAATCTAATCCCAGTCATCACACATTTTACACAGCTTTCCTGCATTCCTGGATGATGATGAAACATGAAAAAGGGAGAAATGTACAGTGATAGATGATATGTACCGTTTCCCCTCTGTCTCTTTGCCAGCATTAAGCTGAACTGGGGTTTCTTAAGTCACCTTTCCTATAGATGTAGGCATGGATCTGGCACAACCAAATTTCTGTTTCGTGGGAAAAAGACACAGAAAACTACAGAATGTTTTTAAAACAATGCATGTAAGAATTTTAAGGTACTATCTGGGTTACTATTTATGTAACTTGTAAGGAGTTGATTGGACAGTTTTCCCCCTTGAAACTTAAAATTGAAATTGTAACTCTCATCTATGTTATACCAGTGACTAATGTGACTGGAAAACCATTAAAAAGATTTTTATACAGTTCACTGTAGTCTTTGTATGGAGTTACATTTCTCCAGTCCAAATTCACTGGCTAATATATGAGGACTTGTAGTGGTTTGGTCCAAAATACTCATTACTGTTTATCTGCTGTGAGATAAGAATTAGGAGAAATGCAAAACAGGCACCAAACTTGAAAGAATATAAAGAAGTTTATTAACAGACCTAAAAGAAGAAAAAAAAAATTATACCACCTTCAGAACTCTCCTCCTCCCCCCACCTTCCTCCCTTCTCCCACTGACAATGTGAAAAGACAACCCTTAAGATGTTCAGTCTGTTTACCACTTCCATAATAACCTTGTTCAGTCCATTTAGAAAGAGAAGTCTCTTCTTGCTCATGCTATGAAAACATTATCACAACGAGACAGCCGCCCACTTCCAAATATTGTTCTGTCCATTTAGGAAGAGGAGTCTCTCTGCCTGCGTGTGAGTCCTTTCCCCCGACTTGCAGCTTTTCCCGCAACTGCTTTCGAGGGTCCACTCTTGAAGTTTTTTGGGGTACAATTTTAAGGTTGAGCCGTTCAGAAACAAAAACAGAGGCCCTTCTCCTTCCCTGGGAGCAAAGGGTCTTCATCATCTTCATCGTTAGGACTATCTCTGGGAGCATCTCTAGGAACTGAGGTTTTCTCCTTTCCCGTTTGGAGCAAAAGTCCTCATCTGGTTCATCTCTCCCTGTCCAAACTTCTCATGAAATTACAGCTGCGTCAGCATCTGCCTATCTCAGCGCAGGTGCTTTTGCTTACGAGTTGAACACTCCACCCCCCATATCTTCATGAAATTACAACAGGATACTCTGATATATCATAGCTTCACAACAGAATTTCAGCTTTAAGCATCTCCTCTCTCTCTTCCCTCAGGTTTTCAGCTCTTCACAGCAATAAAAGGGTTACTCTCACCTCGGCCTTGCAGCTTTGCAGCTGGAATGTTGAATTTTTCTTATCGCAGTGGAGAGGGGGGAGAGCCGAGCCGCTCCGGCTGCCCACGGCAAGGCAGTGGGGGGGGTTCCACAGGTGGAACAGGTCCATGGCTTCAGGATGGCCGTGGCCCGGCCCGGCCTGGCCCAAGCAGGGCCTGGCTGGGCCCGCTGGCCCCCACACGGGGCCCGCAGCCACCTGTCCCAGCGCCGGAAACGAGAGAGAGCTTGGGGGGGGAGTTTGCCTATTCTTAAATGTGGATCACAGAGGTGATCACAACTTTAAGTGGCTTAGAGAATTGTCCATATTCAAACTGGCCAGCTGATAGGTTCTGTCAGTTCCCAGAGGAAACTGTAAGTACCCCTTAGCAAGGACGTCCCTTCGGGGACTATGCTTGCTAACCTATGACAGGACTAAAGATATATTTTATTAAAAATATGATCACTGGAGTAATTCCTTTTCTGCTAGTTTAATTGAAGTCATATAAATGCAGTTTTAACATGCTTGCAAAATATTCTGTTAAACATTTTTCTGAATTTCTTGTGGTGGTGTAGTTGTTTGCTGTCCAGGAGATATGTTGTGAAACATAATTAAATGACTAATTTTATGCTTGCAGGTTTTTTTCTTTAATCAAATATGCCTGATAATGACTTCTTGTTCTTACGTTCTTTTCACTTTCCCAAAGCTGAGTATTTTATTCTGACCTTCACATTTTCAATTCTATTGAATCTACTTGGAATGAAATATCTGCATATGCTGTTACGCTACAAATGCATTTATTCCTTCATTTTAACATTTCGTTGAATGCATATTTGGCAAGTACTTAAATCTTCAATTTTCATACTGTGTTGACATAGCAGAGGGGTGACTGCAAACATAAAAAGTTGCTAATCTGGTGGTAAATTTAGATATACCGCCCTCCATAGCAATTTTGCCCTCTGTCTTGTGGACTGCTGCTTCTCTGCAAGCTTTAATTTACCCAGAAAATTCGAGAAAAAATCTGAGCTTTGATTATCTATAAAAATCTTAAAAACCTGGCAATAGTAGCTGTTGTGTGTTATTGGGTTTTTTTCAAATCTCTAACATGGTTGACATGGTGAAGTGCTGAAATCCTTCTCAAATGAAGTAAGGGGCATCTTGTCCTTACTGTCATTTTTTTAAGGTATAAATTTTCAATAGGGAGACAGAAGTGTGCCTGCTACATTTTCTGACTCATCAGCTCTCAGAATAGCCTAACAGATTTGTTTTTTCTAACCCAAAGAGCGGGGAGGCAGAGGCAGAATACGTGTCACGGTTCTATTAGGTGGCAACATGCCGCAACCTTCCCAAAAGCATCTCCAAGGAAGCCTCTCGGTGCGGCCAGCACACTGGCACACACACACACACACACACACTGGATAGCCAGCTAAAACAGTCCGACGGTGAATGAACAGGAAGAGTTTTCGCATAGGGTTTTACAGGAGAGATTTGATGCCCCCGCACTCGTGCGAGGTTTCAGAGAGGTCCTGGGGCAGAGCAATGGGGGGTCCAGGGTAAGGGAGCTAATCGAGAAACTCTGAGGGCATATCAGGTGATAGTGGTTGTAGCAGCCAACAGAGCCAACCAGGGGAGCAGGGGTACATTAACATTACAGAACAAGCATTCTGGGGGAAGCTTTTCCGTCACTATAAGCTGGAAAGGAACCTAGGACTTATCCCCACCATAGGACTCCTTCCGTTCCTTGTCCAGCAGGCCCACTGGCCTCCACAAATACAGATCCACCACCACTCATTATGATCTAACCATATTTGTCTGATATTTGTAATCCCAGAGAGTGTGGGAGTGGGCCCCACATTGCTTTTTTTGCTCCACAGTTTGATGAGATCACAAATACCCTTAGGGAAGAATGTGTTCCTAAAGAAGAATAAGGTGTGTTTTAAAGGTGGACAGTGTCTTATTCCTTTTGTGGGACTCAGAGGACACATTGACAGGACCAGAGCAGGGCATGGGGTGGAGGAGCTCTCTGCTGACTCTCTGCTTTGCTGTTTTACATGGGCAAGTATTGTGTTTCCTTTTCTTCTCCTTTTTTTTTTCTTTTTTTTTTTTTTGTACAAATGACTTGTAATGGCTTCATGACACAACACAAACTGGTTCTTTGTTTAAAACCCAATGTGCAGATGAGCACATTTGGCAGTACTTCTCATCTGAAGTGCCCCTGAGCTGTGCTGCCAGGTGGCAGGAAGGTGTCCACAGAGAAACCCTCCCTCTGGCACTGTTGCCGCCTGACTTGCAGCCCACAGCACCAGGCTTGGCTTCCCTCTTTTCCCACTCACCTCCCCAGTCAAAAGGCTTAACCCATGTTATTTTTAGTTACTAGACTTGCAAATCATTCACAGATTTCCCCTCTGGTCTTGTATACCCAGCTCCTTCCTTGACATTTCCTCTTGGATATTGCATTGCTTTTTAAAAATAAATCTCTCTAAAACCTCTCACATTTCCCTTCTCCACTCTTCTGTTAATCTGCCCTTCTGTCATAAGATCATCAGCCTCCCTAAAAACAGGAAAAGAAAATTGCTTGTGTAATCCCAGTGTCTTGCTGCTCTGCTGTCAAGGCTGCTGGTGCTCTGCAAACCCAGTCCTTCCCTAGACTGGCTCACCTTGGGCACGGCTGTCCCCCAGTGCCCTCTTTGAAGGGCCTGTCCGAACAGCTGCCCGCAGTCTGTGCCAGTGGCAGAGTCATGTCCTCTCAACTCCCAGAACATGTTTCTGAGCAAGCTGACAGCCCCAGGCAAGACTGAGCTACAGTATTTGGCTTGGCTCATCACTCGCTTTCATTTCCCTCTCTCCAGCCCCAGACCTGACCATTTTCTGTGTTCTTCCTGCAATGCTGCATCTCTTCTCCAGACCTCATCTCTCTTTATTCCAGACCTTCGAGACTCTGAGGTTTATTTGCTTCCCAGTGCTATTTTTTTTCAGTGCTTTGTCCTCAGTGCCGCAAAAAGAAGCTATCAATGGACAAAAATCAAGGAGATTGCACTGCATTCGACTGATTTAAGAAGAAAAGAAAGGCAGTTTCCCAAGCCAAAAGCTGTTCTCCATGTCTAAGTTGAACTTCACTAGAGAATTAGAAATATGTTATAATCAAGGTTTAAGTAGTACTAAAAGGATTTTTTTCAGCTGTTCTTTGCCTTGTTTTTTGAAGCTTTTAACTCTGATGATCTACGAAGAAGGACTTGAGGGTGCTGATTGGTGAGAGGGTGGACATGACTTGGCAATGTACACTTGTAGCCCAGAAAGCCAAACATGTCCTGGGCTGCATCCAAAACAGCATGGGCAGCAGGATGAGGGAGGGGGTTCTGCCCCTCTGCTCCACTCTGATGAGACCCCACCTGTAGCAATGCATCCAGCTCTGAGGACCCCAACATAAGAAGGATGTGGACTTGGGGTGAGTGCAGATGACGGCCGAGATGATTACAAGGATAGAGAACCTCTCCTATGAGGAGAGACTGTGGGAATTGCAATTGTTCAGCCTGGAGAAGACTTAGGGATGATCTGATTGTGGCCCTCCAGTGCCTGGAGGAGGCCTACAAGAAAGACGAGGAGAGTGTTTAGAGGAGCGTGCAGTGATAGGACAAGGGGCCATGGCTTCAAACTTAGAGAGTAGGTTTAGATTAGATGTTTGGAACGAATTCCTTACTGTGAGGGAGAGTGGTGAGGCACTGGCACAGGTTGCACAGAGAAATTGCAGATTCCCCATCTCTGCAAGTGTTTAAGGCCAGGTTGGGTGGAGCTCTGAGCAACCTGACCTAGTGAAATGTTGGAACTAGATGATCTCCAAGGTCCCTTCCAACCCAAACCATTCTATGATTTTCTCTGTGGAATCATTTGTCACTCAATAAAAAAAAACAATTTCTTCTTAAATAAATGAGTACACAGGCACTTTTCTGCACAAGTAGTGAGATCAATTGTCTGAACCATAGAGGGCTCTATTTCTAACAGTAGTATGAAAGCCAAAGTCCTTCTGGTTTAGAATGGAGACTTCTTGGTCTTCAGAGGAAAATCTGGACATCTTCAATTAACTGTGTTATTACTGTCCTCCTATTGATTATGGTTTATTTCTGTTTGTATATTCTTTGCAATTAGGCAGGGAAACAGGTTGCTAGGGGTAAGAGCCCTTCTCTTGCTTGCCCATACCACAGGATACATAAATCAGGTAATAGCAGGTTGCACCACTGTTTTTGATGATGAATTCTTATCTTCTTTAGCAAAATGTGGAGTACTGGTTTTATTTTTATTTTATGCTGTGGCACAAATTTTGGAAATTCCAGGTATTTTATGAGAAGTCCATGCATGATAGAAATATCCCAACTAATGGCACCCAGTAAATCCCCTATATCTAATCAGCTGCAAACTTGAAAAAGGTAGGGAGTGCAAGAGGAATTTAAAGAATGCCAGCAGCATCATTATGTATCCTGATACTTTTTTGTATAAATACTTATAAATATTTTTGATAAATACCTTTTAAAGAAATTCTAAGCCACAGGGTAATGATGCAGAAAAGGCCATAGCTTATCTATGTTCAATGCAGCAGAAGACAGTACTTGAGGATGATATATCTGTATATACCTCTCTCTAGTAGCTTCTGAAGCAAATGCATTAGTGACTTAGGCAGTATTAGAAGTAAGAGAACATAGAGAATAGTTTAGTGACTTAGGCAGTATTAGAAGTAAGAGAACATAGAGAATAGTTTGGGTTGAAAAGCATCTTTAAAGGTCACTTAGTTCAACCCTGCTGCAATGAGCAGGAACTGCTTCAACTCGATCAGGCTGCTCAGAGCCCTGTCCCATCTGACCTTGAATTTCTCCAGGGATGGGGTATTCACAACCTCTCTGGGCAACCTGTGACGGTGTTTCACCACCCTCATTGTAAAAAACATCTTCCTTAGATCTAGTCTGAATCTCCCCTCTTTTAGTTTAAAACCATTGCTCCTGGTCCTTATTGCCACAGGCCCTGCTAAAAAAGTCTGACCCATCTTTCTTACTGACTCCTTTCAGTCACTGAAAGGCTCCTCTAAGGTCTCCCTGGAGCCTTCTCTTGTCTCAACGTTTCCTCATAGGAGAGAAGTTCTATCCATCTGGTCATCTTTGTGACCCTCCCCTGGACCTGCTTAAACGTGTCCATGTCTTCCCTGTGCTGAGGGCTTCAGAGCTGAATGCCATAGTCCAGGTGGGGTCTCACCAGGGGATGTACAGGGCAGAATTATTAAGTGCAACTTATTGTATTTTATGCTCAGATCAAGGCTTTTCTAGTCCATTTATGCAGGGTCTTGAGAATGCATTACTTCCTTGTTTTGCTTTGCTTGTGTGTACACTTTTTGCTTTCCCTATTAAACTGTCTTTATCTCAACACATGAGTTTTTTAGCTTGCATCCTTCCAATTTTCTCCCTTTCTCATTTGTCCCACTGGTGTGGGAGTGAGCAAGAGCTGTGAGGGGCTTGGCTGCCGGCTGAGGTTAAACCTTGACACCTGTTAATCTACTCACACCCAGTTGCAATTTGCTTATATGCCTCATATAAGTTATTTGATTTGCTTGTGTGTGATCCCAGTGCCTTGACTTGCAGGGAAAATATCTGTTTTCACACAGGTGGAATACTTTTTATATTTTTGTAAGCTGGTCTGTCTTATGACGACATTGAAGAAGCCTGTTAGCCAGCTACACGCCATCTTCTTAGAAAATACTTTATCTTTGTCATCCTCCCCATCAGTAAGGATTTATGTTTATAAAGTGAGAAGATAGTTACTGAAGGAAATTTTGTGTTTGTAGTACCGATCTCTATTTTGATTAAAAAAGATGATTCAAGTTCTCCTTCCTGACTTGTGTGCTGTCTTTAGAGTGAAGTGGGTTTATTTTTTTGCTTTACATGTGACAGGCCATTATGATGTACATGTACCGAACAATACATTTCAGTTTTGCTGTGTGGGAATGTCTCAATTCTATCAAGCATGAGCAAGACATGTAGGACATAAAATTCAGGTCTTGCTGCTGGTATGTTAGTAATCTATGATGATTTAAAAGAAACAGAAAATAGAGTCAGTAAGACCTGCACGTTGGTGTGACTGAAGTGTTTGTGGTACCTAAGGAGAAGAAAAGGATAGCAGCCACTCCAGCACAGAGAGAGTGTAATAGAGCAAGTGTCCTGCTGTGCTTGCTACAGATGTATCCTTAGTCACAGATCGACCATATTGATGTTTATATTTCACTCCTTAACTGAGGAGTCCACATGCCCATAGTATCTTTTTTATGCTTGAGATAAACCATAGGAATATAGAGGCTGATCAGCAAAATGCACCTTTGTGGTAAACTGTGATTTTATTTCCCAGTTAAGGGTAAGGTAGAAGGGGGGAAAAAAAAGCTAATACATTTTTCCAAAACATTGGAGATTTGGAAATTCATCTGTAGGTTTTTTCTTCTGATATCTTCTTTATCTTTAATACTATATACTAAGTCATTTATTCAGATAACAAGGAAAGAGGCACAATTTTATTTGTGTAACACTTTTCTTTCATTTTAAAATTGTCTAACTACCTCTCCATACATTACACTTACCATAAAACAGAGTTTTCTAGCCCAGTTGCTATTTTATCGTGTCTTTTCAGTATATATTTGGGCTGTGATCTGAAAGGCTTCTGATTTTGTAAGGATGATACCTTGCTTAGGAACCAGTAGTTTTTAAGAAGCCAACCAAAGTAGCTAAACTTACTTTTAAAAACTTTTTGAACTTTAATACAGTACTTCATTTTTTTCCTAATAAAAACATTCATTGAGAATATTCTTAGCAATTTTTCTTCTGAATACTGGATTCATTTGCTGTTCTTTGGTCAGATTAGCTCTGTTTTTAATAACAGGTAGATAAATACTTACTGCTTTCAGATTAAGATAATGAGGAAATTAAATTTTCCTCTGTAGACTTTGTTTGTATTTAAAATAACTGCCTCCATAGCTTACATATTTTTACTTTTTTTAAGTTGCCCATTCAGTTTCAATAGAACGCACAAATGAATTTGCTGACAGGAATCTGTGAGATGGGAAGAGCTGATACACCACCTCCCAGACTGGAAGGACCAAAGCTCAGCAGGGCTTTTTTATTTCCCCAGCTTCAGTGGAAAGATGCAATGATGGGCAAGGAGGGGGCCATAAGAATCTCAAACGTCTTCTCCACAAGTGAGCTGAGATCATCTCAAGCTCCTGGAGAGCAGGAGCTGCAGTTACAGCCCATCTGAGCCAGCCATGAGGACCCCCTGATCACTGGCCCAAATCCCCCTTAGGGCAGCAGTGGCAGACTGAAGCAGCTTGATTTTCGCCTGGGAGGAGCCAGATGATGCTACTCCTGTCTTAAGCATTTCCTGTCAAAGCTGTTCTCACAGGCTTGGTGTGGTGGGCTGGAGATTGGACTTCACTTTGCATTTTGTGATATGACAAATAAACCTCCTTTTTCCACTTAAACTGCAGTGCTGCTGGAACCATACTACAGCACTGGCCTCTATGTTTTATACCAGCTCTTTTTCTTTTTTACAGCTGCCTCTTCTAACAAAGCTGCTTGGTTATTGGGTTTTATTTTTTTTTTTTTTTATTGGGTTTGGAGTTATTTTGGGCTTAAATCTTTCTGACTTCAAACCAATGGCTATTTTATTATCTCAGTTTTACCTCATAGGCCATCTGACTAATTTGAAAAGCAAAGGAGGCTAATCCGTTACTGTTGTGATTTAGGAGAGCTGGGAATCCACTGGGAGGTGTGCAGAAGGTTGTCTTTAAATTAATGAGGTTTGACAACATTTCTGTTTACAGTCAGTAGATCAACATTCAGAAAATACACCTTTAAACCACTTGTTTGCACTTCATTATAAAATACTGGAAAATCCAAGCTCTTTTATGCAGATTTGGGGTATTCCTTCTATATTCTGCCTTCAGTTCTGAGGATTGCTAGCATACAGTTTCGAGAAAGAAATCTTCAGATCATATTCATTGTGTCAAAAGAAAAAAATTAATGAAGGTCAAATCTATTGGCAGTCTTCATCCATTTCAGTTAGGAAATGAAAGAAGTTCTGACAGTGATACTGATATAATTTTTTCTCAGCACAAAAGTGTGTGCGGTACTTTATGCTTTATCACTTGTGATAGTCTCCTCATGTTTTTTCTTTATTTTTTTCTCTACTGTAATTAGAATTCCACTTCTCAGAGAACAGTATTTTCTTTATCTGTTTGCTCTTCCATGCTCTCAAGTTTCTCTCATTGTATTTATTTATGAATAGAAACAGTCAAATAAATAGAGGACAGCAACTTCTATCTGATCAGTTCTGCCATGGCAAAAATGGTTTCAAAATTTATCTGAGAACTTATCTTTCTGATTGAGCTACTATAGCAAAATAGAAAATGGCTTCATGTTCGCCTTGTTTCAGAAAGTTGTGCATACTTTTAGCAGCTGACTCTATTTCAGATTCCAAAGTGCAGATTGCTGCTTTTAATTTCTCTGATAAAAAGCAAAGTAATACTACATAGTCCCTCAGTTCTTGAAATGGATGAACATTTCTCATAAAAATCCAGCAGCTCATTTTCAATTAATTGTAATAAATTAACCATGACAAAGCAATGGTAGTTTTCATGAAAATTTGATTTGGATATGCTACAAGCGGATGTGCATTACTTATGGCAGACCACCACAATGACAGAAGCATGTGTTTCAGAAATCTATCAAGGTAGTTGCTTTCTGCTGTGGTTTTCAGACACTTTCAGTATGTCCCTGAATTGTACTTCTCTTGTGCTTCTGCAACTGGCAGCAGCACCACAACTGCCCATTTCTTCCTCATGTGGGCTCTCTCCCACGCCCCACTCTTTCTCCCTAAACAAGAAAAGGGTACTCTAGACAGAAAACCCCACACTTGATATAGATTGTGTTTGGTTTGTGGAAACACAGGCTTTTCATCCGTTGGTGGCTGGAGATGAATGTAAAAAATACTCAAATATATCCGTATCGAATATTAAAAACAATATTAAAAGCTGTGTTTTAGGACTTCGTCCAAAAAGGACACTGCGCTTGGTGCTATGGACAGGAGAAGAGCAAGGAGGAATAGGTGCCAAGCAATACTATCAGTTGCACAAGGTAAATATATCTTTTCATTATTTTCTTGACAGCACTTTTCTCCCCAGTCTTGTGACTTGAATACTATTTTTGTCGAAATGTTCAGCTTAATATCTGACCAAAACCAGTGATTCCAGTTCTGCCTGGAAGTATATTTTCTGGGTTTAATCATAAATGTAAACCTAATTTTACATTTAACAGTAAGCGATGCAACCACACATTTGTGTTCCACTTGACCTAAGATACTCTGTCACAAAAGTGTTCTGAAACAGTTATTTCATGATGATATCTTCCATACCTTTTAAACATAGCTAACCTTCTGAGAATGAATGATGAATGGCCCACGTATGTTTGCAATATAAGTAAATTTTGTTTGCCTTATATATTTCTGCTTCATTGCATTTTCCCATAATATTTTGCAAAGTAAAACATAAAATAATACAAAGAAAAATATTTGCTGTCTTATGTTGATAGTGTGTCATCTATAATGCACTTTGCCAATTGTTAGTTTTGTGGGTCTGGAACATCCTAAAAGGGTGATTTCTGGTGATGCAATGAACACACAAACTCTATGACTTATGGCTATGAGGATAAAAATATCACATCTGTCTCTCCTGCCAACAGGTGCCATTTCAAAGTACATCATGAAAGTTTTGGCAAAACTATTTTGGAGATAAGTCTTTGGAATATGTGTATGTTTGGGGTTTTTGCCACAGAAGAATTATGCTGTACCTGTATAACTATTCTAAATTAGTTATCTTTTATTCTTTTCCCTAATTAAGTAGTATAACTGTCAACAATGGTTAATACATCCAAGGCAGAGACAAGGTGAATGCAAATGTGCCTAGGAAGTTGCCTGTTCTACACAGTATGAAAGCAGACTTACAAGCAGTTCTTAAGAGCATATTTTTAATGCTAAGCAACCTATCAGAACAAATAAATGGAAACCTCACTTGAATCAAATTCATTGTGATGAACCAAGTCAGATCAACTTGCATCTGCAATAGAGTTGTCAGAGATAGGTTTAGAGAACTTAGAGTTTTCTGCCTAATTGATGAACAATCATATATTTCCCACTAACTAGTTCAATATTTCTAAGTATATTTAGCTACCCATATATAATGGGTTGGACTCGATGATCTTGAAGGTCTCTTCCAACCCAGGCATTCTGTGAATTCTGTAATGTTGTACCTCCTTGTATCTCCAAATTATAGGGATAACTCAGCTCTGTCATTTATTTGGAAGAGGTACCCCAGAGCTTGCTTTCTCAACTTCAGGGAGGTGACAGCTTGCAGTTTAGTGTATGTTAAGGACTCTGGATTTACCACTGGTACTCTGATATTCAGCAGGATTAAACTAGAATAAAATATTCTGGAATAAGTAGCACACGAAAGAGATGCTTCTTATGTACAGAAGTGGATTTTGGAGCAGCTGGAAGGATGCTCTGTGCCTAATGCACACCACTCATCAGAAATGTATCTGAAGATTTGCCTCTGTGGATTTCCATGTTGGACAGTAAGATCCATCCTATCTATAGTGGTGATGTCAGCAACACATGAAATTGTCTCATGCATGTCTCATCTTTTGCCAAAGTGGCTTCGTTTCACTGTTGTCTCAAAGATTTCTATTCAGAAATAATACCAAAAAGCAGACCTAAGGATCAAATAGAGAAATGTAAAGCAGGCTGGGTGTTGTTTACCAGATATTTGGTTACTTTGGTTTTAAAAAAGTTGAGACAAAGATGTGTCTCAGTTCTTGCTCTGCTGGTGAGATTCCATCCGGATGTTGGGCTCTGCAAAGAAAGCCCTGTCTGACTGAACAGTTTGTAATTTACATGGAGAATTTAAGCAGAAATGACATCCGTCTGTTGTTTGTTGTTCTTGTTTCCCCCCTGCCATGTGATCTGGCATAATTATAAATTAGTTTGACTATAGGACGTTGCATTACTCATAACAATGAAATGAAGTTGATTAATACTGTACATTAAGTTTAGCATGAAAAATAACTTAACCTTTTAATGATTTACTTGCTCAAATTTCTGCCAATTAGGATAGTATGGCACACACATTGCTTGCTGATGGTAATGAGTACAAGTTAAATAAGAGTGGTATTTAAAGATGCCTTGTTAAATGAAAGACAGCCTGTATGACTCATCTACATGGCTGGACTTACGAGTTCAGTTTGTTACAAACAAGTAGAAATATGAATGCAGTAATTCGGCACAGGCAGACACGGGTAATTGTAGATTACCTCCTCATGTCAGTGGAAATGTGGCAAGGGAGAAGAAATAAAGACAATATAGTACTGGACAAGTACAGATATTCTTATTTTTGTCACTTATTTATTATTTCTTTCAATTCACGTTCAGGTCCTTCTTCCTCATCCATCATTGTAGGTTGTCACTGCTAGAAAGTGGGTAAGTTACTGCACAAATAACTGAGATAGCAGCATAGTGGTTTTACTATGGTGCCAATAGTTAACACACCTCCTTGTGTAATGGCATTATTTATAATGCTCAAGTCTTTCTCTAGATCCCAGTATTATCATTTCTGATTATTAAAGCTAGTGATAGGGTATATTAGCTGTTCAGGGCTTTATGAGAGTGTAAGAGCTGCCATATTGTGTTGATCAAAAGCTCTAGTGCTCTAGGCAGTCTAGACTAGTGCTGTCTCCCGTTACTGACAGCATCCAGTAAATATGTGCTTAGGAAAAGCATATTTGCCCAACTGCAGTCAGGTGAAGCTCAGACAGATACATTATTCATACAGCAATTCTTTCAGTTTATCAAATATTTTTCTGGAGAGCATCACATGGTCCTCGTCCACTGTTTTCTTTGCATCATTTTTCTAAGCCATTTCCAAGAGTTGAAAGCCATGTGTCTTCTAGCAGTTTCAGTGCCTCCACTAGTGCAACAGTACCTGCCCCTCACCAACTCAGCACAGAGCACCTGCTGGTGCTCGTTCTTTGACCATGGGGTAGAAGCCTCTCAGGGGAATTACCAGCACCTTTGCTTCCAAAGGAGATACCTGTTGAAGCGCTCATTGCTTTTAGCTGTTAGCCAAGAATTAGATCTAATCCCAGATTAGAAAAAGGGTTGATTTTCTTTAACATTAAAGCTCTTTATCTTGATAAAGAGCAATGAAATTAAAGGATTTAAGAGCAAATCTGACTCCAGAGCTTGGAGTTTGACGCTACATCTGAAGTTGTGTTCCAGTGCTTAGTGTTGTGTGATCCAGTTGCTGCTCTTACATACAGACAATACAGTAAATAACCTCAGAATCATCAAACATTGCAACACTACTTTCTTATACAAGTTGAATGGAAGAACAGAAGGAACAAAATTCTAGAAGGCCTCATGATGCAACTCTTCAGTACAGATTCTCCTACAACCTTTAACAAAGATACCTGAGTACTCTCAACCAGGGTTAAGTTTTTTGTGTGTTTACTCTTAGACTGTCTTCATGAAGGGAGAAAGAAATACATGTAATGGAGTGTCTGTCCTCCATTTTATTGCTTTGGACTAGATTCTGTGAAAGGTCTGTGTACCATGAAACAAGGTTACAGTTATTTACCCAGTTGAATTAAGGGACTATGAATGACTGATTATATTTATTTTGGAACAGAAGTATTGTGTACAATCTCTTGGGAAAGCAAATTCATTTTATAATTAGAAGACTAAGAGATCCTAGGCCACCTTCCAATTTACTCTAGTAACTTTGTTGTGATCACTGGAGACATTATTGTGTTAGAAATTCAATTCAAACCCCATTACAGAAGGCATTCTTAAAATATTTCTGCATGTTGGTATTCCTATCTTAATGATATTTGGAGTACTTACCTGAATTTCTGGTGCACATGCCATACAGTGTTTTAACATTTTAGTAAAGGTTTACCCATGTGATAAATATCAATCACCAGTGTTTACTGTGGTTTCTTCTTTGTATTTATTACCAAGATCTGATATTTTGCTTGAACTGTGTCTGCATGAAAACAGGACTTTCTGAAATGCTGGCATTTCTTTCGTACTAGTTTAAGTACTCTTTGTTGATGCTCACATGAGATTTCTACTGTGATTTGCTAATGAGTTGCTTTCTCTAAGAAGCAAATATTCAAAAAATATCCTGTCACTTTCAGGTGAAATGATTCTTCTACAGAAAATATTGGCTCCTCAAAACCATAGTTTTCAGAATACTTTATAGCCTGAGGTACCAAGTACTCTGGTGAAATGTAAGACATGAATTTGTGTCTTATTTGAACCAAACGTATCAAGGACTTCAATAGGGATTCTTTTACCCCAGCAAAATGTGTTGACCATTAGCCTTTTGACTGTCCTCAGGTAATATTCTCTGTAATCAAAGATTATGTAAAATTACTGCTGCCTTTTTAGGTCACTGATGTCCTGTTGATCCCTTTCATTGCAAAGGGAAAGAAATGCAGAAAGAGCGAAATGTCCATTTGCAAAACTACAGAAAGTAATTGCACTGTATTCTCTGGTATCACAACAGGCAGTAGCTCCACTGATTGTATTAAGCACAGTAATAGCACAGAATAGTTATGGAATTATATTTTACACCAGTTCTAAGTCCATAGGAATTCGTAATTCTTAGTATTTAGGAATCAGCTTCCTTGTAAAAGCTGCAGAGAAGGACAGATTTTGCTAAAACACAAACTCAGGTTTATTCCTTATACTGCCTGAAGCATGGAAGACCCCAAATTAGTCATGACAGACTATCTCCTGGATGCCTAGTCTTCATTCCATGTAGACAAAATTCATGCATCTCTACCGTTAGGAAAACTTTTCTCTGTGCATCTTTCCTCTCTTTCTCTCATGAGAATAGCAGAGCTGCCAGTTGAATCTGGTAGAGACATCTTCTGAGGATAGCTGCTTCCAGTGCATGCTTCAGGCAGATTCACCCAACCATAGGTCCTTGGTCCATTGGGATGTCCGATTGTAGGAAAGTGCACACTCCCTGCACCTGCGCAAGGTGTAGAAAATTATGTATGTGCTGTGATAATTTCAAAGGTGTTGCAAATTTGTTTTCACTGACCTTTGGTTGAAAGTTGCAGAAATACTCATTAGCTTCCTGAAAGAGTAAACATCATCTTTGGTTGAAAGATGTAAACCACAATTTTTAATTTTGGCATTTTTGCCCATTTTCTAGTGAAAATCTAAATCCTTTCGAAAAAGAACAGTGGTGGGGTCATTCAGAATCACAGACATTGTTTTGATACCTTTGTATTTGAGCAGTAAAAGGTCTAAAGTTATGGAAAGTTTTCCAGGAAGAGCACTTCTCTTTGATATGCCCCTTTGTCAAAGGAAAAACCTCCTAAGACAAGACTTCAGGCATGCCTTACTTACCCTGCTGCCATGTTCAGAGCTGTCTGCTTTTTCTTGTCTGTCATCCCAGGGAACTTACAATACTGAATGGTCATCTCTGTGAGTGCTGGCAAGTCATCTTAGAGGAAACAGTTGCGATATTGTACAAGGCAAGACATGCCCGTAGTATGTTTTTACTGAGTGAAATGCTAATAAGTCATGACCAAATTGCTCCAGGGCTGTTGAAGTTACTGGGACTTTTGTCATTTGGCTTCTCAGAAGTCAGAACTTGTAACTGACATACAGAACAAACCGTTCAACCTTTACACTTTTTAACATACTGCTTTCCTATAAAATGTAGCAGAAGAATATTTTATCTTGTAACAAAAGGATGAGCCTTATTCATACCTTGTCATCTAGGAAAAATTGTGCTAATCTTCAGCTTTACAGCAGCTTTCTCCCATATAATGATGGGATAATTTACAAAAATGAATAACTCACAGTGTTCCCAATTTTCCCTGTCTTCATTCAAAAAGAGTGTAAATGGTATGATCACGCTTGTGGCTGGTGGTTATTATGCCTTGATGCTGGCTCATCTCTCTTCCCAACAGCTGTTGTGATGGTTTTTTCTCTAGTTTCAATTTATGCTGTTTTGCTTCATTAAATTACCTTCATACTAAACAGCAACTCAAAATTACACTACATCATGTTTATATAGTATTAAATACTTAGAGGATGTTATTTATTTTACTTTTTTTTCTTTTCTAGCTGTCACATGCACTTAGGTGTTTCCAGTGTTTTTTCTTGTCTTTCCTGTAGTCTTAGTTGCCAGCCTAACAGAGCTGGGTGCTGATCTAAACCTCCTTTTAGTACTACAGGTGGGGTGACCATCACTTCCCTGTGAGTTCTACAACATGGTTGTTGCCATGCTATACTTGTTTCCTGACTGCTCTCAGACAAATACTGGAATACAAGTGTTGTTGTTTCTTAAAGTTAAGTGTAAATCAATAACAGAAAGCTGAAAACACAATGTCGGATTAACTGATGTCCTTTATCACTGGAACAAATGAACCATTAATCAAGGACAGTGGTTTGTCATTACAGACTTTAGTATTTTTCCTGTAAAGTGGTGATTTTTCTCCTTGGAACAAAAAAGAAAACCAGTAAATGAGCTGTTGGACAAGTAATACTCTATTTTAAATAAACAGCCCCAAAGTACTGAAGGCTTTTAGGGTAGTTGTTCCCTGCATTATACTTTCAGGTATGTCCCTGCTTTAGCTGGGTAAGAGGGATTGCCATCAGTGGCTCAATGGATTAGTCATGAGATGTTGGAGTCTAGTTTAACATCTGATAAGAATTAACAATTGGGATTTTGACTGAGTAAGTAGCTACTGTAGGGTATACCTGCTTGGGATTGCCAGTGTCTATCCTAGAAGGAACATTTCCTACCAATAGAAGTACCACTCATACATATTACAAGGGTTTGTTTTCTTAATGGAAGTTTACTGTAATTACAGGCTAAACGACAGATCCCAGAGGGTGGGACAGTAATCAGTGGCACAGAGTCTAGTTGGAGGTCTGTCACTGGTGGTGTCCCCCAGGGTTCAGTACTGGGCCCAGTATTGTTTAACTTTTCATCAGTGACTTGGATGAAGGGGCAGAGGCCTCCTCAGCAAGTTCCCCAACAACACAGAGCTGGGAGGAGCGGCTGATACCCCAGAGTGCTGTGCAGCCCTTCAGAAGGACCTCGACAGGCTGGAGAGATGGGCAGAGAAGAACTGCCTGAAATTCAACAGAGGCAACTGCAGGGTCCTGCACCTGGGGCACACCAGGCACCAATACAGGATGGGAACCAACCTGCTGGAAAACAGCTTCATGGAGAAGGATCTGGGTGACCTGATGGACAACAAGCTGTTCATGAGCCAGCAGTGTGCCCTTGGGGCCAAGAAGGCCAAAGGTATCCTGGGATGCACTAGGATGAACACTGGCAGCAGGTCGAAGGAGGTGATCCTGTCCCTCTAGTCAGACCTGGTGAGGCACCATCTGGGGCACAGCATCCCGTTCAGGGCTCTTCAGTGCAAGAGAGATGTGGAGATCCTGAAGCAGGTCCAACAGAGAGTGAAAAAGATGATAAGGTGAGAAGACATGACTGAGAGAGAACCTCATCAGTGTCTATCAGTCTCTGAAGGGAGGGTGTCGAGGATGGAGAAGGCTCTTCTCAGTGGTGCCAAGCAATAGGACAAGAGGCAATGGACAGAAACTGGTGCACAGGAAGTTCCACCTAAATATGAGGAAGAACTTCTTTACTTGTGCAGGTGCAGTGGAACAGGTTTCCCAGAGAGGTTGTGGTGTCTCTGTCACTGGAAATATTCAAGAACCATCTGGACACAACCCTGTGCCATGTGCTCTGGGATGGCCCTGCTCAAGCAGGGAGGCTGGACCAGATGACCCACTGTGCTCCCGAACCTTGTGCATTCTGTGGTTCTGTGATTTCTTGTTATCAGGTTTTTGCCTTAGCGATGACAAGTATTTATATTTTTAGTTTTGCTTAACAGAGATAAAAATAGATTGTTTATAGAGAAAACAGAAAATAAAGAAATTAAAATTAAAAAATTAAAAATAGGAGAAATATTGGCAAGGATTGTGCCTAACTGTGTATTCAATGAAAATAGCAAGCTATAGAAAGCCAATTTTCCCATGCTGTATTTATTGTAATGTTTCATTTAAAAATTCAGTTGAAGAGCTAAAGATGACATGATAAAGAGAGGTGACCTCCTCTGTAACAAAGTCATAAGAAGGCAATGGATAAAAGTCTAGTTCGATGTTCAGAGAATTAGGCAGCAGGTTACACAAAGAAGTTTTAATTTTCTGGTACGTACTAAGAGAAGTGACACAATATCAAGATGCAGCAAATGAGATAACTTTCTGAAAAAAATTACATACTGAGTTTAAAATGCTTATTTAAATGGTGCATTCATTAGGAGAACGAATGAAGGAAACAGCTGAGCCTGCAGTTATTTTTTAAAATCTTTCTGGTTTGTTTGCTGTTCCCTTGAATCAGTTAAGGGGCAATGTATGGTCTCACCCCACTTTGTTACTGGCAGTAATTCCTGCATCATAGATGGCAAATGATGACAAAGCATCTTCACTATTTTTAAGCAGTATATTTTAAGCATGTTTTCCAGTATGTGTTTCTTTCTGTGTAAGTAGAAATGCCAATGTAGATGTACAAAAATGGGAATGTGGAAACTGATCTGAATTTTTTTAAGACTTCAACTTTAAAATTCGATAGTGAGTAGTTCTATCAGTAATCCTATCTTCTAGTGGACCAAATAGGGAAAAAGCTTTCTCAAGGACACATGGTACTTCAAGTAGCTGTGACCTGTTTCTTTTTTGTTGCCCAGTGAAGTCAGTTTCTCTCCCTCAGGTGTCCTGTTTTCGTGCCTCTCCAGCATGTTCTCAGAACTGAATAGCTTTCTTACAGAACAACAATATGGTGTAATATATTGTGGGTGGTTTGTTTACTCAGTTTCATATTAGAAACACATGCAAACATTTGTGTCAGAAAACACAACTGAAGAGTGCAGCAATGCTGCAATACTAGCAGTTTATGAAGTTCTTGAACTTAGGGATTCTGTTGTTTTGCTTGATAAATTAGATTTCTTTTAGGTATCCACACTGTTCCCATGCTCACTCTTCTCCTCACTTCACTGCCCTGAATAGTCTCTTCCACTGCCCTTATTGCTTCTCCTCATTTCAGCTGCTCTAAAAATGGGCAGAAGTCCTGCTGTGGAAAGTCAACCAAAGAGGCTGAGTACCATAGCATCATATTTATGCAGGGCTCACTATACTTAAGTTAGCTTTCATTGGCCTTTCAGCAGCCCACTGAAATGTGTGTTGTCTTTAGTAAGTCTTGCTCCTTGGGCATATGATAAAGAAGATTTACATTTTGAGACATTCTTTCTGTTGTATCTGTGACATTGGAGCATCACTGGTCCCTTTTAGCCTGCCCTGTGCTTTTCTTGGCCTGCTTCTCTCCCACAGTGTTCAGAGGTCTGTAAATCGTGATTTATGTTGAGGCTCATGACCTCAGGACAGTATTTGATGATAGGCCTAGACTCCACATGTAGCCTAATTATTTACATTTAATCTTTTGCAAACTGAAGATGTTTTTCACTGTCTAAAAATGGTGATTGCCAATGAGGTGACAAGATTGGTTATTTGCACTTTGATTTCCAGTAGTTAAATGGGTGGATAGATTGGTTATTTTTTGGTGTTATAATATTTACAGTTACTTTATCATGCAAAGATTTTATATTAATTTTTTAAATTACTGGATATATTTCTAAGTTAAAAGTAAATAGCTCTGCTATGATAGAATTGTTTCACTCAAAAGAGAAAAGTTTTGGGAAAGTTAAACAGTTCTTGGCAAATTCTATAAAGGACTTCTGAAAACTTGTGTGAATTATTCACAGCCACCTGTAGTACATATTTGGGTTTATATACAGAAAAATGTAAAAGAATTCTTTGCTGAATTGTTGGTTTATGTATGCTGATAATGACATGGATCTGTTAGTTGCTGCTACCACATATCCCATGTATTGATTTTCTTGTAGTAAGTAACCAATGGCAGCCATAAAGTTCTGGAATGAGATCTGGGCATAGGAGTAAAACCTGCAGTAAGTTCTCTTAGTCACATTCAAGGTGGTCTGAAGTATAGCTTTCTTCTGCCTGACATCACCATAAACTGTTTTTTAAAAGTTCTGTGCCTCTCCAAAAAAATGAGATCTTCCTTCATGTAAAATCCCTATGTATTTAATTCCAATTAGACTTTGTAACTGAGCAATCTGAGCAAATATGGTAAGTAAATAAATTGCTTATTTTTGTTCTTTAACCTAAAAAGATTTTTCCAAGTACACACTAAAAGCAAATGTTATTATGCTACTTGTATACAAAATCTTACCTTTCATGTTTCCTGGGAGGATTTACTTTGGAAGCACAAATTTTCCTTAAAATAGCTATTATTCCTTCACGTCTCAGGGAGAACCTTGGCATTTCAATCCTCTGATCAATATCAGAGTTGACTATATGGTATATTGAAAAGAATGTATTTCTGAGCAGGCAGCAGCTGGCTTTTAAATAGACTGTTCTTCACAGTCTATGAAGGATTTGGATGCCTCTAATTTTAAAGCCACAGAACTGTGTACCCTCTCCACTGCAACAGAATTTCAGAGTCTTGGGTCTGACAAGAAAGGGAGAGCTGCAAATGTAAACTGCAATATGGTGGTGATGGCTTACCTTTCTAGGTGGCACTTCAGAAGTCTGAAAGCAAGTATTTGGGGACAGCAGACTAGTCACACTGTGGCTCCTACAGAATACTGGTGCCTCAGAACGTAACTTGAACGGTTTCAGCATTTCCATACAAAAAGATAGGTCCCCTCATTTATGCTCATGTACACGTTTTCATGGGAAGCATTTCTCTGCTTCTGAAACAAATTTGTTGTGGCATGCTTGCATTGACACCTAGAATCTAATATATGATGCCAGCTAAAATAAAATCACAGCACAATATCTTCTTTTCTTACATGTTTAGGAAAATATCTCCAACTTTGATATTGTTATGGAGTCTGATGAAGGTACCTTCCAGCCATCTGGACTGGGTTTTTCTGGCAGTGCTGAAGCCCGGGACATCGTGAAAGAGATCATGACTCTGCTGCAGCCCATCAATGTCACGGATGTTTACGACAATGCAGATGGAACAGACATCTCCTACTGGATGAGAGACGGGGTGCCCGGTGAGTGTCCCTGGTGCTTGGCAGGGGACACTGCTCCCGCTGAGCACTGCCACGTCAGATGGGTGGTCTGATGTTTTGAAAGTAGTAAGAAATGCTTTCTCTCAGGGAGTAAAATTTACCATAGGTAAAATTCATAAATGTTAAAAGGTGACCAACAGAAATAGGACATAAAGTGCATTTGAGCTGCAGTTTAATAATGGTATAGATTATACGTAGAATAAAATGCCTAAAATCTTCTTTTCGGCTTTAAGGATTTATAATAATTAATCCCAGACTGGTGGTTTATAAATAGTAAACCAAGGCAGAGGGGAATTCTCCAATACAGAAGAAATATTTTTTTAATTATTATTATTTTTGCTTTGAAATTCAGGGCTTTTTCTCTCTGTTTTATATGCTGGAGAAACAATGTTTTTGGGATGTGACATTTAAAAAGTTATGAGTCATTAAGGTGTGATAAAGGAGTAAAATTCTGAAAAGTTTGAAGTAGTTTAGGGCTTTGTTTCGAGGATTGTATCTGGCTCCAAGTGAGGAGCAGCTTGTTGGCAAAGAAACTTGTAAACTGTGAGAGAGATGCACCACTGGCAGCCCCCCCATGCAGGAGAGACCCCACACTAGCACAGAGGCTTTCAGAGCACAAGAATCCCAACTGGAGGCCAGCCTGGGTGAAACCTTAGTGAATTTCCTTTTGAATAATAGTAGAAAGAAAAATTTCATAACAGTGATATTAAAAAAATTATGATCAGTTTTAAGTTTTAGGGTTCTTTTTCTCCTGTGTTTTATCACTGAACTAGGCTGGCACATTTCTCGTGCTAGTTTTACTACTTGCTACTATATGCTTAGAATCTTTTAATACTTTATTAACTGCCTTGTTTTTTACCTTGCAGAAGAGAGTGAATGATGGAATATATTATTCTTATTTATGGTCAGAACCCTTTGCTTCTCACTCACTTAGGGTGTACAGAGATACCATAAGGTTGACTGCTTCAATAAATGTATCGATATCTAATTTTGAAACCAAAACATCTATGCTGGGAAAGAGGTATGGTTGAATGGATATTATTAAGCAGTTAGGGATTCATCTTCAGCTGCTGTCCTGCTCTCTGGGTGAACTGGAATCTGTTCGGTACAATGTCATGCGGCTGTGACAATGGTGTGCTGAGTTGATTTGAGAGGCTGTAAGCACTACTGAGAGGCTGTGGCCATGCATCATCCTCCACAGCCTGGAAGTGCCTGTGAAAAGATGTCTGGTCCAGAATTTCAGACCAACATGTCTGTGTTGTAGGTGGAGTGTAAGAACTCACCACTCAGCCTATGGTTAGAAAATGCAAGGGTATCGGAATTATTTCCTGGGTAAGGTGCTGGGAGCATTCCAGGGAGTCCTCAGGGACTTGCATTGTGCTTCCCATCTGAATGTGACAAGATTATGGAAGAAGAGAGAAAAATTTAACATTCAAATGCCTTGTTTTCAGTTGATAATGTGAGTGGTCCTTGTGATGGCAGTGGGTATTGAGCTCTTGCACACCAGTTCTCATCAGCTGTGGTGCACCTGGAGCATAAGCAGCTACATCTTGCCATGGTCCTGTTATTAGTCTTTGGGCTACTCAGCAGGAAGAGTGTAGGAAAAAGCCCTCTCCCATGGACATCTGTACTCCTCAGAAAGCATAAACTATGAAAAATATAAACTGTAAGTTCAACCTTGGGAAAATATGAATACACAAGAATCAAGACTTCAGTTTTTAAATAAAATTGATTTGTTTTCCTATTAAGAATTTGTCACATTAATTGATGGTGGAATTTTTTTTCTGTCTGTAGCTTTGGTTCATTTAACTTCCTGTTAAGCAAATGGCAGTGTTCTTGCAGCATAAAGGAACACTGATTCTTCTTTTCTTCATCAAGCCCCAGTGAGAAGAAATTAGCTCCACTAAAAGAATTTCGGCTGCTTTAGATTGTATTTCATGCTGTTCCAGAGAGAAGTCTAAGACATCTTCTAATCTTCATGCCTTGTCTGCAGTATTCTCCCTGCTTGAATGAGCCTTTATGGTATATAATAACATTGAAACAAATTGAACACTCTGTAACAGCTTTTATAATTTTGTTCAATTTAAACAAGCAGTCAAGTGTTGACACTTCATCAATTTTATTTAAATATTTTCTTGAAAATATACTTGGTGGCTTTTTTTCTGCAACAGTGAGAGAAAATATGGTGTATTTCTTGAACAATAAGAATGGTTTCTGACATAATTTTTCTTGAATTTTTCTCCTTTTCAGTGTGAAATAGATCCCAGGATTTACCTTTTTAGATGCTATTAATGTTCTTCTCCTCCTGCTCCTTTTGGTCTGAAAGATCCACAGAGGGCATCACTACATGTGTTTTTCAGAGCTGTTCATAGCTGAGACAGGCAAAGAGATGGTGGCTTCATAATTGCTGCTATTATGAGCATGTTTATTTTTAATGGACATGCAATGAAATGTTATTTGTAATGTTACTTAAATATATGTGCAACTAAGTGGCAGTGATTATTCTGAGATTTTAGGATGAGAGAGGCCACGAGTTGAGTCCTTTGCAAACCATAGACTGAAGCTTAAATAATACCTCTAAAGCACAAGCAAGGTGACCTGCACCAAACGCAGCAATCTGGTGCTTTGTGACTGCAGAATATTAGAAATATTTGTCAGTGGCCTTTACATTGGATTGTTTTGAAAACAGTTCAGCCCAGCAGTGAGGAATGTCTGTAGTTGTGTTTTTGTACTGATAGCCAGTTTTCAGCTACTGAAAATATTTGTCTAACATTTGTTTTTCTTTTTCATGAAGCATAAATCAGATTAAAGGGGGGGTTTGTGGTGTTATATTTTATGATACAACATATTTAACATATATAACATGGTATTTTATGATGTGGTTTTACAGTTTGAGGTGACCATTGATTCTAAGACTGCTTCTTTAATAATTATGCAATTATCTTCCTCATCTTTCTTTTAAACTGTTCAATTCCATTTTTTTTTTAATTAGGGAAATATCCAGACTGTGGCACATTAAGCTGTTCCTTTGCAACACTAAATCCCAAGTTACGTTTGGCTAGAATTTGCAAATGTAGGTAGGAAGATAGGTTCACTGGCTTTATTTATTTGGTTTGTTAGCATACTTTTTCACAACAGGCTTCTTCAGTGTCTGAAAAGGTTAAAAAACCACTAAGCAAGCCCTGCTAAACCAATGCAGGGGTATTCCTGCTGAAAAAGCAAAGATGATCACAGGTACTTGATGATGACCAAGATGCTTCGAACGTGTGTTAGAGCTGTCCCTAAGGTAACAGCCCTGGTCTGGATCAGCCTTCCCTGAAAGCCTTCAGAATCTACATTTGACAAATGAAGTGTTTCTATTTGTATTATGGAATCCAGTGAATGTTAGTTCAGCTTTAGGTGTTTGGGGAGATGAAATCAGGTGCTCTCCTATTTTTGCAAAGGAATGGCTGTTGTGACACATTATTTCCAGGAAAACTGGTTCAAGGATGCTCCTTTCTGCTTGTCAGGGTGGTTATCTGTTCCCGCAGTGCTTATGATGGGAACACTTGTCTGTTAGGAACTAAGCTGTATTTGAGATCAAGCTGACCCAGGACATCAAACAGCTCCCCGAAGGCATGTTTCAATTCCTCTTTTAAAAATCAACCAGTGGCCTAAAGGTGAAACTCCTTTTACAATGTCACTTTGAACCTTGATGGTTGTTTGTGTTTCTCTGTCTCCACAGTGACTTGATTTTTTGTTACATTGCATAAAAGGAAGAATTGTTCTTCCAGAAATTAATAAACCAGTAGTTCATCTAATTTTAATGTTTCTTCAGAAATCAAAAATTTGTTGCTAACCCAATCTATTAGTCATGCAGATGTGACAAACAAATACTATAATAGATCGTTTCTTTCATTTTTATATTTTCATACTGCTTTTTTATTACCTTAATCTGAAATATGCTGTATTTTGGCCTGAGACGCCAGATTTTTGACACATTATTTTCTTTCCTATTATGTAAGAGGTTAAATCTACCCCTTTTCTGGAGCATGCTGCCCTCTCCTACCCCTGCCCCCATCATCCCTGTAGTACCAGACTCAAGTGCAAACCAGCATGCTGGTGTCAAGACTACTGCCTGCTTGGTGTCAGCCAGGGACATGTCTGAGGAAGTAGTGTAACAGGAAAACTCCTTGACTTGAGGTTGCCAGCTGGACATGAAAAAGTGAGTAAACTCTCTTTCCCAAATTGTAAGTGAGTAAACTGTGTTCATTCTTGGCTGTGTCACTGTTTGGAAGTGATACTCCGCTGTGATGCTTGAAATGCTGCCCCTCTGACTACCTGTTTTGTACTGCCCACAGTCTTGGGCAGTCTCTTTAGATCCAGTTTCTAAGCATCTTTTTATTTCCAAAAGAATAAAAATGGAAGAAATATCAGATGTACAGTCTAGGGCTTCATAAGCCAATGCTGAAAAGCCTTGGACTTGATTCTGCAGGGGTAAGGGATGTTGCACTTGACATAAACCTTCCTACAAGATGAGGGAAGGGGAAAAAATTTCCCTGAAAAGTAAACATTAAACTTCTTCACTTTACTATGTAGCATTTGTGTCACTTGTGATTTGAGATGTTTAGCACAGGGAATCAATGTAGGGTTCGAGGTATTTGACAAAGTGACAAACTCAAAGCAAATGTTTCCTCATGAAGCAAAGACAAAACTCCTGAACACTACTCACAATACTAAGCTATATGGATAGTATTATAAGTACTTAGGTAATTTTAGGTATTCCATAGGTGCTACATTTTTATATTTGCCGAGTTCCCACTTCTCTGGACACGTGTTAAGCACAGTGCCAACACCAGCTACTATTTCTCTGTGAAAATGAGGGGTAAAGGGCTTATGGTGTGCACACATGTCTTGCCTCATTCTTGATCTCAATAAGTCTGAGATGTCCCAGAACTGTTGCCTGATAATTAGCAATATTGTGTTGGTTTTTCCAGGGCTTTCTTTTCATTTTAAATATTTTATTTTATCATTCTTAAAGGAAATATGGTGAATGAGTGTGTTCCACTGCAAAAGCCAAATCTTTTGCAACTTGGGTGGTATTAAATTAAACCAGTATGCTAAGAGAACAATTATAATTACTTGGCACTTTAAGAACCTACTGTAAGTGCTCAGGCTATTAGACCCATTTAAAATCTTGATTGCAGAAAGAACTGTGTGTATTAATCTGTAAAATAATTCGTCTATTCTCTAATTTATCATTGTTCCAACAAAATGGGCTTTTGAAATTAGAAATTACTCTAGAGTAATTAAATAAATTTAATATGCTGCAACTTTTTATGAAGGTGGATACCTTAAAAGGCTCATAGTTTAAGATAGTATCTCAGTTATATTAGCCTTTCATATGACCTTCTCTGTTTTTAATAAAGTTAATACAGTCTTTGAGACTAATCATTTAATGAAAGGAATAGTCTGTAACTTATGGCATTTTCTTATAAGTTGTGCTATTAGACTACCAGACAAATGTGAAAATACTTTACATATAATTCCTTCCAACTTTGCTCTGCTTGGGTTAGTCTTGTTTTGGCACAATGGAGTATTGTCTACTTCTAATAATTAACAGGAAGCATCAGATTTGCAAGGGTTTTTTTGTTTCACGTAGACTAGACACAGACCATGCAAAAATGCATCTGTGATAGTACTGTTGGAGGGAGGGATGGAGTTGGGCAATTAGGCACAGTGCCTGAATGCAAATTTTCCTGGTAGTTTTAAGAGGGCTTTTGTACTATATTTCTCATTAGCAATTCAGTCTATTTGAGTCTAAACAAACTCAAAGTGGATGAAAGCAAACTCCTTCTTCCAATAGGGTTAGTGAGCTATAGAAGCACCTTGCAAACTTGGTGAAGTCTCTCTGATTTTTGCATGTGTAAAACAAGATTTAGGTGTCCTTCAAAAAGTAAAGGGTAATTCAAACAGGAGGGATGGGCTTGATGCAGTAGATACAAGGTGAAATTCTTTGCCGTGTGTTACTCAGATGGTATGATGGCAATGGGTTTTGCTGGCATTAAAATATCTGAATCTGCCAGTAAATATTACAAGCACTTTCATAATGAAATTCTTCTTTCTCATTTAAGCCTCACCCATTTCAGACTAGATTTTTGAATATCATAAGCTCTTGCCTTTGATTTGTACAATATTTAGATAATCCTAATTACAGTTACAAAAACAGAACTATCATTAACTTGCTGATCCCAGAGGAAATTTGAACTGTGAAACCAAAAATATTTGCAAAACTCTATCATAAATTGCTGAATTTCTTATTTTGCTTCTAGGTATTTTTTTTTCTTCGGTATCTGTGATGCAGTTTATTTGGCAAAGTTTTCTTGGTGGTCAGAAGTGAAGAATTACAGCACATGGGTTAAGTAGCTGGTATTCCATAGCTCTTAAAATTTGTTTTTCAATAAAATTAGGCAAGGCAGCTTTAAAATAATCTTATACTAATATAACAAAAATTAGTTTGAAACACTGACATTCTGATAGGCTTTTTGAATCCCAGAAGAAGTAAAACTGTTCCAGTGCTTTCAACCCTGTACTAATACTATATAAGCTCATTAATCTAGTAATGAAAATTTAAATTCAGGTGTTTAAAATAAAATCATAAATTCTTGGTTCTTGACTTCGTGGCTAGTGGACTTCTTTCTCTTATTTTGTCACTCTTCTTTCTTTGAATATCAGTAAGGTTGTATTTCTTCTTTCCTTTTAGAATGCTTACTCTTCAAAAAGTTACATGGGATGGATTGGCATAAGTGACCCTGTATTAAATAGGTTCTTCCTGGAAGCATATGAAATTCCTAAACATCTCAAAAAAATCAATAAATTTGCTTCTGCAATTCGCCTTTTTTAGTAGCAGAACATACTTTGTCTCAGAAAAGAAACTGAAAATATCTAGCTGAGGATCTCATTCAGATTTGGGGTGTGGTTGTTTTTATTCTGGCTGTGCCTCTAAGAGTCATCTTAATTCTCTATTGTTTGCTGCTTAGGAAAGCTGAATTCTGTTCCTGTGGGTGGGAATATTCTTTTTCAGATGGAAGTATTTGTCATTTGTTGATCCTAAAAAACAAGTGGTCTACATTAACACACAGAGCTCAGTGTTAAGATGTTAAGTAGTCATTTCAGAAGTACAAGTTAGTCAAGCCTTATTCCTAGAACTGCCCCTGGCTTCAGTGAAGCTTATGCAAATAATGAAGTAAACAGAAAGAAAAAATAATAATTAAAAAATAGTTTAATCAGAGTTCTGTAAGGAATTTGGAGATATTTGCCAATGGAAAAAGTGAGGAAGTAAAATAAGAGTCTCTCCACAATTTTTTTTTTTTTTTACCTTTAGAAATTTGACTGTATGAAAAATAAGACACATTGATAGTGTGGAAATGCTGTGAGATTTCTCACCAAATATGTCATGATCTAGAATGGTTGTTAGGAACAGCAGCAGAAATATCTGTGGATTCATGGATTTCATTCCTGGAAAACAAATTGTAATGGCATCAGTATTAAAAACCAAATAAAAATAAAGCATTCAGTAGCATTCCAGGAAGACCATGCGTAAACTGCTCTTGATGGGAGGGACAGAGGTTAAATGTATTAAGGCCTGGCTTGTAGCTCTCCAAGTACTTTCCTATATGAAGTCGTATGACGAGTGTTTCTAATAGGATTCTTCAGGCCTTGCTGCATCCTCAACTATTTAGAGTTTCCATTGGTTTGGAGTCAAGTTTCAAATTACAGCAGAACACAGCTGATGTAATTGCTATATTAGAATGATAAAGAATGATGAGAACAGGCTGATCAGCCAGCCAGGGTGATTTGTCTCCTCTGGCCAGTTTGTTCACACCTCTCTTGTTCTGGAGTCACAAAAGATGTAATATTTAGAAAACATCACTTCCTTGGACCCGTTGGCTGCCCTATTTCCAAAGAGGCCCCTCATTGCCACAAGGTTTTGCTGGTGCCTCTTGCACAGCAGCTCCTGTTCTGCAGAACTGCTGGTGCACCTCCCACCAGTACTGTGGCCATGGATTGTCCTCTTCCAATACAGAACTTTGGTTTTGTCTTTGCTGACTTTTCTGAAGTCCATGTCAGGATTTTGAGCTCTCTGAGCAGCAGCTCTGCCTTCCATACACAACTGCATACACAACTGCTCCTTCCACAAATTTTCTGAAGACACTGGCCACCCCTGTCATCTGGATCATTGCTAAGGATGCAAAGGGTGCTGACCTGGCATGGACCCCTGGGCATCACACCACTCATAACCAGCCACCTCAAACTGTTGATGGTGACCCTTTGAGCCCAGGCACCCAGGCTGTTTTCCACCCACTTTTATCCCACTCCTCCAGTCCATAATTTTCCTGGGGACTGAGTTTTTCTAGTTTGTAGTTCACAGAATCATCATAGGATTATAGAATGGTTTGGATTGAAAGGGATCTTAAAGATCATCTAGTTTCAACCATTATGCTGTGGTCAGGGACACTTTTCACTAGGTCACGTTGCTCAGAGCACCATCCAGCCTGGTCTTGAACGCTTCCAGGGATGGGGTATCCGCAACTTCTCTGGGCAGCCTGCTCCAGTGCATCATCACCCTCACAGTATAGAATTTCTTCTTAACATCTAAGATGAACATACTCTATTTCAGTTTGGATCTATTACCCCTTGTCCTGTCACTACATGCTCTAGGAAAAAGTCCCACTCCGTCTTTCTTGTAGGCTACCTTAAGGTACTGGAAGGCCACAATTATGTCACCACAAAGGTTTCTCTTTTCCAGGCTGAACAGTCCCAATTCTTTCAGTCTTTCCTTATAGGAGAGGTGCTCCATCCCTCCAACCAACTTAGTGGCCTCCTCTGGCCATGCTTCTGGATCCTGCTGCCTTAGATTTTACAACAGGCATAACATTTGCTTTTTTTTCAATCATTGGGGTCTTCCCCTAATTGCCACAACTTTTCCTACATGATAGAAAGCAACTTCCCAATGGCATTGGCCAGATCCCCCAAGCAATCCATCCAGCACCATTGATTTTTATTTGCCCTGTTTGGCTAAACAATCCCTAACTTTATTTTCCTATACCATGAGCAGTACCTCTTCCCCTGTCTTCCCAACTTTGCTGCCATACAGAGACCTGAGAGTTTTTAATTCTAAGCTACAGCAATTACTTTGTTCATATGCTTTCATTGCTTGTTATAGGTAATATAATATAGCACTTCAACAGCAATTTTCCCCCCAAAGTTCCGGAAGTTTTACATGGAAAGGAGGCTTTAGAAACATCTCAGCTGACTGTGCAGGCCACACCAGATATTTGAACCAAGTATGATCTTGATTCAGGATCTGAATACTCTTTAGTGATGGAGTTTTAGATATTAATCAGAAAACTTGTTCCTTCCTGAAGCAGCAAACAAAATACACTTTCATTTGCAGGTGACACTTTAGATGTAAATGTCTGAGGCCTTTGAAGAATGCTTTTGATAGTAGTCCAAACTGAACAAATACAAAACTCAGAAAAAATTTATAAAGACATCTCCCTCAAAGGAGTAAGTTCAAAATTATTTCAGTGACAGCCTCTCCAGGACATTGTTAACATTTATAAACCACAGAATTGAAACCCTTCTAAATGTTTGTCTTCGAAAGTCATTCTACAGATTGGGTCTATAGTGCTACTGAATTTCTGAAGAGCAGAATTTATTGAATACCAATTTATTTTTCCCAGAAATCCCTTTCCAGTTATATTATATGTGTTTTCATGCAACAATTTCAGTCAATTCAGACATGGAGTAGACCACAGAAAAATACTTAAGTGTGAAAGAAACTGAATATGCATTTGTATTTTATATTGGCAAATCCTCAAGGAAGGATTGTGGGCTGCATAAGAATGCAAGAGAGAAGGTACAGGGTTACTGTTCTGTCTCTGACATCATCTGCCATGATCACTGAACAATTTATAGTTCCTCAGTTTCCCTAATGGTAGCAGTTACCCAAAGGTTGCTTATGAGTTACCTTTTGTCTATATGGTGCAATAAAGAGGAAGGAGTCATCATTACCTTCCTAATTAAGCTGGTCCATCTTCTGCTGGAATCATCAGACCTTGCAGCTATTTAAAATAGCACAAGAGCTTCACCTGAGCAAATACTGTAGATGAGTGTAAAGAAAAGAGCAGCCAAAGTGGAAGAAGAAGATTCCTATACATGTATTTTAGGGGCACATAAACAACTCTGTCTGCAAGGACAAAGCATGAATCTCAACAAGAAAAGCAGTTTATTGGAATTCCCCATGCAAAGAGCCAGAAAACCTAATTATGATTTACTATACATCAGGGCCAATCTGTCCACAGCTCTCAACTGTTTTCAGTGCCCATGACAGAGCTCTGTCTCAATTGCCATGTGGGGCCTTGGAAATCCACCAAAGCAAATAGGCACTTTTCCTTTTGCAGTTCAGTTCTATCAATTATATTAAACATGAGCCTTCTGAGACAGAAGAATTTTTGTAGTTGTTGCTGTTGTTTTTAAAGAAACCTGAAATAAAGAAAGCTAGGGATTTTCAGACTCTGCTCTCTCAGTTGGGATAGTCCATGTGTTAGAAAATGTTTATAGATTTAAAATTGGAAGCAGTTGAAAACCATTAATATGGCATTGTGGAGGAGAAAGAAGTTGAGCAGCTTGATTTTTCAATGGGTAGATACTCTATCCTACAAGCAAAGACATGGGAGTTTAGAGCATTGGCATTTTATAGCTATCCCGAATTCCTTTGGGGATGTGTACCAGCACCTCTCTTCCTGAAGGATACTGAAAACAACTCAGAGTTGCTAATTAGAGATAAGAGACAGAAAAACTTAAATTCTCTGAGGACAAAAGTTATTATGAAGCGTTCTAAAGCAGGGTGGTTTTACCTAAACAAGGATTGTCTGGATTGGCTGCCTGTTTCCCCCCAAATCCAAAACCACAGGAACAACAACCAAAGCACAGTGGGAGTTGATGGGAGCCGGCTGAGAAAGAACTGTGCTCAGTTGTCATCTCTGGTCAGAGAGATGTGAAGAAACAAAAACCAAAGCTATCACCACTGAAGTCGCAGAAGTGATTTTCAAGAATTTTTTTGCCTTACATTCCTTAGGTGGGTAACTGCTAGAGGAATGACTTTTAGCACTGTTTTCCACACGCATATGCATTGCAGTTCATGTGAAATATTTAGGAGTGGGATATTTTTCTGATGTAAAGCTGTTGTTCATAAAATAGAACAAGGTTACCCCAGAAATTTGGTGTCTACTTGCTCTTGTTCACTTGCAATAGTGATCCTGAATTTCCCTCTGCCTCACAGGCAAAACTTGCCTGGAGCCATGGGTCAAGACAAGTGCCAGAAAATGAAGATCTGTAGTCTGTTCCGTAGCTATTTCAGAAAGCCACACAAATAGACGAGATTTCAAAGAACCACAGAGCTGGCAAGAAGGTTTCTAGAGAACCTCTAAATATTCTTCATTCCAGCATGGTCTTGCCAATGTCTCTGTCCTTTCTTTCACATTTGTTGAAGCTGGTCTTGAAGACTTACTGTAATGGAAACATGATAGACCAGCTGGCCTGCCTCAGTGCTATTCTTAGTGCTTAGGGAAGTTTTTCTCTTATCTATCCTACTCCTGCTGCAATTTAAGAGCTTTGGCTTCCATTTCTTTTCATTGTGAAACCAAAGAGATGGTTACTTCTTTCCTCTTGCAGCATGTTTTTATGTGAAGTTGATTTTTTCCTTCCTTGGTGTAGTAGTTTACACTTGCCCCTATTGATCATTATCCTGAGTTGTCTTTTCAAGTATCTCATTGGTGAACATCACTGAACAAATTCTCATAATGCTCTCAGTGCCCATGCTATATGTCCCTGGTTAGTGTCATCTCACAGTGTAGGAAGACTTTCTTCTATCATTTTAGTCTATAATGAAAATACAAAATAGACTCATATGGTGCCCCAGTCTAAAGATCCTTCCATTTTTTACTCTCTGAGTATATTTTTCATGCAGTTTGGATCAACTTTGCAATACACATAATTCCCCTTTTCTCTTCTGGTGTCCTTAGTGATTAACATAACTTTGAACTTTTATACATGTCTTATAGGATCAGAAAGTTAGTTCAAAGGGAGCCATTATGTACACTGAGGTGCTGGACCATGCTATATTCTGGTAATATTTGGAGATCACAGTGCTTTGGTGCCTGACATTAAAAATTGATCCTAGGTGTGTGTTTAGGGGCTTCTTCAGAGATAGAATGCATTGCAAATGTAGTTTCTATCAGTAGATTGTCTTTTTTGTTAAGGAAAAAAGATACTGAGATGTGTTCATTTATATGAACAAGATCTATTTTGATGAAATTAGAATAGAAAATAATAGAACTAACATTTTTATAAATAAAGAATAAACATTTTTATAACATTTAGAGTGATGATTGAAACAAAGGTTTTAAGATTTTATTTCATGTATGTATTGAGTCAAGAAAATACACGATTGGAGTATTTGTTTTTGCTGGTTTATTTCACTTGATGAGAAAAGTTTTGGGTGCCTTTTATTTTTGTTTGAGTTGGGAAAAGAGAAGAGCAGAATTGTGTTATTTGCTACAAAATGGAAAGCCCATTTTTTCCTAGCTCTGCCTTTCGTGGTGTGCCTCTCTTAGGGATTCCAGGATGCTGCAGTTTTTTCATCATGTATCACTGCAGCAAGATAATATGGGTTACAAATTATTGGTTTAATCAAAGGAAACCAATCTTTATCCTGTACAAGCTGCTCTCAGGACTTTGATGCAGACAGGAACCAGGCTAGTTCCAGGTTTTATCAGATTGACCCCTTCATGATTTATGGTAGAATCCACCAGCTAAACTATTATAATCTCTGGGAAAAAACGAAAAGTATATGATAGAGATATATTAACAACACTGTTATATGATAGAGAATAACTATTCACCTTTTGTAATAGAACCAGAGCATCAGAGCATCAGCACCAGCTTTAAGACACACTTCTCTGGACAACATATAATTGAATGGAGGAAATCAGCCTCACAAGAGGTTTTGGAAACCAAGATCAAACATAAATTTAATAAGGATGGAATACTTCATGGGAGAAAGGCTGTCCAAAACAGTTCCTACTCAGATAGTCCTTAATCTTTTGATGGCTGGACAGGTGTACTGAAGGATGAGACCCTTTTCTCCCATTTTTTCTCAAAACACTGGCTTCTACCAGAGAGAGGGAAACAGGCTGGCTGAATCTTTGAGGTTTTCCCCAGTTCATCTGGTTTTCTGTTCTGTGTAGTAGATATAGTCTAAGCACTGCTAAATAATCTGGGTAACCAGGCTGACAATAGACATTACAGTCAGGACCCTTTTAGATGCAGGAATGTTCTGTGAGTTAAAGTGCTAGATAAACTAGTTAAAGTGTTGCATGTAAATTATGATGAAGTCTTTCCTTTGAGCTTTTGTATAATATAAATCAAATGCCCTTGTCCTGCAGCGAGGTCCTGCTTGGCTCAAGCTGAAAGGCAGTGTATGGCAGTTGGGAAGGGAAAAGAGGAAGAGGAAAAGTGAAGTGGCAGGTGTAGAGCTGTGGGAGGTCTTGGACTTTCAGCTTTCTAGAATAACTACTCTTAAACAAAAGCATCTTTTAGTTGATTTTCAAATTTAAGCCAGAGATAAGCAGGACGTATTAATGATACCAGTTAGTGTTATTGACTCCTTGTGTATTATTTCTGTTCTGTGCTTTAAAAGTGCTCACTGAATCTGTGGGCAGATAAGACATTGCAGCAGCAGCCCTTCAGTTCCAAATTACGGAGGCTCTGAGATAAGCTGTATGGGTTTGAAACATATTTTAAAAAATAACACTAGACAGTTGTTAACCAATTGTCTTCACATTGCAGAGCAGAATTAAGGGCTGCTGTATGTGCTACAGGAGTCATTGAAAGAAGTCTGTAGATAAATACTGCTGAAGGCTGGGCAGCTGTGGTTTTTATTGCACTCAGGCATCGACTGGTGCATCTTGCAGCCTGACCCAGGCCCTTGCATCCATAGCAGCTGCTGGAGAAAGTCTTGTGGGCTGCTCTGTGCACTCACACAGTCTATGCTGGTTCCAAGCAAGTCATACTGCATTCTCATTTTGTTGTCTCTGTTCAAAGGTTGCAGAAATAGATGGTCACTAATAGCCAAAATCCCTCGTTTTGGCAAAGCCTTGATTAGTTCTTGGGGTGGGTGTTTTTCCCCGTGCAGAAGGACTTGGGGGGTTCCTAAGCTATTTGCACAGAACTGCCAGCCTTGAAATTGGTATTAATGTTCCAGCCACCATTACTCTTGAGCTTGGAACGCCAACAACATGAAAGAGATGAGGTCTGACAGGGCAGCTCTCACTCTCTTGCCATGCTGCAGTGTGAGAATCGCAGGCTGATCATGTCAGGACTTCAACATCCTGCTGCTGCAGCTTGTTTTCTTGGCCTGAACAATTTTAGCCTTTCTGGCTTCAACTAAGAAACAGATTTCATTGTGCAGCTAGAACTAACTGACAAGTTTTAAACATCTTAATCTTGAAAACAGCCCGAATTATACACATCTTTAATTTTAAATCCCTAAGATATGCTAAATGGGAAGCATTGAGAAAACTTAATTAGTCTGCCTGCCTCTTCCTATAGTTCGTAATTACTATGGGTACTTTTCTTGTCCACCAACACCTGCTGGCTAGATTTTAGGGCAGATGTTCTTGTGTAGTCATCATTAAAAGCACATGCACTGGATGCTGTTGAAGCCTCCAAGTGCTCTGCATTTATGTCTTTTATTTCAGGATGCCTGGGGGGAAGAAGGGATCATCACACAGTTAAAAATGTCATTTACTTTCTCTATCTTTTCCATGCAGCTTCTCTCTTTCAGTCAGACAAATAGCTACCAGGAAATTTGTTAAGGGTAAAATGGTTTTTGAGACATGGTGCTCTGTTTTTGAGAACAGTATCTTGGATTAAAAACTTTTTTACTCAGTATACTCAACCCAGTGACAATTTCACTATCTCTTAACCCAAGTAATGACTTCTAATTAGAGAGCAAGAGGGAAGGGACTGCATGTGGTTCCTGGAGCCTGAGCTAAGAGAGTGCTAAGAAACACTGTAATAATTTAACAGGTGTGAGAGCTCCTGCCTGCTGAGCCAGCTCTCCTGCCTCTGTGGAAATGGGCAGGATCACTGCTTTGCCCATGGCTTGTGTTAGTCCTCCCCAGCCAGACCTCTTTTGGTTTCACCTCCCTGAGCTCTGTGAGTTGTGGCTTGGCCCTTGGCCCCAGCCCTCATTACAAAACATCTGTTCTCCAGTTTTAGGTGTAGAGCATCATTTTTGCAGAAAAAAAAAAAGGTAGGTGTTGAATACATGTCCTTATCATGGATAGCATTATTCCTTGCCTTTTGCTGCTTTTTTTTGGATCATCCTCTTTTTCTTTGTGATTTGTATTGTGTTTTAAAGTCGTTGAGATAGGGAAAAGTGTGTTTGCTTTTCTACTGTTCCAAGGAGTGAATGTTTGGCCACTCCATTTGCTAAAATAGCTAGTGGTAAAGACATTCTGGGTGCCTCATCTAATTCCAGATAAGCCTTGGGCTCTCGATACACAGCACAAGAATCTAATTATTGAAGTAGTTATTGTTGACTTCTCTGCTACACCCCATTTTTCCAAACCCAGAGCCACCTTTGGAGTCACAGCAGTGGACCCTGCTGGCAGTGGTGGGATGTAATGTCAGCCTGGAAACAGCTGTACTTACCTGGAATGAGTTACTAATTTAAAATCTCAGTTGTGTATTTTTTGACCCTGAAAGGAATATGTGACAGGAACAGGAGAAATATTCCCTTCTTCACTCAATGCATTCAAATTTCAGTGGCTGCATTTCTGCAAAGCTGGTGCTTTTTCTTCGCCTTTTCTGAAGAGCCAGATAACAGCTAAGGCTAAGGTTAGACTGCCCAGGACTAATGAGACCTACCAGTTTTTCTTCTTTTGTGTCAGTCTTTGTAGGAGGGGGAAATGGAAACTATTCAACCAATAATGCACAATTATTTTGCAATGATGTGCCTCAAAGCAAGAAAAATCACCCTGTCTTTCTTTTTTACTATCAGATGCCTGTTAGTTTTAAAGTGAGGATGTAAAAGTAAAGTGAGGATGTCAAAGTAAAATGAATATTGGGCGGAGTGTAAAAACTTTTCATTCAGGTTATTTTTAGGCAAGACTTCTAATTCCAGTTTGATTGAGTACTTGTTGCAGTCCTTTGAATTTATAGCATGCCATTCTATTGAGCAAGTGTGTGTTTCTCTCCTGAAAGGTTTTTAATTATGTGTGGGTTGGTGTATATATATATATGTTTATATTTATTTTTATGTATCTGCTGTGTAAAAAAAGTCTTCAATTTATGTATTTGAAAGGAACCAATAGTCTAATGGTATTCTGGTTATGAAAACTGGATTTGGGGAGCATGTCTTTCTCCTGTGAAAGGCAAGCATAGCAATGCAGAGATTAAGGGTTTTTTTAAGGAACATGTTAAATTCTAGCTTCTCTCTATTAAAATAATTCTAATCATTTGATAATAGTCTTGCTCTGGGCAACTAACAATCATCACCACTGGGTTTTTTTCTCCCTTTGCATTAGTCTGTAGGTGGTGTTTGAATGTGGCACTATAAACATCTTTACAAAAGTGTGCTTGTGCTTGATTTCTTTGACTAAATCCAAATGGAAATTACTTCAATTTATACGGCTGTAAACATTGCTTTAAGTTTTAGCATGGACACAATATACCAGAAGGATGGTGGGGAGCATTTAAACTAAGAGAGGTTTATTTTCTTTTTATTGTGAAGAGTTTGGTCACTGTTATCAAATTATCTGCATTTGTTGCATCATATGTAAAACGTTGTGTCTTTTGGAGTTGCTTAGAAATTTCTGTAAAAGTATATAATTTTAAATGGGCCCTTGCACATTTTTATTCACAAATGGTGAAAAATATATATTGATCCTTGATTTCTGCAAAACGATGATGGAGATAATCAGATTGTTTCTGGAGGAGGATTTGCAAAGCTGCCAACAGCTTGGTACTCATGGCAGCTGGACTTGCTAGTGCCTTGTTCTGTTTCTGTAAACTTTCACCGAGCCAGTCTTTGCTTTCCATATTTTAAATGAGGCCTTCAACCATATAGATTTAATTTGAACAAAACCAAAGTAAAGCTCAAGTTTAAAAGAAAACAGTGTAGTAAAACAGAGAATGCACTAAGCCTGTGTTTAAGGGAAATGCTATTTGCACTTACTGATGTGACTGAGGATCTTTCACTGAAAGTAAGCAGGTTAAACTTTCAACTTTAAATTAATTGTCAGTTTCTCTTAATGTTCTTCCTAAGCTTATATGTTTGGGGGTTTTTTTGCTCTTAATATATTAGCATTTTGACAAGTGCATTTGCACTGTGGCAAAATAGCTATCACAGCAACTCAAATTTACAGGTTGGAAGAGTCGTGCTAGTTAGAGACATTTTTTTATTTGCTTTGTCTTCCTCTAGGATTAGTTCTGCTCTGTGGATTAGCCAGAGCCCACACACAAGTAGTGATACACTGGAGAGTCAGACCAGGTGTGAGGAATTTCTCTAGTTCCTTACTTTAAAGGACAGGAATTCTTTAATTTCCCCCTTTCTTTTCCTAATGAAACCCCATATAATTTCATGGAACATTAAAACAGAGACATTCTGAGATTGTGAAGAACAGTGTTGCAGCAGGTGTCTTCACTCTACCTTAATTATTTTTATCCTTTTTTTTTCTTTAAAGTGTGTTGTTCCTTTGTAGTTTTGCTGACAAAAATATGCAATCTGTTGCTTAAAATATTGAATAATATTCATTCCTGCTACTTTGCATTCATCACCCATTGGATAAAATTATTTTTGACTAGAGCAGAAATGTTTTGTGATTCTCTAAACCCTAATCCTAATGGTGGCTTGCAGCCGAGGCACTCTGCAGTATGGGTGAGCCAGCTGAGAAAGGTGTGAAGGCAGCAGTATTGGTGCAGTGCTCCCTTCCACATGCCTTTTGCAACCCCAGAAAGTATCCCTGGACTGTAGGCTTTGTGGCTCTCTGAACCCCAACCCTAAAGACTGAAAACTCCCACATTTGGATAGTCCTGAACCTTGCAATAAGCTTTGAACTTTGTTTCAGGAACTTCTCAGCATTTCTGTTACTAATGAACTAGCTAAATATACACTGGTTTGTTTGGAGATCAAATGAAAGAGATATTTCATCACCAATATCTGGAGCATCTGTTATGAAATAACTTACTAGTTTAAAACTCAAGTATGCATTACTCAAAGTAACCACAGATATTTTGAAGGATATTTTATTGTTGTAGGAATAGTATATTCTTCCAGCTTTGTCTAATGGTCCTGCATCTAAAATCCACCAAGAACTTGAAGATTTTTATAGTCTCAGTGGGGTGCAAAAATAGAGACAGTAAAACCATTGCTTATTCTGTGGGTGTGGCTGAATAAATGCAGTTTTGGTTTCTGTGATGTAAAATACAACAGACTTGTAGTGTTCTTAGGATGTGTTTTACTTAAATTAGGTGACTGGTTTGGTGTTTTGGGATTTTTTTCATAACTAGTTAAGCACCAGAATGCTCATTAACTGGCTCTTTTCACCACCATCTGGGCAGAAGGGAGCTCTGCTTAGTTGGGTCCCATGAATATTGGCATTTCTAGTAGTGGACTACTTGGTGGGAAGGCTCCTACAGGAACTTTGTGGTTAAACATCCAGCTGTAATCATATCGAGGAGGGACGATTAGAGCAAATGGGGACCTGTGTGTTTCCTCTTTGTCTCCAGCATCCTCTGGAAAAGCATACCTATAGGCTTGCTTTAAACTGGTTTGTGAGTTTGGCCTAGGAAATAGCTCCATTTCTTGTAAAATACAAGGAAGCTTCTTGAATGGATTGAAAATGTAAATGAATGCAGACAATTACTGCAAGCAGAAATGCTACTCAGAATCTTGACACGTGGGTCATTTTCATGATTCTCTCTCCCCATGTGTGACTTTCAAACAGTCTAGGGGGTGTCTGTTTCCACAACTTTTCTGGAGTGATTTTGGAAGTTGTTGAAACAGGGTGGAGCAAGGGTCTAGCCTTGGATGTTAGCAGGAGGCTCTTTGGCTAGCAGAGAGCATTGAAGAAAGCACTTCAATAGTTTGGGGTTCTAAGCAACATTATAATGTCAGCTACATGGTGTAGTTACACAGAGAGTATAGAGACACAGAAATGCATTTGGTCAGGAAAGATGGTTTAAATGGGTGCCAGTATTCACCTGGCCCTTGTGTGTTGACATTTAAAGCTTAATGGCATTAAAATAAATTGCATGCTCAGTATTTAACTGCTTTGCTGAGCTGAGACATAAACAAATACATTAAAAAGAATTCTAAATTAGAGAAACTACTGATTTTGCAATGACTTTCATTCCACTTACAGTGTTAAAAAGAAAATTCAAAATGTAAGGGATTTATAAATCCAGCAATCATTTTACAACTATCAACTTTTAAAGTAGTCTCTGTATAACATATGTAGGCATATACATAATTTTAAAGAAAGCAAAAATTAAGTAAATTATATTAAAATATACACAATATATACAAGCATAAACAGGTGTCTAATAGAGGTACATAATCCTTCTAAATTTATATGCCCAAAGTAGGGAATCCCCTAAATAGGGATCTGTGGTTTAGTTAGCCAAGGTGGTCACAGAGCCAAAACAGAAAATACAGAAGTAATTCAAGAGTCCATGTTGCTTTGGAAGAAAGAAGTCATGTCTCACCAGTCTAGCAAGGCATTTTCAGAAGAGTTTGTAATAATTTTTGTAGCTGGATCTGGTCATTAAAGTACAGTTGATTCTTCAAAAGCTCCTGGATCAAAGACTGTAGAGGAAGAAGGTACTGTGAGGTGAGAGGTATTTTCCTCCTTCATGGTAAATACCTGATTTTTAAAAGGTAGAAATCAATTGTCGGTCTTCTTAATGGAGAAAGTCTTTATTAGGTTGCCCAGTCACCTGGTTTTTGTAACTTTGGATGTTTACAAAACTCCATGTTAACTGCAAAGGAAGTGAACAGCAAGAATAGCAAGTTGGCAAAGTTTGTTTCAAAGATTTCATATCGAAACTGAAGCTGACTGTGAAAATGTGACAGTAATCTTATAGTAGAAAATGCCTAAAGAATACAACAGCCAGTGACATTTTTGTGTCAATAAATGCAGAGTGATGCAGTATAGGAGCTATGTGTCCAGAGCAACAGGATCCACGTTATCTTCAAGAAGAATGATTTGGGAAGCATTGTGGATAATTGCCTGAAATTGTCAAGTCAATACCCAGGGAAGGTGAAAAACACAGTGTTTCATGCACTGAGGAAGGAAGGAAGGAAGAGAGAAAAAGCAGAAAGCATCCACAGGAGATGTGTTATGGTATGCTGCAGTCACATCACGAGTCCATTCCCATGCTGGTGTTTGCAGGATATATTGGGCTTCTCATCTCAGGAATGGTGAAATACAATTAGAAAAGGGAGAAGAAGAGGCACCAGAAACCTGCATCCTCAGAGATATTGAATAGTTTCTACATGAGGAAGACTGCTCAGCTTGGGAAAAAGCTGGTGAGTTAGGTGTGATAAAAGTATATTAAGCCACCAGTCCTACGAAGGTGAATGAGAAAATGGAGGGTGCTGCTACTACAGCTCGTGAAGTGAGAACCATACCGTGCCCACATGAAATGCCCAGGCACACCATGCATTGCCACAGGGAGCTGTGGGCAGAAGTGTAAATAGGTTCAAAAATTAGTGATTAGTGGGCCTATGGAGGATCTCTCCATCTCAGATAGTGAGCCTGCAAGTGGGTCATGTTTAGGCAGCACCAGCTAGGGAGACTTACCCTTTTCTTTTCTCTTTTTTATTAAAAAAAAGAACCTTGATGATGATATAAGACAGAGATTGGGTGAGTGGAAGAAGAACTTCCAGTGCTTTTCACTGCTGAAGATTTATCTGGGGTTTTGTGGGTTTTTTCCCAGCCAGGGGCTGTTTAGGATATTATTTTAGAGTCTGGTCAACCTGGGCTCTATAAAGTAGAACTGCCTCCTTCCCTGGCACCTCATTTCACAGGATTTCATGCGAGTTTAGGTTGGATCCCCTACTGTTACTGGTCCTCTAATGCAATAAGTGAAAGGTTAATGCATTGCAAAAGTAACTGTGATAATCCTGATCTGTAATTTAGTCCATTTAGTGTATCCACAGGATTAATTCTGAAATGCATTAAGCAAAACAGGAAGTAATATGGACTTCATATTGTCTCCCTTATACTGTAGTCTCATTTAATTAGTCCCTGAAACAACCAACTGAAAGCTTCCCCTCTGTCCTGTTGTTTGAATCATGAATTTTAAAGACTTTTGAGAGTGACTCAGGAGGTGAAACAGCAGGGCTTCTGATGTTATTTATAAGCTCTGTAGTGGAAACTATTTCAGTGTCTGTAGCCATGAAACTCAAGCAACTTAGCCTGTAATTTCATCATTTGAGACTGAGTGACAGGAAAACTAATGTTGTCAGTGCCCCACTAAACAGCATTAACATTCTCCATTGCCTCTGCTTACTTGAAAAATGGACAATGAAATAATTGGCATTAAAGCCAGCTGTCAGCTACAGCTTATCCCACAAAGGAGGAGGTTAATATGAGGACCAAAATACATGGAAGAGATGCCTGCAATAAGTGGGTTTTCATTACAGTAATAGTTCTGCAGACAGCAGTTAGGCAGGGGCAGCACACAAAACATCTGTACAACACCTAAAACAAGCTGGCACTCTACAGGGCTTGCAGCAAGAGATGCTGAGGCACCAACAGAGCATTCCAGCCAGCCCATCCTAAACACAGCTACAATTGCAGCAGATTTATTCCCTGACCACTTGAGATTTGTGATTTTGCTGGGTTTTAGAAAGGCACAAAATGAAAATAAAAATAAAATAAGAAATTGTGTTCCTGTTCCTATCTTTTATCCGGTTTTCCTTTTGTAGGTCTTTGGCACATACCCTTTGAAGGAAAAGCCATGTGTCTTCCTACGTCTGCCCTGAAGTTTTGACCTTTCCAAATGTGTGGGGCAGAAATGTTCCAGCTGTGAGAAGGGAGAGGCTATTGATTCTATTACTGTATGTGAGGAATACTATGCTCTTCTGTGTTTATGTTTTCCTGGTACATACCATTTTTGAACTGCATAGAAGATTGTGGTGTGTCTCTTTGCCTCTTTTTCATTATTTTTAAGTATTTGATGTAAAAGAAAAAGATATGTATATTTCACCAGGACTTGCTTTATTTTTAGGGCATTATGGATTTTTAGTACATTTCTGAGTAGTGTCACTGGCATTTAGAAGGTCTGAGATTAGAATAAACTTGAAAATTAAGTAAAAGAGTTTTTCTTGTTTCTTAAATTAAAAACAGGAAACAAAAGCAATATTTAATAGATAGGAAAAAAAGGAACCTGTCTTTTATAGCCAGGCAAAGCACTGCATAAATAAAAATAAGGTTTCAGATCAGGCACCTGATGTGTTGACATCTTACTACAAGCAGTACCTTTGATAGCATGTAGGTTTGTCTTGACAGGAAGGTGCAGCTCAAACAGGTACTTGGAAGATGCAAGCGAAGCTCGTGTTAAACCCCTTTATATTTGTAAACTTTTGGAAACATTGAGCAAACTATGCCTTGTTAAGTAAGGCGTTTCCAACTTTGCTGTTAGGAGGTAGTACAGCTTGCTCAACAGGACACTGGCCTCAGCTCAGATGTCTGGCATCTATTCCTTTCTCAGCTGCTCTGAGAAAATGAATGTGTCATTTCATCTCTACATGCCCCTTTCATCCTACAGTCCCTCTTGTCTGTTTAGAGTGTATGTTTTTTTGAGCTGGAGTCTTTTCTCTTTGGAGAGGTGTACATATACTGTGTAAAATAATGGAGTGGCAATTCTGTCAGGACCTCTAGGGACTACTATAAAATGAGACCTGGAAAAGTTACACGCTTTTTTATAAATCATTAGCATATCACTTCACTGTATAAGGCAACGTACATGCAGAGGTCAGTGTCCCAGAGATCTAGCTGTAATATTGAAGATCCAGGACACCAAAGCAAGGTTATAGAAACAGTGGGGATTTTCCCATTGTATCTGAAAGAGGCATGGCATAGCTGTGAAGTTTACTTGAAAGCAAAGACAACGGGGAAGCTATTGATAGGGCTCCATAGCAAGCATGTACTGACTCCATGACTCACATTTGAATTCCTTTGGCAATTGAATGCTATTTGGGGTATAAAAAGAAAGGAAAGAAAATGTAAGGAGGAGTGTAATGCAAAATTTTTAAAAATATAAAATTACTCTGAAGTTACTGTGTGTTTTCCCCCTAGAAGATATTTGTGTTTTATGGAAACTGCCTTTATAATCATTCTGATAATCATTATCTGCTTTTCCAGTCATTGTTTGCACAAATGACAAGAATTTGAGTGCTTAAGTATCTGGCAATAGAGTTTAATTCTAATTATGACTTATGACAGCAGCGCTTATGAAGGCAGTAGACAGAGTGACAAGAAGCAGTGGTCATCGTTGACATGCTCATCATTTGTTTTGTGGTTCATGCATCCTTTTACCTCAATAGCAACATCTTCTTAACCTGGCAATAAAACCTTGTGTCAGTTTTATTAGTGTGTGAAGAATAGGTGTTTGATATGAACACATTGTAAGGCAAGTCAATATCCTTATCATCAGCTAGTGAGTATTTGCATTGGGCATTTCATGCTGAGATCAGAAGCTAGAAGGGATGGGCTGTTTTTTCAGAATTCCTCAATGTGTGTGTGTGTATTTTCACCAAGGTACTATTACCCAGCTGATCACTAAAAATACATTGTCTGTATGAATTACCAAAGCAGCTGCTTTTACCTGTCTTATGCAGTGCATCAAACCATGTATGAAATAGCAGAGAATCATGAAATGAGTTCAAGACACTAATGAACTTGAATTGAAGAATTTTTTTATGTTGTGTTAATTCTAAGATGTCTGGAAGAGCCAAGGCACCATGGGTTAGAGTGCCACAGAATGGCTGAGCTTGGCAGGCACCCCTTGAGCTTGCCTAGTCCAACCCCCCTGCTCAAGCTGGGTCAGCTGCAGCAGGTGCTGAGGACCATGTTCTGTCAGGTGTAGAATATCTCAAAGGGTGGAGACTCTGCAGCCTCTCTGGGCAGCTTGTCCTAGTGTTTGACCCTGGGGGATCACCAATGGCACTAGATAGCTGCTGATGCAGTAACAACTGCATTAAATTAGGTAACTAAACTGTGCTAAAGAGGGTCTTCTGACACCTTGTAATGGTACTATGAATTATCTTTGTATTATTTTATTGAAATGATTAATTTTCTCCAGTTTTTAATTTCCAGTATTTTTGATGCATTCAAGTAATATGTACAGCATTTTTGGCAGCAATATTTAACATTCCCTGTTTTCATGCCACAGCATCTATTATATCCAGATAGAAGCACTTTCTCACTGATTTCCTTTTTGGCCAGCAGTGTTCCTCATATGACTTGCATCACTGTAAAAGTGAACACACTGAGAAATGACAATTAAAGAGCATTGTTTGACAAACATCCCTTTTTTTTTGCTTTATGACTGCTCTGCAAATGCAGGACAAAAAGCGAAGTGCGTAAAATGTGACAGTGTAGCACCTAGCCCATCTCTTGGTTTTTTGTTCAAGTATTGGTTCCACCTGGAAATCAGAATTAGATACATGGTACACACCTACATAACAGGGCCCAGCTGAGGGGTTTTAAGTACTTAATTAAAGCTTACAAACTCTTTTAATTCTGTATGCTGTCCCCTTTCTGGGTGGCTACCATGGACATGGGTGAATAATTTATAGGTCTGTGATCCATGGCTCCTTATCTGTTTTATTTGACTCCCAGCTTATATAGCTGGCAAAAATAACCCCCATTTGTTACTGACTGTTGTTCCTGAGACAAATGTTACATAACAACAACAACAACAACAAATTACACTCACAGCATTGTTTCTTCTGTTAGATTTTTAGAAAAGGGGCTTTAGGTTCCCATGGTCTTTACTGAGGTAACCTAACATGACTGCAGTCTGCAGGGCCCTGCAGAACTTCCCTCTTCATGGTCATCTGTGAGGGCTGGTCTCAGCCCTGGATGCATTTACTGGTGCAAGGGCACCATTCAGTGTCTCACTGCAGCCTGGCGACCTCTGGCAGCAGAAGTGTCTGCAGGCAGCTGACATCAACATGGAGGCGTCTCAAGTTTGAAGCAGGAGACTTCCTTGCAATGAAAATTGCTTGCAGTCATATCTGTGCCCCAGGGTGCTTCACGTCCAGAGGTTTGCGTGTGGCACTGAGCTGTAAGCTGTTCTTGTGCTCAAAGGCAAGAAGATGGATTTTCACTTTTGTTTCTAATTACATAGGATGAAACTGTTTTCTTAGGGTCTTTTCCGTAGTCTCTCAAGAAGCAGGTCACTGGCTTCAGTGCTAGCCCACAACATGAAAGAGACAGCATGGCCAGTCTGAGAACCTTCTGGTATTTTCTCTACTCACACATTCTGATTTTCTTGCACAGTAATTGATTGATGTCAAATCTGATAATTTTCTGATTTATAAAATCAATTTGGAGAATAAAAGTCTTTTCCAGCGTTTCAGAGAGTTAAGTATGACAAAGCAAAGGGTGTTTCTTCTTGTTCCATTCACAAGGATAAAGTGCTATTCTGTAAATCCATAGTTACTCTGATTAGTGAAATTTCTATGACAAAATCTGGGCAATTTTTGTCTTGAGTCTTACAAAAGTGTTCAAAACCAGTAGTGGGTTTGCCTCAACAGCTTAATTTGTTATGAGCCTGTAGTGCAGAAGCCCATCAGTTAAAGAATGTATCATTGTTCAATCCTTTTATGATTGCATATATTCAAAAGGATTCAGAAGAAAATTTTAAAAATTAATTTGACTTTACATAAATTTAATCTTAAAATTATTGGAACATAATTCAGCACCTGTAACCTGCCCGGTGACTTCTGTGGGACTGCAATGCTTCAAGTCAGGAGCAAACAGGTCATTTAAGAACAAGAAGAGCCTCTTAAAATCACTCACAATACTGTATAACCTTATGCTATAGCATTTGGTCTTTCTGCTTCATCATCTCTGTTATGAAGGGATCTTCACCTTGGGTGGAATTAAAATGCGTTAACTTTCCATTCCTTCTCTCTAAAATAGCAGTAAAGTGAGCCATCCGAGTCAGTCCCCAATACAGCAACAGAAACATGCCTGTTACCCACAGGGAGAGCTGGGCTCTGTTCTGAGTGGCTGTACAAGTGATCAAAAGATATGTATTCTAGGAATGCACAGCTATGCTGTGGGAAATTTTGCTTTCATTCTTTTCAAGGGCTTCAGGCATCTCAGGAAAACCAAGAAAAGTCATAACAGTAAGTTTTATGAGCACACATGAGTTTATCACAGCCCTCATCATCTGATACTGATTTCCATTGCATGTAAATAAATATATGAATAATTTATGGTTTTCATCTTTATAATCAAACAATCCAGGGGTTTTTTCATTCTTACTTGACATGGTACGAGTCTCCTCAGCCTGTGTTTCTGCCTGCAGCCCATAGCTCTTACTCGTGAATTCACACCAGTTCTCTGGGTTTGTTGACCAAGAAAGGAGTGGCTCTTGTTGTGCTAAGTGGGTCCTTCCTTGGGAGCTGTGTACCTCCTAGCCCTGGTCAGGGAACAGGACAAAGAAATCAAGGCAAAGGAATTGTAAGCAGTAAATGAGTGTGGTGGGGGAAATATCAAATTCACTTATTTTCAAAATTTGACATGGAATTCTGTTCATGGTGGAATGATTGGTGACATTACAACAAAGCTGATGGAGGCTGATAAAACTGGAGGAGAGGCAGAGGCAATGAACTGGGAAAGAAGGAAATTCAAGGCAACAGGGGGTTAGAGAGGGTCAGTGGGCACTGGAGCAGAGAATAGCCAGGGTTACAATCCTCTGCCACCATCTCTGCTGTGGCTCCTAGTTGGGTGGCAGCTTCTCCAACTCATCTTGGCTTTGGTCTGCCTTGAGTGATGTCTTGCAAGCATTATTTGTGTTCCCTGAGCCCACCTGCCTTCAGGAAAAGTAGTCCTTTCCCTGCCCGTGTGGTCCCAGAGGGAATCAGTTTTTCCTGAAGAGGAAAAAGCATGATTTCACTTAACTTGCTTCTGCCCCAGCTGATGAAGACTCCTGACTGCAAGAGGAATGTAGTCCTGAGCTACCTGGGTTACCCCAGATTATCTGAGAACTTGTTCTGAAACAGCACATCCTTGTGATGTACAGGGGCTCAAAAGCAGAAGCAAATTCTAAAGTGTTCCCTGCCACAAATAACAGCAAGGAAAGGATTCATAACTCTGTTGTAATTCATCATTGGAGAACAGGGGAAGTGCTGCTGTGGGGTTACTGTAGGGATTTTCCTGCTTGAACTCTGGTAGTTTCAGAAGAAAATGGATGCATACTGTTGCTGAGGAAACGAGTCTCCCAGGGGAAGGTTGGCTTTTCCCCAGTGTGAATTTTTGCTGCCTCATGCTCACTCGAGTCAATTAACCTAAAACTTACAAACTGCACATGGCATAGCTCTGTACAGTTATTATATTTCAAATACATTATGAATTTTGTACAGTTGCATGTGGATTTAATCATAAACAGCCCAGGAACAGATTCAAGTTTATATCCCTCTTTAAATATTTGTATTCCTATAATGGAACTTTGCCCATTTTTCTCTGTAGGTGCCAGCTTGCATAATGACATCAATAAATACTTCTGGTTTCATCATTCTCAAGGGGACACGATGACAGTTCAGGATCCAAACCAGATGAATCTCTGTGCTGCTGTTTGGACTGTTGTCTCCTATGTAATTGCTGACATGGAGGAGATGTTGCCAAGGTAATAAAACAGCAAGAAAGATTTCTGTTCTTCAGTAAAGATTGTAAGTCTACTAATGCATGCAGACTACAGCTGTAGTAAATTCTGTTAACCTTGATTTTGTGCTTTATTATTACATCTGTTTTCCTCAAAACACACTCTTTTACACATTCCTGCTTATTTTTGCTGTTTTAATCTCTTCCATTTGTGATTTTCACTTAAAATGTCTTCCTTTAAGTACTCTTTAAATTTCAGATGAAGATATCTCTGACTATGGTATAATAACCATTTGTATGCACAGTGATCCTGTGCAGCAGGAAAAATTTATCAAATAAATTTTTTGCATCAGGATAATTAGTGTATTGATTTAGTGTACACGTTTACTGGTTTTGTTTCTGTCTTTCATTCTACGCATTGGAATTATGTACCATTAACCAAACAGCCCTTTCTTTTCACTGTTTGAAGGTAATACTATAGTTTCTAGAAGTTTTCAGGTTATAGGACAAATTAATTTTGTCTGTTTTAATGGTAATATATGGTAAAATGGTCAAATAATAGTCAAAATGCTAAAATAGCATAATAGTTTCATTCAGGTCCACTTTTAGATCTTATGAAAGGTTCACCTAAGACTCAGGTAAACCAGGACACAGAGGATAGAAGGCCAATCAGAGGACTCCCAGCTCTCCTGTGTTTTTTTGGGCACCTCCTCATGGAAAGCCATGCGTGTCTTTTTCTGTCTTGTGGAAGACACACCACAGTGACAGGCAGAGAATTTCATGTGGCAGTTTTTCTATGAAGTGCCATGTTTCAGAAACAACACCCAGCTGTGATTTGTGACCTTCAGTACTTGCCAGCTGATTTCCAAACAAAGTGTAAGAGCAGATTTTGATTCAGAATCCTGAAGCCATTCCTAGCTGCCCCTTGCTTGCAGGGATGGTCTCCCCTGCTGAAGCTAGACTAGAGGATGCTGGTACATATTAACTTTGATGGAAGGATTAACCTGGGAATTTGATTCTTACATAGTTTGTTGGTTTGGGTTTTTTCTTCCTTACTGAGATTATGAATATTCAGATGAGTTTCAGGCATATCTGTAGAGAAAATGTAACTGTTCTTGGAGAATATTTTAAGGCGTATGATTTCTGCTCATTTCCTTGTGATGTGATCCTTGTTTGTGATTTTAAATTTTACAACAAGCAAACTTAGTGGTGTGAATAACTGCTGCAATATAATCAGCACCAAACAACTAATGTTACGAACATGGAGTATTAAACCAAATAGCAGGCAGTCCCTAGTGCTGTTAATCAGCTCTGCTGTTGAGCAATAGCTGAATAATGAGCAATTCATTTTTATAGAATTCATAATCATGGTATCTGTTTACTGTGATAATAGCTGTTTTCCATCAAATTTACTAACTATTTCAATATTCCCTCCAAATCATTTCAAGAGCATAAAAGCTGCCTGGAGGTACTCTGCTCTATCTTTTTAAAGAAACAATATTGAAATAAAGTTAGCAAAGATTTCCTCTGCTTTCAAGGTGTGATGCCTATGTTTCGTTTTTGCTTGACAAGAGCATAGTTGGTGGTGCTCACCACTGACATATCCTCAGCTGTCTCCAAATCCAGCCTTTTGTCCTTTACACAATGTTACTGTTTCCTGAATTGTGTTCCATATTGTTTTCCCTCAAGGTATGAGGCTTTGTACATCAGAGATTCAGAAGGATGTTCTGTGAAGTTATATTGTTGCAAATCTTAACCTATGCTCTCTTGGAAATGGTGTTTATTTGTGTTTTTCTCCACTGCCTCATGTCAAACGGAAAATCTCTGGAGTCAAGAATACTCCTCTGCAGAGGAGAATAACACTACAGGTGTGCACATGGCACCACAGCACATGCCAAGATGTGCTTGTCAGCTCCTAAGTAAGATAATTAACTATTCCCAGGCCAAAAGCAGCACAACAATGTAAGATAGACAATAAAAATTAAGACCATTATGCTCCTGAAGAAAATTTAACCTTCATGTCAACCTCAGATACCCAGTTCTAGAGAGTAACATTGGTTTTAGAAAAAAAATGTTCAAAAATCAGAACTGCCGTCTTATTTTTCTAGAAATAATTAAAATGAAAATATTTTATTTCTGACGTTGAAAAGCACAGATTTTTTTTTCTTGTAAAACCAGATTTCATTAAAATTAGACATTGTCTCTGATTCACACTTTTTTTTTCTGATCTATATTAGTTCTCAGACCTAGAAGTTCATCTGTCCATAGTACTCTTCTGATAATCTGCCTGTTCAGATGTACCTCTCTCAAAAATTTCCATAAATGAGGAGATGCTAATAAATTTCTTTTCTTTCCCAGTGGGATTTTGTACCATCTGTGCAATAGCTTATCTTTACAACTGCTCAGTGTAGCAATTATGCTCTTCCAATTAGTGTCCATTAAACATGTATCAGCTGGTCAATTTTCAATTCAAGAGCACAGGGTAAGCCAACATAACTTTGCCTTCCACTGACATGCCATTATCTTTGAGAGTCTTTCTCAACTTTTAATTGAGAAAGTAGTAGCTTAGGACATTATTTATATTACTATTATTGTGAGGGTCACCTGCCACAAATCTGTGCTTATCATGAGTAATTCAATGATGTTCTAGGTCAAAGGGACCATGGGTAAATTTCCCTCCAATAAACATTTGGGTTTTTGCCTGCTAAGATCTGTGAGCTGAGCGCTGAAAAAATCAGCACTAGCATTTAAATATATGTCAAAAATTTAAATTTCAAATAATCATCTTCCTCAAGGTATTACAAATCTCTTGCATCTGCTGAGAAGGGAGGCCCCTGAGTAGTCTTCCTTTCAGCTACAACTCGAAGGTTTCAGACATAGTTACAGAGGGACGAGGCCAATGCATAATTCATTTACCTGACTAGACTATAGTACAAATTCTCATGAAAAGTCTGTTTTCAGTACTGCATAATGTCATGTAAGTAACTTTGCCAGTAATAAAAGAAGAATTGCAAGGTAGGTTTGCTTTTGTCCTTCATTGTGCCAAGACCATACTGACGTTTCACTGTCTCTTTGAATGATTCTGTTCTATATGTTCTCACAAGATTTTTAGGTTTCTTAAAATAATTAAAAACAAAGAGAGAGTTGAAGCAGTGCTGATTCTGCTGCTCCATTACCAATCCTTGGCTGCATGTTTAGTTAGTATGCTTCCCCCACAGCAATTTGAGACACTTCCATTTACTATAAGTAAATATCAAACGGATCTTGATATCTATATCTGTCTCATGAAATATACATATCATCTAAATGTGCCCAAATGATTAATTTACTGCTGTGTAATGATTAGCATAAAAATCTCATCACAGCACAGAATAGAAATGTTGCCACTAATTGCTGGTTGGAGTGAACAATGTTTTCTGCATAGAAGTTAATGATGCATTGCAGCTCTTGAATGGGAAAACTCAAGACCTTCTGGGAGAGAAGCTTTTTTCCCTTCTTTCTTGCTAAATGATGGAGACACTGATCATATGTAATGAAAAGGAAAAGATATAGTATAATAGATATATATAATATAATAGAAAGGAACTCACACCTTTTGTAATCTTCTGTCTGCTGCAAATGCATGGAAGCACTGTCCACACACACACTGTAGTCTTTCACGGTCATTATTTCTGGAAACTCCAGCCTTTTTGCACAAAGGTATGGCCAGCCATGGGCCTGTGATTTGTAGTTACAAATGTTTAATAAGTACGATGTGCTAGTCCCTGATTAAGGTTTTAGATGCCTGTTTTCTCAATAATCGTGTTTGCGCTTGGAGGAGGGGCCTTGATGACAGCCTTCTATCCAGCTCTGTGTCCAGCTTGCAGTTTGATTTCACTTCAGGACAGATCAACCTCCTGTAGTTTGTTAAGTTTATATCTTCTAGAGGGTTTTTTATCTTTCACTTTCTTTCTCAGCACTTGTACTGTGGCATGGATATTAGGAATGACTGACTGAAAAAAATCTGGGTATTTTATGTATTAGGGCTCAGGAACTGTGAGATGCAATTGAGATGACTCTGAAGAACAGCACATGAGCACATGGTAGAGAGCTCCATCAGGGCCAACACTTGGCATTATCACTGACCTCTGTTACTGGCAGACAGAGCTTTGTGATCAATGCAGTGTATTTTCATCACCAGTCATGGTTTTCTACGTAACTATGTGAAAATCAGGCTTTTGAAAACTAAAGAGGGAAGCTCTGGAGGAGGGACCACAAAAGCCACAAAAAGAGCAAGGTTATATTGGCTGAGGAACTGTGGCTTCAAGTACCAAGGTTTTACTCTGCATTGCTGTGTGAGCTGGGGAACACTGTCTGAAACTCCCTCAATTCCGCTGTTAAATGTTGGTAGTGGTGTTTGGTGCTTGTGTATGGTGTAGCCTGATTTAACAACACTGTGTTAAAAGACATGATGCAAGTAAAATGTAAGTTCATAGCAGAGGCGAGGTCCAGCTGGAGGAGAGGAATAAGAAATTAACGCCTTCCAGCTACATGAGAATTCACCTGTAGAGCATGTCTTTTAGTAATTACTGTTTGCATTTGCAATACTTGCATTATTCACATTATTTGCATTTACTATTTGACATTAAAAGCAAAAAGAAATATTGCTCCTTCAGATACTGCCATTTCAGAATAGACTTTGGACATCAGGCATACGAATTTTAAACTAATGGGACTTTGCATCTGGGAATGATGTGGGATGATTTTGTGTGCAAAATGGTCACACACAGTGCCATCTATATGCATCACTGCACTACATTGAACTGTCACACACATACTAAGTATTTCACAGAATCAGGGGCCACACACTGGAGCAGTTTGGGAAAAGGGAAGAGGTTAAATGGTTTCCCAACAGTCATGCAGCCAGTCAGTCCTAAAGCTAAGAATAGTTTAGTTCCTGCCTCAGCCAAACTGTGCTGCCCATAAATGAGTTACTACTTTCTTTTTATACCACTGAGAAAACTGTGAAGCTGAAGTGCAAAATTTTGTGCAAAAATGACACTTTCAACTGATCATAGGCAATGTATGGAGACTGAACCTTCGGGAAAGTCTTCAAAACTGATTTCACTGAGATTCTTTGTGACTCAAGTTATAATCTCTGGAATACTTCAGCTTCAGCTTTGTGAGTGTGATTATGCAATATGTTGCTTATTCTAAATTGACTATATATTTTGCTTTTTCCAGAGATATTATGTCAGTGACACAGCTGCAGAGAATTCATATCATTGCCGGTACTTAAAAGAAATTTCCCAGTTCTTTTACACGTCATCATTTTTTATTTGGCTTTAAATTTCTGTCACTAGGACAGCAAGGTATCACAAATTTTAATATGAGACACAATGCAGAGACTAATGATTGTTCAAAAGCAGATAATAAAATATTCATTGTTTTTAATAGAGTGTCATGCTGATCTTTCCATGGCTATTATCAAGCTTTAGCTCATCAGGAAGATGAGTTTAAAAAGAGGAATTGCTAGAAAGTGAGTCATGAGACACTTAACCATGTAAAGTTAAATGTTGATCCTTTACTCCTCCAAACTGTTAATTGTAAAAGCTGAGAAAGCTATAAATACCCACAAGGAAATGTCTGATTGTCTTCAGCAGTGATTCCCAGTGCTGAGTCCTGCGTAGAAGATATTTTAAGCCTTTATAATGCAGCCTGAACCCTTAACATGAAATGCTGAGATGCAAACACACATTAGTTGTGAATTTTTATATTTCTTTTTCTCGATGTAAACAGGATGCAGCTGTACTGGGAATTCAGCTTAGCTTTGGTATTGCTGTCCCCCCAAGCAGGACTGCCCCCTGGCTATGTGGCAAGCCTATTGGAAGGATAAGGACAAGCAGTAGAAGAAACTACTTAAAAATTTGGTTTTGTTGGATCTTTCTAAAACAAAAAGTGTGGGGGTGTTAATGCACAAATACCTTTAGTTTGTTAAACAGCTGAACTTACGCTTCAGCATGCGCAGTTGTTGAAACTCTTTTCTTTCCTCTCATAAACATTAGTGTCTTCATAGGTTTGAGAAGATATTAAATTAAATAAATCAGTAGGCTCTGTGTAAGTAACACATGTATTAAACCACAGCCTAAGTTACAAAAAATGTAACTTAGATCAACATTTATCAACAGGAAATAACTTTTAAATATGAAGAGAGGATTAATTTCCAAGTTGTTGGAAGGAAACAGATGTGATAGAAGGAAGTATAGACTTTTTCTTTCAATACAGCAAAATCTCATTTCAGGTGTTCCACATAGTGTGTTTGCTAGAACTCATAGGAGGAATTAGAGGGGATGTTCACAGCCTTGCCTGTTGAGCAAAATCCTAACAGTGCTTGCTGGCATCAGCAGAGGCTGCCTCACCAGAGACCCTCTGGTTAGGGGGCTGTCCATTCCCTGTGTATTTGATAACACTGGGTGTGCTATATTCCCAGAACTATGTAAGATTGAATTTATGGGGTGAGGACCAGAAGCATTTATTGGGAATGTTCTGCAAAAAGTGTGTGACACAGCTGTTTCTGACGCCACATCTTCATATGACAAACAAATAGTGAACCAGCTGTTGGTAGCTCAGCCACCCGCTGAGCCCGTGTGGTTCTGTGGGATGTGTGATCACTCCAGGCTTCACTTGGAGGAAAGAGAACTGATGATCACTGACCAGAGTCCAGGTGTTTGGTTGAGCTCTTTCTATACCAAGAATGTGAGATTGCCATAGAGAATCTTTCTGCTGATCCCCTGGATGCAGCGGTCCTTTGCATCCATGCTCCCATAGAACCAGAATAAGAGGAGAGTTTTCATGATCGGTGAACATCTGGAGGTGAGTACTTCTTTTTGCTCTCGAAGTGCTCCAAGTTCAGGAAGAGCTTGGGGTCTCAAGTTCTTTTTTGCCTCCCAAACTGCCATACTTGTATATCTCTTAGACTTGGATTTGCAATGGATTTGTAATATATAGCATTGTCATCACACTGTGAAATCACTGAAGTCTAATACTTTTCATGTTCCATATCTCTGCATTTCAGAGCTGTGTCTAAACAAGCAGGAACAGTAATGGCTGTCAGCAGAGTGCTTGACAATATCTTCAAAGCGGAAGAGCTGAGTAAACATTTGCTGTGTGTGCTCTATTAGGTGTCAACAAAAATTTTATTCCTCCCTCCTTCATCTGTGAAGTGATGGAGGGGGAAATTATTACTGCTCTGTGATTCTGCAACAGCTAGTGTTAGAGTGGCTGCTACAATACTACTAACTCAGCTTCAGGCATAAGATTATATAAGACATCAGCACTTGGCAAACTTCAGGGAAATCACAAATGTAGCAACATTGTTTATTGCATAGTGTTTATTCACACAGTAGTGAGTGATCCTTTAAAACAGAAGTGTTAGTGGCTTGCAGTATTTGCAGAAACATTCTGCTGACAACCTAAAGCTTTGGAAGGCTGCTGTTACCTTATTGTAATAAACTAACAAAAGTGAAATTAATACCTGGGGTTTTTTAACTTACCACTTTTAGATTCCTCTACGGAAAAAAAAACATCAGCTCAGCTTAAAATAAGTATAGGAAGAGTTCCCAGCGGTCCTTCAATTTACACTGGCTTAAAATATGAAGTAAAAAAGATTGAAGCTCCAGGTAAGCATTGGTCAACTCAGTAGGAATTTCTTCAAAAATATTTGCAAATGTGGGCAGATGGTGTTAGGGTTTTCTGCAGTTTAACAGAGCAAGCAGTTATATTAGACATTTTCTTTTTCCCAAAGTTATCCTGATTTTGACAAAAATCCTCCTGTTGCCATTAATCTCAAACATTCTAACAAGCTCTAACTTTACTATCATGCTGTAAAAGTTTACTTTCTGGCCACTTTTTTTCCCCCTTAATAAGCTCAGTTTAGTGGTTTTAACTTAAGACAATAAACCAGGAACTCCCAAGTTCTAATTCTGCTGTGGTAACCACCTTGCTGGGTGGTCTTGGCACACCCTAAAGGTATGTCTTCTATGTGGACTTAATTTATTAAACACGAAAAAACAAAAAAATCCATCCATTTCTGAGCCTGCATGCATCTAGAAGTGTGGGCCACTGTTGTGTTCTAATGAGGTGTCTTTTAAATTCACTCACAGCCGAAAACAGCTGAGATTTGGGCATTTTCTAATTTATGCTCCGTAGGTGAATTAACCTTTCTGATGAATAACACTCCAGCTTGGCTGAAATATGAATACAATTGTGGTCCATCTTCACTGTGGCTGATACACAGTTTGGAGTGGAAAAGACATCAAAATTTGTTGGATTTTTGACCTTAAGACTAATGAAACCTTAGAGTTTTGAGGTATTTTCTGTTTGTTAAAAAATTAACTCTTCGCATGTGAAATTGCAGATCTTTCCCTTCAAAATTCTGCAAAGAAACTTCTGAAAAATAACATTGAGGGGAAAAGCTAGAAAAAGTTGGTACAAAAACTGTCCTGTATGGTAATACCGTGAGCATGAAAACAGGGAATATATTCCAAACTTGTGGAAGTGTTGAGTTTGTTGGGGTTTTTTATCCAAGAGCAAGAGTTAATAAAACTGCAAAGTAATTTTAGTAAAGTGCCTAATTTATTCTTAATTCAAAGTCATTTTCTTATGGCTACAGGAAATATGCCCTACTGGAGTCAACTCAGACAAAATTCAACAGTAAATGTCTCACCCCTCTTCGTTATCCTGAGCAGAAATCTACACAAATCTCACATATTCTGCGTCTGTAGCTGATGGTTACTGAGCCTTTGGTACAAGTAATTAGGAGTCATCCCTCATAAAACAGTTGGAAGCTAGTGAAATGTCAGAGGATTCCCTCCATATTCAGTTTTATTACAAATTCATGTGCTATACTCTCAATTTTGTTTAGTGGATACAATTAATGACACTGAAGACTTCTCAGGGTATAAATTAGAGTTTAAATTTGAAGTAATGCCAGTGGCTTAAGGAAGACAGTTTACTGATAACTCAGTCTTCAAACTGCACAGTATATCAATTATTCTCTTTCTCACCTGTCAACTCTGGCTCTAGATTTGATATGTGGTTTAAGCAGCATCTCTTTGTTAAAGGAAATTGCAACAGAACTTAGTTGTATAAAACAGTTCTTCTTTGTACTTTGAGTGAAAGAACTTTAAAACCCAAACTGTCTTTAAAATACCCATTGCCCCCAAATATTTTTTTCAAATACCTTTTTTTTAAAAATCAGTTTCAGCTTCTGTCCCTAGTAAGCATACATATTCACAATCCACACAGCTGAAAGAAAGCAGAGCAGGGAAGGACTCATTCTTTGCAGGCGCTAATGTTATCAAAAAGTAGTGATAAAAAAAAAGTAGAAACAGCAATTGTATACAGTAAGTCTGAGATGCTGCTCTTCCATGAATGAAAAAGAAATTCTTGTCTTGTATTTAGAATGGAAGAAAACTAAACATCTCTAGGGAAATGGAATGCATAGGACAAAATAGCAAGAAGTGCAAATGGGAAGATGAGAAATTCTTACTATGCCCAAGGAAGGTAATGTAGTGCCAAGATACCTGAGTCACTTAAATATTCTGGTCTGGAAAAAATGAAATGAGAAGCTGAAGATAAAAATACCTGTATTCAGTACAGCTATATAAAAATATTAAATTCATAATCCAGGAAACCCTGCAGTTGCCTCAGATGGTGTTACAGGACCAAGAGGTGGGCCAAACTGATGGCAGGCTTGGAAGTTTAAAGCAGTTTTAAGCAAACCTGAGCCAGCTGGATGGAAGAAATGTATAACTTATGGGTTCATTATCTTTCATCATCCAAGAAGGTGAAAACTGGCTGATCTCAGTGCACTTATATTAAAATTTTGGTTCAAGGGAAATGTAGAACAACAGTCACTGATACAAGAGAATTGTTGGGTGGAGCTGTGGTTGGAAACTGCAGCGTGCATCACTGCTGTAGCAGGGCTTTTCACCTTTCTTTTTCCTTTTGCTGAGCATTGTTTCATGCAGTCAATGCTGTGTCTTTCATCAAGGTTTACTTTGAAATTGATGGTCATCCCATGATTTCCCCTGAGCAAGTTTTCTTTACGATGAATCTTCTCTGCAAACTTCTTTAGAGCTTGTAACTTACCAGTGTGATAGCACTGGCATTTGATGTGCTTGCACAAATCTCATGCCCAAAAAACTTGCCCTTGAATTTGTCTTCTAGGAGAAAATTATGTTGATGCAACCATAGATGTTGATTATTTCTATTACATACAAGGATTCTTAATTGAAGAAATAAAGAAAACAAACCCAACTGTTTTGCTGCCTCTCCAGCCTTTTGAGGTCGATGCCTCTGTGGAACCTCAGCAGCGGCGTGGGAATAACAGGTGAAAGGAAAACTGCTGTGTGGGGAGTGTAGGCAAGGCTTGTCAGTCAATTGCTGTGCTGTGCTGTTTGCCTTTGGTATGTCACTACAAATTCAGTATCCCAACATCACATTCAGAGAAGCCTTACAAAAGCCCAAGGGCATTCATGTTTCACCTTCCTTTATAAAAGGTGTTCTGAAATGTCCAAACTTGCCTTCCTTCCCCTCAAAGGGCTTTATGTGTGTAATGTTGCTGTCTAATACTGTAGGTTGCTAGCTAATACATTAATGTAAACAGCAGGAATAGAATCCCCCCAAAAATCGGTTTTACACTTTAATCTTTAGAAGAAAATGATTTCATATTTCAGTATAGGATTGAAGCAAAGGTTCTGCACAGATAAAGTGAGACATTGCCTGGCAAAGGAAGGTGTGGTTCCGTGAGATAAAAGGAAGGTGTATGTTTTCTCACTGCTGAATTTGCCTGAAGACACATCTTATAACAAATTTCCCCTTAATGTTGTGAGGATCCATAAATGCAGGTCAATTTAAATAGCCAGCCAATCTGCATTTTAAATAATGGTTTAGTTAATAAATAGAAAAAATCTCAGAGAGCTCTGATGTATCAAGTCCTCTGAAAGTCTCTTAATGGCAGCTAATAAAAAGAACTTCTAAATCAACACATTAATTTCCTGGAAGCCAATGGAAAGTCATTAAATCAGAAGTACTCTAATGCAAACTCGCATGCCTGAAAGTATTCAAGCACTCACATCATGACCACTTTGTGTCTGGGGAAAAAGATGATCAAAACTTCTGTGAAGAAAGGCAATGTGTTACAGCACACTAATTTCTTCAAAACTGGTTTCCACAAGAAATTGAAAGTCATTCCCTCAAAGTAACTATATTATTGGCACCCCTTCACAAAAAGCTGCATTTTCTCCCTAACTGATGGCAGAGGGAAAGATTGTTTCATTTGGGCTTGTGAAAAACCCACTGCTATCTTTCCTTTGTAATATGTGAAATGAAAGGACTGTGCCTGGCACAAAGACAAGCACTCCTGTGAATGCACTGCAGATCGTTTTTCATTGTATTGTTAAAACTCTTTATTTCCAACCTGTCCCCATTTCCTAGACCTGACTACCAAAGCTCAACCTCAAACCAAACAAGGATTTAACACAACAACAACAAAAAAACCACAGCTGTATTTTAAGACTTCAAGACCCTTTTCTTTCCTGTTTCAAACAGCTATTTACTTACCTTCAACCACAGGCAGCCTCTAATGTTGAACCTGTTTATATCAAGAGACTCTTCTCCATCCCCATATTACAGTAAAGCCTTCTGAATGTTTGATATTTACCATAACATATTTATGCAGCTTTGTGGTGTTTTGTTCTGGTGCTGGTTTCACTAGCACCTGGCAAGGCTCTTGAAGTTTCCTTTTCCAGAGGGTTTTGTATGGTTTTTCTCCACGATGTTGATTCCTTTGGATTTGGATGGTGACAGCCCACAAACATCCCTTTAATCCTGACTGTGTCTTGGGAGAAGAAATTAAATATGAAAAATTAAAAAAAAAAAAAAAGCAGAGAAGAGTCTGCCCCTTGAGATTTCCCTATAAACAAGTGTGCTGTTTCTCTTGGTTCATGCAGAAGATATGGTGGAAAAACCATGAAGTCCCTCAGTGACTGTAGGTTGTTGGACACGTATACCTGGTTTCATGTAAAGGCACAGGAGGGTTAGGAAACCTGGTAATGAAATAGATGTTAAGGCACAAAGTCAGTTACATTCAATATGGTTTCATGTTTTATAGAGAAGACCCTATTTTACCCATAATGTATTTTATGAACTGCATAAACCTGACAATGTAATAAATTCAGACCTTGACCTTGAATGTACACAGGTAGGCTGGCTCCACTCACGACCTAATTCAAACACACTCCCGATTAGATACTTGAAACGCAGGGTCTTGCACCAATGGGGTGCAACACTCAAAGCTCCACTGACTCATAGAAAGTGGTATAAAATTATACTAACTTCTCTGAAATTGAAACCTAAGTGAATTAGATTAGCTTACATCACTGAAAACAGCCGCTCATTACTGAAATCAGGGTTTACCCAAGATTTTGCACTTATTTGCACAGCAAATTTTAAGTTAGTGTGAAACTTGCTATTCCTGATAAGCCCCCTAAGGTTCCCTGCTGCTGCTGTGCTTGTGGTCTGTAGCAGTGGCTGCCCATTTGTGGGCAGGTGTGCTTGTGTTTGATCAGCAAACACTGTTTGGTAAGGATGAAACAACTATACTATGGCAAGAAGTGTTCCAAAACTGCCCCTGGTAGCGCTGAGAAGAGACCACTGGTGGCACATGCCCGTGGCCTGGGTTGTTTCTGAAAAAAGGAAAGTTGCTTCCAACATTATTTCTCTGAGGGGATCATTTCCAAGTGTGTTTTCTAGGCATCCAGGACTTCAACAGCATCCAAGTAACCTGTTGGATGGTACAGCTGTGGTGAAGCAGGGCCTTGGCCTTTGCACTCTCCTACTTGCATTGCTGGAAGTAGAAACTCTCTTGAGAGCCCACAGAAAGTGTGCAGATGTTGTTTGCACTGAGGGCAGACTGCTGTAAGGCACAAGGGCTGCCGAATAGGACTTTTTGTGCTTCTGGCCAGGGAACCTGTCTTCCAGAAGGAAAGCCGCTGCTGCTGCTGCTGCTGCTGCTGCTGCTGCTTTGGCTCCGCACGAGGCTGTAGTGACAGCAGTCGGTCCTTCCCCTAGTCCTGAGATAACCTGTGTCAACACTGTGATGATCAGCTGGTAAAGCATTAGTGTAAAGTGCACTCATGTGAGAGGCCACCCCAATCTGCTCTTTCATAATCTGGAAACTATTCCTTGGCATCGTTTCTTCTCCAGCACTGGTAGCAGACTCTGCTCTGTGCAATTTTGTGCACAGAGAAATGGAAGTGAATAGAAACACATACTTCAGGTTAATCTTTGTTTACTGTTTTGGTTTTTTAATAGGAAAGCAGTTACACGTGATCTTCAGGGACAACTCTTATGATATTAAAACAAATAAAGTTTATTTGCCACTGGAATAAAAGGATCTGGATGTGAAAGTATTTCACAGGTCACACCAGGCTGGGAGAAGGGGCAGTTACTGAGAGCCACATAGAGGGAAACCTATTTAGCTCTGTTAAGCCAACAAAGTGTATAATAAAGTACTCTGTATTTGTAAGATAATGTTGTAAGATGTGGGGTTTTTATATCAAACGTATTAAATGGAAAACACAGATTTTGTTTGCAAATGAATATTAGAAAGAATGTAATGTTTTTGATCCTATGATAAAAGTCATTAGATATATAAGGGATATGTCTGGAGGCATGTTCCTGACTTACAGTTACTTAAGGGGGGTTGTGAAGTCTAAAAAGATCAGATCACACAATCCGAGAAATTACTAACTGCTTTTAAATTAAAGTCGAGCCCCAGTGTTTTGTTAGCAAATAAAAAATAAGGTTGTGCTTCTTTCAATGTATAGGAAGAAAGTAGTTGAAAGTATGTAGCAGATGTTTTGATTGAGCTAGCAGACATTTTTCCATGGGTAAAAGGCGGTGTACCAAGCAGACAGAGTAGTTCTTGGAAGAAGCAAACTGGTGGGGACAAGTGCTGTGAAAAGGAGTCTAAACAGGGAGACGGAACTGAGTTTATTCATCTGGTTCATTTAGTCCTCCTAGCTACAGATTCCTGTTTTCAGGTAAATAGAGCTGTGATTTAAGAGCATTTCTGTCCTTCTGGCTCCCCATGTGAGCAGGAATGAGCTACAGAGCACGGCAGAGCCTTCAGCAGCAGTCCTGTTCAGCTGGACCAGCATCATGTTTAGATGGTTTTTCACATACAAATGAGAAGAGAATTTCCTTTCTACCTTCTGTTTGGCTTTTTCTCATATCAAAGTTATGAGTGGATATAAAAACATCAGCTTGAAGGATAATCAGTCACTGCCAGTGAAAAGAAAACCAGGTTGCAAATGACAGCTGTCACAGTGTTTAATAAAAAAATTCCTTGATTTTTTATTCATATTGTACTGGTTGATAGATGCTGCAAAAATTGCAGAATTTTGACTTCTTTCAAGTTTCTTTTACAGCACTTCAGAAAAGGAACAGAGCACACACCTCCAGGCAGCATTGTTACCCTTCGCCAAGAGAGGCCTTTATCTCCCTGCATCATCTAAGAATTATTGCATTGACAGCTACTAATACAATTCTCAAGCAAAGAAGCTTTCCTTAACACAATCTCCTAGAATTCAGGTCTTTTCAAAATGTGTCTCAGTTTTTGGATGGCCTACACATTTGAAAACAATTTGGAGGTTTTGATTCATTCAAGAAGCAACTGAATGTACTGCAGAAATTTGCTTGGCTGTGTAGCAGTTGGAAATATGGGCAGATCCTATTGGAGATATATAAAAATACATGCACCCAAATCTAGGCAGTAACTGCCAAATGAAGGCCATATTCTTCAAAGGAGGAACAAGCAATATTAATTATAATTAAGTAAATAGACCCAGTGTGCATTAATAATGACAAATGTTGAAAATTAGCTGGAATCTGGTGTACAGAGTGAATATTTTTGGTTGACTGGCTATGGCTTATTCCACAGTCAGGAACGCCAAGCAACTGACCTGATAAAGGTTTTTGTCCCCACTCACCCTGTCCAACTTCTGACAACATTGTTTGTTTGTTTGTTTTCCACAGCTCTAACATATTAATTCAATTCAGGAGGTATTAAAAGTCTTGGCAGAATTAACCCAGTCATGTCTTTTCATAACACTCCTACCAAAATATGTTGAAAATTAAAGTAATTTGAAACAATAAACTTTCGTCCTTTCATCTCCTTCCCACAGCTGCACTCAAAATTAGAGTAGAACTGCAGGTCCTAATTATTGTAATAAGCTATAATTCAGGTAGAAACCTGTGAGTCACCAGTAACTCTATTCCCTGGTACAGCAAGTGTGTGGATATATGTGCATGTAAATGCCATGCAGGAAACCCAGAACTAGCCATATTAAAGTTGTGAAAGCAAGAAAACACAAATTATCATCCTGGACCTGTGTTCTGTGTGCTTGCTCTATCACACAACCCCCGACCCAAACAGGAGCTGCATGTACAATTGTCCAAACCTGTAAGTGAGCAGATATGATATGAGATTAACTCCCAATTTGCGCCTGACCTCCAGAGCCAGCCTAGCTTTGTGACTTGGACAAACATTTCATTAACTTCAGTGGGACCTTACCCTAACCTTAACATCAGGCCTTGTCCTTTAGAACTGAAACTGAAGCTATAGTTAAACATCCACTAGCTGGTTGTCGTTGGGATTTTTAATTTTTTTTTTTTAACTGACACACAAGAAATACTGACAAGAAATCTAAAACACCATCAATTTAAACACTGTTTTGGAAATGAGTGAAAATAAATTGCAGTGCAAGCTTCACACTGTGTACTTCCTGACTTGCACAGAACATGCCTATAAAGAGAAATTGCTGTGGAATTACTTTCTGCAAAATAGCTCTATTTTCATACATTGTAGAGGTTCATCGTCTCCTCTTCCTGGGCTGTGTTGCTTTCCACCCGTATGAATCCTTTTCAATTTGTAATTTCAGCGGGATCCAGTTCTAGTTTTATTTGTCAAGATACTCCCTTTTTTTGAAATGGTCTGTTCTGTTAGTGAAATATCCCTACAAGATGATGTAAAATTAATTAACCTGATATCAGCTCATATTCTTATATGCAAATGGATAAGTTCAAGGCTGCATACCCTGTATAAAATAAATATCCATAAATGGTTGTAAGACTGTGTGCCATTTGGACAAATTTGGAGGAAAATATCCTCTGATAGAAGGCAGGTTACAACTATCCCTCCCCACCAGGTTCTGGAAAAAAATAAATTTTCCTCAGAGGACAATGAAAGAGATAAAAACTATTTCTTTAACAAACACACAGGAAAAGGATAATAATGCTAAATAATAAAACCTCTCGCTGTGGAGAGAAAGCTGGAAATATTTGAGAGTCCTTCTGTAGGTGTGCTCTCTCTCCTCCTCCTCGGAGCTGGGTCGTGGGCCCACCTCCGGGGCCTTGGTGGAAAATTCTCCCGGTGTGTTCTGATGTTGTTGAAACAGTCCAGAAGAGAAGAAGGGAAAAACCGAAGTCCCAGGAAAACAAAGTTCAACTCTCTGTCTCCTTCCGGAGAAAAGGAGCTGAAAGCTGGCTGGAAAGCAAGAAGGGTGCTTCCTCTGCTCTTGCTGCTGCAGAGCAGGACGCAGAGGAGTGTGTGTCTGTGTCCTTGAACAACTGCTTTGAAAAGTTCACTCGTTTTTTTTCTCTCCCCCTCTCAGGCTCAGTTTAAAGGCACAGAAAAGGCACAAAGTTAATTTCTGGGCATAGAGCAGCGATAGGGGATACACATCATACAGTCACCCCAAGACAGGGTGCAGTTTGATTACATACCATTTCAAATAGCAAAGATGTTACAACTGGACCCAGTGGAAGTTTTCTGCATGAATCATTTTCTTATTTTCCCCAGAGAAGGATTTGTGAAGAGAATTCATTTTCTTCTAATGTTTGGAAGGGAAGGGGAATGCCCCAAACCAAACATTTATGTATTTCCACATTTGAGACTTAAATGGGGTTTATTCTTTCTTTTTCTTCCCCCTCATATTTCTTCTGACACTGAATATGACAGAGTAAATCTTTAGTCTGTGAGATTCTGCTCTCTTTTATTCCCCTCACTAACTTTTCAAACAATAAGGAAGTAGAAGAGAAAGTTAAAAGTCCTCAATATTATGTATGCTAATTCATTCAGGAGACAACTCACAAATACATTTTCAGACCTCTTTTTTTTATATTTGGTGTGTGGGATTTTCTTTTCAGATGTTAACATTTCTTTGAATTTTTCCATTACATTTTTTTCCTTTATTCATTTCACTCTTTTGACAGTGTCTTGAAATATTGAAAAATAGCCTAGTATTAAATTACATTATGGTAAAATTACAAATATAATAGAGTGCATTACCAGTACATTTAGAATTACAGCAAATCTGTGAATTTTAAACTACATTTCAATCATATTTATAGTTGTGATTTGAGTTACTCCTGACAGGCTATACTTTCCCCTGTTTGTCATCATGTGCTGCTTATTTGCAGTCTGTAATTACCAGGTGTGTTCAGCTGATCTGAGCACAGAGCAGCTGGAGGTCATGGCTAGTTCTCCAGTCCCTGAGCAGCAACAAACTTCAAGCTATTCCTGTTAACTTTGCTCAGTATCCAATTCACTGTCTATTTTAACTGGGTGAAAAATATCCCTAACCGCTGTCAAAACCCTCTGCCCAGCCTCTCTTCCTCTCTCCCTTGGACTCCCTCTCTGGGCAGGCAGTGGGGCAGAGAGTGCACCCAGCTGAACTGGGACATGTGCTGGGACTAAACACCTGCACCCTCGAGTCATACTAAGACCATGCTGGCACAAGCTAATTCCTGGGTTTTTACAGGAGTCTGTGCCCTTTGTGCACGGCACGGTGTATTTCCATAGATCCATTGCAGCTGGTGGATTTCAGGTGTAAGTGCAGCAAGGGTTTATAACCCTTTTCAGTTTAGCTCAGGAAAACAACCCACTTTAAAGGCTGTCTAAATTCCTTCAGAAATACCAGTGGATCAAATCAAAAGCCAGAGTATTGATTTATCCTAAAGGTGAAACAGGAAAGGGACACAAGCTTTCTTCCCATCCTCTGCAAAGGTGCTGGGCACAACCTCTGTGCCTCAGAAGGGCTGATCTCACCACCACCGCCATCAGCAGAGGCAAAGCATTCAGCTACGGCTGCTCGGGGAAGTGGATGCCTTGTATCCATGTACTAGAGAACTAAGGAAGAAATTTAGGAGCAGGGATTGTGCCTAGAGGGCTGAGCTAAACCATATTTAGTCGAGGGCATGCAGTGTCCAAACTGCCCCTTCTGGGTACCACCAAGTGCCCAACATCCCTGAAAACCCCTTTTGCTCCTTCCCTCATGTCTCTTGGCACAAGGAGCGGAAGAAGGGCCTCAGCAGCATCCCCCTATTCTGGACCTTAAAGGCAGTTTTAGTGCTGTCTTAGGCAACAGCTTCCATCCGTACCCCTCTCCCGTCACTGCCTGAACTTGCACTCATGTTCCTGCAGGTTTGCCCAAATGTCTGCACTGTGCAAAATAATGTCATCCCTCAAACCTTCAGTTTCCATTGACTGACCAAAGACACTGCTGAGGTTTCAGCTCTCACCCCTCTCCAGCCAGCAGCAGGCCAAGAGGAGATGGGAGATGCCTCTCTCTCCTCAGCATGTTGGCTTCACCAGTGCTGAATCACTGGAGGTCTGGAAAAGGAGACCTGTAGAGCAATTATCCAAAACCTACTGCCACCCACAGAGGTCAATCTGTCCACCAGAGAAGAGCAAATTGGTTTTGCGATCAGACAGCTCTTTTTATTTGTTGTATGTGACCATATACTTAACGCACCACTGCAGTTTATCAGCATTTGAGTTGATCAGAAGAATGGGAAGGGAAGACTAGTCTATCTCAACAGGAGCCAGGGATGCCAGAAGGATTGTCCACATGCAAACTTAGCTGCTGTTGGAATACTTCTGCATTCTGTCTTCTGTTTAATCACAATCAAGACTAGCGGGTGGTGGGCAACCTTGCAGAGCTGGCCATCTCCTACCTTTGTGGTTTGCAGGCATAACTCCACTGAGGTAGTGCACACATTGCTTCTCTGGAGCAAGCATCACCTGGGCCTCCTGTGTCATGGTAGAGGGGACACTTTTCTTGCAGGCGGTAGGCAAAGGGGAGGCCGAAAAGGCAGAGTCTGTCATAATACCCTCAAGAGCATGGTGAAGACAACATACTTGGTTTGGCCCCTGGGGCACTGCAGAGAGGCTCTTACAGCGCAGCCACAGCAAAGCCGGGCCAGGGTGTGGGATGTGGCTTTGGGGTAGGGTGGTGAACACTTGAAAGGATGGCTGGGACACATCATGGGTTGGAGAGAAGCTATGCAAGTGAGAAACAAGAGCCCTCTATTTTCTTAGAACTATTACAAGTTCTGCAGAGGGTGAGCTCCTTTGAAAGGCATCTTGCACTGAAATGCTGATGAAGTTTTTTGGAAGCAAGCTAAACCAAAAACTGCTAGGAACTAGTAAATCCTTATTGACAGATCAAATTTTTATTTCACTGCCTATTTTAGCACCCAGATATATTTTCTTGACATATTGATAGGGACATATGGATGAAGCACTGGAGAAAGAGGTAGGTGCGGGTGGGGAGCTCGGCCATGTGGCCAGCAAATCTGTGTTCACTTCTGCTCCATCCTCTCCTGTGCGGCCCCTCCTTCCTTCACTGGAGACACCTCAAAGCAGAGCTACGAGGCTCAAGTCTTTACTACTGGTAGAAAACCACACTGTATTTATTTCAAGTCTGTAGGAGGCCAGGGACCTTCACTGTTCTGTGAACAATACAAATGGTGGCTGTACTGGGCTGCCTGTGAGTTGGTCATTTACAACCAGAAGTGATTACGAGGGATTTGCACCTTTGAGAATAGTTGAGGATTAAGTAAATAATAATTTATCCTTCTAGTTCTTTGGTACAATGCGTAATTGTTGGCTGGCAGGGACATCTCTGAGATGGCCACCTGCCTCTGGCTGAGCCTGGATTCATTTCTGTGGTGTGGCATCATCCCTACTGAGCACACAGGGGCCACTATTAGCAACATAGCAGTTAATCCTCTTTCATAGACAGGAATAGACCTCTGGATGAGGCCAGGAGGCTGCAAAATGCTTTTGAGCTTCTTCAAGACAAAAAATGTTATAGCAGTTGCTGTTATCTGCCGGTAAGCAGTAAGAGGACAGAGAAAGAAAGTAAAACAGGGAAGGTAGGGAAAACTTCTACTGGAGCTAGCTGGAAATGCGTGAGGAAATAAATAGGCGTGGTGTTATTAAACAACAGATGCACCTGGGAGTCCAAAGCCTAAAAATCCCTTCATTATCCAGTTTAAGGCATCAAAAAGCTGTGGCTAAAATGTGATATATCAGCCTTATGGGTCTGTTTATACAGACTTCTCTAAATAGTTCTCCAGTCAGATCTTTTGCTTCTGCAAAATCTTTCTTTTTCCCTTGTGTTTTGATTCCTTTCATCTTAAAGGACACACTGCCATTTTCCAATCTGTAAATAAAACTCACTATGATAAAGGTCACGAGCTCATTCTCCAGGAAGAATTACCCTGCAGTGAAAAGTAAAGCCCATTTGGGGGTTGCCAGTGCTGCTCTTTGCATTCACTGATACCAGGGCCTGATGGACACTGCCCAGCTCCCCACATCGGTTGAACTTGCATCAATATCTGATCTTCCCCCTGCCATTATCCTGTGCCACAAAAAAAAAGGACTTTTGGAGATTTACTATGGGGTCAGGAGAGAGCTTTGTGGTGGGCAAAGCTACTGAGCACCACCAAACCTGGGCATTGGTTGCTGTGGTAGAAATGTCCCTCACAGGCTGGGTGTGGGTTTCACTGGCTGTGCATGGTGCGTGTGTGTGTATACTCAAATGTCTTGGTCCCTCCACTCGAAAGCCAGCTCCATTGGCAACTCCTGCCTGAATTCCACAAGAAAATATTTGGCAAATCACATGCTGACATGTTTATCTTGTTAGCTGTCAGGATGAGTAAGTGTGAATGCTATCATTCAGCTTGAATGGAGCAATAGCTACCACTCATGAAATCTGACAGAATAAATACATTTTCACACATGATTTTTGTCAGACTCATATTAATCCTTTGTTCAGCTGCTGTCCTAAGTGACTTTAAACAGACCTGTGCTCACTGGCAACCCCAAACTCCAGCTCAGGGCTCACACAGTGACTCTACACAATCAAGAGATGCAAAGTGATTGCCTGCTCACAGGTGACAGATTGAGTTCGCTTCTGCCCGGGCATATATACATTTACATGTCTTCTACCATCTAATTTCACTGAAGCATCCCACAGAAAGCTCATATTTGGGCTTTTAATGCTAATCCAATAAAAAAGCAATGCAACCATTTCAAGACAGTTATGGCATCAGCAACCCCCTGCCTGCTTTCAGACAGGCGTTCATGGGAACTCCTCGTGGGAGTTCACACCGTGTGAGAAAATAGCGAGTGCTTTGAATCTCATTCTGTGGCACAAATATTTCAGTGTGTTAGAGTGCCTCAGAGCTAAGAAATCTCTGAAACATCAACTTTTAGTTTCCTGCTTGATCTAAGCTGGCCTCGCCTGAGGCAGAGGTCAATCACATGGAGCTTTGTTGTTTGCCAGAATTAATTGTCTGATCAGCTCCCTCTCCAGCAATATCAAAGTGCCTCATTCACATTAAAAATCATCAGGCTTTGGCCCATTTGCTCTCTGATATTGGCAGAAGTGCCAGCAGGAAAGGGAAAGGGTAGATTGAAGGTTTCCTCATCCCTAGTTTGTTTTGCTCTTTGCTTGCCCTAGTGGTGCCTGTATACCCCATCCACAGCTGGAGTTTGTAAAGGAATGGCTTGAGCCATTCGGTGAAACACTTGCACATAAAGGAGTAAGGCACTAAAAAGCTCTGGCCAGACTTTCCGTGTTGAGCAGGTAAGGACAGGATTAGTTCAGAGGTCCATGCAATAGGATAAGGTCTGGAAATCAGCACAAGCTCTGGAAAGACAGAGCAGTCCCACAGCTCGGAAATAAAAATGTGGCACACCAATGTGAAATGGCAGAGTGGTGAAACTGGGGCTTTTAGCAGTGCTATGCTCTATTTTAGCAGTGACAAAGACATGCCAGTGAGAACTTTTTTATTATCAGATCACATTCAGAGCACTTTAAGAGTATGAAACAAACATCTGAATCAAGGAAAGGTAGAAGATGGTACTGGGACCTACAGATTCTCTCTTTCTACATCTGCAGTATCCTCTGTGCCTTACTGCCACAACTACAGGCTGCCTCTTCCTGGGTACCTGCCTCCTTTACTGTGCAGGGTGAATGGTGCTTTCTGAAACCACAGCTGTTCAGTATTTATCTGCAGAGTTCAATGTGTGGCCTTGCTGGCTGTTCCACACAGCACTGACACCCTGCATCTCCTGGCTCCTGCAGCACACGGGGCAACAGGGGGCCAGCAGCTCCCTTTGCTCACTTTGCCTTGGCTCATGCTGGGTGCTGAAGGAGGTGGAAGGGAAGGCTGTCTGTCTTCGTTATTTAAAGATCTTGCCCTTTTGAAATACCATTCAGTGAGAGGAGAGGCATTTGTTTTGGGAGGGGAGCTTTGCTGGTTTTGTTTGGAGTGTTTTTGTACTGAATGATATGTCAGCGAAAGGGGAATGTTCCTCCTGTTCTAAGGAGAGCATTCATGTGAAGCAGAGTGTTACAAGAAGCTCTCAGAGGCTTCCCACGTTCACCCACTTCAGTAAATCCAAGACAGCTCAGTCCCTCACATCACTCTGATTTAAATTAGGGTAAAGTCCTGTGTAACCTTTCTGTGGTAGATGACACCACAATTACCTCTTGTCCCCTTTTTCTCTCTGTTCTTAGAAAAAGGCAGTCAAATTATCCAGCTCAGCTTATGAATTGCAGGACTGAGCAGCACCTGCAATTTCACATCATTCAAACTAGCTTTTATCTCTCTTGACACAAATGCCAGACCCTCGTATGCCCCTGAACCGGCTGCCGGCAAGAGACTGTGGCTGAGTGAGTTATGCCAGTGATCCTGAAGTGTGTTGGCCAGCATGGGCTTCCAGGGAAAGAGCAGGTTATGTTGGGACAGGAGAGGAAATCTGATGTATTTATTTTTTAAGCTGAGGGGGCAATGGTTAATACAGCTGCCTGAGCCCAGGCCAATTCTCACTCAAGGTTCATGGTTTTACCTGGAATAAACTATAAACAATAAAACCTGTTATTTCACAAAGCACTACTATGACTAATACATTTGTTCTCCTCTTCCAGTGGAATGATCTATATTTGCTTTTGAAATAAAATTTTTCATAGGGAAAGATTTCTCCTCCAGTTGTGTTTTACATGAATTTGTCACATGCATTTTACTGGCAGAAAATTCTTCTTTTTAAACTGCACATCTTCTCTTTCATTCTGTTCTCATTACTTATTCAGAAAGCTCAGAAAATCTTACTAGAAGTACAGCCAGTTCACTGGCATTTGAAGAATGAGTGTCTTCCCAAGCAACCGAACATCTACATTTTCATTAGCAATTTAAGACAGAAGAAACAACCTTCCTCTTTAAATGCAGCTCTGCTTGTTGTTTGACTGCTACATGGTTAAGCCACCCCTGAGCCTTGGCCCAGCAGCTCTTCCATCTATGTACCACAGCTCATTTGACCAGAGGGACCTGGTCTCTGAGTCAGAGCAGCTCTTCAGAGCACACCAGGAAAGGGCAGGTGCTTCCTGGGTGTTTCAGCAAACACCTGGAGAATGTGGCCAGGCTGCCATCGCTTCTCTGGGGTAACTGGGGCATCTTCAAAATCCCACGACGTAGCTATTCCAGCTTGAAAGAAGGGTACAGGGGAACTCCCAACACTTTCAGAAGTTATTTTCCGACTTTACTCCACACTCTGCAGATGTGTGGTTCAGAATTAATCCCAGGGGCAGGTGTGCATTGCCATTTCTTGTTCATAAATACTGTCAGCCAAAGGACTACACAACTGAAAAGCACCATCAGTTCAGAAAGGGGAAAGAGGGTGTTCTGCTGGTGGGGGGGAGACCCACCTCTGTTTTCCACCTTCAAATGGTGTTAAACTGACCTCTTCAGCTGTTTCTTCCTGTGTCTGCCTTTTTGAGGAGAGATTCCTCCAGTCACAGGAGGTTTCTGAAGGACAGAGATGTTGTCTTGGACAGCCAGAGAAGACTTGGAATGCCAGGGCTGTCCATCTTTCCAACAGCCGAGTGCTTTGCTCTCTACAAGGGAGTAGTCCAAATACTGGCCTGGTATCCTGCATCCTACTGGGATGCACCCACCAGGGGAAGGGCTGTATCTCTATGTGTACTTCCAGCACAAGGGGAGGCAGCCCCAGCAACATCCCGGCAGGCGGGTGGGTTGAAAAAGTCATCTTTGTTTCCTGAGCAATTTGTCCAACCAAAAGAAAAAGCTTCATTTGAAACATGTCAGGCCTTTCAGGAAAAGCTTAACCACGCCAAGCAGAGCTTTTGGAGACAGAGAAGGAAGGCTTGCAGGCTGGAGCAGCCAAGCACTGCCATTAATACTCTCAGACAGCCGTGGCTTCGGAGTCACCTCCCACTTCTTTGAACTGTTTTGCTGGTGCTGAATCTGCATCTGCCTAAGATAAACTGTGCAGTCCTGATCTAGCTGTGGGGTCCAGCAAACTTCAGAGAGAAGCCATTGTCATGCTGTCACATTAATCGAGCTAGCAAGTCCATGCTGCTGCCAAAAGTCCTTGTAAAATATACTCTAATTAGACAATTTTACAAAGCTTACAAATTGGGAGGGTGGTTGGGGAGAAGAGGGAGAGCTTGGGTTTTTTTTAAAGCTGCTGGATTATAGCATCTCTTAAAAGAGCAGTTATGATTTGGCATTATGATCTTGCTTAGTTTGCTAAATCTGGCCTTTAGGCTAATCTATCAGCTGCCATGAATTTATGCAAACCATGCAATCAGAAATATGTGGGTCACTTTCATAGAAAGTCCTAAGCAAGAGAAAATTATCCATTTAATTTACATTTGATGCTCCCCAAACTGAACACTGTTTTCACTAGTAGCCTGTGAAGTGCCAAGGCTTGTACAAATATGCTCTTGTACAAATCCAGGAAGAGACCAGACACAATGAAATCCCAGGCCGTGAGTTCAGCCAAGACCCTCAGAGTTTCTGCCCACAGCTCTTGCAAAAACAATGCTCAAGAATATATGTCCTGCTGCCAGGATCATCAGCAACATCATGCAGGCACATTCTCAATCCTTGCCACTGCAGGAATCCTAATGCCTTTACTTTTCATATTCTTTTTTTACAGGCGCTTCTCTTTTAATTTTCTTTCCTATCTTTTTTCTTTTCTCTCTTCCTTTCTTTTTTCTTTCTTTCCTTCTTTCCTTTTTCTTGAACTTCAACCTAAACATAACAGGCAGATCCTCACTCAACTTTCTCCCACTTCGGAAGTATGGGAAGATCATCAGCAGCTGTTGTTGCCAGCTTTAGTCTCCTGAATTTCCTTGTATAAGGCATAAACGGCACATTAGATTTGAGGTTTGGCACTACTGTATTTCCTTTCGGGAAAAAAAAGGAAACACTCAGCTCCCACCATTCCCAAATCTGTGATGTTTTTCTGTGCAAATAAGGGCATTTAGTGAGGGGGAAGGTTTTGAAAAGACAGCTCACCCTTTGAAAGACAGCTGCCACTACTGGTGTTCAAGGGGAAACTCAATAAGGACTTAATAAGAAAGGGAAAGGGAAAGGGAAAGGGAAAGGGAAAGGGAAAGGGAAAGGGAAAGGGAAAGGGAAAGAGAAGAGAACTTTCTTTTCCAAATCAGGAGACAGTTGATGATTTACTTAGTCATTGTGGACTTTGAACATGTTAGAAACCCCTGATGTTTTGGTGGGACCACCAAGAGAGCAGCTCATGGAGGTGAGCTGAAGGTCACTGCTGGCCCTTTGCTGCCATGGGTGTCAGGAGCAAAACCATCATGCAGGAGGAGATGAAAGCTGTCACCTGTTCGCACGACAGGTTCACAGGGTGCCACCTTGAAGGAGCCACCAGGCACTCCCAGAGCACTTTGTGGAACTGTGCAGTAACCTGACTTTGGGATTGTGCTTTTTTTCCTAGTTTTTATTTAGGCAGTTGGTGTACTCTGAAACAAGAGTCTCCCATGCTGTTCACACTGGACTATCACCCACAGCAATGGGCTGGAGTCCTGCTGTGCCTGTAAAGTGTCACAAAAATGCTTCCAGAAATTGCAGCCCAGCCTTAACATGGGTTTATCTCTGTCCTTCTCATTGTGAAGGAAAGATGTTCCCTGAACTTCTGTGGGCTTAACATAACTGTGCTTGTTCTTCTTATCCCTCTGCTGATTAGAATTACCATGTTTGTCTGTCCTCATCTGCATCTTCATCCTGACCTCCCTGCCATCCCAGCACTGCTTGGGTTTCGTTTTGGTGGTGGAAGAGACTGTTCTGCTGGAGGCAGCTCTGGTGTAGGGCTGGGATTTTTCAAAGCAACCCAGTGCCCACTCTTCATCACCATAGTATGGATGGATTTGCTAAGCTGTTTTCTCTCTCCTTGTTGCCCTTCTGTAAAAGTGCAACATCATTAACATGTTAATCATTTTCTAAATTGGAAAGGATGTTTTAATTGAATTTGCTCTCCAAGTGGATATGGAGAAAGAGAACAGCATTACAGCAGTTAGGAATGAAAAGCTATTAGCTCTTGCTTTTCCCCCTAGTACATTCACTAAATATAAAATTGGATTCCATTTGCTGGTGTATTGGTATAGAGAAGAAAGCAATATGTGTTTTCAGCTGCCTTCACAGACCACTGGCTTCATTGCAATGAAGACCTAAGACACCCACTGAACAAACTGGAGGAGAGTCAACAGTGAGTGATATAAATTGATAAAGTGAAATAAAATTATCTTCACAGACAATGGTCCTAGAGCCCTCTGTTTGGGGACCACTGGCCTTTTGTCCTTGGTCCTCCTCAAAAATAAGCAATGGTGATCTCCTGGCAGTCTCCTGGATGTGACGACAAAGCTCAAGTGTGAATTAGGTCTGGTTTGGAGCCAGCAGCTGTCCCTATCACTGCACTACGAGCGTTGGTGCAAGGCTGGACATGGGCTCCTGGCATCGTGGCTTTACAGCATCCCTGTCCCAGGGCTCCCTGTGCAGCTGCCCTGAGCACTGTGCTGATGGGAACGAGCTGTCAGTGTACTTTATTATTTCCATAAGCAACTACTAATCAACCTGTTTCTCTTAATTCTGTTATTTCAGGGGTGCAAACATTAAGCAAATACTAAACTTCTTATGAGTAAGAAGGATTAGAGTCAAATGCTCAAACAAAGGACCGCAGGGATTTAGGGAAAATTATATTTTCCATTTTTCATTCTTCCACACTTAACCCCAGGGCAACAATCTCAGACAGCACATTTTGCAATTTTAAAGGAGCTTCAGCAGTTTTATTTCATCTGAAGTGTGGTACAAGGAAAACTTGTGAACAGGGATCCAGACAAAGACATTGGAATTCAGTTCAACCACCTGCTTTGCAGAAAAACTCTGTGATACAAAAGGAAACATTTTCAAAATCATCTTAAAAATTATGTTGGAGCCCCACGTCATGCTGGGAACCTGCCCTTTACAGCTACTTTGTGGTTTTTGAAAATGTTAACCATTTGTGTGGGTATTTCTCCATCACTCAAGACCAGGAGATATTAAAGGGGAAGTGAGAAGATTGCCCTCACAAAGCTCCTCTGAAGATGGATATAGCAGCAGAGCCGACAGGGGGAAGGTGGGAAAGAGAGAAGGAAACACCTTTTCTTGGAGAGGGACATCTCACCTGAAACCAAAGCTTCCTGACAGCCTACAAACATGCCCTTTCTGCAAAAGTCAACCTACACTTTAGTCTCAAAGGAATCCAGCTGTATCAGAAAGCTGAGGGAAGACATTCCTAAATAAATAATTTTTAAAATAACTTCCATATTCATCTGGTGGTGGATTGATGTAGAGTTATGCCTCCATAGCTGAGGAGCTTCCAGTAGTCATACATGTGTCAGCAGAAAGAGTAACAACTAGGAATTATACCGGAGGGTATAAATGGAGGATGATCTGGGATAGCCATGAGTTGACAGACTGAGGACTGTGGAAGAGTTTTGAAATGGGCATTCACACACCTTCACTTACTGCTGCCAGGTCTGAGTTGCCATTCCTTCCCCTATCCCAAGTTTTTTCCTTGCACGATCCTGCTCAAGAGGAGATCAAGGGCAACTGCTTAATGGCACAGAAGAAAGTTACAAAAGTGAAGAAAGAGTTAGAGTATGTCCTATCCTGCCAAAAGGATGAGCTGTGTCCTGGAAAAGGAGGTGCAGGATCATCAGCAAAAGAGAAAGCCTTCTTTGTCTTTTGGAGTCTAGGATGCCTTAGTGCTTTTCTTTCTGCCTTTGCATAATGGCACTGGAAGCCTGAAATGCTTTTATTACTGTTGGAAATGCTGAGCCTGAACATGGGGGACATGTGGGACAATGGAGGTACTAGAGAGCAGAAGCTGTGAATGCTGACACCAACTGAGTTGCCAAAGCTTGTCATGAATAATGTAAGAATAGCTCCAGTCCTTTTCCTGCCCATGTGGAGAGATTTGAATGAATTCAGTGCTAATGTGGTCTCTGAGAACATATGCTGCCAACTGTATTTTCATGGGGTGGAGTGGGAAAACTTAAAATCAGCCATCAAAGTTAAACTGCTTCCAATTTCTCTGTAAGATGGTTAGTGCCCAGCATAAATGAGCATAGGACAAAAAGGTCCCTTTTTCTGGGCAGAGCAACTGCAGGTAACTTATCATCAGTGCAGGATGCTGATGCTGCAGTGAGAACTCCTCTGCATCCCCCCTGCAGGCACCACTCAGGTAGGGACGATATCCACTCCCCCTGTCACAAACGAACCGTGAGCAGCACTGCTGCTGGTGCACAGGAAATGCTGCTGGGGCACAGGGAGTGATGCTGGGGCACAGGGAGTGATGCTGGGGCAGAGAGTGCTGCTAGGGCACAGAGAATGCTGCTGCTGGGGCACAGGGAGTGCTGCTGGGGCACAGAGTGCTGCTTCTGGGGCACAGGGAATGCTGCTGCTGGGGCACAGGGATTGCTGCTGGGGCACAGGGAATGCTGCTGCTGGGGCACAGGGTGCTGCTGCTGGGGCACAGAATGCTGCTGCTGGGGCACAGAGTGCTGCTGGGGCAGAGGGATTGCTGCTGGGGCACAGGGAATGCTGCTGGGGCAGAGGGATTGCTGCTGGGGCACAGGGAGTGCTGCTGCTGGGGCACAGGGATTGCTGCTGGTGCACAGAGAGTGCTGCTGGGGCACAGGGAGTGCTGCTGGGGCACAGAGTGCTGCTGGGGCACAGGAAGTGCTGCTGCTGGGGCACAGAGTGCTGCTCCTGGTGCATAGGGAATGCTGCTGGTGCACAGAGAGTGCTGCTGGGGCACAGGGAGTGCTGCTGGGGCACAGAGTGCTGCTGGGGCACAGAGAATGCTGCTGCTGGGGCACAGAGTGCTGCTGCTGGGGCACAGGGAGTGCTGCTGCTGGGGCACAGAGTGCTGCTGCTGGGGCACAGGGAGTGCTGCTGGGGCACAGAGTGCTGCTGGGGCACAGAGTGCTGCTGCTGGGGCACAAGGAATGCTGTTGCTGGGGCACAGGGATTGCTGCTGGGGTACAGAGTGCTGCTGGGGCACAGAGAATGCTGCTGCTGGGGCACAGGGAGTGCTGCTGGGGCACAGGGATTGCTGCTGGGGCACAGAGTGCTGCTGCTGGGGCACAGGGAGTGCTGCTGGGGCACAGGGAGTGCTGCTGGGGCACAGAGAGCTGTTGGCACAGCCACGGCTCTGCTGTGGCACGTGACAGGCACTCTGCCCTGCTCCACTGGACAGGAGAGAATGGACAAGAGAACAAAGTGGAAAAGTCAAGAAAGGCTAAGGAGGGTGGACAAGATGTTATCACAGGTGACTTTGGCAGAACGGTGTTTGGGTTAATTGCTGTCACAGCGACTGGCCAACTGCTCCCAGGCTGAAGTGCCCACGTTCTGGCTGTGCAGAGTATCAACCGAGTTTATGCAGTGAGACCCTGCAGAGCTGCCTCTGTCAGGGCTGTGCTGCTGCTACGGCGCGTGCAGGGAGGACTGAGGCTGGAAGAAACAGGTGGTGCTCTCCCTCATGGTCCCATGGATGCATCAGAAACTTCTCAGTATTCACCAGCCAGGTTATCCCAACAAACTGAGGAGGATTTGACAAAATTCAGCTTGTTATTGCTCTCACTGACTAAACACAGTAGCAAATCCCAATCAATTCACACAGTTTAAGCCAAATCAGGGTTGGAGTGGTGTATTGATTGTTTAATGATGTGTAATGAACTAGCAATCTTGAACAATACATTCAGGATCAATAAAAGCCACAACAGATAACCACAGTCCAGCTACAAGCGGTAACACACAGCTACAAATTTCTAAATTACCTTCTGTAACTGATGCAAACGTGCACACACACACAACCCCCTCCCACACTGTGGGGATCACACATGCCCCTCATCTGGGTGGGTGGGACCGCCTGCCTGCACAGGGAGGTGTGGCTGCCCCAGCCCTGTGCAATCCTGCCCTGTCCCATACCCCTGGCACCCCGAATGTGGGTGAATTACCCACCCTGAGAACTGGCCCTGCTGAAAACAGAGTAGGTTCTTGGGGTGAACCCATTCTGAAGGGGACATTTTGGGATCCCCAAGACATCTCCTCTGCCAAAATCCATTTTGCAGTGTGGACTTGTGATGATAAAATTAAGGTCGATTTTTGCATGTCATTGTGCAAAATTATTTCCTAGTTAGCACAACTGCATAACCGCTAAGAAAGCCTAGAACCACCTTGTGTTCAGGCTCTTGAGCATTATAATGGAAGTGGAAGGGTTTATCAAATGATCTACCAAAGAATAACACCAAGGGCTGCTTTGTAGCAACCCCTTCCAGCCTCAGAGGGAACGTTCTCTCCATGCTGTCCAGTATTTGTGATTTCTTTTTCTTCTGTTCTGGTCCTACCCTTGAAGTAGTCTCTATGAGTACACAATGTTACTGCTAAAGTAAAAAACGTATCTCTGTCTGCCAGAACTTCAGCTACTGTTGTTGCAATATGACAAGCGGGAAAGAGTTGCTCATCTAGGACATGGTGTAGGGCAGTGGACAGTCGTGTGTCAGCACTCATTGTGCCTGCTTAGCTGCGTGTTGGTGTAACAGGCTTCTGCAGAAAGTCATCTTTTCAATGCTCTGTAGCAGTCTTAAGTATGAGAGTCTTACTCTGAGGGGGTAAGAAAGCAGAGGCCTCACTGCCCCAGAGGTAGAACATTGCAGTTTGAGAGATTATGAAAGGATCTGACCCACAAAGATAGAATTCCTTTCGTCATTCATCTGCCATCTTTACAGACCCCTCTTTTCTGCTAATAAGTGTGTTTTCAGATCCTGAGTTATGGATTATCAGATTTTAAGCTCTGAAACCAAGATATATTTTAAGAGGTTTTAAGATCTGACATCTGATTCTTCAGTGGGCCCAGAGTCAGAAAGTCAAACAAATCAGAGCACAGCCCTTTCTGCAAAGATGTTGGGTTGTGGTTAATGGAAACAGCAGAGCTTGCAGTACATGTGTACTTTCTTGGCCAAGTTCTACATCTTGTTAAAGTCAGTGGTGGGGGAGAAGAAAATCACCTGATCCCTAGAAAGCTTCTGCTCACTGTTCAGAGTTTATTTTAGAAACACTTGCAAAAGTCAACTCAGCACACTTTAGCATCAAGATCTCCATCTTGAATGAGGAATTTAAGGGTAGTGAATATTGGAACAGAATTAAATTTTACAGCATGAGAAATCATGCTGGAATAAAATCTTGAATAAGAACTGCCTTTTCCGTGAGCCTTATCTGACTGGAAAACAACTTTTCCTCTGTTGATTTTAGAGAGAAGACCAATGTCTAAGTGTCTTCTCTAAGCAAACAACATTTTAGAAGAATAGGTAATTAATTAAATTTAATTTTTAAATTAATATAAATTTGTTGTGTATTTAATCATGGGTTTGCTTCCAAGAAGGCAGGGAAGGCAAAACTCATTTTGTTTGTCTTTTTCATTTTGGCTCCTGTGAGCTAATTGCGTTGGAGATTCTGAAGTAATTCAAATAGTACCAGGAGCACAGTGGCTGAAGAGCATCGTATTTCACAGACAAGAAGGAAGAAATTCACTCTAGACTTGAGTCTTGAGGGTGGAAAACCAGGAGAAATTTACAGGAGCCACTCCACTATAAACATCTTGACTTGTGTCTATGCAGTAACAGATGTTGAAGTTTTTTAAAAAGTAGATATTAAATTTGAAAATGTCTTTCCTTGTGTTTTGAAGAGAGTACTTGATTCAAATGAGCTAAAGTAAAGGAAACATATCTTAATGAGGAGGTAGATCCAGCAGTGTTATTAAATCATTTAAGATTTGTACCAAGTCCTAGTCTAAGCTTTAAGTGAAAAATATATTTTAAAGGAGCTATTAAATTGAAGTCAAAGTCTGTAGAGGAAGCATTGGCTTACTTTTTAAGGGAAACACCCTATATTATAATATATTTGTTGACTCTAAATACTTTTGTAAAGTATTTCGTGAAGGCTGAAAGTGGCTGTCCAAGGAAAACCTGTAGTGTCTTGGTATCCGAGAGTGCCAGAAATACAAAATATTGTTAAAGCATAGTTTTGGTTTCTAAAATATTGCTGGTTTATTTTATTCAATTGGGACTAGCAAAAGAACACATTTAATTAACTGCCTGGAAGTCAGTATCTCTAACTGTCCTGAAAGATAATCTGGTATGATTTAAAATTCCACGCCTTGTTCCTGCACTAAAATTGATCACCTCTCCTTGGTGACGATTTCTGTCAAATCAATGTGTAAATGATTGTCTAACCAGAAATATTTTGCAAAAAAAATTAGTTTAAAAGTTCAGATTACCTTTGGGGTCTCCCTTGCAGTAAATATAGAGACTTTCTGGTGATGTTAAATATACATCATTGCAGCTGAGCTTACTGGGCAGGTGGCAAAATCTTTTGAGTTTCTGTCTGTATGAAATGTGTTATGTGAACCCTTTAGAATGAAGCAGGGCCTGACACCAGACATGATCTGAGCATCTCTGACATCTTTACTTCAGGCTTAAGCTGCTTTCAAATCTTCCTAACATCTGGTTAGGACAGCTAACATGTATTAGTTCTGTACATCTTTCGTAGACTGAAATGCCACCAGCCAAGGAAAACAACTTTGTACTTTATCACTTGCACTTCACTATGAGACCCTTGAAAGACGCTTGGCTTTTGGCTATGGGTGAAAAGAGAGGTGAAAATTTGTGAGGCACATGAAGGGATACTCTTGTGATTTCTCAGTCTGCTGGCATTCATCTTAGACAACTTGCTACAATAACATCTTGACTGATAAACATGAGCTCTGGAAATTCTTGGGCTTCTATTCATTCCAAAATTCAAACTGGAATTTCTGGCAAAAGGATTTCTAGGATGGACCCTTTTCTAATTTAAACTGAGCAGACTGATCACCATAAATAGTCCAATGGTACATAGGTGAGGAATGACCAAGCAAGTACACTGTGGTTTTTGTATGTATAAAGTAAACTCAGTACTCTGTCTTTTGATCACACAAAGAGCAGCCCTATCTCTCAGCATCATACTAACTGATCATACACTTAACTGAAAGAAAGAGCTGATAGAAGTCCTCCTCTCTCAATGATCCAAATATCCTATTTCTCAAATGTTCCAAATACTTTACTTCCCCCAGGGCTACAGTAACACTGGAATTCATTTGCAAACAGAATACTAGTAATAAGCCTTGCCACCAAATGCTATTTGCAGCAAAGCAAATATCCATAATAAAGTGTAGAGAACTAACCAAATTCTAAAAGGGAATAAAATTTATTACAGAAGTTAAAAATAGCAATTTTATGGAGTTCAGATTTATCTAGTGATGTAAATCAATTTAATTTAGTAGGATTATGTGTCAGAAATATAGTCTAATACATCTAGGCTTACCAAATGTTGATACTTACCAAAGACCTAATCTTTTGTTAATTTTCCTGATGTGTATTAACAAATTCTGTATTATTTGTATTCTGTGTTATTATAATCTACATTATTTCTATGTAGAATGCTGCATAAATAAAACCTTTATCTTTCTCTTGAGTTTGCTACCTATTTATTTCTGCTTTATTTGTGTGATGGCACAGAATGCTGGCAGCAATAGAGATAAATGGTAAAATATTTCTCTAAATAATGAAAACCAATGTGTATCATTCACAGCAAAGAAAACCTTTTTTTTATGGTCTTACTTTATTTTAAAAAATTATATGTGTTTACTGACATTTATCTGAGACAGAGGGAACTGTTTGAAAGGACACAGCTAGAGAGCTGAGTGATGTTCAGTGGCAGCAGGTACCCAAGGGGTCCCCTGCGAAGGAGTGGTGTTCATGCTGGAATAATCCTTCTACCAAGTTTCATCCCTTTGCTACAAAACCTACGTGCTGTTTCCAGAACAGTGTTCGTGTCCCAGATCAGTGATTAAAGGCTAGTTGCATGTGCCGGGAAATGAAAATCTTCTGTTATCCTTCTCAGCTCAAGAAGTTGTTTTTGGCATCCATTAAAAGGAATTGGTGAGTTCTGCCCAGGTTGAAAAGCAGCTTACAAAGCAGCTGGATGGAGTGGCTGAGCAGGAGGAGGAATAATGCACTCCCCGCAAGGGACGTGAACACCACAGCAACCTGTACAGAAGGCTGTAACAAGGTTTTGGAAAAGTGATGTTTCTTTTGATTAAGAGCTGAATCTGAGGGTTCTGAGACTGGAAAGGGGCTGAATAGACATGATTTTTGTCTGTTCTAGTTATAAGAAACAACTTCATCTAATGTCATGAGTAAAGCTGACAGGACTCCTTCGGCTGTAAATTCAGCTCCATCTCTAAGCTGGTCAAGAGAGGTAGCTTTCTGACTCTGCCACATAATGCTAGGATGGAAGTTGGACCTGCAATATAGACAGGGCTTGGAGAAATGTATTCACAGTGACTAAATAGCCCCTAATTTGCAGTCTCCTGGTTGTTCTTTGACAGCTATTTGCTCTGGAGCCTGTCAGCCAAGCTGAAACCCTGGTGAGACCCATTAGTGTCTTCCAGTTGCTATCTGAAATGGTGGGGCCCACCTCTACCCATAACAAGTCAGAGAGTACTCAGGGAGACAGTGTCAGACCCCAGGAACAAGGCTGCACCTCCTTAGGTGGGTGTGAAGCCTGCTCTGCACTCTCCTTCCTTCTCCCTGCCCATGAGCAGAGTGGAGCTTGTGAGGTGAGGTGAAGCCCACAGAGAGGTCCTCTCCTCCTGCACTGGGAATGTTCCAGGGAAGTGATGCCTTTGAGATATCATCCTGGAGCTGCCACACAGGAGAGGGCACTCCCTTGTTGTGTCTGACCATTCTACAGTGCTGTGTCAGTCCTAAATAGCAGCATGGATGGATTGTTATATGGAGCCCACTCCACTCCTGACGCCTCTCCAGAGCTGCCTGCAAGGACTAGCTGAAGGGCTGGCAGCCTGGCTCTGTTATCTAACAGTGGTACAAGTAGATACTTGCCTCCTGCATGGGATGTGACAGCCTTGCACCATGCTCACAGCACTGGTTTTTTTCCTTCAATGTCACTTGGGCCGGTGGGATTGCTAATAGCTGCATGGCAAACTTCACCCTACTCATTGGGACTTAAAGGGCTGATGCCTTCTAGGTGGTGAGGTACTGTCTGACATGCTGCCCTGTGCTACTTGGTTAGATTTTTATTCTGCAGTGATACAGGCAATAATCAGCAGTACAGCTACTTTACAGCTTCAATCTTTCACCACTTATCTTCTCCCAGAAAAACAATTTGCACATCTTCGCTCAGCTGATTTCCCCAAACTTACCTGAGAGTCTTATCTGTGTTAAGTCAATACACAACAATATGAAAATTTACACAGAAAGACACTTTCCTTGCTATTTAATTTGAGAAAGGGGAAAGGAGGGTTATTAGATAATTTACAGGACTCAGACTGGAGGGCAAATCAATTCTTGATGTAAGTTTATGGTTCAGCAGCAATGGATGAATTCTGCCTAGCAACAGGCAAAACTGTTGAAAAAGCTGAAAAGCCAGTGGGAGGCTAGTGATGGGTTTCAAGGCGTGGGGAGAAATCAGTGTCCAGTTGCTAGGTGATGTATACTTAGTAGACCACTCTTCTGAAAAGATGACGGTGTTTTTCTTTTGTTTTAGCAAATATGATTACATCTACCAAGTCACAAACGTGCCCGTACACACAGCTTGCTCTCTTCCTCTGTTTCTCCTGAATGAAAGACTGATTATTTTTCTTAGCCAGTCGGCTCTTTCTTGTTACGCTCTACAGTTAATGAAATCTAAGAAAGAACCTCGTAGTGGCTGAAGAGGAAGTTTTGTGTGAGTGATGGAGACTAGAGCATTGCCAGCCAGAGGGGATTGTCCCGCTCTGCTCTGCACAGGGGTGGTCTCACCTCGAGTACTGAGTGAAGTTTTGGGCACCACAATATAAGAGAGACATAAAGCTGTTAGAGAATGCCCTGTGGAAGGCCACAAGGATGGTGGATGAAGGGCCCTGAGGGGAAGCTGAGTGAGGAGTGGCTGAGGTCTCTTGGTCTGGAGAAGAAGACACTGAGGAGAGATCTCATTGCAGTCTGCAACTTCCTTGTTGTTGAAGAGGAGGGGCAGACACTGATCCCTTATCTGGGGTGCCCAGTGACAGGACCCAAGGGAATGGCCTGAAGTCAGGGGAGGTTTAGGTTGGAAAAAGTTCTTTGCCCAAGGGGTGGTTGAGCACTGAACAGGCTCCCCAGGGAAGTGGTCACAGCACCAAGCCTGACAGAGTTCAAGAAGCATTTGGACAATGCTCTCAGGTACATGGTGTGGCTCTTGTGAATGGTCCTGTGCAAGGCCAGGAGTTGGACTCAATGATCCTTGTGTGTCCCTTACAACTCAGCATATCCTCTGATTCTGTGAAAATAAACAATATTCTTCCCACTGTGCCAGGCATCACAGCCAATCTTCAACACAATGTACATACATTTATACTTCATATATGTGCTTCTACTTCCTTCATTTGCAGGTAGAACCGAACATCAGTCCTGAGTTGTTTGAGCTGATGCCAATAGTGGGTTAAATCCCTTTTTTTTTTTTAGCTGAGTGGCCATTTAACTGTTACAGCATCCTGAATCTATTCACTTGTTCATTTATTAAGTAATACCTTAACTGTGGAGCTGTTCAACATTGATCTAATAAATGTAGTTGTAACAATTCAAAATTTCTTATAGGGAGAAAGGAGTACAAACACAATCAAGGCATGTGCTCCAATTCCTTATCATCTTGCTTGTCTTTCTCCATGTGGCCATGGGACACAGTGCACTGTATCTGTTTCTTCCCAAGGGTGTGCTTTGGGAGGTAATGCCCGTAAGAGATACTTTTGGCAGAAAACTCCACGTGTCTCCTGGATTCACCTGACATGCTTGTGTCCAGCAACTCATCTGTTTTATCACCAAGGTTAGTGTAGCAGGACGCCCCAGCCCCCTTTCTCCCCCCCCCAAGAGCTCATCTGTTGTTTGTTAACTGGTCAGATAACTCAAACAGGACAAGCTCTCGTAGTGAGTTATTTTGGTGCCACAGGGCTAACACTGGTCCAACTGCCAATACACATCTTAATGTTGAAGTGAGATCTGGCAAGGTAAGATGGATTTATGACAACATCCACTCACTTTACAACTATAAAAGCCACACCAAACTTTCACGAAGCCAAAATCTTCCATGTATTACCCAGGAAATGTGTGAAATTTCTCCCATGACTAAGGATGCTGATCACGGTTACTCCCCAGGGGTTAAGTGAAGGAATCTGTGTACATTATCATCATTTTGGGGTAAGTTACATTCAACTCTTAATCAGCAATCTTTGTTTTGCTAGCTTTAATATAGGCACTTTGATATAGTGCACTGTTCTATGTTATGCTGTAATCTACTAATAGTTCTTTATTTTTATACTTATAGTAAGTAATTCTGATTAAGATATTTCATGTTATCTCTTAGCTATCTAATAAACAATTCATTTTTATAAATAGATCTGATTTTTCATTATTAGAACTTGCAGGCCAGAGTGATACCTCAAATTCAAATTGTTGCCAAAAATAGGCTAAGGCAGGGCTTGTCTGAAGCTTCCACTCTTCCCATGACATTTGGCAGAGCTTTCCTGAAGCCTGCTTGAGATTTAATCCAAAACCATATTTGACTTTCTAAACTACCAAACATTATTATCTCTTTTAACAAAAAGGCCTATTTCCTGTGCACACTTATAAGTTCAATGTGGAAAATGTAATATGATAAAGAATAGCAATATGCTGATACTACTCCTTAGACAGAACATGGCTTAAAAAATCCTTTTTTATCTTTGAAGGTACAAATGTGCCTTGATATTGCTATACTACTGAACCAGCTTCTGGTTTTTTGTTCTGGAGTTCATCCCCACAAATAGCCTCCTCATGTTTCAGGCTAAGGTTGAAAGCATCACAGGAAACGACCTGCTGATATGGCAGAGCACTATCCATCAGAGCAGGAAAGCAGTGTGTTGTTCCTCATACGGCAGCTGTGGCAAACTGCCTCAGCAATGTGCAGGGTTGCCAATGATATGCAAACATCCCTGCACTGTGGCCCACTGACCCACCCCAAAATGGTTGGTGGTTGCTGAGGAGTTTGAGTCAGGATCTCAGATGGACCTGGGTTTTACCTGCTTAGGTGGGTAGTGGGGTCAGCTAAAGGGGAGGAATGAAAGAGGAAGAGGGACAGCCCTAGGAGGGACCCTCTCCTCATGCCTTACCTATTGCCTTAACCCCTCCCTTGGCAGCCGGAGCAAAATGGCTTTGCAATAGCACATAGGACTGACTTTCTCTGTGTGTGTCTCCTCAGCCACATGCACCACCCCATGCCTCTCCAGCAGCTGCATATTCCTTTGGCCTCTCTCGTCCCTCTCCCCTCTTTGCCCCAGCTCTTTCCACAGGTCAGAAGCTGCTTTAATGACTCCTGCACTACAATAAGGGAAAATCCCACCTAAATAAGGGACACAGCTGCAGAATACATTTATGCTCTGTTTGGAGATTATTTGCTAATATCCAAGGCTCATGGCTCAGCTTTCCCTTTTGTTGTCATTACCATGTGGACAGGTCAGCCATCCGTGTCCCCAGGCTCCACCATAATATCCTGTGTTCCTCACCTCATCTGCACTGGACAGAGAGGTCCTAAAAAGCACTCCAGAGTTGTGTGCTGGGCCCAGGCAGAGCACACACCCCCATAAACAAGCCCGACACCCCACATCCAGGAAGGCGAATGCACAGCCTGACTCATTTTTTTTTGTCCATGCTCCAGAGGATCAGCAGGAAAAATTCTTGTTATAGGAAAAAAATGTGTTAGTGGTTTGCCCTCAAGCATGCTGATGAAAGTCAGCTCACTTAAATGATGTCAATCGAGGAAACCTGCAGATTGGTTTTGTATAATTTCAACATTCAGTATTGTCTGACAACCTCTTCTCTCTCTGCAGTTCTCAGGCTCCATAGGCTGTGCCTGTCCTTCCGAGTTGAGCTGTCTGGATCCACCTGGCAGTCCTGTGGCCAAGGGCCAGGGCACTGCTCGTTGTGTGAGAGAGCTCTACCCGCTCCAGCCCATGGCAAGGGTGTTGTGTCAGTGGTGCTTGGCATGCACTGTCCCCTGAGGCATGGCTGGGCAAGGGCCAGGAGAGGCCCTGTTGGTTGGCATGGCAAAACTGGAGCTGCGGAACATGAGAGTTAAAGAGTATGGACAGCTGGAGGAGAGTGCTCCATGCAAGCCCAGCCCAAGTTCTTCATTTTTACAAATTAGTCCAGATGTCCCTTCTTTGCAGCTACTATGGCTTCCACCTATAGCTGGCTGCAATTTCTTGCTTAGAAAGTTTCCTAATTAAAATTATCTATTATTTTTTCCCACTGGAAGATGCTAATTTGGGTGAAAACACTGAGATTTTCTTCCAAAATTTTTGAAAACCATGGCTTAATTTTAAACATTTACAGAATTAAGCACTTCCAGCTCAGGAAATAGAAAAGGAATACCTGTAGTCAAAATGCTTTTTCCCTGATTTGAATTCATTCTTAATTTTCTGAAGAAAAAGGAGATGCTTCGTTTGCCATTTTTCACTTTACATTTCCACTGAGAGAACATCAGTTTTCCAAATAGCTTTGGTTTTTCTTCTTAGAAATTGTCAGACGTAACTTACAACTTACATTAAACTCTCATCTTCAACAGACATGATATAAGATCCTTTAACCGTGAAAGAGGAATTGGTTTTGCCTGAATTACAGATACATTAGAAACATTTTTATCTTGCTTGTGAATCCACTACTTTATATCTTTTTCAGGAAAAAATATCCAGCTCACATAACAGAGGCAGGGCTGGCATAGTAACATCATTATTTAGGCTTGAGACCACCAAATGGGATCAATTTTAAGCACTCGGTGTCCAGAGCTAATAAATATTGAAAGTGTTTTTAACAACTCATGAATTCAAAATTTTTAGTGGTCTGCATGCAAAACATATGCGACTATGTTTCAGCTCTAAGACTTCTTTCCCTGAATGTTGTGGTTGTAGCAAAACCAAAGACCCTCAGTATGAATTCTGTATGCCTTAGGTCACCCTGTGTCTTTCATGAACACGCCCTAGTCTTGTGACTTCCCTTCATTTACAGCAGAGATTCTTAGAACCCTCTTATTCTCTTTCCACTCCAGCTGAAGCTGTAATCAGTGGTCGCAAAGACCAATACTTTTATTAGAGTAAATTAGACTGGCGTATTGCTCTGCTTTTTCTTGTCAAGGGATTGACAAACTTTTCCTCAATTCCCTTTTCCACTAATGAGCTCAGAGCAGCAGGAAAAAACCCCAAAGGCACTGAGGCCAGCCACACTCCTGGGAATGCCATTTCCATGCAGATTCACTGGGATCTAGAAATGCCAATCTAACAAACCAGAAATGGTTTTAATTGTCTGACATGCTGGGACCAGTTTCAATCTCCTGTAATTCCCTCTGCTTAAACTGAATTACTCCAGGGTAAATGTGGCTCCCAATAATATGTCAAAAACAAGCTGGCTGGGTTCTAATATCTATAGACTCTGGAAAAAATAATAAAGGAAAAGTATTTAGAGGAAGATGATGTAAATTGTGGCAGCTACTTTTGCTCAGGAAAAATATCCTAATTTATCAAAATTAATGAGTTTATTTAATATTACTGTGTTCTAAAAATCTAGAATGAAAATTGCCCAATCATTTTTTTTAAATAACAAGGCCACTGATTTATGGAAAATTTACATGGCCTATAAGACTACAGTTTCTGGAAGGAGGAGAGAGGAGATATAAGGCCAACAGGCATAATTAAAAAAGAAAAAAATCAACAGCACGTAAAACCATTTCTTCAGGAAAGGGAAGGGGTGCTTCCAAGTATGGGGCATTTTCAGGAGGGGCAATAAAAGGAAAATTAGGACTTTGGTGCAAGAGAGTCATTGCTCTTCTTCTTGCCCAAGAAGAAATGGCAGGTTGCCTCAAACAAGTTTTTGTTTAGACATAAAACAAACTGAAAGGGATCCTGTGAGCAGGCTCTGGTCTACTGGATCATCCTGCCTTGCTGGAAATACACATCTCAGTTGACAGCTCCCTGAGGACATTTCTCCCTAAGAGACCAGGCAGTCCTGACATCCTAGAGGGTCTGTGAAAAGCCAGTGGTTTTCCCTTGAAACCTCGGGTTGGCAGGATCTCTGGTGGAACTTTTAAAGCCATCCCCTTTCACTGGTGGCACTGGAAAGGGTTGTCCTACAAGGACAGCAATTACACAGGCTCCCTGGTGAGCAAAGGGCATTCAGGAATATATTCCTGGAATTAGGGACACTTTCAACCCACCATGGTAACAGCTCAAACCCAACCCATCTGCACGCAGGTTTTCCACTGCTGGGGATCTCACGATCACTTATGCCTGCAGCATTACATCACTGAGCTGCATCTGGCTCAGGGCCAAATGCTTGTGGTTTAATGTAATGAGACATTACTCTTTTGGCTGCAGTAGAGTGATGACCTTGAATGGTGGCAGGACTACTAATCTGCAGAGCGTTTATGAGCAGTTCTAAATCAGATTAACATTTGCTGTGTATTTGGATGTTTGGTAATGGCCTATCATTTCACTTTCCAAAAGGGAACTGAAATGGTCAGGGTGATTTTCTAAAGAGCATGCAAAGTTATAAACCCAGAGATGGTGTGGGATACCTGCAGAGAACAGACTGTGCCAGAAATACTGGAGTTCTTTTTTGTATCAAATCCTTTGTTTTGAAAGCAGACTTCAGAATTTTTGTTGTATCAGATATATCAGAAAGACAGTGGACAGTCCAAAATAGATACCACTCACAGCATAAAATATTTACCCAATCTGCCATCAATAATACTCTCATCTTGTGAACAGCAGTGGTTGTGCTTAATTGTTTAGGTTACAAAACCTTCAGCTCAGCTCTTGTCTTTTTTAGAATCTTTTTTCTTTTAAATCAAATCTGCTTGGTGATTGTCTGGTCATTGTTGCAGGATTGCCCTTCCCATGGCAAAAACAAAATTATTTTTGCTGAGCATTGCTCAGTTCTCAAGACTTAAAGACCAATAATTGTGTTTTCCTACTGATGATGAGATGTGCTATACAACTGTATGCAGCAATATGTCAGAGTGACAACAGTGTAGCTGTTGTCCTGAACAGTTAAAGGTCAGGTATAGCAATCCCACAAGTGATACTTGCATTTCCCATGAGAATTGGGCAGGCAGTTTGATAAGATGTTTTGCAAAGCATCCTAAAGCTTTCAGGGAAAGATCATGTCTAATTTTTGCAGTAATGTTGTGATCTCAGAAGTTGTAGTCATAGTGAACTGAGGTGACAGGGAGCTTTAATCTCACTGCTGTCTGAACAGTTCTGAGAGGTGTTGTTGGGAGCACCAGTAGTCACTGCCCCTGGCTGGCAGCTGGCACCATGGTGCACAACTTGGATTAGTGACCCCACATTTGCATGATGGCAACAGCAGAGATCTACAGGAGGTGGAATGTGGGCTCTTCTAGTTGGTGCTGGAGCACCGTATGAGCCATTGGCTGCCTGTATATGGCACCTCCTGATAGGAAGGGACAAAAAGACACATACTTAGGCTTGAGTCCTCCAGTTACATTGGCTGCAAGCTTTCTACTTTGTATTTATAATGGAAAAGTGCAACACTTGGAAAAAATCAGACTGAACGTGAGACTGGGACTACACACTCCTCCATGCCCTCTGCTACTCATGGCTAGGAAAATGCCTTTCTTCTTGAAAAATTTTAAAAGGGATGGTTACCTCTACTACCTCTACTGTTTCCACTCTTTGCACCTTGCCAATAGACAATCCCAGCACACTGGCTCCCAGCTCAATAGAGAGGGAGAGGACTGCACTTGCCTGATACCAAGCAAGCACCCAGGGAATAGGAACTGGCCTGCCCAGCCTTCAGCTCTACTTAGCAGAAGTATCTGGATTTTCTCCTCTCTGTCTTATGAGTTAGGAACTTTTTAAAAGGTTTTTGATTCAGAAGAATGATTTTTTTAAGGTAAAAAAAATCCCGAACCCCTAGATATGGGGAATCAGACAAAATTTTCAGTCTTAGTGCTGCATTTGGACATGTACAACCAGTAGCAGCCCAACCCTTTGTCTTCTTTCTTTGCCTTATACCATCTCTTCTATATGTACCTTTTCAGTGACAGCAATTTTGTCATATGTATTAGTACCAAAATTGCTACCCTCAAATTTTGTAAAAGGTAGATCTGAAGATAAGAATCTCACTGAATAAAATTCTAAAAGCATTTCCTATGAAGTTTTTAGTTACCTTCCAGCAGCTCTTGACAGAACTACTTCCCTTCCTGGGAATTTTTTTTCACTGCATATCCTATTGTCTAAATGAATGGTAAACCAGACACAGGAAAGGAAATGACCTGAGGAAGATTAAATTCTATGTTGCAAGAAGGACTTATAGATACTCTTCCTTCACTCACATGCTCTTAAAAGAGTGTGATGGACCATGGAGAGAAGAACAGATCTGGGAGGTACTTTGTCTTGCCATGTGACAGGGGTCACGTACTGCTTTCTTCTAACACACAGGAATGAACATTGTTAGCTTAGAGAAAACAATGCTGTCAACCTTTTTTGCTGCATCCATCCCTTGTTTCCCTGAGAGACTCCTTAAATATTTTTTCCATCTTTTCTACCTGGTCTCCTCCCTCAGTTTTAAAGGGGGATTATATATAACCTACTAGTTCTAAAATGTAAGCAGTAGGGAGGACACAGGACAGCCAAGCTACAGAGGGAAAGAAATCTTTCTGTGTCTGGGTGATCAAATATTTGCATTAAACTCAAACTAGGTAACACATGGCTTTGTGGTTCTTCCTTGCTGCCCTCAACAGCCTTTGGACCTGTTGGGGTTTTAAGAGGTCTAGGTTTTTTTCTGTTAAAGGAATTTTCCCCCATTCTGTTACTAAGATACAAATCGCTGGATGCTTAAGAGAAGACAAAAGACCTGGCTACTCTTTTGTTTCACCTGGCTGTGGGGTCAGCTCGCTCTCGGAGTTCGGAGAGAGAAGCTGCAGAGAGAGAAGCTGCTGGTTCCTTTCGGCCATTTTTCTTTTTGTGGAGAAAGATCCCTGGATCCCCGGCCCACCTTCCCTGCCCCGCTGGAGGCTGGGCTGTGGCCGCCCTGCCCCGCCGCTGATTCGAGCCTTCGCTGCGTTGTAGCCGTGCTCGCCCTGCCTGCCTGACCTCTGGGGGGTTCCCCACTTGGATACATCGCGTCCGCCACCTGGGATTCGTGCTCATCCCTGCCGCTCCAGCCTGCTGCTCCAGCCAGCCGTTCCAGCCTGCTGTTCCCGAAAGTCCAGCCGGAAACCGGGGCCAGCTGTTCGGGGGGGTTGTGAAGCCTTTGTTCCATCCCTTCCCGGGACCCCAGGGCACCGGTGCCGCGTGCTCCCCGAGCTCGCTCCGGAGCGCCCCCTGCAGCCGCGGGGGAACCATCGCACCTGCCCTGCTCACCGGGAGCCGCCAGCGCCCCTGCCGGCTGCGAGCGGAACTGCACCCGAGGGGAAAGGGCCTGACAGCCGAGAAGGCTGGCACTGGGTTTGTGGTTGTTTGCTGTTACTGCCACAGTTATTGCTGTTTGTTTGACTGGTTATACACATATAGATATATAATAGTAAAGAACTGTTACCCCTATTTCCCATATCTTTGCCTAAAAGCCCCTCAATTTCAAAATTATAATAACTCGGAGGGAAAGGGGTTACATCTGCCATTCCAAGGGAGGCTCCTGCCTTCCTTAGCAGACACCTGTCTTTCAAACCAAGACAGGACCCTTCAGCCTTTCACATGCAACTCTGACTTTATTTATTAAAAAAAAATGCTGACACCTGCTTCAACAACAGTATCTCCTGGGCCACACAATGGCTGAAAGCCCAGTAACCCTAAAGCAAGTTGAGATTCTTGGCTTGAAGGCAGCTAAATGGAAGGTAAAGACCTCAGTCCTAACCAAGGTGCTGCAGTTTAGCGCTTTGTATTTCTATTGCACTGCAGTCTTGCAGTTTTCATTTCAAAGCAGGCTTGCTTTTCCCCTCACAGTCCAAATTTAAAAACAAAATCAGAGTTTTATTGTTAAAGAAGGATAGCATTGGGGATATTTCTCTCAGGTGTAGAAAATTCTTCTGTTGGCCCCTTCCTGAGCAGGAAAATTTTAAATACCTGTCTCAGTTTATTCTAGGGTCTGTGGTCATTTCAAGGGTCATTAAGAGGATGCATGAGCTTGCATAAGACCTGCAGCATCACACCTGTGCGGGTGATTCAGGATAGAGGGGGGGGAAATGTAGGTGATTAGGGACAGGTGTTCGGAAGATATCACGTTGTACAGGACAGGTAGAACCCCTCCCCTCTACAGGTAATACGTGAGCAGAAGGAAGTGACGCGGCAAACCCAGGTTATTTAACTCAATGTAATCCATGAATAAACGCCATTTGCTGTCCACCACATTGGTGTCTGTGAGCTGATGGTTCGAACGACCTTAGGTGGTCGTCGTGCCGTTCCTGAACCAGGTCGCTACGCCTCCGAGAGGCAACAAGTGGTGCCGAAACCCGGGAACCGGAATCGGGATTGGGAATTCGCCTGGACGGGTGAACGGCGGCCGGCGCGGCAGGACCAGCCCAGCGGGGAGGACGCTCCCGGACCAGCGAGGATGATGGAAGCTCTCGCGAAGGTCGTATCTCAAATTCATAAGCAATGGGGCATTGATTGCAAGCCAAAAGATTTTACACTCGCTGTTGCGAGGCTATTGGAAATTGGGGTCATAGACCGACCGGTGGATATACTCCACCCGGAAGTATGGGACAAATGTACTAAGGCTCTGGCCGATGAAACAATGTCCTCGGGTTTGGGGAAAAACCTTAAATTATGGGGAAAAGTCGTGCAGGCTTTGCGTAAGGCTCTGCAAGAGCAGGAGACCTGGAAAGCCGCACAGAACTGTTTGCTGGCCACACCTCGGTTGGGAGTTGGGGCAACTAAGCAAACTACAGATGAAAGCAGCCCTGCCAAGCGCACAGGCTCGCAGGAGCAAGCACCCTCTCCACGGCCCCCCAGCCCAACCCTACCTACAGAGGGAAAGGAGCGGGCGCAGTCATTCTGGGGTGGGCTGGTGGAGGAGGCCAGGGGGGCTGCCATTAAAGCGGAGTCCGAAACGGCATGGGCGAGACCCCCGCCCTATGTGCCAGAGAATGGCGCTGAACCGCAAAAGGATGGGGGGGGGGGGGGGGGGCGCACACGCGGCTGGCGGGAGTGGGGGAGGTGCGCCAGATAACACAGACGCGGCCGGCGGGATCAAAGAAGGTCCACTAGATACCGCAGATGCACATGAATGGAAAAGGGGGGGGAATCCTGGAGGGGGAACCAGGGCCAATCAGAGCGCTTGCCCAGAAACATGCCCTTATAAAGCAAGAGCCTCCCTCAGCAGCAGGCGGGGCGAGCCCAGGGGGAAGGAACGGCCCAATCCTAAGAGAAAGGGGCGGGGTAGGAGCCCGGCGAAAAAGCTCCGGAGCCCGGAAGTATCCAGTCAGTCGACTTCCAGCGCCGAGTCGGACTATAGCTGGAGCGAGTGGCCTGACGCATGGTCCGTAACCAACTCCGACAAAGATGATTTAAGAATAAATAAAAGCTATAACCACTGCGCTCCTACTCGGGCCAAGGGGAAATTTGAAAAAGAACGTACTCCGCTTACAGACTGGAGAAAGATAAAAACAGCCTGCGCTGAATGGGCCCCTTCAGGCACGCTAGCTTTCCCGGTCCGAGTAGGAGAGCAAGCCGGAAACCAGAGGACTTACTCACCGATAAATCCTAAAGATATACAAGCAATTGTTAAAGCAATTGCAGACAGAGGGATTAATTCGGCTATGGTTTCCACCCTCATCGACAGCCTTTTTGGAGGGGACAGCATGCTCCCGTTTGGCCTATCAAATACCTGAGTCAGCTCCTTACTATCCGTTTCTCAGCATACTAAACGCTACCTTTTTGTCATTGAATCAATCAAACCCGAACTTTACAGAATCATGCTGGCTGTGTTATGACGCACAACCCCCTTGTTATGAGGGCATTGCACTTAATGTTTCTTTTAACTACTCAGCAGCACAAAATCCACACCAGTGCAGGTGGGACGCCCCCCAGAGAGTAGTTACTCTGAGTCAGGTCACAGGCCAAGGCAAGTGCTTTGGCAATGCAGTCTTAGCAAAACGAATAGGCAATGTCTGTACTGAATTTGTCAAACTTGACAAAACGATCAATAAGTGGGTGGTCCCATCCGTGTCAGGAATGTTTGTTTGCCAGCAATCTGGAATAAGCCCCTGTGTGCTTCTTGATAAGTTTGATAACTCCGCTGATTTTTGTGTCCAAGTTTTAATTGTTCCTAGAGTCCTGTATCACCAAGACGAAGAAATGTACCACCTTTTTGAAGAACCTAGCCGGCTCCACAAGAGAGAAGTAATAACAGGCATAACCATCGCAATGCTGCTCGGCCTTGGAGCCACCGGCGCGGCCACAGGTGTTTCAGCCCTCGTGGCCCAACACCAGGGACTTTCTCAGCTGCAGATGACTATTGATGAGGACTTACAAAGAATTGAAAAATACATCTCCTTTCTAGAGAAATCTGTCTCCTCTCTCTCAGAAGTCATCCTGCAGAACAGGCGAGGACTAGACCTCTTGCTCACGCAACAAGGAGGCCTGTGTGCCGCCTTGAAAGAGGAATGCTGCTTTTATGCAGACCACACCGGAGTCGTACGGGACTCAATGACCAAACTAAGAGAAAGGCTAGCCCAGAGAAAAAGAGAAAGAGAAGCCCAACAAGGATGGTTCGAGTCATGGTTTAACCAGTCTCCATGGCTGACCACCCTTGTTTCCACTCTAATAGGCCCCCTCACTATGTTACTCCTAACGTTGATTTTCGGGCCTTGCATACTAAACAAATTGGTGTCATTTGTTAAAAGCCAGTTAGAAAAGGTTAACATCCTATTTGTTGATCGCCAACAATTGCTCTAGAGCGCATTTATTTTGTAAATGTTATATCACTTTTTATAACTTGTTATGTAGGTTTTTACTAGTTCTTGAAATTTTATACCATTTATACTTTACATGTTTTTTAATCAATCATGGGGGGGGGAAATTTGGGTGATTCAGGATAGAGGGGGGGGAAATGTAGGTGATTAGGGACAGGCGTTCGGAAGATATCACGTTGTACAGGACAGGTAGAACCCCTCCCCTCTACAGGTAATACGTGAGCAGAAGGAAGTGACGCGGCAAACCCAGGTTATTTAACCCAATGTAATCCATGAATAAACGCCATTTGCTGTCCACCACACTGGTGTCTGTGAGCTGATGGTTCGAACGACCTTAGGTGGTCGTCGTGCCGTTCCTGAACCAGGTCGCTACGCCTCCGAGAGGCAACACACCTGAGCTTGAAGCTCTTCACAGGAGCTGGGGTGAAGGTGTCTAAATCTCACAGTCACCAGGTGGTTTCTGTTGAGCTTCAGTGTCTTTAGGGCTCTGTTTACAAAAGAGCAAAATCCTCAGTTTTCAATTTGAGTGCCACTAGTCATTTGTAACCTGAGAAAGCACAGTGTAGCCAAACATGAAATTTGCTCCTTTTTCATTTCCACTCCACCAACCCCCCTCTTCCGCTCTCCTTTGAACTGTTCTCACCACTTGCCAGTGTAATACAGCTTGTTAACTGGCTGCCATTCTGATTTTTCACAAGTTTGCCACGTTGCAGTGACAAGACCATGTCAGGGGCCAGATGCTTCAGAGTAAATAAATAGCACATCTGGGATTTGGAAATGGGCCGGCTCTATATTATGGAAAAAGCTGGTGTGGAAACACATCCAAAGAATACACAGCTGGAAATCGTTAACTCTAGAAAGGGGGAAAAAAAAACCAAAAAGGAGACAAAAACTCAGGCATTACTGCTGCTTGAGATCTTGTGCATTATAATTGCTGAGAAACAGAAACTCAGTTTACACAGCAGTTAAATTAATAGCATTCCTTAAAAATTGATAGTTTATAATAATTGACCTCAAGCAACATAAAGGCAGCACAGGGTGGGAAGCTTGACTCCTCGCTGTCTGGCTTTCTTGGATGTGTTTGGTAACATCCCAGCTATTTCACAGGCAAGCTGGTGGGAGGATGTTGGTGGTAGAGGGATGTGACTGCCCTTCTGGAGCCACGCTGCTGAGAACTGCAGCAGTTTCCCAGGCCCCCGAGCAGCCTGTGTCACTCAGGGTGTGCCGGCCCCAGAAAGGCACAGTGCAAGGAGACTGAAATGGAGGCGGCCATGCTCACAGCATCGCTCCCGCAGGCAGAGCACCAGCACCACTGATAGATGATTCAGGAGGGTGAATCAGCAGCAGCCACGGAAGGGGCTGCTCCCACCCACTCTCTGAGCCAAAATCATGTGCTGCATCCACCGAAGGGTTTCAGCAAGGTAAAACCAGGACAGGGGAGGCAAGAAGGAACCCAATATAGATTGGAATTGTACCTTCGGACTTTTTTGTTTTGTTCTAGGATCTCCTTGTTTAAAAACAAAAAAGGCAAGCCTAAGCAACAAAGCCTTCAGACAGTGAAACTACTGTAATCAATTATTTTAAGCACTGCTCCAAGGAAGGCATGCATCATGCAGGAAAGCTCCTACTTTTCATATGGGCACCAGTCCTCCTGAGAGCTATCAATGCAATGCTAGAGGCTGCCGCAGTCCCCATGCTCAGAGACCACCTCTCCTTCCAGTAACTGTTTAAAAGCTCAGAATGATCCTGTTTTTCCTGGATGAGATAAGCATTGATCGCAGGTCAGAACCAGCAAAGCCAAAACACCAGGTATCCTTGATCTTAAGACAATGTAGCAGCTTGTGCTTCTGCAGTAGGTTCATCACACATCGGAGAGAATAAAGCATTTTTTCACTTACTTTTTTTTCTTTCTTGTTTGCCAGGCTTCCTTTCCCTGGTACACATTAATTTGGATATATCATTGCATAAATGGAAAATGGAGCAAACCCAGATTTCTAGACCAAAATATACCAACTGGGCAATTTTGAATCTATTGTTGCCTGTGTATAAAATAGGGCTAATCTACAGCAGTGTTAGATAATGTTTTACTGTATATTTTCTTGTACGTTTAAGAAGCCCTTTCTTGTGCCAGAACAGATGCCATTTCATTTTCTGCATGCCTCATAGTGATGCCTAAGTATTTCCTAATGTTTATTTTATTTACCCTAACAACACTCTGTTTTCATTTTATGGTTAAGAAATAGGATATTTTGGCAAAATCCTTAAAGGATTTTGGGCAGAAGAACCTAAGGACTGTCTCTAAAAGCTTCCTGAGCTGCAGACATAGGGGTGTGCAGTGAAGAGATGTGTTTGGTGCCTCTGTCCCTTACGCGGACAGACAGCATTCCCCTTGCAGGCAGCCCTGCCCACGTTTCTGCTATGCCCTCATTTACACCTTATTTACCCCTTTGCCCTTAATACCTTAACCCAGGTTAAGCTGAAGGCAAGTGCTCAGTTGATTGCATGGAGAAGAAACCTAAAGCCTGAGGCTAAGAGCATGGTTTTTTGAGAGAGTCAGATCAAGAAAACCATGTTGAGTGTGCCCACGTCAGCAAGCCAAGGCTGTTTGCTTGACCTGCCACAGGATGTTCTGTCCTTTGTCTGTGTATTACTAATGGTACCGGCAGCAGTTACAGTTTTTACTATGGTCCTTTCTTAAAGCCCCACAAAGAGCAGGCATTAGCTTCTCTACAAACACAGTGGGTCATACACCAGGATATTGGGTTCAGTTGTATAATTAAGAATTAACTGAAAGAAACTGTATGGCATAGGCAATACAGGAAATACATACCATAAAACAAATCTGCTGGAATTTCTGAAGCTGTGTTAATCCAAGCAAAACAAAATAACCCACAGAAGGCTGGAGGCAAGTCCTGGCTTCCCAAACACTCGGCTCCCTCTTCCTCAGAGCTGTTTTCGAACTGACCATACTCATTTTCTCCAAGAAAGATCTGGGGTACTCACCCTCAGGAGAGGACGTAGGAGGAAAGTCCAGAGTGGAGATGCCTCCTTGCAGTGCTATATCCATTTGCTCTTACTGCAGCATCATAGTTGCTATTTACTTGGCAGCACGGTTTTTATGGATCCTCTTAAAAGAGTCCAGGCCCTCTCTCAGGGAATTCAAACCTGAGTTCCGTGTCACAAATTATGTAAGCTTTATATTACCCAATATTCACTGAAAGAGAGCAGCTGTGACTCTGGCACCAGGAGGACACTCCTGCCCCACCTGCATGTCTGCAGCCACACAGTAGCTCAGTCTGGGGTTAACAGAGGAGCTGGGGGCTGTGTTGGGGAGCAGACAGATGCAGTGCATCAACAACTGATTGCACAGCTCATGTTGACTACATGGACTTGTTTTCTACAAATTCTTTGAGAATCAGGGACTTTGAGGGTTAGTCAACAGGCTTCCCAGCCCAATGAGAGCTCTTTAAATGACGAGCAATGTGAAATGAGATGCTAATACCCTACCAGGTGAGGAGGAGATGGACCAACCTGCTGAGCAGAGGATGCAGAGAGGTGTAGACAATGGAGACCTCATAAACACCAAGATAAGGACGGAGGGAGTCTGCCACTGGGTCCTTCCCTCCCATGGCTAGTAGGAGTAGGGTGCTGCTGGAGACATATGGAATGGAATATATGGTCCTGCTGCTGTTATACTAGGCAGTGCAGGACAAGCATTGTCCGTCACACGTGATGGGCCATGGAGAGCTACTCGTTACAGTGGGGATTCTGTAACATGATGTATCACTGGCTCTTAGTCAGTCTTCTAGAGCACCCCCTTACACAGTCAGCTGTTGGCATGCTCAGTCTGCCTTGTCACAGTAGGAAGACATGGAAAAGCTGAAGCACGTGTTAGGAGTCTCAACACATGGTGAGCCAGAGTAATAGGGCATGTGTAGCACCATGCTGGGATTAGGACTTTATGGAAGCTCTAGAATAAGGGCAAGGAGTTACAGAACTAACTGGGAAGTGTGTGTGGCTATTAGGCTAGCCATCCTATCCATGAATGTTTTATGGAGATCAACAAGGGTCATCAGGATGCTGAAGGTGATATAGCCATAAAAGCCATGTGAACACAATGTGGGCTTGTGAATCCTGTCAGTACACCACTTCCTAGCAAAGGAATTGCCTCTGATCCTCTCAGGGGGTTGGTATTATAGCTATGCCAGGGACCTACAAGATGGCATCACTGCCTGCTACCCCATAGCAAATAATTTGTCAAAAATGGATGGGTGCTGCTGAGTGCAAAGGACCATGAACACCTCTTTCTTGGTGGGAGGAGGTGCCCAGAAGGCAGCACACTGGATGACAGGCTACACCTTGGACCGGTGTGAGTGAACATGAACACCCTCAGTTATTTGCCAGTTGTTCAGCTGCTGGGGCCAAGCTCTGCTCTCTGAGAAGAGGAGCCTGTCCAGGCTGTGTCCTGCTTCAATACCAAAGACCCCAGGTACTTCTCCTGCAGCTCCTGCAGCATTGTCTCCTCCAGACTGGGAAGACCAGCCCAACAGATGTCCTCTCCACAGCCCAGAGAAGGAGGGCAGCTGGGTGCTGGGCACTGTGGGAGCTAGCGGACAGGAAGCAGTGGTGGCAAGGGCACGGTGGAAGGCAGCACATTGTCACAGTGAGTGCCAGGTGTGCTTCACAACTGTATGGAGAATGCATGGGCTGATGAGTGCATGAAATGCCTGTGGTTGCAAAGGCTGCAGAGGACATGTTGCAGATGATGTGCTCTGTGAAGCACTGGGGTACCTGCTCTATGCCAGACAGCTCTAACCTTGACTATTACGTACATGCGCAGATCTTGGTGGGATTCTTTGCTGTCAACACAAAAGCCAAGAATGGATTTGATTTTCCAAACAATTAATTTTAAGGAGTTGAACTTCTTCAGTCAAATATTCAATATTTTTTTGTGTAAATAACTCTTACACAATAACTGATTTGATTTTATTTTTTTGTGTAAATAACTCTTACACAATAACTGACTTGATTTTATTTTCTCTGTGAATCCTCACATAGTGATAATAAAAATAGTTTTGCTTGGTACAGCTAAGTGTAAACAATTAAATAAAAGCCCAAATACAAAAATCTGTGACTTTGGTAGAGCTAGAGTTCAGCTTAGAGCCATCTAGAAACTTCAGGGCTAGTTTTACATTAGTGATGCTTCTTCCAGATGCTGACTGTTTACAGAGGCAGTCTACATTGTACTGGTCTGTGTGTGATTCACAAAATGATCTACAACTCTCTAGTGAAAGCTTGGGGTTTGGAGCAGTTTGCAGCTAGTTAAACCACTGAAGAAAAACAAAAAGCTGAAGTCACAGACCCCACGAGCAACAGGTCAGTGCCTGTCAGTCTGAACTTGACTGTGCTTATTTGAAAATATGCCTTCAGCCTATCTGGCTTTGCAAGCTTGTTTGTTTGTTTATTTGTTTGTTTGTTGGGCTTTTCTTCTTGTTGCAGCACATTTGTTGCTTCTTAAGGATAATGTGACTTTAGAATTAGTACATAATGGAAAATCTTATGTCAAGCATTTCCTTGTACTTACAGTTTAATCTGTTAAAGATGATTTACTGATATACTGATTGTTTTTATTAAAAAGGGAGAGGTCCCTCTTTCTAAGTTTCTCTAGAGCTGTACTTTGTTTATGTACAAAGTCCAGTATGATATTGCTGTCTGAACAGTCTTTTAAAGTATCACATTTTTTTTAGTATACTGTTTATGGTGCTTGATTTTTTTAATAGGATAGGGTAAAACCTGTGTAAAATATGGACAAAATAATTCTGGATAACAAACCTCAGGTTTTTCCTGAGACTTGTTTCCCTCCTATCCTCTCAAGACATCAGCACAAAACTCTCTACATCCTTAACTTGGCCTCAGAGGGTGCACATTTTCTCCTCAGGCAGGAGGCTGAAAGTCTTGGAAGAGGGATCAGCAGAGAGATGGGACCATCCACTGCACTTGTCTCCAGAGGTTGCCAAGATCAACCCCTGCCCAGGTGGGGAAAAGCTGGTACTTCACAGCTTGAGAGCATCCCACAAAAATGCAAAATCAGAGTGCTTGTCAGAAGCACTGAGCATTCCCAGTTGACTGGAAAATGACTAATCTTGTCCCAGTTTACAAGAAGGACAAGAAGGATGGAAATTACAAGCCTGTCAGTCTCACTTCAGTAGCTGGTAAAATTATGGAGAAGATTCTTTTGGGAGGTAATGAAAAACACCTGAAGGACAATGCAGTCATCGGGCACAGCCAGCACGGCTTCATGAGGGGAAAGTCCTGCTTGTCAAACTTAATTTCCTTTTATGACAAGGTAACCCACCCAGCTGATCAAGAAAAGCCAGTAGATGTAATCCCTTTAGATTTCAGTGAAGCTTTCGATACTGTCTCTCTCAGGATCCTTCTGGACAAAATGTCCAGCACACAGCTGGAAAAACACATCATGCAATGGGTGAGCAACTGGCTCAGGGGCTAGGCACAAAGGGTTACAGTCAATGGGGTGACACTAGGCTGGGGACCTGTCACTAGTGGAGTTCTGCAGGGCCCCATTCTCAGCCCAGTTCTCTTCAACATCTTCATTACCTACTTGGATGCAGGACTTGAAGGGATACTAAGTTTGCCGATGATACTGAATTGGGAGGAGCTGTTGCATCCCTCAAGGGCAGAGAAGCCCTGCAAAGTGACTCTGACAGATTACAGAGATGGTCAGTCACCAACTGTATGAAGTTTGACAAAGCCGTATGCCAGATTCTGCACCTGGGATGGAGAAATCCTGGATGCACAGACAGGCTGGGGAACAAGAGGCTGGAGAATGGTGCCATGAAGGGGACCTGGGGATCCTTCCTTTTAGCAGGGGGGTGGTCCCGGGTGCAGGGGAGCCAGCTGGAGACACGACACGAACACCGATATGATTTGAGCATCGTGCTCCAGTTTTATTGTTTACTTACACCAAGTCATACTTTGCAAAGTTCACGCTCCTTTCCCACAAGAAAGCCTCTAAGCAGCGGGGGAGCTGACCAGTGTATACCTTTTCCCAAGGCTGTTCAAGGCTGCCGGCTAGCAGGTGCCTTGCAAGCCTGTCTTCAGCCTGAGGCCCCATCAGGGGTACTTCTGCAACAGCCCTGGGATGCCAAAGCCCTCCTGGGGTATCCTATGCCCCCGTTCCACAAGGAATTCCTCTACGCTTCCTGGTCAGTGGAAGGTTGAATGTGAGTCAGCAGTACCCTGGCAGCAAAGAGGGCCAACCCTGTCCTGGGGGGCATCAGGCACAGCATCCCCACCTGGGCAAGGGAGGGGATTTCCCTCTCTGCTCTGCACTGGGGTGGCCTCACCTTGAATATTGTGTGAAGTTTTGGGCAACAAATATAAGAGAGACATAAAGCTATTGGAGAGTGTCCAATGAAGGGCAACAAAGATGGTGAAGGGCCTTGAGGGACACCATACGAGGAGCAGCTGAGCTTACTTGGTCTGTTCAGCCTGGAGAAGAGGACACTGAGGAGAGACCTCATTTCAGTTACAACTTCCTCATGAGGGGAAGAGGAGGGGCAGGTACTGATCTCCTCCCTGTGGTGCGCAGTGACAGGACCTGAGTAAATGGAAGTTGTGTCGGGAGGTTTAGGCTGGATATTAGGAAAATGGGATTTTCACCCAGAGGGTGGTTGGTCCCTGGAACAGCTCCCCAGGGAAGTGGTCACAGCACCAAGCCTGACAGAGTTCAAGAAGCGTTTGGACAATGCTCTCAGGTACATGGTGTGGCTCTTGGGAATGGTCCTGTGCAAGGCCAGGAGTTGGACTCAATGATCCTTGTGTGTCCCTTACAACTCAGCATATTCTGTGATTCTCTGATTTTAGACCCATGGCTTTGGGGCAATTTTCGCACGACCATTTGACAGGCTACATCAATCCATCTCTGGCATGCTCGAATGACTGGGATTATGTCTCTCCCCAGAGGCTGACCAGACGCTCTCCTGGCCAAATAAAATGGTCATCCTTGCCAGAGTTTGAATATATTATGTGTCTGTATTTTCCCATCTACAGTCCCCTATTCATTAGCATATGCTGAGTGCCAGTGTTAATTGCTTTCTCATCCCATGCCTGTGAGGTAGGAGAGGTCATCACAAGCTGCATGGTGGTCTGCAGCTCTTGTCTAGGTTTCTACCAGGACGCTTTTTGGATTTCAGGAATGTATATTTCCCAGAGACGATCCGGTAACTTCTTGTGAAGGCTTGCAAGGTTGTGTAGGTCAGAGTAGTTGAGGAGTTTCATCAGTTCTGTAATTAATTTCTGGTTTTAGGATTAAACTTTTCTCTTGTTGCTCTAACATTCACATTTATTAGACATCTGAAAATGTCTTGGATCAACACAAGCCTCTTACGAGAATTGTATGTTAATTCACAGTGTTGTATCTGCACCTGCACCATCTATGAATCTATTATATTTACTTTTCATCTTGTCTTTTGTAGCTTGAGATACAAATTTTCCTCTCTGTTGACAACCTGACCCTACTACTGAATGGCTTTATGAGGATAGTGGTTCAACTTCACAGTGAACTTCCGATTTCACAGGCACGGAGTTATTAGAGATTATATTGACTGGCTATTTTTCTTTAAGTTATATTTATAAAAACCTTGTAGAAACATTCAGGTAAAAGTATAGGATTTTGAGGGTTTTTTAAGTTTCATGGTCTAAATAAGAAAAAGAAAAGAGGACAAATATTATGCTAAATTTGAACTGAAACAGGTTTTGGGGGACTGGTGAAATATTTGCTTATGTTACCAAATTTTCTAATTTTACTCACTTGTTTAATTTAGGTTGGTTTCTTTTAATATTTCATAATACAAGCTGAAAAGTTTCATTAGGCAAACAGTTGTGGGAAACATTATAGCAGTTCCAGATATAAATGCTTCACATCAAAATAGTTCTGCACTGACTGCTTTATTCCCTCCTCAAGTCCTCGACTCAAAAATCTTTCACCAAACTAATTCAAACCGAAGTCAGACTCACTAATATTCCCTTTTTCATATGTTCACTTCTAATTTTTTTATATATAATCTCTCATATATATGTAACACCTCTGTTATAGATATAGCATCCCTCTAACAAGAATCTTGGTACAGAAAGGTCTTGGTTTTCATTAACTATTTTTTTTTTCAATCTGCTACTATTAATTCCTTGGTAGGTGTTAGAAACCATTCTTTCAGTGCTGAAATCTTGCACTGAGCCCATGACGTTTCCCCACAAAACATTCAGTGTACTGCTTTTTGTGTGTATTTCCCAGCATGCTAACCAAAACAAATGGAAACACTAGACAAAACCACTGCCACTAAGGAACAGAAAAATCTGCTCCTACATGTTGTCTGTCCTGCACAGGAATGAAGTTCTATTTTAAGGGGTAACTGGCTTCTGATGTACAAGGCACCTCTCTATCACCACCTCATTGCTGTCACTGGGGCATTGTCAGGCATGTTTTGAACACTAATTCTATTCCTTCTGATGTTCTTTTTCAAAGGGAATACTTGTTTCTGGGGATTTTATTTTATTTACCCAGTCTTAACTCTCTTCTTTTTAATGCTTTTTGGTTCATACTTGCTTAACTTTCTTCTTTCAAAATAGAACACACTCTTTTTGATCTTCTGGGGTGTTTTTCAGTCAGATATTCATATCTAAACTGGAATGGACATCCCTATGTGGTTAAATATTCGTGGTTCACTCTTTTTGCAATCTCCTGACAGCAAAGTAGTTAAGTAAATATTTCTGGAGGCTATAGGATTCCTTTCAACAGGAGAAGAGTTCTTTCTTCTTTATAAAAATAAAGAAGGAAACAGAAAATCCAAGAAGAAAGAGGGAAAATATTTTCTTTCTTGCTAAGCCTAAATATATGTGTGTGTGTGTATTATATACATACACACACATATATATGTGACATTTTTCAAGGATTTCTGTGCTCCTGGAAGAGCATCTTACAAAAAGTTTTCAAAGTCCGTGTCCTTTCGGGACATACTGAATTCTCCCCTTATGAAGGACAAACTAACAATGTGTTGAGATGCAAACTCAGTCACCAAGCTCTCATTTCCATATCTGGCAGTGACAATACCTTATTTTCCTTTCCCTGATACACTGATAAACAGTCAAGATAAAGAGAATTACATTCTGAAGAGTCATTCCCTGACAAAACCCAGTGTTTTGGATCCCAAACCACTCCCTATTTAAATCCTTTCTCCCCTTTTAATTTAGCTATATCCTCAAGCCCTGAAAATTTAATTAAAATAGCTTGGCCCTCTGAAATTTCACTGGTCTTCCTGTACCACTAAAGGGTTGCTGGATGTTTAAAGAAATGCTGTTCTGCCTTATCATGTGTAGTGATACTAATGGGAAACTGTGAATAAAATATTTATTGAAAATAATGCTCATTTTTTCTCTGTTGTTAATGTTAATATTAATATCTTTATCTCTGGACCTCATATTAAAATACAGTGTAATATGGCACTACTAGCAGCAGGAATACAACTGAATACCACTTGAGGACAGTTCCAGCCTCCCGCTCTAAAATATGACCAAACTTCCAGAGCCACAGGGTCAGGCTTGCTGGTGTGAACCTCTCTGGTCACCTTATTTATCTCCTTTTCCAAAGACTGGCCCTATGGGCAAGGACAGTTTCATGTGTTTCCACCCTTCCTTCCTCATTACCCATTTTGGCTACCTCCTCTCCTCCAGCAGCTTTTTTCCTTCCAACAGCTCTGTTCCTTTTGGTAAGGAAAAGTAGACACATGCAGATGAAAAGTGATGACATTTGCTATGTTGCCTGTGGACATCTGGAGTAGACAGTGTTTGAGTGTTTGTGCAATATCATCTCAAGACAGTCCAACAGAACAAAGTTACCAATTTCTTCCCTGCCCCCTGCAGCAGACAGGGTCTTTACAGACCCACAACTCCTCTTTTTGTCTCTCCTCTTGTTTGTCCCTTGGGTACCAGTTGTGATGTTTGACACCATTGCAGGGCCAGGTGTCTTCCTGGGATCCTGCTGGGTGTGTGGGGCACCATGGTCAGGCTACCGGGGGGAGAAGAGTCCCACAATACTTACCTGACATGAAATTAATGGGGGCAGATCTCAGTCTCTAAAGGGCAGGTTCAGTTCAGGATTACAAGCAGAGATTTGAGAGGAGAAGATCATCACACTCAAAACCAGTTTTAAATGCCTTTTTTTTTTCCTGACTGGTTTGCTTATCCTGCCACTCAGGAACTCAGTAGAACTCAGCCATTCAATGAATGCCAGCAGCCACGTCTCAACCCACAGCTTTGCAGCTCACTGTGAAATCTCCTTTTAGAGGCACATGTTCCCCTGAACACAAGGAGAACTTGTGTTCCCCTGAACTGAAGCTATCAGTTCCAAACCATACCTTGGACCATTCTGGCTGCAAGAAAAAGTTTCAGAAAAAGTACTGATGCTGGGCAAGGTGCCACACTCCACAAAGATGCTAATACAATAACTTCAGTACTCAGGAACTGCCCTGTAAATGTCATGGGACATTAACCCAAAATTTTTATTCAGATTGCAATACCTATCTTGATGAAAAAGGGAAAGCCAGTGAGAGACAAAAACTAATAAAACAAAAGGAATTCAATGAGTTCTTCCTCCAAGATGATCACACATCCTCATAGATAAGTCTCTGAAAGCTGTGCTTACTATAGCTGGTCTTTCTGAAATCAGTGAAACACACTCCTGCAGATACATCCATGTACAACCTGCTATTTTCTGCTGCATCTTTTTGCAAGGTTGTGAGATAAACATGAAAAAAATATTATGTAATGAGTAAAAAACTATTCCAAATCATTTCCTGTCATTCATGAAGTTGTTTGGACACTTTCAGCAGTAAAAGAAGCTACACCTTGCTCTGCCAGCTCTTAAAGTCTAGAGCTGTCAAGGTAACGGAAAATGGGACTTAGCATATAGGACATTTGATTTCTCACCCCTAAAACACTGTTGGTATTCCTAAATGGAGTGCTCATAAGATTGAAATACAGAAATTTGACATGGTTACTTTCTTACATAGCTTTCTGCCTTTCTGGAGATGGAAGCATAATCAGACTTAATATACATTTGTTCAAAAGGAAACTATTTATTCTTGTCAGAAAAATCAGAGAAAAGAAGACCTGAAGAAATATTAAAGTTATAAAAGGTTTTGATCAACTGGAATGAGATAAGCTCTTCAGTTTGATGAGAAGTCTGGAAAAACAAGAGACATACTAAAAACTAGGAAGTTAAGAGTGAAAGAGGAATTCAGGCACAGCTATTTCAATCAAAAAGTAATAGGTACGTGGAATAAATTATTGCTAGGTGAAGCTATTGAAGCAAATAAGAGGAATGAATTTAAAAGACAGCTAGACATCTTTATGGAGAGAGCAAAAACTTCACATTTTTCCTACTTATATTCTTTGGTTAGATCCAGGACTTAGTGTCTAAGAAAAGGACTTTTAACTGCTTAAATTCAGAAATACATCCCAAAAGTCCCAACTGGCTACTGAAAATGCTAGAAAGACCTGGGTTACATAGTCCCAATCATGCTGAGACCTAGGACTAGGGCTGTGTCAGTCCATCCCAGAGCACAGTGCTGGCTTCCACCCCAGTCCAGATTTGAGCCAGTGTTCCCCATGGGCCTGATGCAAAGCCTGGTTTTGCAGCATGCCAAATGCAAGGTAGGGCACAAGGTCCCACACAAAAAACAGTAGCAGCTGCCACTTGACTTGAAAATGATGAGAGGGTAGTGCTAACCTGTGCTATCTTTGATATAGTGCTTTGATAATAACATCATGGGATGAATGTGGAGGACCCTGATGCTTTTTTTCCTGGATGGCTCTGAAATCTGAACATACTGAATGTAAGGGGAAAGGGTGAATCCCTTTTCTCCAAGGGGGGTTAATCATGCAAAAGAGCATTTCAGACTCACTCAATCAGAGAAATAGTAAGAAGTAGCATGAGTATATCCTACTAGGTGGGCAGATGGGGAAAATTCCTATACAGTGGTTGCTCTTTCTCAGGATTGTTGCTACTTTTTGTATCATACCATCTGGTTACATTCTTTTTATTAGTCTGGGATACTTCTACCCTGGCTGATAAAAATACTCTTATCACACTTACAAGTTTTCAAAAAAGCTCATTTCATTATCTCTTGAGCAGCTTCAAGCTGCCAGTGGAGAACACCACAGGGAGACCGTGAGGTGGCTGTGGCTCACTATCTGGAAGATATGAGTGAACTGGGCAATGTAAGCCTCAGATCATAAATACATGTTGAGCTCTGACTAACATTTACAAGAGCCAAAAAGAGACTGTGGAATTGATTTCAGAAACTTTTAGGACATTTCAAGCTGTCTGCAAGATGTCCCCTTCTGTTCCCCCTACTTCCCACCCACTTAAATTGCAATCATATGTTATCAGAGTGACTCCAAACAGCTATGACAAAAAACCATCTTGTCTTTCATTTAGGCTGAGTCATCCGCTGCTCAGCTGTTGGGATAGATTTTCATCTGGGTGCTGGGATTGCACACACTGTGCGTCTGAAGCGGAGCTGGAGCCAAACAGAGGCAGGCAGAGGAAGATAGGAGAGACTGTGTGCAGCACTGCAAGGCTGCCCAGGAAGGATAGGGGATCCCCAGGGACACCCTCCTGACAGGGAGGGAGCACCCCAGGGAGGCAGCACCCCATTCCTGACTTCCTGTGACTCAAATGACACTATGTAATCCCTGAAAGGCCACAAGTGGAAAGCAAAGCGCGCAACTGGAGCTGTTTTCCAATGAGACCCAGAAGCTGATGGAGTTAAACCTCTCTAAGGTTTAAACTGATTTACACACCACTTGCCTTAGTGCTGAAAAAAAAAAAAACACCTTGGCAAGATTTGTAATGATAAGAAAGTATCCTGTTAAATTAGTACTGATAAGCACTCTGCACTCATTTTCTGAATTAACTTTGCATGACCCAAAAAAACGTGCTCAATGAGGTAATTGTATTGTGCTTGAATCTCTCTAGTAAGACTTTCTCCTTTACATCTAGTTCAGGGGTCAAGTGACCTGCTAATGCTGTGGAAAACAGAGCAGAGGTAGTGCTGGAACAGGGCTGGCACCTGGCTAGGAAGGCGACTGGGTCATCATCTGGAGGTAGGTCTGGGGATGGCTTGACTGAAGAAAAAGGCAGAGGCTGTTGAGAAACAGAGACTCATCTGGTAAAGCAGGTGGGAAAACATTCCTGCCAAACTGCAAAACACAGCAGGCTGCTATTTTTAAAGCACAGAAGGTAGTTATAATTTGGAGGAAAGGTGAGAAATTACTTCTGAAACACCCAACTTCCATTTTGTTTCTTTTAAAGAATTTGTAATGCTTCTATATCTGAATTTCTGTTACAGAATGGTGAGTGATTGCTCATATGAAGATCATGGCTTGCATAAAGAATGCAGAGGTGAAAATCCGCTCATATCTAATCCTTGCTCTGAGACTGATACAAGCTGTGACCTTGAGCACATCACTTAACCTCAAAGGAACAACTTGAGGATTCATTAGCTGGTCCTTGAGGAGTGCTTTGAAGATGAAAAAGGCTTTATAAGTGGCAAATATTATTATGTGTTCTGGGACCTGGAAATTTTCCATGTTTGTGTATATAATCATTTACAGAGGATTTACTACATAAAAGAAACCGTAAATTTTGCTGAAAATTGCTGGAGTGAAGATAAGAACAGCCTTTTCCATCTGAGGGGATTTTTCATGGTGGTCTTTCTCTTAATTTCCATGAAGCCTTTACAACATGAGTCAGGGATGACCGTTTCTCTTGTTTCAAAGGGAACAGTTGCATTGGTCACTTGCTGGTCAACAAGTGCAAGGGTGAGGGAGAAGGTTTACAGGGAATGTGCTCCTGAGCTACAAAGTGTAGGTCCACAGTGTGGGCTCATCCCCAGCCAGGAGGTTACATAGGATGTGTGAAGTGTATTCCATAGAGATCCAGTGCAAGAGGATTGCCAATCAGCACTCACCAAAGCACAAAGCCCTGTTGGCAGCAGATATTAAAGTAAGCAAGAGCATGGAAGAGTTGACTGCAAGGAGGTGGTTGGCTCCATAGGCTTCAAAGGAAGATTATGAGTTAGCATCATTATTAGGATTTCTTCTTTGAATCATCTTTCAAAGAAGAAGGCAGCTGCATGAAGCTGGTCTATGCTGTATATTATAAAACAGATTTGTATAAATGTATGAACAGGTTTAGGTAGCATGGTACCTTCAACAAAATGGGACTGAACTCCAATTCAGGAGGTGTCTCACCTTCATAGGTCTTGCCTTTCCCTACATCATTCAAGTCTGTGATAGTGCTATTGACAGCAGCAGCATTAAGTTTGTGTGCTGATAAAAGAGAAGAATTGTCATGAAAGGGGCAATTATTTAGGTGTATCCTAATCCAGCAGTGAGCTGGGTGAGAGCATGGTATCGATTACCTTGCTGAGCCTGCATCCCACCGACAAGAAAGATTGCAATGGTCTCAGAGGCAGAGCTTCCTTGTGCAGCTTTTAAAGATCTATCAAAGACAAATCTGCTTCTGGACCATGTACTCTTAATGAATTTATATTATTGTTGATACAGCATGCATGGTGTCTACAGGCTATGAGTGCCCAAAGGACTTGAACTTGCTGCTTCCATATCAATCAATTTCAGGCATGTTTTCCCCTTAATCTGTGTGAAATTGGCTGGCTCATATCCTGTATTCTCCACTTAATCAAATTGCTTATGGAAATCAATGGAGATTCTGACTAAGGACCACCTTGTTTGTCCAATCGCCTTTGCAACAGTCACGCGCATTTGGATACATGAAATAAAGAAGGCGGAGTGTAAAGAAATGGAAATTGCACAAGGACACTCAAGCATACAAGGAACAAAAATAAATGAAACTGTATATTGAAAAGGTGAGGACACTAAACGTTGCTTCTCAACGAGACTTTTTCACTTTTTTGCTTGTCTGACAATAGCTGATTTGCTATTAGTTCAAGAAACGGGAAAGAAAAGCGAGAATATTTTACGTGCCAGAATAAAATGCTCTCTTGAACGTGTAAGGGTTTTGCTTCTCACAGAGGTGCAAGTCCTGTCTGCCTCCAGAGAATCCACTCAGAAGTGGGCCATCAGGAGCATCCAGTAAACAGTTATTTGGGGATCATGCTGGAAATGCAAAGCTGCAATTAGGACAAGTAGGCATGTTCATGTTTGAATCTAAAGAAAACCTGAATTGCTGGACAGAATGGAAACAATATCTGGAAACTCCTCATGAGGTTCTTCTGTTCTCTCTCATCTCATGGTATTTTCTCACTGACCAGCACCAGGAAAAACATCCTGCTGCAAGTTCATCTTTTTCTGCTCCCCATAATGTCTGGAAGACTTGTTTGTTTCCCATTAGGCACAATTACTGGCACTAGGGTAAGTGGGCTACATATATCCCTATTCTCATCCCCTCTCTCCAGGCATCCAACAGGTTGTGAAGTGCTTTGCTGAGGAATGCAGGTACCTGCTCTTCACTTGGGCAGCTCCCAGCACCGTGGGACTCTCAGCTTCTCCAAGGGTTACAACTTATGGAATGAAAAGTACAGAGGTCCATAACAGAGTGAGGTTATCTCAGCTTACCTCATCCCAAATGGGAATTTGTGGGAGAATCATATTGCACACAGCAGGATCTGTGAGTAATCCAGCACCTGGCACAAGCAATACCTGATCTAGTTGGAGAGAGAACCAAAGCATGGAGAGAATTTAATTATCTGCACTATCTTTAGAACATCCAAAGTATTTTTTACTTCCTATTACATCTGTAGCAGAGACTTCATTTTTCCATGTAAAAGATTTTAATTACACAAAATGGTCAATTAGAACCTTAATTTCCATTCTAGAAAATAAATACACCATGCAAATCATTGACTTGCTCTTAATTTCTCTAACAATTCTCTCAAACTTTTCAACAGATGCTCCCAGATCTCTCCCCATTAACAATGTCTATGGGGATCTTGAACACCAGACTTATTATTGCTGCTCTCTGCAGCTTTATTTAAAGGAGAAAAACCTAGGTCCTCTGCCAGGCCTTCCTTCTCTCAGCTTCTCCCTTGAATATCTTTTCTGCAGACATCCTGGAAGACAGCCAGACTGCTGGTTGGAAAGGTCTATGTTATAGGAGCTGCTTTTGGCAGTCAAAAACTGGGTATGTCATAGTGAAATTTGTATTAGAGCAAATCTAGTATAAAAGGAAAGCACCCGCTCTGGACAAAGGTGGGATCATATGAAGTAACCAAGATTACTAAGACTGGGATAAGCAAATCTTGGCTTTATAGAGGCAGGGAAGTGAATGGGGAAAGGAGAGGGGTCAGAAAGGTGGAGGGCTGGGGGAGACCATGATGGGTTTGGGGGCAGAGGGAGGGAGGATGGGGCAGCAGGGGCTCAGGGGACTGCCAGAATGGAGATGAATGCAGCAGGAAAAAGATCCAAGAGGGCTCCCAGGAGCTTGGAGGTGTGAAATATATTTGGAGGCTATAACTACAGCTCCTTTCTGTGGGACAGAGATGTCTCCATTTTACCAAGAGTGGATTGAAGTGTGGGACAGGCTAAATGACTTGGTGTGAGGATCCAGAATCCACTGGCATATTTTTACATAGAAAACCATGGTTTTACCACACAGACACTGCCTTTTTTCAGCAGATCTGGAATGCTGATTTTCAAGATCACACTCACTCTCCAAATCACTTTTGACTGAAAATTTGCAGTGGAATAAAAACCCATAGAAAACTCATCTTTACCCTTCTTCACAAGCCGTTGTACTGTAGCTACAGCCACTCTAGAAATCTGTGGCCACACTACATGCCAGCTGAATGCCCGCTTCCTGTGGCTCTCCTCAGAGCTCCAGCATGGGGGAAATCTACCTGTGTCATACCAGTGTACTCTTGCAGAAGAAATCCTTCTAGCACTTCAGCTTGTCCACAGAGCATGATGCAGCAGCATACACAGAAACCTGACCAAGCCTTGGCCCTCTTGCAGAGGCTCTTAAAGGAATGCTGCCATTTTAGCAGCACCTTTTGCTTGGCTCCAGCATCCCACCTCTCTGCAGAGCCATCATCCTGTGCACAGGTTCATCTGTAATTCACTAACATTGCCTGCAGCTGGGTTGCAGGGCAGGTATCTCTGCACAGTGCTGCCTTGGGTGTCCCCTCCCTGCAGACAAAAGGCTGAGCTCAAGCTGCAGAGGCCGGCAGCACTGAGTTGCTGTAAGTGTCTGTGTCCAGCTGCCAGCAGGGGTAGTCACAACAGCTGGGGACATTGATGGAGAAGATGTCAGAGATGACATCAGCACCAGAACACCTGTGATGGTCTCAGCAAGGCCGGGGTGAAGCCTGATGGAGTGGGGAGTCATAAGAGAGAGTGGCTGAAAACAGAAGCCTCTCGTTGTGAATGAACGTGTGGCATCTGTGGAAAAGTTCGAGGAAACATATGAAAAGTAACGAATCCTAGGTAAAGCTCTAGGCATTATTGTAACACCATGTGTTATACTATTGCAAGCCTCTTGCTGTGCAAATCTGAGAGCAGTAGGCATCAATCTGTTCAGGGATGAAATTATAAATGAGCAGATAACCAGTACGTGAATAAAACAAATTGAAACCACCCTGCATATCAAAGAAATCTGTGACAAGTGACATACTTTCATATGGGTGATTGGAAAAGGAAAGAAAAAAAAGCCAAAGAAATTTAAAATAACAAGGTGTCAGACAAGCTACAGTTGAATGCAGTAGGATTAAACACTTTCTTGATGTGATATCACTGCCTTCCCAGGATTTACACCTGAGACTTACTTGGCCCTCTTATTTAATTACATGCTGATACACCATCATAAGACCTCATGGGAAATCTTGCAAGATCTTGTGACAGATATTAAATTAGCATTTGCCTTCACCATAAATACAATCTGACCAAAACATTTCATGTATGCAAAGGACCTAAGTTTGAAAAAGAATGGTTCAGCCACAGAAAGAAATAAAGTCTATAAAATCAGCCATTATGGAAGAAAAGAGGTAAATGATCAGGTATTTTTTTCTTTGAAAATGCAGAACAGAAGGGGGGATGTGCATGATATGCTGGTAGACTTATCCCTCACATGACACCAGAGTCTTGTTGAAATGCGGATGCAGTTTCTCAATTATTTTAATGTGAGCTACTATCCAAAGAACTGAGTGATGTTGTCTGGTCTTCTACAGCAAGCCAGTTGTTTCCACTTCCTCCCTTCTGCTTGCCCAAGGGTCTGCAGGGCTGGAGCTGATCCAGCCTAAAGCACATCTTCTCTCTGAGGTATCCTCTTAGTGGGAGCCATTCCCACAGCTGAGTCCCTGCATGGAGGCAGGAGAAAAGACATCACACATGCCTTTTTTGGTGAATCTGAGCTTCAGTACTTGTGTCAGGGTCCCACGGTGCAGTATCAGATAATTAAATAGACATTTACCTGGAGAGCTATAAGACACAGAGAATGACTTCAGAGAAAAAAATGTGAAATCAGGACAAATAGGAGTTTCTAGGAGTTCCTCCTCTGCAATCTACCCATTAGGAGCATTTATAGGTCCCTAGACCTGTTCCTTGCAAGCTCCATGCTCCTTCCTTGCAAATCTTGGCAGGGCAAGGCAGCAGGGGCTACTCAAGGCTGTGTGGTTTCAGAGCTGCTGGCAAGCAAATCTGAGTTGAGTCCTGAATCCAACACAGATCCCCCACCTTGCAAAGCACTCTCCTTGGCAGAGGTGAAAAGGACACAGGAGAGGAGCGTGGGCTCTGCAGCAGGGTTACTGGTGAAACCCATGACCAGCAGGGGAAGGACAGAAGGGGTGACCCTTTAGATATTTCTCCTCTTTTTTTTTTTTGTTTTTGGTGAGTTTAATATTGGACAAATGCTAAACACTTGAGTCTTTATCCATACTAGACATTCAACCTTTTCAAGCTTTTCCATCAGTTGGGATATAACTCCTAACAATGGGGATATAACACTGAGTTAGCTTCACCACGAACAAACACATAAAATAAATAAAGGTACTGTTGGGTTTCTGTTACAACCTGGCTCTAGGAGAGCAGCAAAGATTTTCCACAGAGAACCAAAAGAGCCCTATTTTTTTTCTGATGTGTGATATGATTGCATAAATACATTCAATCTTATTGGAACTGTTTGTAAGCAGAAGAAAAGCAAATTGCAGGGGGGGATGGAATGTTAAAGGACAGTGACTATGGAAAATAAATGGTAATTGCTTTTAAAACAGATAAAAAGGGAGTAGACATAGCAAGACTCTTAAACTTGCAGTTTCATGCTCTAGCATCAAGTTCTATTAAGTAATTATTTCTCATATTCTTGTGTTGCTTCTTTATGATTTAGTCATTATGAAATATGTTCAGTTAGACTTCCTAAAGACAAGAAGTGAGGACTCCAAAGGAAAGACGACTTAAAGTTTGGAAGAAAGCTATGTGTTTCTTTTCTCTCCACACTTACAGCAACCATACAGGTTTGTGTTCAGGATTTATTTCTGTGTAAAATAGAAGGCACCCACAATCCATATTTTCCTATAAACTGGAGAAGAGAGATCAGAAATCTAGGATGGTTTCTGTGTCTGGTAACTGGAGTGCTATAGAGCAGCTCAGGTAGCTCCAGTGAAAGTTAAAGAAGGTGTTTTTATTAATCGCACGTGTGCTGCCATAGGGATATAAATCACTGAATAGGGCCTGCTTTGGAATTCTGAAGGCAAGAGTCTCAGCTGCAAGCCCAGAATATCTGATGGGATGGAGAAAACATATTTCCCTTAAATCATCTTAATATCATATTAATATATTTGGCACATTTTAGAGAAACCTCTGGGTTTCTCTAAATGCCAGTCAGTTTTGCATGGTCCCAGAGGTCAGGCCAGGTGATGGCTTTCTGAGGCTTTGGAACATCCAGGTCATGCTTCTTCTCTCCTCTGTGGGAATTTGGAAGGGCACAGTTCAAAGCTCCCAAGCTTTTTCCCCACCTGGAAATCACTCTGTCACAGCTTTGTTTTCAACATGCAGGCCTCATGTCACCTCTTCCAGGATGAAGAACAGCACAAGGACAGACAAAGGGCAGTGAGATACCCAGCATTTGTCCTTCAAGATTACAGAGTTATTTTCTCTGTTATGTGATGTTTTAGGTCTGGCCTAGCTGACTCGACAAACAGTTGCCTTATCTGATTGAGGCTGAATTTGCTTGCAGGAGTTGTATCAATCTTTTCTTGAGCTGTGCTGCATGGTGTATCTCCTGGAGAATGACAAAAGAGCTGTGTTCAGCTGCTCTCCTCCGCAAGGAGGAACTCCTCGAAGGGAAGATGAACCAGGGAATGGTTTTCCTTGAAGGAAGTGAAGACTTAATGAGTAATTTCAGTTTTTAGACTTGATCAAGTACCTAGGAAATTATCAACAATTGCTCCCTCTAGATTTCAGGACAAGGTGATGGAACAGCAAAACAGGACTTCTGGGAAAGAAAATGAAGTATTTGTAAAAAGACCTGAGTTGGCCTGATCACAGTGGATATCACATATTCCCTCTTCCTTAGCATGAGTCTGCATGATCTCTCCCTGAGATACATTTTCGGGGTGTTAGACACCATGATTGCAGATTCAGAGGGGAATGAGAAAGTGAAAAGTACATTAATGATTTCTTATGTGTCTCACTGTTCCATTAAGAGCAGAGAAATTTGGCAAAAAATAAATGAAGATTTTATCTCCTCGTATTCCAGCTGGTCCTCAGAGATCAGAGGGACTGGGTACAGCTGGATTAAATTCTTATTAGAGGCAACTGGGCACTGTAAGTCTGGCCACACTCAGTAAAGTCCCAGATGCACAAACTCTTTGTGTTACACTGTAAGTCTGGTCTCATTCACAGTCACTGATTCATAGATATCAGACCTCAGTTTATCAGATCAACAGATTATAGATTCTTGTTAGATTAGCAGTGATAAATTCACAAGGCTTACAAAATATAAGCATGTACAAGTATTCCTGGGCATATTCTTATGCTCTTGGAGAAGCAAATCTTACCAAAGAGGCATCCCTACTTTGGGAAGGAGAGAGGAGGAAGCCCATTGCCCCATCTGCAAGGTGGTCATATTCTCATCCTCTGCCAGGAAGGATTTCAAATGCTGAATTTATACTTTCGGGAGAAGTGGAGGTGAGACTATAGTCAAATATTCTGTTACTGCTGTCATACTGGGGGGGGGAAGCCACTTTATATGTAATTGAAGGAAATCAAGAGTTACAAATAGAGAGATTATAGAGGTTGTTGGGTTTGTTTAAGGACGGAACAGAACCGTGACACCTCCACATCACTTTCCCTGCTGCCTGGCCAATTGCAGTGATAAGGCACCCTAAGATATCATCCCCATCACAGACCATCATGCCCATGGGAACCCCTTTACCACATATCTCATGGCTGTAGGTCTCATTCCTACACTCCCATAGGTATTTTATTGGCTGTAGGTGTGAGGAAAGATACGTCAAATAAGATGGTGTTCAGGGAACTTTTGCTGTTCCTGGGAAAAAAATCACATTCTAATAGTCTTTTTGCATAGTCTTTTATCCTTCTTTCCTGCACTTTGCCTTTGAAGTGAATTTTCCTGATACATTTCTCATTGTCATGATTTGTATACTCACTTGTGGTTTTGCCAGTTGCAAAAGATTTTACTGTGCAAAGTTTTGTACACCTTTTTGTCACACATATTCTTATTATATAAGTAGTAAATTGCACTATCCTTTTAAACCCTTAATCTGTTATTAAGAGGTTTTTTTATAAATGTAATTTAAAAACCAGAACATCCTTTGTGCACATACTCACCATACAGGCTCATAGTCCCCAAGTCTTTACACAGGAGAAATGCCAGAGTGTTTAAAAGAGTAATTTTCTTTAAGAAAACATACAGAATGATCTTTCAGTATTTCTGCTTCAAGAAGGGTTTTCTTTGAAATCCTGAATACATACTAACAAAATTGGTGTCTACCACACTGTTTTGAACTTCTGCAGGAAGTATATAAAGACAGAACATTAAGTGGTTTAGATCTAATTTTAAACCCATATTTACAGAAGGAAAATTTTAAAATGACAAAGAAATTTCAAGGTTAATCAGTCATTATGAATTGTGTGTGTAAGCATTAGCACTGACATGTTGCTGACAGTGTGAAACATGTACATCCTTGCCTCATGCCATGAGCCAGATCAGGGCTGCACCCTCTCTCCTGGGTTCATGTTAAGTGTTACCTTTAAGAATAAAAATCTATCTAAGCTAATTGAAAAAGCAGCAAGGTGATTAATGACCAATGACATCCATCAAAAGGGAGAATATTCTCTTGAATAATTAAATTTAGAGTCTCCACGATATCATTAATTATAAAACTCATTGAGCAAATTCAGCTTTGAAAAATTGCTTTGACAAATGGCATGATTACTTTTTGTAATAATATATGCTACAGAAACTGTATATTCTAGAAACATTGCTATCAAGCATAGTGATACACATACTGTAAGAATTTCACTCCCATCCAGAGGAACTCCCAAAGGTCAGTGTGCCTATGACTGAAAATGTAGCCCCTTTGCAGATACAGGAATTTCAACATTGACTTCAGTGGAAATATGCTTTCCCTCATATATTTTCAGAGGTAATTGAGCCTAACATGATGAATAGACCATCTGTACAGTCATGAATCTTAGCCACAGAAAACATTTAGAACTAACAGAAAAGGAAGTTGTAGGACCTTTTTGAACTGAGCTCCAAAGGGCTGGTATTTCACTGTCACAGGTAATAGGAGAGAACTTGTGATATCTAGAAAGAACTGGTATGTTTAATAAAGGAAGTTGAAAAATACTCAGTTCCTCCTAGAAAGATTCAACACACTGGTAAAAAAAGAGCATGATTCAATCCCAATAAAGTGCTTTCAATCTACATGTGTGTGTCTCTGTAGTTTGACATGAGTTATTGCATGTCTTTTCAAAAAAAATACTCCAGATCTGGAAAAGAATCCCCATTTATTTACAATCTAAATCAACAGATTATTTATCAACCATATAAAAAAAGATGATTCCACAGAATACCATGATGCAAATATCTGTGGTTTTTTACTTCTGTCATTAACTTTTTAATTCTATTTTCTTAATTATAAACATAATATTCAAACTTTTTTTGACTTATGGTAGTATCCTCCTCCTATGAGGTGCTTATATTTCTACAGATTTTACTTTAGAATGTAATTTGGCTTTTGTCCATTTTTGTGAGGAACTTTTAATAGGACGATACTATTTTTACAGACATGTTAAATATTAATCCAACCAGCACATAGTTTATGTTATCCCAAAATAGAACTTCCTGAAGGGAACTACTACAGTTTCTTCCGAGAACATATTTTTTTCTGACTTCCCCCTGTATGAAAGAAAATTTCACGTGAGCATATTCTAAGAAAACTGCCCATATTCATAATCTTTTCTTTTCCTTGTCTTGCCTTCTGGTTTTTGTCCATCCTGAATAGTTATTAAGTTATTGACTAATATCACTACCATTTTTTTAATTCCTCCATGCAGGAAGGCAAGCTGGTTGTAGTTAGGAAAAAATTATCTGCTTCTCTTTTGTGTCAGTTGTGGTGGGGCAGTGGGCTCTTGGCTGCATCTCTAGAAGAAAGCAGGGCAGTACCCAAGAGGCTGCAGAAGAGCCCTCTGGAGCAGAGGTAGTGCACAGGCAGTTCTGGGCTTTATAAAACCCCATGACAAACAGGGGTTTATCTCAGACTGCAGTTGGAGAACACCTGCTAGAGAAAGCAGCCGTAGAAGACAAAAAAGGCTGACATGCCAGCAGGAAGGAATTGGTAACATCACTGAATATTGCATGAAGAAGCATCAAGGGGAGCACAGAAGAGCAGCAAAGTGTCAAATATCAGAAACATCCTAAAAGTGGCTGAAGGACCACTGAGGTGTGGGAGATGAGGGTCTGGAGTTTGGAAGCAGCAGGAGGAAAGGAGGGCACTTGATGCCTCCTTTTGCAGCTGGGGAAGAGGCCCAACACTGCCTTCACCATCCATGAAGGGAGGGGACGCCACAGGCAGTGCTGGCTCTGTGCTGTGTCACACCAAGTGCTGGGGCTGGTCATGGCACCCAGCACCCTTACAGGTGCTGTCCTTTTATGTGATGCTGCTGCTTGCCCTCCACTCACAGATCCTGATTGAGGGATTGCTGCAGGGTCATCTCAAAGCAGAGAATGCACCTGCACTGAGATGTTCGACCTTTTTCTCCTGGTCTGTGTCAGGCAGTGGTAGAGCTGGGTGCTGTAGGTTACTAGTACCTGGGAGCAACGCTAGGGTTGGGACTCAGCAGCTGCTCCATCCCCTTCTGCTGCCAAACCTCCGGTCCATCCAACCATGGCTGTACACAGTGTTGTGCTGTACTGTGGGGAGCTCTAAATGTGTGGCTTCTGCTCCTCATGTGTTCCACAAGAAACCAAAATAAAATCACCATAAACCCCATCCTACAATAAGGCATCCCTTCCTCCCTGCAGGGTCCATGTCTCCTGCTGGAGAAGGTAGTTAAAATATGTGTAGTAGTGGATGATATTAAAGGTGTATTATACCCTATAGCTTTGCAACCTTAGTTTTGTAGATGAAACCTGGATGTTATCAGTTGTGGTGTATTTTTTGTGAACGTGTTACATTTAAATATGGAGCTAGTAGTTTAGGGAGCAGAGTAGATGTTTAGCAGTGCAGGGAAACACACATAACTGACACCTGCTTTATACAAACCTCACACTCTGTGTACAGGCAAAGTTACGAAGGAGGCATCTGTTGAGATCTTTGTTTTTATTACATAAACACTTGGACAAGAGAAAAACCTGCCTTGATAGACTGATTTGGAAATATTTTTAAATATCCTGCAGGCATGTAAATTTTGGAAACTCCACAGCAAACAGTGGCTTCCATATTAAACATACAGGAATGGCTGTGTTTAAAAAATACGAAGGCTGTGATACAAATCAGCACGTGTCAGGAAGCTAAAAGTTAGGATGGTGCTAAAGCCTCCATCTCAGCTTAGGTCCTGGTTGCTCAACACAATGCAGAGCACAACGCAGAGCACAACCCTCACTACGTCAGTCATCTAACAATGGATTTCCCCTCAAGTGTTTCTTGCTACCATGAGGGTCTGTGCCCCAACTTCAAAATTATATAAGCAGCTATTTCTGTGTTTATGTCTGTAAAATTTACCCCAGTATTAAAGTGGAAGTACAATTTGGTGGTAGTATGTATGGAGACCTGTCCAAATAAGGCGGTATGTCAGTAATTTCTTAGAGTAACCAATTCAACCTCTTTGAACTTTTTGTAAACAGATGCTTGAATGCACCATGGAGCTGCTGTGGCTGAAATCCTACTGTAAATATTGTTTTCTCACTGGAGAACATTGCTAGGTTTGCAGTCACAGCTAAGATGTTACTTGGCAGGAAAATCATGATCTGAATTACAATCCAATGTCATTATATCATCTGCAACATCTGTAGTCAGGATATATTTGGCATTTCAAGGTTGGGAGGAGGGAGAAAGCATCCTCAATAACACAGCAGTGCTGGTGCTTGGGAAGAGCCACAGGGGAATTAGGTTGCCTCCAAACACAATGCTGCTTTCAAATGCTTATTGTGTGGTGGGGAATGGCCTCTGGAAACTATTATTTTAGAAACAACAACACAAAACATCCCTGTTTTGGGGAAACTTAGGACAGTAATTGCAGGATCCATAGAGGAACACAAATAGCAAATCATAGTGATACTGCTGAACGCAAGGGAGCAACAGTTCCAGGTCATGCACAGCAAGTAGACAAGGCTTCAGAGGCCCTTCAGGACAGAACTGGGATCATCTGTGCAGGAGGATAATTGTAGAAGAGGATGTCCCTATATTAGGCTAAAACAAAAAGCCCCATTCATCTTTTGGTATTCTGCTGCTGCACAGGCTGCCTGCTCCGGTCCTATGTCTGAATCAAAGGAACTAAAAGCCCAGTCCTGTTCCTTTGGATTTATTGCTACAGTGGGATTTCTTCCTCCTGCAGTCAGAGATAAGATTTTATTTTTGCTTGAGGCTCTTAGATCATAAGGCTGGCTTTGTGCTCATCATTCTGTGTCATTCATGCCTGTTGCTCACTCCATCCTGATGAATAACATGGAAAGGAGAATGACTTGTAAGCCTAAACCCACCACCGTGACCATTCCTCATTAGTGACTGCCATTAAGGTATATTGAGTTTCTCTCCTAACTAGAGGAAAATAGTTATTATCGTGCTGTTTACTTCATTTTCCCAATGTCTATTTTGAGTGGCAGCTGCAATATATATTTTATAAGGCTCACTTCATTTCTGACCACTATTAGCAAAAGCAGAATAGCAGAGCATGTACAAAGAAGAAGGGAAAGAAATGAGCTGTCAGAGTGTGAAGATGAGAGGCTCTCCCTGATCCTCAGCCATGCAGCTGTCGAGCAAGACCTGATATATTGCAGATTTTTTAAGAAATTCCTCTATAACCCTTGTGGTAGAACATCCCTGCAAGCAGCTTGAGTCACCTAATCCACATAAGTTATGCTCTTGGTTTTCCAGGCATACCAGAATTAAAAGCATATTTTATACGTAATTTCTACTGAGCCCATTTGTTTTTCCTGACGATGTTGCTTGGAAGATGCAAGCCTCCAAAGCTGAGAGAGCTGGCAAAACATACCTACAGAGGTGCAAAGATGTTACAGCATGAAGCAGAGAAAATGAGGATCTGGCATAATGGAAAAGGGGGAAAATGAAGATGCTCCTTTCAATTAAGCATGTTTTTCAAATAATATTTAATGTTTTGCTTCTGGGTAAAATATCTTAATTATTTCTGATGCTTGTTGACAGCTGCAGAAGTGTACAAATGGAGAACAATCTGCTTTCTCAACGGTGCCCAGGTAAAAAGAAGATAAGAAACAGTGATAACTCTGTTCTTCACAACTATATTTTTTTAGCTGAAACACCAGGCTCTGGAGGATAAAGCAAAAGCGAGTTTGTTAGTCATAAAAGGATTACTAGGAAAGTTTTGTCACAAATGTTTTTAATGAACAGCCATAAAGATTACCACCCTAGCCATGAAACTTCTAGGACCTTGCCAATCCCAGCTATTTACAACAGTCTCCTTCTCCCAGTGGTCAGCTGCACAATGTTGCTAGCCTTACCTAGCAAATAAAAGTTAGAGCAAAACTCACAATTAAAATATTAAATGGGAAAAATAGCATAGGAGGTCTGTAGGAGGTAATACGCTTAATCCCTTCCTAAAGTGTAACCATCTTTATCTGTACTACTTTGAGTAAGTGCTTCTCCAGACCCTGTGCAGGAGAGGTCAAGGTGGATCACAGCTGGCTTGCTGCAAAGCAGATTTTTGTAAGTCACCTCTGTGGTAACTTGCTTCCTTTCCACCCCCAATTAATTCTCTTACTCTTCAAACAAACTTCTTATGTACCTAGAGAATATTAGCAACCTCCCCTCATGCTTCTTATTTTGGACTAAATTTTACCAAGTCAATCCTGAAGCAAACACCTGGTCCTTCATGTTGGTCTCTGCCAGCTTTTTCTGTCTGAGGGTCTCTTGCACGATGGTATCTGACAGCCCTCCTGGTAATGAATTCAGCAAAGAGACATGCTTATCTAAGAACTGACATGCTGATCTGTTACTTACTGTTCTGCAAAGAGGAAAGTGGCTGTTTGGTATCTGTGTCCGGCATCTCTCCTTTCATCCAGACTGCAGAGTACTTGGCCATGCTCTTGTTACTTTCCCTGAAGTCAGGGCTGAGGCAATTCATATGGCACAAAGGGAGCACCCCCAGAGAAGGTGGTCTGGTTGCTGCATTTGGGGACTCCATCACACACCCCTGCCACCTGCACTGACGGCCTCGTAGAGAGGGATCCTTCTCTGCAAGTGCTTTGTGACAGTGCTGTGAGGGACAGAGCTGCCTCGTGGGGAGGTGCCAGCAGCAGAGCATTGCTGGGCAGCCCTGCTGTCTGTGAGCAATTGTGGCTCTCAGGGGGGAAGATCCAGCGTGAGGTTGCTGCCAGCCATCCACCACAAGAGGGTCTTGACAGCTCTGCTCACAGAGATGCAGCTGGGTGCAGAGACCTGCATTGTTTCCTTTATAATGGTGTTCTGCAGTCTCGATGGCTGTCGGCATGTTGGAGGTCACAGTAACCAGGAAACTGAGATAGTCATGGATATTGTTCTATATATGCATGTGTGTACATGGCATTTGCATATTTCTTTCAATTTAGGGAGCTTAGTATCTTTAATGAGACCAACTTTACTACAAACTAGTGGTGTTCTTAATCAGACAGTAACTGTGTTTTTTAACCTGAAGCTCCTTTATACTTATCACATTCCCTTGTTCTGACACCACAGTAAATGAAAAATAAGAAGGAAAGATGGAAGTAGATATTTGAAATTCATTACCTTGAGTGTATCTTTTTCTCTGGGCAATTTTTCAAAAGTATTACTGTGAAGGTACACAGGGCAGCCAATAAGCTGAGTGGCTGCTTACAGTAGGATTTAATGTTTGTGGCATTGTCAGAAACAGGCAGTGGCTCATAACAAAAAGACTCAGATTTTGAACTGCATTGCAATCAGATGAATGGCTTCAAATGAAAAACAGGGCTGTGAAGCTGAGCAGTGTTGAAGGTGGCCTAAGTTCTGTGTTGCTATAGTTCTATGATTACCGTGTACTCTTAAGACCAGCCCCAGTAACATAAGTAACGATCTTCTACCTTTTCTGAATCAAATATCCAGTACAACTGAAATAAAGCTAGATTTTTATCTTCTATGTGTATTATATATTTTTTAAAGAATTGTATTGATGAGAGCTCAATAATTTCCTAATTATTATCTCTGGTGAACATAATGTTTCTGTTAATAGGATTTCATTTTCTCAGATTCATTCAATGTCTTCAACTATTCAGTGTGTGTCTTTCTCATATTTTAATTCTATAAATGGACTGCTAATCTCTCAGCATGCTCAATATTTTGAATTTTCAAATAAAGCCCAATAGATTATATTGTACTGAGCCTCTTTCCTGCTAATGTAAGTGTGTAAGTATTTCTGCACGAAGACTTGTTTGAGAGATTTGGTGTTTGGTATATACTCTCAGATGGGCCTTTGAAATCCTTTTCCTTCATGCACATACCGAAACACAAATGTAATATTACAGTTATACACACATATAAAAGTGAGCAGTATAAGTAGGAAATACTGCACACTCAAAGGTATGTTGAGCTTCAGTGTTATTTGAAGCAAGTTTTTCAATTGTCACCTCATCTTGAGAGTATTTGCTGATGGAGAGCAGGCAGGAAGCAGAGAAGCAGCATGTTCTTCTCTTTAGGGTGCTTTGGGGTGTCACTGACTGGCTGGACATTGGCAAATTTGGGGTCAGGGCCAGGCAGTGCCAGCCCAAGGCTGGGACAGGGAAAAGGCTCCCCTCAGCCTCTGACCTGTGGCTGTGCCAAAGGGGCCAGGACAGGAGGTACCAGTGGGTGACAAGAAAAACTGGTGGGTCTCAAGGGTCAGCAGCACCACACACTCCAGCAGAGCACATTTTTCTCTAACTCAGTAAGTTTTCCCCATCTGGAGGATTCACTATTATGATGCAATTTCATTAACAGTCCTTTTTTTCTCTAGTCATTTATTTTACTGGCAGAAGGATTTTTTCCCTCTGCCAGCAGAAGGTGAATTATATTAGAGATATGGCAACAGGACTTGCATTAAGGAAGTTTTTGAGCAACCCTCTTCATAACAATCATTTTCATTCATGAGCTCTTATCACTCCTAAAATTCACCTGCACTTTCACTACTATCTATTTTGCCAGTGGATCTGAGTTAGGACTCGAGCTCTTTGAGCTGCCTCTGCCAAGAGGAGAGCAGCAGGAGGTCCTGCACACCTCAGGGCTGAACGTTATTGTGCAGCCACCTGTGTGCAGCAGCTGCAGAGGCAAGCCCGGGAGCTCAGCTCTGAAATCAGTTAAGTCTTCAAGTGAAGCTCTCTAATTTGGGCCTATGGATCTAAGTGCTTGCTTTGTTAGGATGGACAGTGTTACAAATTGCTGGGACCCCAGCACTGAAGGTGCTCTGGCTGAAAGACGGAGTCTATTATTTAAGGTTTATTGCTTAATATACAGCTATACTGCTTTGGAGAGCTGAAATCACATTTTCTTCACGGTCTTGTGCTTTGGTGGGCTTCATGTCTGTTCAGGGTTTGGTCAGTGCAGTGTTGGGGTTCTGTGAGGTTACACTTGTAGATAAGTCTAAAGAAGTAAGTATGCATTCTTCCCTTTGCACATACCTTTTTCAACCTTTCTCCTTTCAGCCCGTCAGACAGGGTAATCAAGAATCCAGCTTTACCATCTCATTTGATTGTATTCAGCTTGCAAAGGTGTCTGTGCATTCACAGCAGCAGTCAGTGAAGGCCAGTATATAATGAAAAACTGCTGTCTCTGGATCAGCCCCCTCCAGGTCTCCAAGGTAGGCAAACACCCACTGGTGTCTTTCTGGAGGTAGCCTGAAGAGCCAAGAGAAGGCAGTATGCGTTTCAGGGTGGCATTTGTTTCTGTTCTCCAGGACTTGCAGCCCTTGTTGTCTCCCCCAGGGCAGAAGGCTCATATCAGTACAGACAGTGCATAAAAGGATGCAGAACTGATAGCATCAGCAGCAGTGTGCAGGAACAAGCAAGCCATGCCAGCACAGCAACTTCACTGCACATATATATTCTCTTTGGAGGCTCCTGCTCTGGCAGACACTGCCACGGCTCTTCAGGAGCTCCTTAGGGGTACAAAGACAGTAAGGAGTAGCACTGCTCCATTTCCAAAGTTCCTTGCCTAGTGTGTCTATGATGGCTGTATTCCTTGGCATGTGGAATCACTTGGGAAATGGTGGGAGCTGAAGGCAGAAGCCTACGTTACCAAAGACCTGCTGAGTCTAAAGAGGAGTGTAATCAAGCATCTGGAATCCCATGTTCAGTGTGTAATTTCAAACAGAAGTTAGTATGCTGTAGGAAAATGTAACAGAAAACTCCTCCCTTGAAGAAAGAGACACATGGATGATCCCCCTTTCCCCTCTCCTTGGGACGAGGCCCAGAGTCAAATCCCAGTTCTCCACCCTAGAGAATATCACAGCTCCTCCTTGCATGGCTATTCACCTTCTTGATTGCTCTTCATGGACATGTCATCTCCCTTCACCAAATTCCCAGTATTTCTGTGGGCATCTTTCCATTCCAGTACCCTCTTTCCAGGCATCAGTTTTGGGTATATGCTCCTGACATGGGATTTTCTGTGGAAGTAGTGAGCCCATCTGTGCTCATTGGGTATCTCTGTTCTTTGCCTAGTGGCTCTGTGGTGTGAACTGGCACTCTCGACCGTGCTGGAGCTGGGACCAGCAGCCTTGCTAAGTTTAAACCTTTATTCCAGAGTGCTCCTGTAGCTTATTTTGCAATGTCAGACTGCAGTTTCAGCTGTGTCCAGCTCCAAAGTGCTTTTTCTACAATAGTCAGTCCCAACAGTAGCAGATGACACTGCAAAGTGTCAGCACACTGAGCAGAAAAGCAAAGTACAGCCATGGCTGTGCACACAGTACCTTGCTGCTTTCACATCTCTCCTGCTTGCTCTCTGAGTCACAGCACTCTGCCTAAATGCAAATAAAAAGCACTAACAGGAGTCAAGCCAGCAGAGGCAGGTTGGCTGCAGCACGGCGCCTGTCCTCAGCACTGCCGCATGGATCAACGAAAGAACCAGGCAAGCTCCAGCTGCAGATGCTTCACCCTTATCAGTGAAGTGCAAAGCAAGAAGCACTTTATTTAATTTTCCAGATGCAGGGATTAATTAGAATTTTGCAAAGCACTTTGCCTGGTCCAATGGAGTACTCCACAGGTGGACAGCACGGAAGTGGAATAAATAAAAAAACATCAAGTCATTTTTCTTAAACAGGGTTACTTCTCTGATCACAACCACACTACTCCTTTACACTGATTGTCAGATTGGCAAGGCAAACACATTCCTCTCTCACATTGTCCCTCCTGCTAAGCATCTGGTGCAGACAGCAAACCATAAACCATTCTGTGTCTGCTGGAATTCAGATGCCTCAGCCTAATGACTGGTGCAGAAAATGGAATGAGCACCTTGTAGCTCACAGGCATTCAGGGTCAGCAAGCTGCAGATTTGCTGTCTTTGGAAAGCAGAACACTGTGGCTGCCTGGTGGGGAAGAGCAGGCATAATTGCAGGAAGTCAACTAATTCATGCAAAATGAAGCTAATCACTAATGGTGGGGTACACAGCCATTCTTCTGCAGTGCTGAACAATTACTTCTAAGTCATGTTTCAAGGCTAACATGAAACAAGATGTGTGGTTGAGTAGCTGGAGCAGAAAGCATCTCACTGGGTGAGCTGATTTCCATTCCCTGCCTTGCCCCTCTTCCTTCAGCTGAAGCAAGTCTCCCCTCTCAGGCTGTCAGGATAGTGTCACTGGTTACTGGTAAGTATGTTGATATTAAAAGCAGAAATTCAAAGGATCAAATCTGGCTGGGGTTCCTGCTCACTAGATATTACTGCAGTTCAACTCCTCTGTGCCTGTGTTCGTCCCAGAGAGTGAGGAAACCCCCTGACTCTAAACAGGGACACTACCACCCTGTTCAATCTCAATTGCAGTCAATATCTGTTCTTGTTACAAGTGATAAAGATGTGGGAAAAGGGTATACCTGAAAGGTGAGAGATCCAGGGTACGATCTAGCTTTGCCCCAACACATTTCAGTTCTGCTTTACCTCCTACCTCACTTCTTCATTTGTTGCAAGCACAGTTCAGCATGGGGTGCTGCTGTATGGGAGAGGTGTGTCCTTCTGACTAATTCCTGTTTCCCAGCAATAGTGTTCAGAAGACAAAATTGGCAAAAGAAGACAGCAAAGAACAAAACAATCCTGGATGTAGCAGGTTCTCGGTGAGGGAGCAGCAAATGACAGGGAGAATCACAAACATAAAGAGAGAGGAGGTTTGGACACTCACGCAAAGACGAAAACCTTGTATCTTGTCTCAGTGTCTCAACATCCTATATGCTATTATAAGCAGCTCAGCTCTCCATATGTGTTTGTGCCTGTGTATGATTACATTCAGTTTAGGTTTTAACGGGTTTTCTGTCTTCTTTTATGGGAAAAAAATCCTAAAATCAAATCTTCACTTGACACTTGCATTAGCAAGCACCTGGCACTAACAAAACAAATATGCTGAAAGACACAGACATTTAACTCACAAACAGGTAGGACATGACAGGGTCTTTCTACTGGGTGCCTTGCTTATAAAACCACATAAATACTTCCTGGAGAATAAATTATCTAGCCTATTTCCTCTGTTTTCCTGTTTGTAAATTGCTTCTAAGTAGCTCATGTTTCTCTTGAATGCACTTTTAGTAAATACATCAGGCTACGGACAAGCGGTTTATTGTGACTGCTTGGTGTTTAAGACTCAAGCTGGTTTCAATCATTTTAATTTTATACAAAAGCTATTTCTGTTTTCTGGATGGATAAAAGTACCACAGAGTCTGGTTTCTGGTGTGAAAACTCATTCCTATTTGTGTGTGACTATTTAGTAATTTTAATTTAAAATAATTTCTTCCATAAAAAAATTCTGTCTTAAGGAGCTCAGTGACCCCAGTTTGAAGGCTGTTCAAGCTCCAGTAAACAGTAGATGAAACTCCCTGGAAGATTCAGGAATGGCTGTTTATCACCACATCTGTATGTTGATCGTCATGGCCTCTTTGGAGCCACTTCAGTTCTCCATGTAGCTCTCCGGAGCCTCAGTCCAAAGCATGAACAATGCCAGGCCAGAACAAACTGAAGGCTGGGACACAGGCCACACATCTCTGTGTGTGGAAAGAGAGCAGGGAACATATGATTCCCATGAAGACAGCTAAACCAGACCTTTCACATTCACAGACTATCCCAGCCCACTGCAAACCTTTGCTGTGCTATTTGGAAAGGATCTTGCAAAGCAGCCACTGCTTTCAGTAAGACCTGACCCATGCAGGCACACAGCAGAGCCTCTCCTGTGTTTCTGTCCCAAGTGTTTACAGAATAGATCAATAAGGGTATATCCTCAGCTCTCTCCTGTAGAGTTTGTTTTTTCTCTTCCTTACCTTTCTAAGCAGACAAAGCAACAGCTTCAGCTGCGCCAAGGTGCCTGTGGACACTCTGCTCTCACAGAAGATATTGAATAAGGCTCCTTCAGGCAGACCATGGCTGGACGGGAAGACCACAAATGATCCCTTTAAAATGTATCATGTGTGGTGTAGATGCCCTTTTCCCACACAGCTCAATCTCCTCCACAAACATCGGACAGGCATTACAGCACAAGAAGAGCCTGCTAATTAGTAGACACTGCAGATGTAAGTGCTCCTGTAGTTGCCCTTGCTGACCTGCCCCATTTACACACAGAGCACGTTTAACATCACAGATCTGAGCTGCCCCAGCAAGCAGTGCCAGGTCCTGATCCACTGGAGCATGTTATCCAGTGATGCTCCTGCTCCCTTATCCTACAGGGTACTTGTGACAGTGCTGCAATGTGGAGCTTGGGACTTTAAACCAGCCACATGGGATAGGGCAAGATTTTCTCTGGTGCTTATATGAGAGGAGGTGTAACTATAGCAGTTGGATATAAACTGATCTGCAGCTTCAGATTCTCACCAGAGGCACCCAGAGGTTTTTGAACTATTTCAGCAATAAGCATAAGCATCTGAAATGTTGAAATTTTTGCTATTTCATGTAGCTCTTTGGAAAGCAAATTTTTATAGTGTTGAAAAACTTACAAGTTCTAACAATGTCTAATCCAGTCATCTCCAAAACTTGTTAAACACAGCAACCAATGTCCAAGAATATTTTAACTAGAATGTAAGACTATTCCTTTGAATAAATACTGAAGTGGCTTTATTGATATCCATTAAGCCACTCAGCTGCATTCCACAAACATTTGTGTTTACCAGAATGCTTGTAAAAAGGAAAAAATGTTGTAAACATTCAAATGAATGTGGATTTATACAAAAACTTTTGCCTTCTGAATATTAAAGTAGCTGCCTTAAAATGTCCCCCTTGATTTAGAAGGGATCCACTGAGGGAATAAAAATACTGTATAACACTAATCATCAGTGGTAAAAAAAAATCTAAATAGCCCCATTGCCTTTGGTGTATTTATTCGGGATTTATAGACATCTGCTGAAACCAGATCTGAGCTTTTCTTTTTACAAGCCTCTATTTTTTTATCTAAAATGGCTTTCAGAGAAAACATTTTGAATCCAGTTCTGTCGTATTTGTTTGTTCTATGCTTTATAAAACTGTTAAGAATGATTTAATCTCTGCATGATCATGGGACTGAAGATAATGTAATAATAAGACTCCCTAAAATCACATCAAAGAAAATTATGTTGTTCTGTAAAGTCAGGAAAAAATGCTACTCTATCTCAGAAAATGTCTCATTTTCAGTGAAGTTTGCCAGAATGACAAGTACAGACTGATGTCATGAGTGGACTTGCATTATCTGCAGCCTCAGCACTTGTCCCTGCACTTTTTCTATGGATCCTTGGGTCACCCTAAAGCCACTGGCCTCTGGGTCATGCTACTTTCACCCTAATGTGATCCCTTCCAGACTGGGTCAACTGTCTAGAAACCTTACATCATCCAGGAGCCGCAGCTGCAGGACAGCTCAGCATTGCTGACTTCCTCAAAAACTGGAGACATATTTTCCAGCCTTTAAGATATGAAACCAAGATGTCAAAATCTCTGCCAGCCATAGTTCCTCCAGTGGAAAAAAACCTACCCAAGACAGCAGGGAGCCACAGAAAATATCGCACTCCTAGTGTGGTATCTCGTCACCCTTGTGGCAAGGAATCAGCAGTCCATAAAGCTCTGGGAGAATGAACCCAAGCTGTCAGTGACTGACCTGATGAGGCTCCCTCAACTGACCCAAACTCCTGCAAACAGCAGAAGAGCTTTTGGAAAAGGACCAGGAATCCTTAGGAGAAAGTTGTTTCCATTTCCTAATGAAATACGGGCCAAATGTTTCCAGCACAATGAGCATCTGAAACGCTTGTTCCATAGGAAATTTAAAAATTTCTTAGGATGGATTTTCTCAATTTGCAATAAAGTTTTTCATTCTGGCAGAATTTCTTCTTGAATGTGGGTATCTCAGTTTGAATCAAACTATTCCTTTAACAAGCAATTTTGGAAAACAACACCTATCCTTTCTTCCCTTTCCCAAATTTCCTTACTCCTGTCTATGATCACAGACAAAATGGTCAATGTTATGCCTCTGCTCCACTACTAATTTTGTTGTGTCTCTTCGTGAGCCTGACTGCAATGAGCAGGTTTTCTTCAGATGGCAGACTACAGATTCTGGCTTCCTTCATGAGAATTGAGAGCCATGAAGGCCATGAAGAGTAACAGAATTTCCACAAGTGTTAAATTTTCTTAACTTTACAGGCCAGGATACTTGACTGTACACCGAGGTGTAATATTTAACCCAGGCTCCTTTTCTGGAAAAGCAGGAAAAGAGGAACTGTGGAGGGAAATCTGAAAGAATTTTCTTGTTTGAACACTGGGAGGAGAATAATTGCTAAAATCAGTCATCTTTAGAGAGCTGCAGCATGTGCATAGGTTGTTGCTGGTCAGATGTACCCTCTGGTCCATGAAGATGTCAAATCCAGAGCTCATCTTCTACATTTCAGGTGTGTTGATCACCAAGGGAGATGCTGAAGAAATGGATTCTCTGATCCTGAAGACCAGGAACTGGATTAATTCACTCCACTATGTTTTCGACCTGTCCACTAGAAAAACAACCTGGATTGAATTGGAACTAAATTATCTACCTGTCTTTCCTGCACTGGTCATTGACCTTGCTTTTGAAAAGACAATAAGTGTAGAGAGCCAGTCACCACAGAAAGAGAAAGCTACAAAACAGAATTCTGCAATAATTCTTTTCCTTGAGTTAGAGACTTTCAATCCCTTTATCAAAGTACTTGCAATTCTCATTTCAAAGTCATGGAAATAATAACGAATACTGAGTAAAAATAATTAGCTATATTTAATCAAAAGTTAGAAAATGTGGTAAATAGCCACCGGCAATGATATTTCTGATTGCCTAACTGTGCCAGAACAGGCAGTTAACAAAGCACGGTTACTATTCCACAGATTCCACATTCCCAAGTGATAGCTAGCAAATACAAAATGGGTCAATGAATAGTATATTATGAAGTTTCTTTGGAGAACTTTTAAATCAGATCCTGTGGCATGTGACTGCATCTATGTGTTCTTTAGTGGCCAGGACTTGCAGACAGTCAGGAGGTTAAGAAAAAAACCCTGCTCTTAACCTCAAGCCATTAACACTTGGTTGATGAAATGAATCATGAGGGCTGGTTGTGCTCTGGTGAGCTGTAAACAAAATCCCTTGTGTAAATATTCACTCAGATAAGAAATAAATTCACTGTGACTGCACTTCTGCCATTTCCACCCACTCACATGGGTGCTATAGCTACTGCATTTCAGAGTCACCTAAAATTAATATTAAACTTGAAAATGTGTCATTCTACAGACAACAAGCAGTCACCTTTGTCAAGGTATTGTTCTATCTGACCAAAGATTTGATGAAAACTAGTCAAATTATATGGTATATCACAATATGGAAACCAGTAAACTTTGATTAGGACAAGTTACAAAGACTTTTCTGTCTGGAAACAGTGCTCAGCAAACCAATCCTATCTGTACTTATCACCACAGTGTCTGTGCACATGGCCTCCATGGGAGAATCGTGCTGGGAAGTCTGAGCAAGGCAACAAATGAAGCAACAAAAGATGTTTCTCATGAGAGAATAGAAATTACCTGTTTTGCTAGCAGTCAGCCATTTCAGATAGAAATCCTGGTAGGACTAAATCTGTGAAAAAGATTTGGCTACAGAGAGGGGAAGAGATGCTTTTCAGCATCTCTGGGAAGAAGTCACCATGGAAGGAACCACAAAGATGAGTATAAGACTGTTCTTACAGATTTAAACCATTGTCCCAAGCACCTCAATACCTTTTCTACACTTGTTAAATAATGCATAAGAATTACCAACAGCATTGGGAAGAGGAGAGCATCCCATCCTACAGCTGCACACTGTACATGTTAGGAGAAACAGTTTGGGATCAAGAGCTGTTAATCTGCCCTCCACACTTCAAATGCCCTGCTCCTTCTACACATTAAATGCTTTGATTTTCTAATTGGTTTAGGAATGACATGGCTGTCAGCTAAGGCCTGGGGCTTTGTCTGAATTTCCCATCTACTCATTTTTAACTGTATCTTGAACTACTCTTGATTTCAATGAGAAAAATAACTTACTGGCAAATTTAAGGAAGCTGAAAGTTAAAAATAAAAACAAAACAACCACGTACATTTATATATTTCTGCTAGTTATTTGCATTACTGTAATATAAAAGGATAGGAAAAAAAGGAAGAAATGGCTGGTTTATGCTAAGCTCCCCACTTACACCATATCAAGGTTAATCAAAAGATCTCAGTAGGGATTCCTTCTGTAGTCCACCCTTACTACCATTTTAGGGTTACTCTGCAGGAGTTCTGCTGTGTTTTTCATCCTTATTCAGAAGCAGCAGTTTTTTCTGTCTCTATGTACAGTACCACTTAATAGATTGAGGATGTATGGAATTTCCTGGCCTGTAAACAGAATAACGTAGTAGAGAGAGTAGATTATTACTTTTAATACATTTCCATTAAATGCATCTCAATTCTTACACCATTTTGATTTCACTCACAATTTTCTGTCTGCTAATTCCTGATTATGTCCTTTTCCATTTCATTACTTTCTCCTATTTCTTTCACTTTTCTTTTGACCCTTCATTCCCCCTTGACTCCTTTGTATGTCAAGTGTATGCCATGACTTTCTTCTGCCCCGAGTTCCTTTCATTCCACTCTCTTTTATTAGCTTTTTTCCTCTCTTTCTTTCTTCATGTTGTCCTCTTCTTTGTCCTCACATCCTTCACTTTTCAGCGAATTGCCACATTGGTGTGATTTACTGGGGAAGATTAGAGATGTATGTCCTTTGGGGATAGTGGAATTTATCAACAGTCAGGTCTACGAATGAAAGCCAGTTTCTATTCAGAAAAAGAAAAAGCTGAAATGTTAAAAAAGAGAGAATTATTTGAAGCCTGGAAGTCAGCTTAGGAGTCAAGGTAATAGGCTCTACTTTGGCTATACTGCAGTCTTGATGGGTGACCTTGAGTAATTTACCCAATATTCGTGTGCCAGGATGAGCAATTTACCTACCTGCTAAAATTACCATAACAATATTTCTGTCTTAGGAGTGCTGCAAAGTTTAATTAAGCTTGGTAAGCACTCAAACATTCTTCATTTAGTAAAATTACCATCATTATGCATTAACCCACCACGACATTTTTCAGGCAGTAGGTGTCTTAACTTCTCTATTCTAGACTTGAATGTGACAGTATCCTTCAGCTACATTTAGCCAATAATTAAACAGTTTTGGAAAATATATTAATTAGAGCTGGAATTATAGCAATTGCTTGAAATCTCTAAAATACCTCTGAATATCACAAAATACCTCTGAATATGACAAAACAGACATGCAGCTGCAGAACTCACCCATTTCTTCTCCGTAACACAAATTCCTCAGCTGACTGCATACATCTGCCTTCAACCCACCTTTCCTTAGCATAGGACATGCTTCTCCAAGAGGTTCAGATGCTAATTAATTGCTGACACCAACACATTCAGCCACTCCATGTGGAAAAAGCTGCTCTGAAACAACTCTGTCCCATGTAACCTCTCCAAAAATTCCTTCGAACATGATGGGATGTTGGGATGGGATGCCTCAGCCTCCATGGCACATCCGTGCCACTTTTTTCATGATGGAGTTTCCCACCAGGAGCAAGAGGGCAGCCAGCAGCCTGCCATGCTCGCTATAGAGGGCATGAGAGCAGGTCATGGGGCTGTTTCACCCAGGCTGAGGTGGCCAGGAGTCCCCAGCTCTGTCTGTGTAGCTGTTTTGTCAGTAGTATTATAATATGCAATATAATAAGCAAAATTATAATAAACTTCAGTTTCATGCGAGAATCAGGATAGTGGCAGCACTTTGAAATCAGGCATGATTTCCACATTTTGTCTTGTATGAGTACCTACTCACAGTAATTCAACTACACACATCAGAGAGAGGACTGCATTTTAACACAGCTTTGCACAAGGATTTTGCACAAATGACATCCAGTAAATTCTTTTTATCAGAAGTGGATGCACCTCTTTTGATTTATTTCTGATACAAATGCAGACTGACATTTTTTTCATAACTAAACCACACCCCTCAAGATACTTCCAAGTTACTTCTTTCTGAAAAGATCCAGATAAAATCTAATTTCTGAGACTCTCAGCTGACATGGCTTTCTCACAAATCCCTCCTCCCTGAAAAGGGAAGCTAAAGCCTACTTCTCCTATGCATCTCAAAGGGAAATTCAGTACCTTTTTGTCTGACTGTTTATCATTTCTTGCAAATACTCAAATCCATTTCCTCTGGAAAAGGTTTGTCTTCATATGACAGGCATACAAATAGGTTTTATTACACTGCTCTATTCACTGGTGCAGCTTAGCCTGGAGATAAAAAAGAATTCATTTTCTAGATTTTTCCCAAATTTCAGCTCTATATTATCAGAGTTCTTAACTAAAAAAGAATGGGCAAATGAAAAAAAATATGAACCAATATATTATACCTGACTTCATGTTAGTGACCAAGAGCCCAAATTTATCCCCAGTGAACTGAATCAAAGCAGAATCAGGATTCCAAGATTAGGCAGAAAAGCACCAAGTCATCTGAATTTCAATAATGGTATCTTAGACCCTGCAATCTTTAAAACATTAATGGTGAACTCCACTCACTGACTTAACCATACTGCTGTGTATGCCCTAAAGGTCAGAAAAATTGGATTTTCCTTTCCCTCGTATTTTTTCCTTCGGCAGTCTTCAACATATATATCCAAGATTTTTTTAAAAAAACAAAACCAAACCAAAAAATTACCTGTATCACACTAGGATACTTCTACCCCTGTAAAGGGGAGCAGCTTCTCATGACAGTAAAGAATCAGTAGATAATAATCTCCTGATTGCTCTCTTTCCTATTGTTTTTTGCTGAGACTTGAAGGAAACCAGTCAGTGCAGGAGCCTCTTCAGACATGATTGCTGTAACTGCTCTTGCCACCCTGGCCATTACCTATCAACGTGTGATTTGGTTCTGTAGGACTATTATTCAGCCCTACACGCTTAGGACCAGATCCCAACTGATGGCTTCTTTCATGGAGGGTAACCATGACAGCCTCTCCCATCTCCCAGTGGGTATTCCCACCATGGGAAACTTATCCCCACTTTCTAAATTTCTCTTCGTAGGAGTTTGCCCACAGTTCAAGACACTTCTTCAAATTGTGCTGACTGGGAGGTATTCCAACAGTATGATTTGTGGCACCAGAGAGGTTTAGATGTGTCAGCAACTGCAGAGGTTGTGCTGATTATCAGAGATAGATAGAAGATGGGTAGAAACCTTCACTTAGGCAATCAAAGTCAAGGTAAATACGTTTAGAAACAGAGTAGCAAAAGTAAGGCAAAAACCCGCTCCCTGAGGATTCGTACTGCCTGCTTCTTCCCTCCCAGTGTCTCATCTTCAAGAGCTGGACTGAGGAAGTTAGAAGTGACTCCCACCACAGTGAAGGCACACCATGTAGCTCATGGCTCCAGGAGTGTGTTGATCCACGCGTGGATTGGATGATTATGCAGGCTGGACGGTTATGCTCTCGAAAGGAGGCATAACTCTTACCTTGTTAAACAACTGTATGCATTGCTGTTTTTCAGCACAAGGCAGACATAAAATGGCACTCCCAGGAACACCTTCTTTCATCTCACTGAGCTCCAGACAAATTGCTTGGCCTACAAGTGCAAGTTTAGTGTAAGTTTAATTGACTGCAATGGATATGATGTACACAAGCCCTGATCCTCATGGAGGACTTCAACCACCCCAACACCTGTTGAAAGGACAACGCAGCAAGGCACAGGCAAGCCAGGGTGTTCTTGGAATGCACTGATGATAACCTCCTTCTCCAAGTGGTAGAGAAGCCGATGAGGAGAGGTGCTATGCTGGGCCTTGTTCTCACCAACCAGGAGGTGCTAGTGGAGAACGTGAAGCTCAAGCACAGCCTTGGCTGCAGTAACCGTGAAATGGGGGATCCTTAGATCCTTAGGGCTGTGAGGAGGGTGCACAGCAATCTCACTACCCTGGACTTCAGGAGAGCAGACTAGATCTTCAGAGATCTACTTGTTAGTGGGATAAAGCCCTGGAGGGAAGAGGGACCCAAAAAAGATGGTTAATATTCAAGGATCACCTGCTCTAAGCCCAGGAGTGAGCTTCCTAACAAAGAGGAAGGCAAAAATAACAGGAGGCCTATGTGGATGAGCAAGGGGTTCCTGGACAAAGCTCAAACACAGAAACAAAGCCTACAGAGGGTGGAAGTAAGAACAGGTAACTTGGAAGGAATATAAAGAAATTGTCTGAGAAGTCAGGGATCAGGTTAGGAAAACTAAATAGCTGATAGAATTAAAATCAGCCAGGGATGTCAAACTTCTTTAGGTATGTTGGCAATAAAATAAAAACTTGGGGAAATGTCTGTCTTTTTCTCATGTTCAGTGAGCTAGAAGAAGTTTTATCAAATACTCTATATTTTCTGACAAAGAATACACAGAAATTTGCATTAAAAATGCATTTTGTAGAGTTGTTTCTGTTGCCTTTGTTACTATATAATTTGATTTTGTTGTGAGGATGCAATGGAATTCTTACATGATCTTCAAGCTATTTGTGTTCTTTAGCTTCTCTTTCCTCTAAAGATCAGAAATTAGGAAGCACTGCTCTCAGAGGCTCACAGGTATAGGTGGAAGCTGTCCCACACAGGCACTGTGCTGTTTTGCAAGATTCTGATGACAAGGTGGCCCTGGAAAGAGGGCAAGAGATGCCTCCACATGCTTGGAGAGACAGTCTGAAAGTCTGACTAAACAGTCTGAAAGAACCTGAGAACATCTCTCAGGCCTGCCCCCAAGAAACATGAAATCCAGGCAACCTGAGACTGTCACACTGAGGATCTTTGTTTTCTTTTAACTGTACTGATTGTGGTGGATAAGACAGTGTTGCTGGCTAAGAGTAGCATTTTCTAATGAGTCCCTTTCTTTTATAAACATCACCATTTGAGTCTGAAAAAAGCAAATGCTTCAGACATGTGGCAATACTCCAGTAGAAGACTTTTATGCAAGCCTTTGGGTATAGCTGTGTGTGTGCATACACATGGAGAAATGGGAGGGAGAGAAAGAGGCTTTTAAATATATTCTCTATCATTCTTACTTTATATAAAGTCTAATTTGTAAAGGATCATTGAACTATAAGTCATTGCTATAACAAAGTTATGAGATTTAGATCTAGAGGAAGCCATCCCTGAGCAGCTTCAAGACTAATTTGTGGCTTTTAAAATTTTACTGACCATTAAAAAACAGGTTAAACTTTTTTCCCCAGAAAGTTTCACCATTTTTATCAGTTCTACTTCTGAATAAAGTAAATGTCTCCACTATTTATTCTTAGGGCAGTGTTTGTGATGAAAACATAAACATATGGACTTAGATTCTGCATTGAATGTAAAACTCCAGAAGTTAGGCATGATTTTGAAAGCTCAATGAACCCTATTAGGCATTTTATTCTGCCCTGAGCTGTGCATAAAACCCAAGTACTAACCTGAATTTTGCATTTCAGTAGATGCCAGTATCTAAAAGTGTCTAACTCCCTGTTGTGAATCCATCCAGCTAAGGACAGAAAATTTATAAATAGCCCCTCATTGCATATGATAGAATCTATTTGCCTTGTAATTGTAATCCTGGTTCTATAAAGAGACCCCCAGCAGTTGCTAATTGCGTCTAGAAACCTCATTACATTACACCAATTGGATTTTTAATTAGAAATGCAGATGGTAACTCATTTATTACTGTTGTAAGATCCAACTGGGAAAGAAATTTCAATTCGTTTTGGATGCATTCACCTTTTGGATGCTGGAAGAGAATGAGGAAAGAGAATGGTAAAACTGTCTTTCAATAAAGATGTATTATTGCACCAAGGCTGAAGGTCACAAGAAGTAAAAAGAAGCAGCATCTATGAAGCCAGTTTCAGAAAAATAAAGAGCCCTACAAAGAGTTCTGCCAGGATAGTCAGCTGGGAAGTTGAAAAGTGAAAAGCTAGCCAAAATGATTTTGTGGAGTTATTAATATCCCCTTCTCCATTCTTTTGAATGGAGAGAATGAAGGTGAGCATCTCAGCCTACAGCTGAAATTCACTTGTGCCTATATTCCTTTTCTCACTGTACAGAAAAGAAGTCCCTAATGTCATTCTTTACAGTGACAGCACTACAGAGACTGCTAAGCTTCTAGTGCTGTGAGCTGATGTGCCTAGTGCCAATCCAATCCTGCTCCAGATCAAGGCCATGGCAGGACCCAGCAGTCTCTTAATTACACAACAGATGAGGTTACAGTGTTGCACCTTCAGGGACTGGTGATGACAACCCAGATCATCAATTTTCTGCTTTTCTTGTCCTTTCAGACTATAAATTCTTCAGGAAAGTGGCTTTCACTTTCTATGTGTTTCCTCAGCCTGGAAAAAAGCAGACCTTGACGCAGAGCAAACAGACAGCAAGATCAACCACTACAGCATAGCTCTTCCCTCTGAAGGTGTAAGTGCTTTTCACCTTTTTTTTGTTCAGCTGAGGCTTCTCATTTCATTTTTTTTGCTTAGAATCATTTGCTCTGTTTCTCCCACTCATATGCCGTCAGGAAAAAGAAAAATGTTGTTCTTTCACTGTAATGAAATCACTTGAAAATGAAATGCCATTAGCTGGTGTCAACCTGAAGAGGCAGGAGCTATCAGCATTTTGGATACTTGATACAGCAGCTGAACTGCTTCCGCTGCAGACACGTTTGTGCGTGTGAGTCTCTGTCAAGTGGTCCTAATAATATGTCTTCTTGCCTGAAAATTGTGTGAACACAAAGCTAGTCTCAGATCAGAAAAGTGTAACACAGCAACAAATACGCAGGTTCTCTTAAAGTCTTCTGTTACCCTTCAGGAAAGCAAAACCTTTCCTCTTCTCACTTTTTTTTCACAGTAATGTTACAATTTCTACTGAGAGTTTGGGTGTTTAAAAATAATTACAAGCTTTTACTTCAATTTATAATGTGAATTATTAGAATTACAGTCGTGCTTTCAGAAATACTTTTAATCTTTTACAAGTAAATGTCAGAGCCTGCTACACATTATTCTGGATAAATGGATGGTTGTTGTGCTTTCTTTCTATGAAACCAGAAAATTAAATACAGGCTCCAGATAAGGAACTAATCCTGCTACACCTGGAGAGAGAGCTTTTTCTTTTCTCTCTGAGTAAGACGGGAGCAGGAATAGCCTCGCTGGCTTCCAAAGAGCCATATCCTTTCGTTATTAGTTAGGAATGCTACTTCACATCAGGAAAAGCTGAAAATGCCATATATAATTTAGCTCATTTGATGAATCCTGTTTTAAGGTCCTGATGATAGTTGCTTTAATGTGAGCAAATTTAAACCCTCCAGCCTGCCTTTTTGTATTGTATTTTTCCTGTTTTCTTCCCCTAGTAATAAATAAATAAATTAATAAATTAATCACCACTCCACTTGGTGTAAAGTCTCACTCCAGCACACATACTTGAGGTTTACTGAAAGCAGGCCTACTGCTAAGATACTATTTTGCTGTTCAGATAGAAAAAAAATTGCTAAAAAAGGCTAAATTATGAACTTCAAATTATGAACTGTTAGCATGAGCATGGTAGTCATGCTAAATTTTGACAGCTGTATTCACCACAGTATTTGTCAGGTGTACTTGAGGTGCTGCAGATCAAGGAGACTCACTCCTATGTCCTTGGAGCTCAGAGGTAATCAAGGTAGTATCAAAGAGTATCAATTGCCATCTAGACCAACTTCCCAAGGGGAAGAATGAGAGGTGAATGAAAAGCGGAAAGAATGGCAACCGCAGCAAATGGAAGATTGCTCTTTTTTTCTATTGTATTTTCCATTTCTTTTGTAGTGCAGAGGGAGGACAGGGTACAGTGGGATGATCAGGGCTGTGCATAGAAACAGGGTCTTCTCTGTAGGATCCCCACTCCTCTTTGCAGAAGTCACCAGGCAGTGAATAGCTCAGGAGAGCTCCGGGAGAAGCGACTGCTGGAGGGTGCATAAAGCTGAATGCTGCCTTAGAGAACTGGGCTGGTGCAGCATTCTACTTACGGGCTTACAGGTTGCATGATCCTCATTTTTGGATACCCAGCATGAAACTTCAGGAGGTGCAATGAAACAAAACCAAGATAAATTATTTCACATTTAAAGAAATACATTTTAGAATCCTAAAAAACATTGAGTTACATTTTTCTAAAGCTTCCGCCACTTGAAAAACAAGCATGGTTACTAGCCTCTCTTGTGGAAGCTATGCACCTTGGACCTAGGGGCTGCATTTGTCAGTAAAGAGGAAAGCTATGGAGTGCAGATAAGTGAGTATTTTTACAGATTTGTCATGCCTGTTGCCTTGGTTTTCCAAAAAGGCACCATTACAAAATACAGTCTTCCTTTATGTGCTTGTCACAAATATCATCCTGCATCAATGAAGTCAATCCATCAGCTAATATCTCTTTCTCTCTGAATAGCTCAGCAAAAGCAAGAAAATATTAAGCACAGAAATTGCTATTGAGTACATACATATTGAGTATTAATCATTAACACGTTGCTTTGGGACTGTATATCAGGGTAATTTGTGAGATGTAACAAATTGTAGGGTAGTTTAAAACTCACTGATGCACACTGACTTGAGTTACTTGCAATAAGTGGGCAAAGGGGCTTATCTCAGTTGCTACTGTACTATCCAGCTATAAAACCTAGAAAAAACATGAATGAATACCCTTTTGGTGTACCTTCCTTCATATATACAAGGCACATAACTGCAGGTAGGCAATTATATATGGTCTTTTTCTTTACAAGTTTCAGCATCAGAACAATTATTTTTAACTCTAAAGGCAAGGATCACCATGGAAACTTAATGAGGTATGAGAGTGATCTGACTGATTGACAATGTTATAGCAAAAGGAGATTGACATGAAAGGCAAAGATAAAATTCATGCTTTTCTAAGGCACGGTTTCTCTAGTAGCTGAATCATTTGGTTTCATTTTCCAGACACTAATATTACACGAGATTTTCTTGTCCTTATTCAAGAGGAATACATTGCAGAGGTCACATTTTCTCTCTGACATGTTGTCAGTCACAGGGATGATAAAAGCACTGAGGAATTTTCTGTCTAGTTAACAGGAGGATGAGACCCAAAAGAAAAGATTTATGTCTTTGTTAAGCGCAATCCAGCTACAAATCTGTGTACTAGTTTGATCTTCTAGAACCATAGAATCACTAAGGTTGGAAAAGACCTCCAAGGTCATCAAGTCCAGACTTTGACTGAACACCACCATGCCAACAAAACCATAGTAGTAAGTGCCAATTCCAGTCATTTCTTGAACATTTCCAGAAATGGTGACTCCACCACCGCCTTTTACAGTCTTATGTATTGGAGCTTACGTATGTAGGTTCCAATGCTTAACCACCCTTTCAGTGAAGAAATTCTTCCTGATGTCCAACCTGAATCTCCCCAGCACTGCTTGACACCACTTCCTCTTGTCCTGTCATGTTACCTGGCGGAAGAGACCAACCCAACCCCCTCCTGGCTACAGCCTCCTTTCAGGGATTTGTAGAGAGTGATAAAGTCCCCCCCAGGCCTGCTCCAAGCTAATCAATGAGTGCTCCCTCAGCCGATCCTCACAGGACTTGTGCTCCAGACCCTTCACCAGCTCCACTGCCCTCCTCTGGACACGCTCCAGCGCCTCAGTGTCTTTCCTGTACTGATGGGTGCAGAACTGGACACAGCACTCAAGGTGTGGCCTCACCAGTGCCCAGTACAGGAGAACAATCACTGCCCTGGTCCTGGTGGCCACACTATTTCTGATCCAGGCCTGGATTCCTTCCTGGCCACCTGGGCTCACTGCTGGCTAATCTTCTCAATACTAAAGCTAGATGAAGTGTTGCCCACATTTCTCTATGGAAAAACAGAGGGTACTTGTAACCTTCAAATGTTTTGCAAATGCATTCTGGTTTTGTCAAATTTTTCAGTGCATGGGAAGCTCAAGAATGGAGAAAAGTCCTGGCAGAATAGTTATTTCAGCTGCTCATTTGGAAATTGACGTCTGTTTTGGAATGTCAAACCATTTCATTTTTACTTATAATATACTCATAGCATTTAAAGAAAATATTCTCATCCATAGAAAATAAAATACTTCATTCCATCTGAAATTGTGTTTTTCATTCTCTTGTCCACATTAAAAAATACAGCAACCTTTGACTACTTTAAGTTTAGCCTGATCTGACTGCCTTGAACTAGAAATGTAAAGGAAAGAAGTAACTGTTTCCATTTATTGAATTCATCATTTCAAGTGCAAACCTTCATTTTCTGCCCTTGTTGTAAGGTAAATTTATACATGTCATGAGAGAAAATTCTTCCGGTCTCACATAAGAGTTGTAACTTAAGAAGATGCCTTAATTTCTGTGAACAATTAAACAGGGGACTAATGCTATTAACCTGTCTGTGATCTGAAATCTTGTAAAGAGGGTTGGTTTTGCCTGTTTGTTCTAAGCTGCCAGCTCAGCCCTGGCTCACTTTGTCCCATGGCTCCCTCTGTCCCATGGCTCCCTCTAGTTCATGCCCTTTTGTTCAGCCACTGACCCCCTCATTCACTGGCACTTAAAAAAAAAGTCTCAAGCATATGAGCATATTTTTCTTCATTCCACAGTGTTTCCTTTTCTATTTATTTGTTGACCTATTTTTACTCAATCTACTCATTATTTTCAGCTCCCAAAGCAGTGGGTGCATGCTCAGTCTTCAAACTGGCTGAGAGCTACAGTTGGCATAGGCAGAAACAAAGGACAGGAATTGAATTTTCAGTCCTTGCTCTATGACTTTAGGCCAAAGAGTCTGATGTAAAGTGGTCACAGGACAACAAAATAATCACTTTTAAGGCAGTTCAAGTATGACAGTGATGCAGATGTTAAAATAAGCACTGACCACAAGGGTCCTTCATGACCTTTTCTGTTTTTCTCTTTAACACCAAGCAAAGAATAAACTCCCATTACCTCACTAAAATGCCCATAGGGAGCCAAGCCTGATGTTTTATCAACTGTGGATATTTGGTGGCTTATTTCTGTGGTATGGAGACCTATGGGATAGTGCACATTCTTCCTGTAACAACGCCTTCATCTCATTCCTGGTGCCAAGTCCATCATCATGGGACTAACAGTGGAACGCCTCGGAGGGGAAAGGCCCGTGGCTGCTCTGTGTCTGGTCCATGTCCGTTCTGTGAGGAAAGCCAGACAGAGTGCACCCTATGGACTTTGCAGTGTGGCCTCTTGGGAGCACAAGTGGCTTTTCTGCTCTCTTAGTAATTGCTGTACCAAAGAAGAACCTAGACTGGGAATCCTGGGGTAAATCTCTGCCGTGGTTCAATTGGAGCACAGCAGAAGGAGCTGCAGGGCTTCTAAAAGGCACTCACAGGACAATGGGGAAAGGAGAGAAAAAATAAAAATAGGGGAAATAGAAATACCAAGACAAAAAAACAACTGTATAGTCAAAAAGTATTCTGTGGGAAATACTTATTTACAGAAACTGGGGGAGAAGATTGGTCATAACCAGTAATGACTGGTCTGATCATCAGGAAACACTGCAAGCTGCCAAATATTGCAGTAAAAATATGTGGAGCAGCTTTGGGTGGGAAAGTCTCCTGGACATGTTGCCACTCATGGGTCTCATGTCTCTTCTTCCCTAGACTTTCTACAAGGAAGTTTTTAATGAACAGATTTTAAAATGCATAGGTACCTGTTACCCAAGAGCTTGGTGTTTAAACACACTTAGAGACCTGAGCTTTAGAGGCAGCTATTTAAAGCTTTTCTGGCACCTAAAGACTTTCAACAGCACCAAGTTACTTAGTTTCCATTGAAATCAATGAGAGTTCTTGGCTTTTATCCTTAAAATGAGGAAAATAATAGTTTAATGAACACGGTTGCTAGGGTAGCTAGAGATGCTGAGTTCTCCCTTTTTTGCACAGAAGCAGGCACACTCGATTACGTGTCTGTCCTGTTAATGCTCTCTGCCCTGTTAATAGCTGGCAGCTTTTTCTTTGCCCTCGGGGGCTAGTGACCTCGTTGCTGGGGCAGAGGGTGCCAGGCACACACTCCTCCCCCTTCAGCAGCTCAGAGAGGCCAGATGTGCAATGCAGCAACCAGCCAGTAGTGAGTACCTGAGGTTACGTCAGAAACCGTGATGCCCCAGTTTATTCATATTTATGACTCATATTGGGAACTACTATCATTATAACAACATTCAGGGACTTGAGATTGCATTAGCTTTTTGTGTTCCCACTGGCTGGTGTCACCCACATTGATGCACAAATTAAAAGTAACTGATGGTTATTGAAAAGTCTCTCGGGATACATTTGGTGAATTGCTTAAATAGGGATTTTGAGGGGTATTTCCTTGACATGTCCTCTAGGCATGAAATTTCCTTGCATTCTCAATGGTAAAAAGTCATGAAGAAATTTCTTGCCACAGCTGTGTGCTGTGGCCCTGTAGGCTGCCATCTTCTCATATTCTGAACAGTGATGCTACAGCTTGGTGAATTAAAATCACACATAAGGTGTTTCCAACTGACATTTATGAACAACAGTGTTTTACAGACTTATGGGAAAAAATGAAAATTATTAGTATGAAGTTTGGTAGGAACTTGGCAATTTATGTAGATAAACCTGGCTCTTTCAGGAGCTTCCCTGCTGCCAGAATGAAAGAAGAAATATGTGTTAGAGCTTCTAACACTCATTGATCACCCAAATCACGATTTCTCCTCAGGGAATATTTTCAGCCTGAAAAGAGAATATCTACAGAAAGTGCCACACTGATATTAGCTCAGTACAGCACTGATTTATTCAGTAGGGTACTACAGAAAGCAAACAGCTATTATATTATGAGTTAATTGTATATCCTAAAGTGGATTATTGTTATCATTGTGGTGGGTAAGAGTAATTACACAACTACTGACTGGGTGTTTATGTGTAATAGGCTACATATTTATTCTGTCTCAAAAGTCCTAGTATTTTAGTGGAAATATCTAGTAACACCTCTAATGTCGAATGAGCAAGGGTTTTCACCTGAAGGAGGGTAGATTTAGATTGGACACAAGGAAGAAAGCTTTAACAATGAGGGTGGAGGAACACTGGAGCACATTGCCCAGAGAAGTGCTCAAAGCCAGGCTGGATGGGGCTTTAAGCAACCTGGTCTAGTGAAAGGTGTCCCTGCCCATGGCAGGGGGTTGAAACTTGATGATCTTTAAAGGTCCTTTCAAACCCAAAACATTCTACCCCTCTATGATTGTAATGGATGAAGTTTCATGTATAATAGAAATAAGAGGAAAAGCAAAGGAGCACTGACACTAGAAGTTAACTAAGAAAACAAGAGTGGAGCATGTGGAAGCCAGAAGTATCACTGGGACAATATTCTTAGCAGGATATACATGACATAAGGTGATGCAAAAAGGTTTTGAATGTTTTCTCTTGCCATGGATATCAGAGTATTTAATTAAGTGACAATTAATAAAACACATGGAACTATCTAGATTGTCATTTCATTAATCAGTATCAACAGAGGAAATGTTTGCTGATTGTCAGGCAAATTCATCCTGCTTTAATGTACCTGGCTATACACAGCAGAAGCATATTAACAAAAGAAGCCTCAGAGATGAGTACTCGGATGAAACACCCAAACAGCTCATACAGTAAACAGTAATCACTTTGTCCTGATACAAGTACAATGACTTTAGCTCAATTCTGTCCTTAAGCTTATGTAAGAGGACAAATTAGATTGTGATCCTGTACCTGAATTAGCAACACCGTGGCTTCAATTTGTCCTGGGAGAAAGGGAAGTATTGCAAAGTTGACTTCCCTCCAGTCCCTCACTGCTTTCACTGGGAAGGAGTTAAGTTGAAAGTCCAGTGATCCAGCACACCTTTCAAAGAGTTTGGTACTGGCTTTACAAATATTCTCCACATCTGGCACTTGACACCAAAAGATGTCAAAGAACTCTGGTGGGTCATCCTGTTCTCTGAGCTACATCTCACTGGTCACCTAATTTGGAAAATTTTCTATGGAGGAGTAGTGAGAGGCTTTTTCTTGATCTGACTGATGTTCCTTCTGCAGCAGCAGAGAAACAGTTCTGCTGGGATATAGCAAGTGTACCAAACTACAGTTCCTGATTGTTTCTCCTGTATCTCTTAGTTCTGAGTACAGCTTTTCTCTTACTTTTTTATTCATACCCATCCCACCAAGACCTCACTGTGTGGCATTGCCTCTTTATTTTCCTCCCTTTGGCCCTGGCCAAACTATTCTTTCTCAAAATGTTCATGGGAGATCCTGGTGAATTAGTTGGAAATAGGCCCTCATACTGCTGCATCACTTGTCAGAGCTTCTTGGGCACCTCCTGGGAATGGCTGGCATTGTTCAAAGTACTCTTCTTGCTGTCCCATCTTCTGTGCTTTTGACCCTTAGATCCTTGCTCCTTTTAATGTCATTATTCATTCTTAGAATAATTTGGTGGTTTCCCTGCTCTCTTTTTCTCTAGCCTCTCCCTTACGAAGAAAAGTTTGCATTTTGTTAGCAACATTGTAATATTTTTCTGTAAAAGGAAAAATCAGAAGAAACACCACTCATAAACAAATGCTTAGATAAGAGTGAGAGCAGAGCAAACATATATGGTACCTTCCCACTAACACTCTCCTCATTGACAACACTTTTCAGCTCAGGGGACCTTCCTAACTTGTTTTTATTTCAATATTTAGAAGCATACAGCTGGTGTTGTTATCTTTCAAATATTTTTCAAGTCTTCCCTTGCACATAAAAAGACTTCTTGCATCCACAACATCCCTAGCAAGGAGTTCCACAGATTCGCATCTAGTTTTTGTGGGAGCAGTCAGGTCCTATTGCTTACTGTGAACCTGGCTCCCACTAACTGCATTTTTTAGCCCTGTTTCTAGCACGTAGAGACAGTGAATAGTTAAAACTTTTTCCTTGTGGTGATTTGGTAAAGCTTATTTATATTTTTCCTGAAAACTGTTATTTCTTCATCATGAAGTTTCAACAAAGTCAGTTGTTGCTTTTATGGGAGTTTTCTGTACCTTTGATTATACTTGTTGCCCTCCTCTTACCTTCTGCAGCCCTTTTAAGTCCTTTCTTTTGACATGAAAGTTTGGTTTATGTTTTCTTAACTACCATAAAGCACTGAACAGATGTTTACATGGAACTGTCAATCATAATGCCAAAATCTAGTTGCTCCTAAAAGCAATGGTCAGCCTAGAGGCCTTGTATGAAGTTAGAATTGCTTTCTTCTCCACACAAATCACATTACACTTATGCATGCTGAATTTCATCTGGTCCTTTATTGCCCCGGTCCCTTGGGTTGTCATCTTTTTGCAGCTCACCAGACTGTGCTCATCCTTAATATTTTGAAAAACTGTGCATCATCAGCAACTTTTGTCACTTTGGTGTTGAATCCTTTTTCCAAATCGTGTATGAACAAGTTGAACAGCACAGATTCCAGTAGAGATCTCTCCACTGATGACATCACTCTATCACAAGTGATGGCCATTTATTAATCTCTTCCATCTCCTGTGTCTTGGAAAATTATCCATTCCATGACCTTTCCATTTATGCAAATGATCACAAAGTAGAGAGAAGGATTGGTGGAGTTAATTGAAAAAATATGTAACTCCTGCAGAAAAATACAAGAGAAAAAAATACATGTACTTTTAGTCCAGAAAGCTGACTGTATCCTGGGCTGTGTCAGAAGAAGAGTGACCAGCAAGTTGAGGGAGGTTATTCTTCCCCTCTACTCCCCTCTGGTGAGACCCTACCTGGAATTCTGGGTCCAGCTCTGCGGTCCCCAGCGCAGAAAGAACATGGATCTGTCTGAGTGAGTCCAGAGAAGGGCCAAAAAAATTATTGAAAGGCTGAGAGAGTTGTGATTGTTCAGCCTGGAGAAGAGAAGGCTCCAGGGAGACCTTATTGCAGCCCTTCAATACTTAAAGGGGGCTTATATGAAAGATAGGGACAGACCTGTTAATAGGGCCTGTAGCAATAGAACAAGGGGAAATGGCTTCAGACCATAAGAGGGTGGATTTAGACTAGCTGTAAGGCAGAATTCTTTTATAATGAGGGTGATTGTACATTGGCATTTGTTGCCTGGAGAGGTAGTGGATGCCCCATCCCTGGAAACATTCAAGAACAAAGCTCTGAGCAACCTGATCTGGTTGAAGATGTCCTTGTTCATTGCAGGGGGGTTGTACTAGAGGACCTTTAAAGATACCGTCTGAACCAATCTATTATTTTACAGGAAAGAAATGGCTTTGAAAATTGCTGTTTGTCTTCTTTCACTTGACTATTTGAACACATAAACCAAAAACTCGTTCCTTTTTCTAAATTGTTTGTATCAAATCCAGTTCAATTGGGAATAAAATGTTATAGTTTTGACGATGTGGAGAGAAATTGAGTGCAACAGAGGACAAGTTCTTTTCTATGAAGACTGTCTTAATCAACACTTACCTGAAAAAAAAAAGGAAAATAAACAGGTAGACGAGAAAAGTCTCTATGTATTAAAAAACAAGTACTTCTCAAAAGGTTCTTCCAATATCAAAATCTCTCCTCACAAGAGACATTTGGAGGCATTCATTTCCAAGACTGACACTGATGCACAGTGAGCAGCTAATACACAACAAAACGTGAAAAGACACATTTACCAGAAACTGACATCAAGGACAGTGTTTTTAAATCATAGTCCATAGAACCTGAAATTCAAGCAGCAATTTAAGTTGTTCTTAAGTTGTTCTAGGACTACAGAAAGTCTCTCCTTGACTTCTATCACTACTATAGATACATATACTTGAATGAACTTGAGACAGTCCAAACATAACAACTGGGGTCAACAACAACAACTGTTGGTAACAACAACAACGTGAGTATAGCAAACCCATTTCAAACTGCTTCAGAACCACATGACAAAATGAGGTTTTTTTAAAAAAATCTAAAAGTGTCCAAAAATGATAGGTGGAGATAGGTGTTTGGAATATTTGTGGCATGGTGAGTTACACATATTTGCAGAGGTAAAATGATCCCCTCTGACTGACAAGTTGTGTCTATACAGTCAAGCCTATTGCAATTATGTGTCCAGATTTTTGTGAGTATTTAAGTACACTCATACTTCCTTCCTTTTCTGAATGAGATGTAATGGATACTTCTGCTAAGGTTTTTCTCAGATCCTCAAGGTAGTCTGATAAGGCTGTGGCTATTTGAGACCTCCACTTTGTTTCTCACTGGGATAAGGAGCTGTGACATCTGTTACGGAGAACTGCAACTCACACTGCGAGTCAAACACTAAAGATGTGCAACCAAGCTTAGGCCAATAAATCCATGCTCTCATGACTTGTTAAAAATCTGTAGTCTAGTGGCTCTCCACCCAATCTTGGTATACTCATAGATTGACTAAATATCAGTCCACTCTCTGTTAGCAACAGATATTTGAAGGTGAGAATAAAATAAGAAATTGTTGTTCAAAATCTCCCCAGCCCAAAGTTAAAGAAACTCAAGTCACAGAAATTCAATTAAAAATGTATACAGAGGTTTGCATTCACAGGCATCTCTAAAAAAAGTAACCATTTCCCAAGTTTGATGTCTACATTAATTTCTCTGTATGCAGTCTAAACTTGTTACATACCAGACATTTTGTAGAACGTGTTTACAATCAATTATTTATATACTTAGGGGCAGTGTATTTAGGGTTGTGAGCTTCCAGGCTATTAATAGTACTACAAAGCAGGTTTTGTGTCTGCCTTTAGGAGGAGAGAACAATCTCACCTATCACCAGGATAAGCAAGAGAGAAGGAGTTTGATAAGTTCCCACAGTGTCTCTGCCTGAAATCATCAGGAACATTTGTATCTGAATCCCAAAACCTGCTCCTAAAAGTATCAAGATGAGGGCAGCAAAGAAAACAGGATTCAGAAGGTGGTGGGGCTTCCTAGGAAAGAACAGCCCCATCCTGGTGGATAGGATAGCAGGCAAGGCTTACATTTCAAACTGAGGGTAACCCTAAGGGTACGCAGATGTCGCTCTCAACACTAAAGGCTCCCAACACTACACAACAGCAGGCCAAAATCTCAGGAACCTAGGTAAGAGATGATGAGTAAAGAGTATTTAATACAATTAAATTACATTGTTTTCTGCTTTCTGACCTTTGTTTCCAATCTGAAGTCTAGCTAGCATGTGTCATCTTTGCTGTACTATTGAGCTTGTCTAGTGCTCAAAGCAAGATGAATGAAAGAAATGCATCTCCCAGAAGGCAGTGGACCCAAAGAAGTGCAGATACACAGACTCCGTAGCTCATAACCAGAGAAATTCTGGGGAAAGAGGTTGTACTGAGAGTGCTTTCTGACAGGTTGCACCGCCACAAGCCAGCTGTGGGAAGGTAGAAATGGGTGATGGTTATACATGGAAGAGATGCTGAGGGATGCTCCATGACTCACGGGTATCTCTAACTGCAGTCTAGCACAAAAACTGAAAGTTGCCCCTAATCAACAAAATTGGAAATCCCTCTGGTACTGTTGATCACAGAGCTTGCAAGGCAGTCAGGAAAAACCCCTTAGAGGCGCTTCTGGAAAGCAATATTGAGAAAAAATAAAGAAACTGGTGCTCAGCCAAGAAAAATAATTGCTCTACATCACAGAAACATAATTCAAAGCATGCTGTGAAAGAAATTCTGTCTAGAAGGCAAGTAAATATTAAGTTATGTATTAGAACAGTGTTATTACAGACTAAATAGAAAAGCTGATGTTTGAAAATTGAAAGAAGCTACAACTCCCTCCCATTTGTTTGCTTTAAAATCAGAGATAGATTTGATAGAATCTGATGGTATCAAAGAACTGTTTAACAATAGGAAATCTTTTCTTATCTACCTGCAAAGATGTACATCTTAAAACAGAAATTGAATATTCTAGGCATGCCCATGCTAATGAACAGATATGCAGACTCAGAAAGCTGAGATATGGTTTTCCAGTTTAATCTTGCTGACTTGGAACAGCTCAGAGAAGGAAAAAGTTTTCTTTCATAACCATTACTTTGTATTTTCACAGAATAAACAGGTGCAATATTGACATGACAAACTAGAAAGCAGGTGTTTTAATTAAAACAGCCATAGGAAGGATCATTTGCAATGTCTCGACAACCACAATTAACTGAACTCTGTGTCTCAGTCTTGATGGAGCTCATTTAGAAGGTATCAGAACATTTAGAAAATGCTGTGAGTCAATTGTTTTATATCTCCTGCCTTGTAGGCTTGCTGCAGAATATTCATTCTGCCTCCAACATAGCTTAAGTCAACATTAGAAAGTCCCCTGCACTGTAGCCATAGAGTTAATTGTCTTGATTCACATTCAGGAGTTATTTATTATGCAAAGATCTGAACATTAAGAAGACCCCCCTGTGGCAGGTAGGTAGTGTATAGCTTTGTGAAGGCCCCCTAACCACAGAGGAAAATCATCCTCAAGGTGTGCATCCACTGAGGCATTCTACCCCCATATCTAGGATGCAGTCCACAAACTAGTGTGATCTTCACAGCCTGTGGGTCTGGAAGGTCCCTCAAGGATGGTTCTGTGTTGGGTTGTTTAGGATTTCTCCATGGCTTCAGCAAAAGGGGGAGAGAATTTTTAGTTGTGAGGACCTCACAGAGAAGTGTGGCTCCTCCTTACACTCCAAGCGTGGCTGATAGTGGTGTGGGAACATGGACTTCTGCCTGCCAAGAAACACAAGCAAAGAAGATATTTTAGAAAGACCTACAATAAAAAGAAAAATTATCATTATTCTAATGCTTTTTTACAAAGAGTTTCTCCAACTCTATTTTTGCTCAAAGTATTCACTGTTTCAGTTGGTCCCAATTCAACTTGTAGTAAACAGGATTCCATGTCACAAAACCACCATCACAAATACAATTCCAGTACAGACAAATTACCATGAAGACTGAAATAGTAACACTTTCTGAACATTGCAGTTCTATTAAATAGCTAATTCTGACAACACTGTGTGACAGCAAAATGGTCATGGAAAGACAGCCTGTAAGATTATACAGCTATCCCTGATGAGAATTGAGGCTATGAGTTCACATTGATGAATGGGGACACTTTGCTGACACTTTGTTAGAGATGCTGTGGTGGTTCAGCCATGAACTCTCCTACTATGCCATGTCTTAGGGACTCTCATATCTGATGCAAGGACAGGTCAGCTCTCAGTGATGCAGCAGATGTACTCCAGTTGTTTACAAGATGATGTGTAATAAATATGATGTCAATAAACATTCAATTTTTTACTTTACTGAATGTCTCAGGGTAGTAGTGGTAGCAGCCAGCAGCTATTACCCAGGCTGGAGATTCATGTAGGGAGTGAGGTGCTATGGGTAGCTGGAGACAGCACCATTGTAGCTGCCCCAAAGGCAGTCACCCTTACTGCAAAGCAAACTCTGTAAGCCAGGCTTTCATAACCGGCTCTACTGCTCATCAAGTGAGAATTAATACTAGGGAAAGTTATCATCTGCCAGCTTAGCAATTTTGGTGGGTTGAGGAGTGTCATTGCATGGGAGGTCATTCTTGTAAGGTGACCATCAGGGTTTCTACTTTCCCCACACTTCCAGCAGGAGGCCGACTGGGAACAGAAACCTCATGATCACCATGCCAGGCTCTGCAGCCCTTTTTGTGAATTAAAGCTTCTAGCAATCATGTAGTATGCTGTAGCCAATTAGGATCTGATTTTTCTGACATAGTTATCACCTGCATTTCCCAACGGTTTCAGCTGTCCTTTAGGCTGATTACATATTCTTCCTACAAGAGAGGAATATTACAACTAAATTAAAATATTTGGACATGGAACCCTTTTATTTTAAAAATAAAAAACACACCATATTTTTTTCTGTTGAAAAACATTCAGCTCTAAGCCTTTTTATCCAGACTATTTGATTTTTTCACAAAAAAAAATGAAGCTTTCTGTGGGGTAAGTTCTCTGCATTTTATAACCAGATCTGATTATCTGGTGCCTGCCTTTTTGTAAAATGTGGTATATTCTTTAAATCCTTTTTTCCCATAAGTACTTCTGTTGTACTTTATATTATTTTCCTTCTGACTGCTTTTTTACTATCAAGTTCTCAGCACCATGATGCTCATCTTGTTCTCATTCTGGTACTGAGGTCCTTGTCAGAAACTCCCATAAGAAGAGCCTTTTATGTAGCTCAAACATTTGTTACCCTCTGAATCCCACTTTTCTGCTTTTTTTCAAGCAGTGCTGCCTCATTATCCCTTTCAGCTGTACAGTCTCCAAGGCTCTCCCTCCTTGGAACAGCGCCTCCTGGATTACTCCACCCTCCTGAACTAAATTGTGTCATTTCCCTCATGTTTTTCCGTCATGGATATTTGTTAACAATCACCAGCCTGTGAAGTGACATACAAACCAGAAATAAGCACACTGTCAGTGTAAGGCTGTCATCTTCTAGAGATGTCAGTATTTACCATTTGTGTCTTGAATTGAATGGGACCACTCATGTGTATAAATTGCTTCCCCATGCAAGAGTTTGCAAGATTCTGGCCTAAATAAAGGAAATAAATATTCAGATTATTTGCAGCAGAACCACAATGTGACCGTTTGCTTAAGCCAGCTCTTTCTCCTTCCATATTTCTTCCTGCCCCATCTGCCAGCATCTCATTGCACCTACTCTGAACTCCTTTCTTCCTGTGCAGGTTGGCTTACAAGTTCTGTGGGACTTCTATGAGTTATTCAGCTGCATATCCACGACGCAGGGAAACACATTCAGCAGCTTGGAGGCACCTTCCCTTTTTTGTCCTCCAACATGCTTGAGAACTTTCTGAACACTGTATAGATACTGAAAAAGAGACAAGACCAGGGCACAGACCATATGAGCTCCATATATTTTCAAACCATATACGCATCAGCTCAGTATATTCTAAAGCAACACACATTAAGGCTATGCATACGCTGTATCTTTTGAGTGTATCTGTTTTTCATTTTGTCTGTTTCTCTGAAATTTTCCACCCAAAAATGCTGCTCAGGAAGGTGAAATAAGATCTTATTTATTCCCCATTAATATTGGAGAAATTTAATTTGAAATTGCAGATCTGTGAGATACACCAACGAGCATTTATATGATCAAGCTGCACCTTATGATGCCAACTCACTTAGCCTTTAGATATTTACTTTGTTTCATCTGCATATCTGACATTATTAGAAGACACTTCTTTGTTTAAGAATTGTGCATTAAATGACAGTGTCCAGATAGCAAGCACAGTGTGTAATGTATATTGCTAACACCATCCAGCGAAAGATCAACTACGTGCAGAAAAAATTTTCAATGAGGACAGCCTGAAAGGGTTGGGGTTATTCATCCCGTAGAAGAGAAAACCCAGGGAAAATTTATTGCAGCCTTCAATACTTGAGGGAGGCTTATAAGAGAGATGGGGACAAGCTGTTAAATGGGGCCCATAGTGATAGGACAAAGGGTAATGATGTTAAACTAAAAGAGGTTAGATTCAGACTAGATACATAGAAGAAATTTTTTACAAAAGGGTGGTGAGACACTGGCACAGGTTGCCCAGGAAGGTGGTAGATGCCCCATCCCTGACAACATTCAAGGCCATTGATCTAATCCCTGCTCATTGCAGGGGGTTGGACTGCATTACCTTTAGAGGCTCCTCCTAACCAAAACCATGTAATGCTTCTATTTTATGAAAACGAGAGAGGGAAACAGACAGTATTGTGTTCATGTGCATGTATGTGTACTTCAGAACTTCAAATAAATAATATGATTCAAAAGGTAAATCATTAAATAAAATATCTTCAAGTGCACCGTTTTTTTTAAATGTAGACTAAGCGTTCCCTCACTGAGAAGAGAAGAGCTCAGTACAGGATCTTTTAAAGCACCCTTGACACAGCTGTCCTTGTCACAGTGTTTCTTTTATCCTGAACTTCCCTGCATGTAAAGGAAAACATCTGCTTATGGATGTTTCATCAGTGATGACACCTATAACTATTGGCAATTACTCTTTTTCCAGTCCATAACTGTTTGGCATTTATTTTAAAGGTGACAACCTTAGAAAAGACAAGACTGATCTTTCGAGCAGGCTCCAAATGTCACATTGTGAAAGATGTTGTTTTATCATCAACATATGGCATCTGTCTGGGCTCCTTAAGGAAGTTTGTATCTGGAAAATAAATGTTCTCTAAGCAGGATCTTTGTGTCTCCAGCTTTTAGGCAACCTTGACAGAAACACCATTCTGAACATTATTTACCTTCAACTTAATTTGATCCTCAGGAATTTACACATAGTTTAAAGTTTCAGAATAAATTCCTCAACCAACTCCTCATTAAATTTACTTGAAGGGTTCTCTTATGATTAAAACAAGCTGGTTCCCAGAAGACTGTATCTGCGCAAATGTACACATTAGTCTTTAAGACTACCCACATCCTGGTACTGTGGTTGCTCGTGCTTTTTAATGAAGAGTGAACTCCACAATATATTTGCTGTGCCAGGAATTAGGTATTTTCAGTATGCTACCAGATAAGGAATTTATTTGAGCCTTTATTAGGGCCATCTTAATTTGAACTCTACATTTTGTCAAGAAAACAATTTTTTCTTGAAGAAATTATAATTTTAGTTGTTAATGAAACAGGGGCAGAAGAGTAGCTGAACTGTGCAGAGATGGATGCTATGGCAACTAGAGCAGGTATGAAAAATGCTTTCAAGCAGAGTATTTAAGTTAGAAAAATTATAACAATAGAAATATAATTAGCAATTTAAGTAGACACCTTTGACTCCAGAAGTGAAGGGCTCTGGAATGCTAGCAGCTGATATTGCTACAGTTTATGCAAAAGTGCTTTCAATTTGTTGTTGGTTGGTTCACTGCAACTCAAGGTATACAAAATTAAATTCATGCAAGTTTTTGCCAGTTTCTTCCAGGGTAAATTCAGGCTTCTGTAGCAAAAACGTCTACCAGGAAAAGAGGCTGTGGCAGTGGAAAGAAGGAACCAGCTGGCCATAACCACACCATCCTTGGTGATCCAACTAGTGAATAAAACTGGCACTGCTTTCTGGGAAGAGCCATGGGCATGAAAGTTGAGAAATGGTGACTTGAATGTGTTCATCTAGTGAATGCAGCCTCGACATTTTCTAGCTTAAAAATACCTCTCTAGCTTTGGAACATCAAATTTAGTGTAGCAATTTAGCTCATTCACCTTCTATGTCTTCTCGCAAGTGACAAGTTAAACTGGGGGAAACTAGGCCTCTTGTGGTTTTTTCAGAAGCATTTGCTTTCTTCTGAAGAAACATATAACCCCTCTATACCTTCTATGACACACATGCATTTGAGTTTTTGGATTCCTTTGGTGCATGATTTTCAACATCTGTTGGGCAGTTATCCTGAGCTGATGTCCAGTTCACGCTTCTCCCAAAAAATTCAAATCTTTCTTCTCCTCTAGAGAATAAGGGTATACGAGTCAGTATTATTATCATCGTTTTTTCATATTCCTGTGAAAGAAAGTGAAGATCAAAAAACAAAAGACAAGGCAAAAGTAAATTCTATTGTTCTATGGCAGAAACCCACCACATTACTTTCTAGGCCATAAGTGTCACATCTACAGGCACACTGTACTTTTGATCTGTGCACGTCCATCACAGCCTCACACACTGAGTGTGGCATAGAGACAGCAGCTCCTCTTTGCATAGGCACTGCCACTAGCACACACACACACACTTCTAGATTTCTTAGAATAGTGCTCTTGATAGATTTTTAATGCCTTGGTTCAGCTACTACAAATGCTCCAGCAGGGCCGAGGTTTTTTTGCATGACGACACACTCCATTCTCATTGCAGTTCAAGGTATGACTTGCACAGCTGCTTAGCAATTTGCAGAATCAGGCTGCTTTGGCATTTGAGAAGCTGAAGGTTGGCTACAGATTATGAAAGTGCCCAGAAAACAAAGGGCTAGTCAGGGAAACATCTGAGAAACAGCTCCACCGATGCAGTGGGAATGCAGGGTCCAGTGCTGTCTCTGAGATGAAAAGTTGCCCTGGAGCCTGTCATGAGGGAAAGCCTGGGGAAGAGCCACCTGGGTGACTCCAGGCATTGCCAGGTCCAGCACAGCTCACTGTGCCCAGGCTGCTCAACCTGAACGGGCTTCAGTGTCTGTAGCACACCCAGCAGCACCCACAAAAGCAGGCATGTGAGATAGATGCTGCCGTCCCGAATGCCCCTAGGGCTTCACACGGCAAGGGGCCAGCCAAGTACTCCCAGCATGTGTAGCCTATAGATGCAGATAACTATGGAGACAACTCACATAAAAGGGAGAGCTGGTTGCTATCCCCTAGACTATGTAATCTGCATCTACAGTGAAATGGGAGGAATCGATCAGCAAATCATGGAATGTCTTTTTACCTTTGCTATAAGGCTCTAAGACCACTCTTATCACGCCTAGATTACAGTGAGCTGGTTCTCAGTGGTCCTGCAATTTTATAGTAATCACATCCCATAACATGCGGAAGCACAACCCAGAGCAGATCAGCCTTACACAGACATTTGCTATGCTAGCTGAAATATTTTCTTGTTCACATCAAAGTCACAAGGAACTGTTCTATAGTCAACATCTCAACAACAAATCACTGGAGTGTTTTTGCAGAGTCCATGTAACTGCATCAAATTTGGCCTAATATAAAAAACCGTGGAACAGAGACAGGTTTCTACATACATCACAAGCCCCTATAAATTAGACATTGACCTTTTGCTTTCACAGCTTCAGAGGCTATTTTTTTAAGGCAGCCTCAGCAGCTACTTTCTTTCTGAATAAAATAAGTGCTGTTTTAGTTCTGCTCCCAGGGGCTGCACACTGTGAAGGTGGTAACGGCTAGTTCACATGACAGTGAATGAAGTGGAATAATTAAAATGGCCTCCCCAGTAAGAAAATGTAGGTGAAAGATGAAAAAACAACTCTTGATCATGTCCTGCACAGAAAATACATAAGAATTCAGTAAATTGATCCTGGTTTCTTAAAACAGCAACTTGATTTTTAACAGCAAATGGTTTTAAACCAGCCTTTCAATTTGTGTTTTCAGTGGCTAAAGAGCATGGAATGAAGGCCAACTGAGAATCTTTGCTTTTCTCTTGCCTCATTGCTGTTTTACCACTGCAGCTGTACAGAGAAGTCTGTCTCATGGTGCTGAGAAAATGCTGCTTGATAGTTTTGGTTTGCTTGGGAACTGTCCTGATGATCTGACTTCTTTTGCAGTTCAGGCTGAAGCAGAAGACCCTGAGTATATTGCACTGGTTCTCAGAAGAACAGTAGAGCATGCATGGGCTGACAGACCACTACACAGACACATGCCTCCAGCCAGATTGAATGAGAACCTAAACAAAACCAGAAGCATACATAGGAGGTCAGACTCGGGCTGGCACACATCGCCAGTGATGGTTAGGGAGAGCATTAGGCAAATTCAACTTACAGAGTGGGTGGTCCCTTTCCAGCTGCAGAAAACTGAATCCCACCTTTCTGTCCTTCTCCCCACATGCTGAAGTTTGTGGTCACAAGTTGATGCTACCCTGGAGTATCTGTGAACCTACTACCATGCTCCAGCACTTAAAGGGACAGAAATGATGACTTACTTCCAAGAGCTGTGAGGCCATAAAAAACCAGACTGGTGCACCTTTACAGCCAGATGACCACTTCCTTCCTCCTGAAAACAGATATTGACATGGAGGACAGCATAGTCTCTCACAAGTCATGGTGACGCTTAAGTCCCGCACCCCGTGTGGTTCACATCTCTGGATTGCTAGGCACTGTTATTGAATCCATCTGTCACAGCATAACATTGTACTGGAAAGAGTGGCAAACAGCCAAGGAACTTTTCGAGAGCTGTAACACAAGATATTCAGGAGTTCCAGTAAGAATCCCCTAACCCTCATATAACTGACGTATGAAACCAATATAAAAACCATAAGGCTCAAAATAAACCCAAAATGTGAAGCTACAATTTGCTTGGGTTTGTTTTTGTCAGCTCACTATACTGATCTCCTCTTCATTTTGCACTTTTTTCCTATATGGAGCTGCAGATGCTTTACGAGTGTGTGTATGAGACACCTCTTGAGGCAAGGCAAAATATTTGCCTCCAACCTTGCTGAAATGGAACCTGAAGTTTGCTTCAGGGTGTTTTTGCAATCATCAGCCTATGGTCATGAAAATCTGGCCAATGTTCTGCTGGTTGTATTTTTGTACTCTCAGATCTCTTCTCTGGTCCATGGAGTGTGATGCCATGAGCCAATGGCAGTGACAGAGCATGGAGCCAGAGGCACAGTTGTATCAACAAATTGACACAAGTATAATGCCACATTGACATATCTCCCTTGCTCTCAGCACCCAAAAAAGTACCTTTTCATGGCTTTGTTCTGTGCTGTGTAGATAGAACAGTTTGTTTGGCATCTTAGGAACATACAATTCCTCTTTTCCAGCAACGGTTCCTTATTTTCTTTTTCTGCTCTTCCTAGGTTGAGGTTTTTTTCTTCACGAGATGATTTAAATGCAAAATTCCTTTTATGTAGATGGGAGAGGTTTAGTTGTGCAATAGCACAGTGCTCCATTCCTTAGTCAGGTATGTTGTCCAGTAACAACTGTGGGAACACTGCACGTGCACTGACTTTCGGATTGGCCCCACAGCTCATGCCTTGCAAAAGGATCTGTTCTGCAGGGTTTACTGCCTGATACCTGCTGCTCTGCAGCCAACAGAAAAAGTAGAAAACACCAGAACAAGCTCCATTCCTAGTGGAATCCCAGTAGATTTGCACGAAAAAGTTGGCTTATAGGATGGTGTAAAATCCATGAAATTAATGGCTGCTGTTTCTGTAGAAATATATCATCAATAATGATACATGAGAAACATAAGCATCTCAATTTCTTTAGACTGTGTAATATGGGGGGCTTTTCACTTCTTTTGAAAAAACTTCGATCGATCAGTATACTTAATGCACAGTAGGGAGAGGCTCAGTACTGGCTTTCCAAATCTTAATACCTTTAAATTAACTCTACCATTTGATTAAGGTACTGAAGTATTTTCTTGAAGGGAGAAACAATATCTTTGTGGTACCAAAAAGAGAGTTCTATTATTTTTTTAAATTAAATTTTAATATCAGATTAAAGTACTGTTGATGCCATAAATACCACAGTGGTCCTCCAGCATGTCAGCTCTTCATGCTCCTGTGCCTCAGGAACTGTCTGTATTTGTCAGTTTTTTTCATTATTTTGTCAAAAATGTTTTTATTTTTAGTCTTAATAAAGTCTCTTAAGAAAAAATCTTTCTCAGAGGGGTAGTTAATTTGATCTTTTATCTTAAGCCCATGTTTTCCATTTCATTTTCTAAGCAAATAAAAGGTCAATTAACACTTATAAAATAATGAAATGGTCTCCATGTGTCTTCCTTGAAATCTCTACATTAACTTTGGATGTGATTATGTAGGAGCATTGCTAATTTTATTTGCAGTTCCCTATTACCGTATTTGAAATGTTCCTTAAGATACACCTAGAATTCTCATGTTTGGGAAATAATACTCTATTTCAGCTCTAAAGTATAATACAAGTAGACTACCACATAAATTACAGTATTAAAAAGTTCTAGCTACAAACCGGTTTATGCACAAATGCTTTTCTCATGTTTACATTCCAGTATTGGAATATTATTACAATTTTATTATCAATCAGAATTCCATTACCATACAGTTTGAAAAATACTACTTCCTAATTCAAAAACCCCAACCTTGAAAGCTGAAATTAGTTTGTATTTTCTCTATTTTTCCCCCCCAAATGTCAGTATTCAAATTTCAATATTCCCTAAAAAGAATGTCCACATGCTCCTTCAGCAATATCCCATTTATAAGACAGACTCCCTCAGGTGCCTTTGCCATTTACATTGCAGTTGATTCAAATCTTGATTGCCAAAGCTTGGAGGAAAGATAATCTCTCTACCAAGGAAAAGAACCTTTTCTTGCTTATCCTTTCTTAAAGGTTTTTTAAAGAACTCCTCCATGTGTCAGGGCAGGATACCTACCGTTGGACTAACCAGTTCTTTATATTTATACTTATAGGTGATGTATAATCCTGGTGTCAATAATCTGGCGCCAGTAGAGGGTAATCATTGACTGCTTCATTTTCCTGTGCAAGGCTGACTACTTTGGTGGTATTACTAAACAGAGTCTCTCCAAAGTTCTTTCAGTTTTATGTTTGTGCGCTGTTCCTGCTTTGACATATTAAATATCTGACATCACCAGGGTTTCTATCCAACACAATTATCTTGCTGAAAACAGAGGCCTGGAACTTACACTTGGATTGTGCATGGCTCACTAGATGACTTCAACTGCTGCAGAAATAGTTTATGTATACAACAAGCAAATGTTTTTAATGAGAAACTGGAATAAAATCAATATTGTAGAAGGAATTTGAGAATGTTCATCATGTTGTCTGTCAGCAGTCTCATTTTCTTTAATTCCTTTATTAAAAACAGCTCTTAGTAGTTCATTATATGACACAATTTAGGTTAAAACACAACCCACATTTATCCTGTGGCCAAAGAGTCTTCAGGGGTAGCAGAACTTGTATAACTCCAGTTTGGAGAGAGAGGAGCAGAAGAACAGTGAGATTGGGTAGAGAAATCCACAGTTTCCTTCCTAATCCTATAGCCTTGTCACATGAAAGCATTTTCTATGTAAGCACGTGCTCTGACTGTGCAGTAAATGAGTACACAGCTGCCCTTCAAGTAGGAGGGCAAAGGCTTAATCTTAGAAGTTTCCCTGACAGAAGCTTTATACTTTCTATTCTTAAGATCAGATGGATTTCATCCTTAGGTGATGACTAGCACTTTATGAGTTCATTCTCTGCCATCTGGGAATATAAATCCTTTCACACTGGCATTTGAGTAGCTTTTCAGTGCTTTACATCTTTTAAGCACTTGAGAACTAATCTCATCCTCTATACTCAGTTTTGTGCGCTGGATTTTCTCAGGTGGTGGGAGAGGAAGAGTGTCTCTCCTGGCAGGATGGAGCACCCCGTTGGCCAGTCTTTACTCCCTGGTAGGAGGGTGAAGCAAAGATTTCTTGCAACTTCAATCTCTAATAGTTCTGCCATTCCTGTTACCCTGAAGCAACCACACTCTGAGTTTGAACCAAAAGTAAACTTCCCTTAAGCACACATCCCAAGTCTGGCCAAACTGTCAATCACTGACTGGATTTTTAATGCTGCCATGTCTCCAAATGTGGCTTCAGCTGTTTTCTGCAGGGCAGCATTGGGCTATTTGTTCTGACTGGCAAGCATCAAATGCTTAAGCAAACAAGTTCTGAGTTTTAATACAATCACATACTGTCTGAAGTCAACCACTCTAGGAAGCTTTGGGCAGTGAGAGAAATAAAAAGAGCAGGTGGAGATGGACCTAAAGACATTTTGGGTGTAGTTGGTGACAAAACAGATATTGTTAGACTCATTTTAGACCAAGTATGTTGTAGCTGGCTTCTGGTCTTCTGCTCCAGGTCCCATAGAGATATGCTATCATGACACTAACAACTACCAGGAGCTGAGGACGGCTGGGGTCGGGAGGTGGTCGCAAAAGAGAAAGGGATGCTTTTAAGCTGGAAATAAAACCAAAGACCTGGAAACAAGAAGTATCAGAAGACTAGGAAGTTGCCGCAATTGGTCAAACAAAGAGAGGAGCAAGACAGTGAAAATCTGGCAAACTTCAGGTAAGAAATTGAGAGAATGTTCTCTGCTCTTGAAATTATTTTGGGCAGAAGAATACGATCCCCAAAGGCTGAGGAAGAAATTTGGTGGTTTGGAGAAGCGCAAAGCTGGTTTAATAGGTATTAAGTCCCAACTAATTTGAGGATGATTTTTTTCCCAGGAACAAAATCAATGCTCCCCCGCAGTCCCAGCTGGGCTGAGCCCTGCCTTAGTGCAGCTGACAACTGAGCCCTTAATATTGTTTCTCTGGGTAAATGGATGACAGCCGTGTATCATCCTCCCCTTGGTGACTCTTACTTCTGGCACCATTTGTTTCCATTTCATTTTAAGGTCAGTATGAATTGTCTCGGACAAAAATGACTTAATAATGAAATTAATAAAATGAAATAATGTTGAAGTAATACTATAAACTTATCTTTTGGCAATCTGACAAACAAGGGAAGCTTTAGATCAGATTATCCAACAATTACTTTTCTAAATATACCTAAGCCATTTCTCAGCGTAAACTTGCAGATTGCCAAGCACTCAGCAGTCCTTTGTAGGCTCCAGATTCTTATCTTTCAAAAAACTCAGCTGCATGAAACTCTCAGTTTAAAGACTGTGACATAACTGATTGCTTTAATATCATTTCCTACCAGAATGTTCCATGGTACACTGTGCCCTGAGATAGCATCTGAAAGTGGTTGGTTGGGAGAGGTGTAGGAGGATCAGGATTCATGACTCTATGGCAACTGAAAAAAATGGGAACCCAAAGTCATAATAAAAATGATTCCCTGCAATAGGAAGTTCTGTTTGCTCTTTGAGAGCAATAGAAGAAAAATAATATTTGGTATCTTACCTATTGGAACAGGGAGAGCCTTTCACACTCTGATCAGAGAAAGCAAATGTGTGAATCGGCCTGCAAGAGAGGAGCATGAGGAAGAGAGGATGGGAGGGGAAGAAGGGAGAGACAAGAAGGGGGAAAGGAAGAGAAGAGAAGAGAAGAGAAGAGAAGAGAAGAGAAGAGAAGAGAAGAGAAGAGAAGAGAAGAGAAGAGAAGAGAAGAGAAGAGAAGAGAAGAGAAGAGAAGAGAAGAGAAGAGAAGAGAAGAGAAGAGAAGAGAAGAGAAGAGAAGAGAAGAGTCCCTAAAATAAAATTATTCTTTAGGAGTAGGAGTACATGGATTTCCTAGCCAGACATGACATATCACATCATAAGCCATGAAGTAACTAGCCCACAGCATCATAAGGACGAAATGAAGGCAGAAGAAGATGGGGAACACATCTCTTGCAGTAAAAGAGCATGGCAGCACTTCAGTCAAAACTAAGAACTGGGCCTGGAAGGCATTAACAAATGGGCATTATAGGAAATTATTTTCCAGATTATTGTATATTGAGCAGAATCTCATGTTTGTATTAAAAGTGCAAAAAGTGCTGTCATTTTGCACAGATGACAACCTGAGGAGCAAAGGCCAAGACAGTCAGTTCTTTAATCTCAGTAGTCACAGACAGGATCAGAAGAGATCTGGTGGTCTTCTACTAATGTCATGATACAATTTTTTTCTTCCACAGAAGAGGATTAAGTACAATCTGACAATTAACTTCTATCTTTCTCATAATAAGCAGTGAAAGACTATTTTAACTAAGCCCGGCAGTAAATCAAAAATGAGTGTATACAGAGTAAAATTGCTTCTTTCCTTTTTTACAGTTACAAAAAGACCATCTGATTCCAATGATAATCAGCCACTCCACATGATTCCCATTAGCTCTGTCCATGGAACACCTGAACAAAAGCCAAAGGAACTTGGACATGTTCCTCATTCTGCCTTTTCATTATTTTTTTTCATCTAAACATCTGTTTTCCCGTGTTGACGTATGAGCTCATAACTTGCAGAACAAAGACAACCCATGCCTTCATGTAGCAGCATGTTTATGTAGGTAGAACTGGGTTTTTCTGACAATTGCTCTGTATCAGTTCCACTCTGTTGTCCAAAGCCACTGCCACATTGCAAGGAACGAGCAAGAGGCACTGAATGCTTCTTTAGTGGGGAAAATTTTTCAAAAAAATAACCAGAAACTAAGGCATAATTTAGTGAGGGATATTGGTTAAATATAGCTTTATAAGGAAAACATGATGGTGATTATTCATGAATAGCAATGCTATGACCACTATCACAGATCATGTCTATTTAGCTGCACAACACCATAGCATTTTCAAAACAAATGTAGTACTTGTGCCCTAGTTTGAAGCTTTTACATTTTAGGGCCATGATCCTGTAAAAGTACTCACTTTTCACAGATCACAGAGATCTCTTGCAATACCCCGTGCTAAGCATGTGTGTGTAACAGCTCAAAAGGACCAGGGCCTCTTAAACACACTGTATTTAAGATCAACAGATCCTGTGGAATGTCTCATATATGGAAAACTATGAAAAGTTTAAGTGCTTGCACATAAAATAGGCAAATTTAGAAAAAAAAAAAAGAAGAAAGATAAAAAAGTTAGAGATTACAAAATAGACTACAAAGTAGAGTTGCTTTGGACTGTAATATGATTTGTGCTAGTCCTGCTGGTGTTGGCTTTTCTTTGTTTACAGTATGAATGCTGTAACCCCCTCCATATATCCAAAGTTGAAATAAAGTTAGATTCAATGTTAAGCATTTAAATATTTTAAAAGTTTTAACAGCTTAGAGTGTTAAAGTTTTTCTAGCAATAATGCAGTTAATATTATTTTTAGATTAGAGTTTACATAAAAACAAATATCTTAACTTTTTTCTTCCATCCTTCTCAATTACATAAGCAGACACCAGAGTACTGAGATCAAGAAAGTGGAAGGCAGACAGAGAGAGCAAGATAATAAACAATACAGGAGTTGCAGCAGGAGGAACTTGGGATCAAATGAGAGAATGGGCATCATTAGGTTAAGGTCAGGACAGTGAGGCAGTAAGAGTACGGATCTACAGATTTGTGGCCATTAAGACAGAAGTACAGAATACCAAATGTAGCTCTGCGTATTCCTTCAGTAATATAAACAGAGTATCAACAAACACTCTGTCAAACAATGTCAGGAGGGTGGCACCTGGCTCCAAAGAGAGGAGGCAGGCTGCTGTAGGCAGGCTGCTGTCAGAGACCATGGGAGGACACCAGCTTCAGCACCAGCTCCAGACAGCTGGGGCTTAACAAAGTTCTTGCAGACCCTGGTGTCATAGAAGTGGACTGGGTAGCAGCAAAGGGGGTTTCAGCAGATTTGGGGGGTATTCTTCTTGTGATTATTCATGCAGAAATTGTTTTCTCACCTCAGCTCACTTTAGGGAACCTGTATTTCCCATCAGGGATTTCTGGAGATGCCCATTTCCATAAAGTTTACTGCTGGAAGGCTGAAAACTTTTCTTTGTTTGCAAGAAGTTACTAGCATTTTTAGTAGCATTTTTAATTACTAGCATTTAAGCCAAAAAAAGGTAGTCATAATTTCAGGTATTAGCTGCCATCGCCCTATCAGCTACAACTACTCATATATCTCTCCCACCCAGGAGGAGAGTTCAAATGCTAGTTTTAGCTGACTCTGGTCCCATGGCAAAGACAGACATTAAGAGCAAGGAATTCTTAAATCATATTTACATACAGCAGATGCAAAGGATTGCAGTTTGTACCTTTTTTTGCCAAGCTTTGTTTCATCTGAGATGGTACACACTCAGAGAAAGCACTCATGCTCTGCAGTTTCATGGGAAGGCTGAAGAGCTGGGATCCCTGTTTGCTGGACAGATGGGCTCACCTGGAGGGCGACTGACGTGCTGTCACTTCTTCACTGATTCAGTACAGATGGCCAGCTGATGCCAAACTGGGCAGGAACAGCCTTCTCAAATACCTCACAAAGACCTCGAGCTGGGTTTTTATGTGTTCTCTTAGGGTGGCACTGCGCTGACACTCTGCCATAAGAAACCAGGTTGGGGAGCTAAAATAGCACCTAGCTATTTGCATTCTCCTCTGCTGGTTTTCTGATAAATTGGCTTCTGGTCCCATTCCCTCTGAGAGGGCAAGGGGTATCCCATTGCAGTGGTGCTGAGTCTCTGCCAGGTCACCAAGCTACACAGAAACCTGCAGCATGACTCACCAGGGGTAAATGTTTTGGGTCTAGACACTTAAGAAATCTTGAGTCATGTATATGTAGTTATAGAAACTTAAGGATCTGATTGTAGCAAGCTCTGCTGAAACACAGTTAGATACTTCCCCTGCCCTAAGACAAGTAAAACAAAATTTGGGAGAAGACCAAATGATAAGTGGGAGAGGAAAAACATTAAATAATAGGAGTAGATATTTCTGTAGTAACTATAAGCAGCTAAAGTCTTAAAGATTCAAACAAGATTAAACATTAGGAAGAAACACTTTGTAAAGGTATGGACAATTTGGGAAAGATTTCTTGGAGAAAATTAGTGTTTCATGCGGTTCCATGGTTCCACAGATTTGTATCATTCCCAGATGTTCCACAGGTTTCACATCTGAGATCCTCCTTGAAAAAGAGTGTGAAAGAGAAGCATAGTTCCTTGCAAATAATTAAGAAAAGATAAAGGGGCACCTTAAGGGGCACACAGCAAAAAGGCAGCCACAGCAGAGCAGATAGCTGAAGGAAGAGTAGTGTTACAATAAACTTAGCCATGAAGTGCTTTCAAAAAAATTTACATGCAGTGAAATTCAGCAAGTCTTACAAATGTTTTCATGCTCTCCATTTATGTATAGGGCTGATTTAAGCTTTTATTTCAATTATAGCAGTTGTAGTACAAATTCATTCTCATAGTTTGTTTCCAACAGCTCAAATTTGATTTATTAAAAAACCCCACCATAGACAATGAGAAGTATCCCTTTCTGTTCTTTAAATAGCCTTCTGTTCACTCTGAGTGCTGCACAGTTATACTCACAGCCCTATTAATTAAGAACATGCTGTTACCCTCAGCACTGGGAGAAATGAAGTTACTGATAGATAGCCACTTAAAGTTTTGAGGTACCTATCTTCCATGAGAGTTTCCAATGAAAGGAAATGTGGGTGTCTGATGATGTAAGTTCTTTGCAGCATGGCTGAGAAAATTGACCCTATCTCTTTTCACCCTTGTGTATTCTAAAAAGAGTGGTGTTCTTTCTGCAAGCATTCATCTGGTTTCAAATTGGATTGTTCATAATGTGTCGAGTTGTGAGAGGTTCCACAACTTTCCTTCTCTTCTCCTTTCTCTATCCTTCCTTGCTTCTGTGCACACTCAAACTGGGAAATATTGTACATAAATTTCCAGCAATGTGGGGATATAGTAACTTCATGCTTTGGAGATCTCATGCCTAAATAAATGGTCCAGGACATGATTAAATTCCAACTAATTTTATATAGCAGAGAATATAAACAACTTTATGTAAAGTTATGCTGATTATAATTCCACAGTGAAACTGCCAGCAGTACTAAATCACATTTAAACCTCAATAGTTCCTCTTACTGTTATTTTCCTGCTATTTTCTTTCACTGTTTGATCTGTGTAGACGCTTAGATGTGAAATGATAAATGTGACAGATACACCAATTTTTATATTGCATGGTTTTATGTTTTGATTCAAGAAGAGAGAAAAACTATGCCTCCTAAAGTCAAGAGAGACTTGACTCTCAGGAGAGAATTGTTGTTTCACTTGTTGCATAAAAACATTTATGTGTCAGCCTCGCAGAACCTACAGCAATGAACAGGGCATGAGGAAAGATAAGCAGAAATTTTTAGTCAGTTGCCTTTAACTTTTTTCTCTTTTTTGTCTTTCTCTCCTTCCAGATGCGTGAAAGGGAGAGCACAAAATGGTCAGTTCTTAACAAATCAAATTAAAACCCAGAATGATCTCCTAATCCTTACCAAGACAATGACACAACAGTACAGTATGCTTAGAGGAATAAAGAATAATATTTTGTAAATATATGTACATGCTCCTGAGACAACTATTTATGAACAAGAGATATTTGCTTCCTATATGTGATAGAAATTTTATCATACAAAAAATTATGATATGCAAGACCTAAAGTCCATTTACTGACACTTAGGTTCCCCATCTGACTGCACAGATAATTTAGAAATATTACATTCTAAATTCTAAATACTAAATTCTTCTTATTCATGTTTGAAGTCTAACAGTCCAATGTCACATGCTGATGTAGGTGCTACTAAACATTTCATGCTGTATTTCACACTGGCATGAAAGCTTAATTTTTCAAAAAGTAACACATTTTCTCTTGGACACAATTATCCCTGTCAGTTACAAAGCAGGAGGCTAGACTTGCTAGTGGGCACTTTCAATACCTGACCTTTGGCATACACTTCATAGGAAATTCTCTAAATTCACAAACAAATCCTGAAACTCTTACTCATATTAAACAGCCTTCAACATAAACAGGCGTCATGTCACTCCAGCTTATACTAGATAACCAATGGAAAAATGCCCTTACAATCTCTTTTTGATCCTTCTGATCTATGAAGTGGCTTCAACATTACATGTGGATAAAACTCCTACCAACATACTAATACCATCAGTTGTAATAACATCAATAAAGCATCAGCTGCCATTATCTATTATTTTCCAAGAGACTTGTTATCATAATAGAGAAATTGAAGACCTATTTACTTCAAGGTGTTCATGAAGCATTTAAATTTATATTCACAGAACCATATTAAGCAACTAGGTAATATTTCACATTAAGAGTGAAGATGATCTCTGTCCTGACACAAGCTGATCATTGTCTAAAAAATGTTTCACATAAGAAAAGATAGAAACAGGACTGAGGAAATTTTAAAATAAAATACTGGAAAGAAATGGCTTCCTAAAGTACGATAAAAACAAAATAGCCCAGCCAGCTAGAGAAAAACAAGACCAACTCCCAAGTGACAAAAAAAAGAAAAAAAAAAGGGTTAGAAAACTCACTAGTTTCCTTCGCAGAACGTTTTTAAGGTACCAAGGAAGAACAGCTAATGAACAAAATCCTAGATGGTATAGCATCTCCTGTGTGGGAGTTTGAGAGCTTTGATTCAGAAAGTGTCAAAGCAAAATAAGAATGGAAATCAAATTTTATATAATTAAAAGTAAGATGGTCTTTTGTACCATATCTCAGATCCGGAAAATAACTCAGGCTCTGCAAAAGAGGTCACTGAATTTGTGACTTTTTGCAAATATCCAGCGATTTCCTACTATTCTCTTTGTCTTGTCTTTTCCCAGTTGGACCATTTTTCTTAAGCAGTAGACAAATAATAACAGAATGGAGCACACTGTAGTGAAATTAGAGCTCTCCATCACCTAGTCTATTTTAAGCTTCTTACATAATGAGGTGAACTTTACTGTAACTTCTCTGGCTCTGTGAACTTGTATAAAGAATAGAGGGAACTAATGAGTACAGTAGGATGAATGGCAGTAAAAATAGAGCAGATGTCAAGATTTACTGTAAAGCATACCAGGACTTTAAATGTACCATAAACTGCCCAGACTTGTATGAGTTTCTCCTGTTACAAAATGCCGAAATGACTTCAAGACTGAAAGAATTCCTACTGATTAATTCACATTATCAGTGGCTATTCATGTGAGTCAGTAAAAGGAAATATTAGTACTCAAACATCATAGACACGTGCTCAAATGAGAACAGTTTCTGCTACTTTTGAACAGCTAGATCCCTAATCATTATTTCACTCAAATACTCCTTTTTTTAAAAAAATACTCCCATAATGAAAGAGAAGCATCCTCTAGGGATTCTGTACTACCTGAATGCATAAAAAATAAGGCAAACTTTAATAATGCTACCTAAGATTTTTTGGAATGTGTGTGTGTTGAGAATCAGTTATTCAGGTTTTAGCTCCTGCTTTTCTTGATGTTCCAGGTCCCACGGCTGCAGTCCTGATCAGAATGACAGCATTACATTGGATAAGCAATATCTGCCATCTGCTGGAAGGATATTTTCTAGCACTGATGAGGCTGGCATTGTTTGGTTAGGTGGCCAAATAGAGAGAAATTGAACTAACAGCATTCTAGAAGTTGATGAGAAATTGAAACTCAATCTGCAGTATAATAAAGACCTTCACATGCTGTTTACTGGTGGAGAAATGAGTCACAGAAGAAATGATTTCCAGAGCAACCCAATGGAACAGGACTCAAGACTTGATCAAAGTTGTAATCCCCTTTTCAGTATGGCATCCCACACTGCTACCACTGCTGCTGCAGGAAAAAAGAAAAAAAAAGGTGGGGGGGAGGCGGGGGAGAGTGTTCGTAAACCACAATAAACCCTATTTCCTATTCAAACCATTTCAAAAATACAATTTTCCTCTATCCACTCTGTAATTATTTGCCAGAAACATGGAATAGAGCAATACTGCATATTTGAACAGAAAAGGGTCTTGGTCTTCTTATTTTACATGAGAAGTAAAGCACTTAAGTTAACCATGATGATAAAACATTTTAGAAAGGGAATCAAACCTAGTGTTCGTAGGTTTGTAATGGTATTACAGATACAGATGGTTGCTGTCACATGCATAGGTATTGCATACAGATAAACTTCCAAAATAAATGTCTTTGGGATTTTGACAAAACACTGCTAGTTGTCTGGGCTTTTTAATGCCCTTGAAAGCATTCCATTAGGCTTCAAACTGATATTTCCATGATGTGAATGGATGGAGTGAAATGTTATAATTACCTGAGCTAACAGAAATTGCAGATTGCCTTTGCTACTCTTTGGTAGCAGCAGTACACTACCTGGTTAATGCATTAGTGTGATGTAGTAGGACTTGTAGCACTATTATGACAATTATCCATCACTTCTGAACCCATTTCCCTCTTATCAGCCTCATATAATTTTGCTACACATGAATAGCTCAGACTGGAATTTTCCATGCTGGATGTTTGCCTCTGCACAATTTTGTAGAAATCTTCAGTCAAAAGCTTTCAGCTGTTTCTGAAAACACAATTAAGGGGAAAAAAAAAACAAAAACCCACATTGTTTTGACCATGTTAAAATATTCTGGCAGCCTTTTCTTTGAATAGCTACAGTACATTCATCCTTCTGTACAGGGACTTCCTCTTTGCAAGCTGGGTGGCCTATTTATCAAAGGTAAATTTCTTGTTATCCTCACAAAATTTTATCAAAGTCTATCCATGTTATAAACCTTGAAGCCTTTGCATAACATGTTTTCAGTAGAGACCCCAATACATCCGCCCACTCCAGCCTTAGAGTGCAAGCTCCTTTTGCCACGTTTGAGGATTCAAGCTGATACCATGGCTGGCTGGTCTGGGCCTGTGATCTGAGAACGAGGATACACTTTTAACAGTCCCAGCACTGGTGGTATGGGACAGAAAAAAAAGGGGAGCTGGCCAGGACAGAAGTGCTATGGTAGTTGTGGGTGGTATGGTGCAGAGTGGAGTGGTGTGGCGTGGTGTGGTGTGGTGCAGTGCGGTGGGATGGGGTGGCGTGGTGTGGGGTGGGGGGTGGTGCAGAAGGTACAGCATGAGAGAGGAAAGCTGGGATGGGTTGCCACGGTCCTGAGAGCAGTGGGATGGAGACAATCAAAAGAAAAGAAAAGGTTGGTGTGGTTACCTTAGACCTAATTCAAGATGGGATTGAGATGAAGAACTAGAGGAGTGTGAGAGTGACCAAACAGGTTGGCAGGAAGGAGATATGAAAGGGAAATGGATTTAATTAGTGATCAGATATGGTGGAAATAGGGGGAAATGTCTAGGAAAAGACATTAGAACAAGTAGCCGAGAGCAGATGACAAATCTAAAGGAGAAGATTGAAAATCATGATGAATGCGGAAACTGAGGAATGTTGGAACTGAAAAAAGGCCTGGTGACTCGGGCGGGGGGAGAAATTGCAGTCCAAAAGCAATGTGGTTGATAAGAGCAAACTCCATTTATTAGCAATCAAAGGCACTTATATAGTACACCAGCTTGTTAACTCTGGCTTAAAACTTATCAAAGCGAATTTCTGCTTCTACCTAATTGGACTTACATTGGCAAGCTTCTACAGTTATGTTATGATTAAAAGAATTCAGAGTTCACCTCCCCTCTCTGGGTCTTATCTGCACAGCTGTATCGCTTCAAACTCCCTTCTTTGTTTCTCAGGCTTGGTTCTCACACAAGAATTTTCTCATGGAGAGTCTCTCATACAGGCCTTTTGCTTGCAGGCTCTTGCTACAGTTCTTTTATTGATCCCATAATTTTATCAATAATCCATGTCCCTGATCCTCTAACCAAATCCCAACAGAGGAAGAAAGACTAGATGAAGAGTCAGGAAAGAAGAAAAATTATGGGTAAGACAAGCATGAAAACATAAGCTGAGGAATGAAAGGGGGCCAGTCTAGGAGATAGGGTGTGAGTAGAGCTGGGGTTTAGTTGGATCAGAGATTAGTACTGGTTTGAGAAGTCTGTCAGACTGAGTATTCTCAGCCATCATTTATTTCAAGACTCCTTGGTCAATATAGAACATGTGTCTCAGTGGACTTCCTAAGGCATGGGCTATAGACTGGGTATCCCTCCTTGATGTCATTACACATTATCTTTTCCTCATGTTTCATTCACTCAGCTGCTCTGATGATGCATTTACTATTAGTGTAGTAAAGGAAACTGATTCTTTGCTGGCCAAAATGTGCTTTTTACAGAGGTGAATGAAGAATTTTATTCAGTAAACATACTACCTATCAAAGACAGTCTGTTTTTAACTTGGTTATTTCCAAGTATATCCACAGCCCTTAGGAGGGCTGTATATGTGTGTGTATGCATATATTTCACTCAGGTTATGTTTCCTTGACAGAGTGGGAAGCAGGTATGAAGGAGGAGACGGTGATCTTGCCATCTCAAACTGTTGTAGAGGTGCCATCCTCATTCTTGCATGCTGCTTTAAAAAATGAACCTCAAGTATTTTCATGTTTCTTCTGGTATGAAGAGAGCTGAAAAGTATAAACCCACATTTGGAGAGCCAGTACTTTGAGAACCCCAGGCTGGGGAGGACAAGATGCATGGGCAGAGCTGCGGGCAGCTGGCAGTGGTCACAGGCTGATTGGAAGTTGCTGCATTTCTTGCACTGGTTAATATGAAGATCCCACTCAGTCCCTGGCCATACATTTACTCTGTTGAGAAACCAGATCTCAAGAGTTCCCATCAGTTTACTCATTATTTTTGAAGACCACATTGGTCTTGGGGCACTCTGCTGAAAGACAGTTAGTAATTAATTATTTTTGGATTTTCATAACCATGGTTAGAATATAAGTTATTTTGTCACTTCAGCAATAAAGAGATGTCATTTTCTCATGCAACTGAGGAATGGGGAGAAAGTAACGCAGACACACTTCATAATGCCCCTATCCACTGAAGACTGTAGTGAAAATGCTCATCTCCATGAGAGTAAGAGGAAGAATGCACATGAGATTAAAGGAAACTTAGTCATGTGTATAATATTATGGATGAGTGGATTTAGAATAGATAGGTATCCATTGCTCCCTAAAAAGCTGCATATAAAATATCTAATGCCCTGTAAAATGTGTTTTGCCAACTAACAGAAAAAAAAAAGAATAAAAGAAGGTTTCAAATATTTCAAATATTTCAAATTCTTAAAATATTTTAAATATTTGTATCTGGAGTATAATTCATGTACTTTTAAGAGAGCCTTACTACCACAACTGATCTTTAGTCTCTTTACACTGGATTCAGAGCAAATACAAAAGAACAACCCATGTCATTCAGTGACAGACAAGGGAGTCTTTTAAACTATGTGGGTGATGTGTGCACTTCAAGGCTTCCATTGCTCTCTGGTGGCTGAGGTTCCTGGGCATCAAACCTTTCCAAAGTGGTCAGAACAAGAGTTTTTTAAACCTCCTCTAAGTTCTAAGCTATTTTCTTCTTTTTCAGTCCACCCATGCCTGTTCCTGTCTTGGGTTCATGTAAGTGCAGAGTCCTGTGGTATTGCTGCCTAGTACCCAGAAAAAGCTGTGCTGTGCAATAGCAGCTCTGACTTATGTGCTGCAGCTAATTAGTGTCAGGAGGAACAAAACCAGAAAGAAAAATAATGACATCTTGAAAATACTCTTTTTTTCTTTCTTTTTTTTTTTTTTTTTTTTTTTTTTTTTTTTTTGTAGGATCAAACAATTATTTCACTCTCCTGGACTCGTGTCAGGAAAACAGAATCAAAATTACACACATACACTTCAAATGTCAGGTGATGTATATTTATTCCCCACACACAAAATTTCTCCCCCCCCATCCCTTAGCTGGTAACATTGAGGTAGAGCTAAAAAAAACCTTTTGAGACTCACTTGGACCTTGCTGCTGCCACTCTGTAGCCCAGTTTCTGGATGTTTGAGCTTAAATTCACAGGCACATGCCAATACAAAAAACCATATTGAGTTCAGTGGGACCATTTGTGACATTTTTCTTCTTGGTATGATTTCATGGTTTTGGCAAGTCTTTATGCCTCTCTCTGCATTAAGAAGCATTTCAATTCCTTGGTCTCTGGGTAGTCCATCTTAGTTTTAAACTCCTCCCACTTGTTACAATAAGGCCAAATATTCAAAGCCACCAGAATGCTAAAGTTGGAAGAGAGGCACAAAAGGGGTAAGGGCACGGCAAAAATATTTCTGGAAGAGGGCACCAAGTACCTGTGTAGAGAACTGACTGCATGTGCACAGGTTCAAGATTTGTGTATATTGTGCTTGGGACCAAAGATAACATGACCAAGGACTATATGCTCAATAAATATTTCTGAACCAAGTAGAGTGGATAGGAGATATCTACCAAGATTCATAAAGGAATTATGGTCTCGTGGACAGAAACTGTCTTTTTTTTTCTGTCTGTAGAGTACATATATTATTTGGTTTCTCAATGGAACTCAAGGAACAATACAAAAAATAAGCAGTTGAAGAACTTAGATGATCCAAAGTTAATTTAAGTAGTTAAATTGTAGCCCACTTTTTGTTCCTTTTTAAATTGTGCGCTTGCAAGGAATGTTCAGCAACACCTAATGTTCAAGATGTGCAAGTCTAACATGAATTTTATCTAAAGACTACATTTTCAACACTGTCAGATTGTTAGTACTGAGTAAAAATGGAAATGTGTTCAGCACATTCCTCAGAAAACAAAAAGAAGTGTGAAGTCCTGCTATTATTTTTGGTAGCTTCTGACTGAGGGGATTAATGCAAGGAAGGTGTGGTAAACTACACCAGTCCAACACTTGGTCTTTTTTCTCTGGGTGCTGCTCACCTGGTTTTTCTACTTGACTCCACAGTCTAAAGCTTTCTAGGTGACCCACATCATTTTTCAGTGCTGGATAAATCTGCTGACAGTCTTACAGAAGATAAAATTCATTAAATGGATGCAAGTTTGGAAATCTGATTTTCTAATGTTTTGCTGCAGCATCTTAACAACCACATCCAGTGTTCCTAATCAGTTACTTCTTGTTAAAATGCCACTTAATTGATTAGGAATCTTGGTAATAAAAGGAAATAAGCCATTTTCATGTCATTATTACTCTTAATGCAGCTCTCGCTTTCCCCTTACACCCTAGTGGATTGCTACCATGGCTGGTAAAGGGTGCACAAGGGACCAGATCAAAGTTTTCTTTTTAAGCTATCCCAGACAATTTTCCAACACTGCAAGTCTCTCACTACTCTTCATTCTCCTGATAGGTCCTTCTCCAGTACCACAACATCTTCTCCCCTCTCCTGAGGATTAAACTACTCTAGTTCTCTACTTCTTCAGAAGACAGTTCCAAAAGCTGCATTTCCTGCTGTAATTTATTGAGGTTTGGATAGTTATCAGTCTAGACCGACAATTTAATCAGGATGGAAATGTGCCAAGTACTTCCTAGCAGCCAAGACTGATATGAGATCTCTAAAGAGCCAAAAATGGAGTGCACTAAGTCAATTTTTTTTCCTTATTTCAGGATGTCATTCTTCTCCAACTCATATAGCAGATGGAGCCTCTTTCTTCCTTTTCTCAGCCAGCCTGAATCCATTCAATGTTTGGGTCCTTACAATATCTCTTTTTTGTTACAACAGTAACAAAAAAGCAATGTTCCAGAGGTGTCCCAAAGTACACATAAAGGGGATGCCAGTGTAACCTAATCCCACCAAAAAAAATTGAAATGATGTATCAAAAAAGATATTGACTTGCCCTGAACAGTTTGCACTTGTTCCATTAAGAGTATAGAAATTTGGCAGAATATAAACCCTTTGTGTTCCAGCTGGTCTTCAGAGATCAGGGAGGCTGGGTGTGGCTGGGCTTAATTTATGATTATAACCAGTTCAGCACTCTAAGAGTGGCCATGTTTAATAAGAACTTTGATGAGCACAGGTTCACACGTAGGGCAATTTTGACAGTAGGAGTCTGATCATGTTCAATATGAATGCATGTGAGCATGGATTCAGGAACAGTGTGATTTACCACTCTGACACCAGAGCTCTGGCCAAGTTCAGTAAGACTTACATGATCCAGAGTCACAAATGTGGTTTTATTGAAGAAACAGGAAAACAGGCTCTGGACTGATCGTGGTAAGTGCACTAACTGCAGAGAGTTAATGTGTGTAGAGACTGAAGGTATGGTAACAGAGATCTATTATAAATATGTGTGTATATATATATATGTAAATAAATATTCCTGAGACTGCTCCAATACAGCTGCTCATCTAAATGCTTCCTTTTGGGAACGAGGAGAGACACAGTCCATTGACTGATCCCAAACAAGCGGAAGTGGTTTTCCCCCTCTCTTATCTTTTTATCTTTCTTTTTCTGCCCCAAGCCCCTCTTCTTTTATACAATAACTTTTAGCCCATCAAAAGGAGGGAACAATTGCATGTTACAGGTGGAGGTTTGGTTACTGTGACAACACACGTAAGGCATGTTCTCTTCTCATTTGCATGCTTAGGGGGTGAAAGTTAATAAGCAAACAGCACTCAATGGACAGTCTTGGCTATTTTTGCTCAGAATTCATAGTTGATACAAAGAGTAAAATAAACACTTTGGTCCTCCTCCACCTACAAAAGAAGCAGTAAAGGCTGTCTGACACTCACCAGAGAGTTTTTTCATGCATACTTATCTCCTTAAAGGACCCTATTGGTAGCAGGTCATGTTTCACGTGGTGAAAGGGGGAGTGAAGCCAATGGGTGGTCTGGAGGCATGGGTGCTCTTCTGTGCTTCACTAGAACAACATTGGGCAGTGAGGCCTCCACTTTGCTCTAAACATCGTTCAGTTGTTCGGCCTTACTCCAGCCAGGTACAAGATAAACAAGAGGCTCAGCTCATGTTTTTCCCAACCAGCATCACCAATTCTTCATCAGCTTAAGGCAACTCTGTAGCAAGTCTGACAATTTATGATGACACAGATAGGATAAAAACAAGATATAACATGCACATGCACTAACTCTAGTAAAGGCTAGCAAACTTTTACACTCTATTATATTGGTTTTTATTCAGTTATATTGTATATTATAGCATTATATCTTTAATAACAAGAAGTATCCGAGAATTAATTACAGGGACCGTGGAATTAGAAAAGGGCAAGAGTGCAGGCATAACTCTGGAATGAAAAACACTGCAGGGTCATAGGGAACTGAAAGGTCTAGGAGGAAGGTAAGTCAGAGCATAAACAGCTGAGGTTGCAGAAATGGTAGTAAAAGAAACAGGGCCATCAAGAAAGGAAAAGCTCCAACATCCACTCAGGAGCATGCAGTATGTTATTTGTGCCCTGCAGAATAAATGAACACTCTTTGGCCTTTTGAAAAATCTCCTACCTCCATTACTGTTCAAATGATACTGCAAGAAATGCAGTATTTCAGGATTTATCAGAGAAAACTTTGAGAAAATGGTCGCCATAAATAGAACTACTCTAAAAAATTAGGAATTGAATGTAACTGCTGGAGGCACTTTGGCACCTGCACAACTGTATTGCCCTGAATTTTAATACAAGTCCATTGTCTTGTAAAGAAATGTTATTTCTTCCCTAATGCACACAGATTGCTGATGTACTGAGAATATTTTCTTACCGTTTTTGAGTAGAACTCCCCAAAAAATATCCTACAATTCATGAGAAGATTTGAGAGAATGATTTTAATACAGGAAAGAGAATGACTATTTTAGACACAGTAAAAATGGAGAAGCAATTGTTGAATAGTCTGCATAAATGAAACATAATAAACCTAATTATGATAAAAGTTAGTCCTTAGGTTAGAGGACTGCTTTTATTTTTTTTACTTCAAAAGGCCTTTACAAATAGAATGGAGAAAAAGAAGGCAAGGGGACATGCAGAATTTTCTTGAGGTCAAAGGCCGTAGTCCAGGAAGACGTTCTGATGGCACAGAGACAGCACAACTGCAGGCAGAAAGTTGGGATGCTGCTCAGAAATTCAGTGTGCAGTCATCAGTGATTGCCAGTGATCCCATGATCACGGAAACGCCTTTAAAAATATGTGGAATTCAACACCTGGGACTTCTTAGGTCTTCATTTTTTTTTAAATTGAATATGCATCTTCACCTTTTGGAAGCTATAAAATGTTTCTTAAAGCTCAACACACAGAAAAATCAATTAATAGTGAATATAGTAAAATGGAACTAATGGGAAGTGCTAATGAATTTGAGTCAAACTGATGAGTAGAAGTTGTAGTTGGAAAACAGGGAGGAAAATCCATATAGATTGAAACAGCTAAACTTCTTTTCAATAAAATATTTCTGTTCAGAAAAGCCGAAAGATGTAAAATAAAAATTTTTGTTTAAAAATAACATTTTCTCCTTTTAAAAATAGCTAAAACAAGAAAAAGACTAAGCAAAAGATATAATTCTAAAAGAAATGGGGGGGAGAAGCATGCTTCACATTTTCTTCGGCCAAAATTGGTTTTACCTTTTCAGAAAGGAATTCTTGCCTTTGTCCACGTTTAGCTTTCAGCCCCAAGTATCTGTTTCGTTCTGAGCTTTCTTTTTATTTACATACTGATTTCAGGCTCTAAGATCTATTTTCTCAGTGTAAAAGTCACTGCTTTCTCAATATTTTATCATACTTACAGGGCTGGAGCATATGCCTTGCAAGAAGATTTAGTTTTGGTTATCCTGGAAATGAGAAGGCTAAGAGGAAATTAATTACCATCTTCAGCTAACTAAAGAAGAGTTGTAGAGAAAACAGCCACAGACTCTTCTCAGATGGGCACAGCAGAAAGACAAGAGGCTGCAAGCCACATCACAGGACATTCCAGCTGGAGACACAGATAATATTTTTCACAAGAGTGTGGCCAAGCACTGGTACATGAAACTACAGAACCTGAAAAATCTCCATTCTTTGAGACTTTCAAAACCTGATTGGACATGGCTGAGCACCCAGATCAAACTTCAGAATTACCCCTGCCTCTTGCAAGGGATGGGAATACATGGGTCACTCCAATTTAATTTACTCTGTATTTCTAAATGTGAATGTTTTGCATAGTAGTGCTCTGGGTTAGAACGAAACAATCCACAGAATGATTAAGTAACAACTACACGACTACCAAAAAGCACTGGTCTGGCAGCTAATGCACACATTCCATAGAAATCCAAGTAGTATTTCATGCTCTACTTTAGACTTTCAGGCTGAGCTTGGCCAATGCCTAGGAGGAAATCTGCATCCTGAACTTGGTTTGGACCATGCTAGCTAACTTTCCAACCAAAACTGAGGCAGCATGCTCCGGATATTTTACATTAAGCACTGTTGACATGGTTTGGCTTCCTTGGACCTACATAGTCCTCATGTGTTGAAATATCTTCACAGATCCTTACAGAGCACAGCAAAGCACGCAACCCTCAATCTCATTCTACAAAATCTTCTCTCCGGCAAGCTGCAACACAGCCCTCACATTGTGTCCAACAGCATGACCTAAGAAAAAATATACCAAAAAATAGCAGTTATCTCTCAGGGTCATAGGAACATCACATGGTACCCGAATGAAACCCAGAGGCACAACCTATTCAGTATGGACACAGTTCATCAGTTAAAGTAGTGGGCGTGAGCCAGAGTGTGCCACCCCAGGGTCAGGAACTGAAACAACCCCCAGGATTGTTTTATCGAGCACCATAGGCACATATACTATAGATAGTGCAGTCTTTCAGGGAGTCAGGTTTCAATTAGTTTTAAATGAGGCTGAGGTTTTAACTCTGTATGGGAATAATGTTACTCTGAAGTAGATTTCAAAATCAGGAAAACTTTTTTTCCTATTTGATTTTCTAAAAGGTCTAACTTGTATGTAAATTTTTCAGTTAAGAATAATTAAGGATGCAAAATCAAGTACCCAAAAGTTAGAAAATACCATCTCAAGGATTGACTGAATTCACATATGTTCTATGTATTATTCATAGTTTCATGATTGACTGGTGGGGTTTTTTCTCTTCCCATGGGACTATACAGCTTTCCATTGACTAAAAAAGGGGACAGAAAACACATGATCTCCTACATCAGGCAAGAAGTTTGGTTTTCTGGGTTTCTAAGAGCACAGCTGCCAAGAACAGGCCTTTTCTGTGGTAGACCTCACAGCTAAGGGTGCCCAACCTTCACAGCATCCTGCTACATAAGCCATCAGAGAGAACAGGACCAGATGAGGCTTCCTGTGGTGCCTCGGCTGTGCTGCATTAAAAGCTCACTGAAAGAGAGACATTTTCCTTTGTGACAGTCATTTCCCTGAGCTGTTTTGGTATTTTGGAATACTTTCACCTACCTCTGGGACAGAATGATAGAAAACAGTCCAAGCCTGTAATAAAATTATTTAGAGTAGGACATATATGAACAACCAAAAGAACTTGAATATGTCTACACTGACATCCCTGCAGTTTCTGACCCTTGCTAGCTCTGGTACTGACAGCACAGGACAGTGAGCAACACAGACTGCAGTGCTGCAGGCTAAATGTGCAAATGAACCTTCATGCCTGGATTGCTAATAAATGAACCACATCATTTAAAGTTAACTTGGTGCCATTTCTATGAACAGCAATCACCTCTTGATTAAAATGCTGTATTAGGTAAACTGTCTTGCTTATAAAAAAAAACTGTGAAGACTCTCCAAAGACACATATTACAGGAGATATTTAATGTACACTTAATACAATTTCATACAACCAGTGATATGAGTTAATAGGCCTATAATTTGGTGTTTGCTTTCCATTAATTCAAGGAGTTTTTTCTCAGCTGGGTAACAAGTCTTTGCATATTTATTTTTCTCAGTGTTTAGGGCTGATAGAAATTTGAACATGAAGAGTCTGCCAAAGTGTTCTTCACCTCCCAAGGCACTCATGAGCTCTATCAGTCATAACGACAACTTAGCTTTGATGACTAAACACTACTTATGTCAAAGGTTTAATGAGAACACACTTATCCATCGTATGGGGAATTAAGTATAGTATTTTGATCAGAATGTTTCTATATTTGAATGATATGGTTATGCCCAAGAATGTGAACTATAATGAAAAATAATGTAAAATTGAGAAAGACTTTGAAGAACACATTACTCCTTAACAGTGAATTTTGATTTAGGATTCTGTCTCAGCTCAAAAATCTGATCATGCCAACAGGAAAAAAAAATAAGGTGAACTCTGAAGGTCAGAGAGGGACATGGGTTACTCATATAACTGAACACTTCCTTTTCCCTTAGGAAAGAAATCCTTCCAAAGCACTGCATCAGAAAAACTGTAACTGTTCAAAGTCTTGCTGAAATCATTGACCACTCTGAGAAGAGAAGGCCATTGAGCATTAGTCCAGGTCTGCCAGCCATGTCCCAGGTGAACAAGCTCTCAGGGGACAATATTTTTTTGCAACATACACCTTCCTTCAGCAACCCCCTTTGAGCTCTTCTCCTAACTGAGCTCTGTGCTTTGTCTCTCTCCCAACCCCAAATCTATGTGTTCATGGGGACTTTGCCCCAACTACCCCAGACACTGTCAGATGAGACTTTGAATTCCTAGCTATGACTCAAATAAACATGCCCTCATGTAAATTGAAACACAGCTTTCTTGGGGTGATTTTATGATTAGTCTATTCCCTGTTCATCTGCTTTATGCCCAAAAATGGTTGCTGAAGCTTTAAGGTGGGTCTGGGGGGAGGGGGGAGCCTTGGGGCTCTTCGGAAGGCTTTTCCAAAACCTTACTCCCCAGGCGTCTGGCGTGCCATGCAGTCTGAGTTTTTGCTTGGCTAGCTTGGGGTTTTTTTATTAGCCCAGACAGAAGGTTTTTTTTCCTTTCCCTGGCCTTGGAGAGGATACAGCAGCAATCCTTCGGCGTCTTTTTGAAGCGAACTGGACCATAGCCCAGGTGAGTGTGTCCTCAGGGAGCAATTATTTTTGCCCCCTGTCCCTTCCTTTGGCAATCGATGACCAAATGAAGTGCTAGGCTTTCTCTTTTTTCCCAAAGCTGAACATAACCAGATCCCTAACCATAGGTTCAGGCTGCAACTTAGCCCCAAAGCTCCTAACCATTAACCAGATGAGAAACTTCCCTGAAAATAATTCTTTCCTGTCCCACTCCAAATGGGGATTCAAACTTGGCCTGTTTCCTGTCCCTAAGCCTAACTGTAGCCGCAGCTCCAACACCTGGTATCTGCAGAGACCAGCCCAAGACCCCAAGCCATGATGAACAAGTTATCATAAGAGAATTCTTACAGCAAATCTTTTTATCAAAATGGAACTCTAGGCTCTGCCTTGTTAAAAGTCTAACTCAGTCTGAATGCAAAGGATGGGTTGAGCCCAGATCCTGAACTAGAATTCAGATTAAAAAGATTTCAGGAAAGAGGTATTTTTGCAGCCTACCCCTTATTCCAGCTGCTCCTTTTCTTGCCCACACGCACCAACTGTAGCTCTAGGTTTTATCTCTCTCCCAACCAGGTATATAATGTTAACAGTAACCTAGATGAGCAATTTCTCAATGAAAATTCTGTCTGCAGACTACTCATTCCCTTTTCCTTAACTTGTTAACGTTGCTAAGGATGGCGATTCTTGGATCAGGGATGTTTCTGTTGTTGTTGCTCCCTCCTTCCAGAAAAATAATGAGTCTATAACTTAGTATTTTCAGTGAATTATGTACTGAGTTCACCTTAAAGCAACTCAGAGTCATTCATGATCCATATAAGACAGCAAAATTGCTTATTGTTCAAGATTTTTTCAATTTCTTGTCACAACAACCTTGAATGTGTTTTGTTGGGATTCTGCTTATTTAACTGATCAGACGCTTCTGCTGTATCCACCTGACTTCTAGTCTAAAGAATGTCTACAGCTGCAAGACACATGGCTTCAATATCGTTCACGATAATCATAAAAACCACTTGAAACAGATACTTTGAGACTGTAAAGAAATGATTAGGTTTTCTTCATGCCATGACAACCAGAAAGTATGGAGTTTAAATATGGTGGAAAGGTATTGTGTACGGTACGTCTAATAGCTGTTGTGGTAAGACAAGGAATCTTTGCAGGGCCAACAGAGATGGCACTTAAAAAAAAAAAAAAAAAGCTTTATCTCCATTCTTTCTGTTTTTTCCATTATTTTCTCTTTTGCAATGTGTCATTCAATCCTATGCTGTGATCTTTGGGAGAATGGCATGAGAAAGATGATGCTTTATAATAGCACTGCTGGAAGAGTCTTTGGGGTAACTTTGATCAGATCTATTAATACAGTTGAAGAGTAATACTAGACTAATATGTGTTGAAATTAGTTCCAAAGAAGACATATGTTTTATTTGATGAGTACTGTCAGAGTAGTATATTTGTTCCAAACAGTTTTAACGAGTCAGACAAACTTTCTTCAAAATATTTCAATTTGCTACAACTGGTATGCCTATTTATGGCTCTGTCTCATTGGTTCAGAATAAAATATATTTATTCCTTTCAGATTAACTTTACCTCCGAATCAAACCCAAACTGGCTATTTCCAGGTTCGGATCTGCTCCCTTTGCTCTTTTTTAAGACAAATGTTTTTCCGATGGCAGCTCGGCTCTTCACGATACTGCCACTTGGTGGTGCCCCGGTGCTACAGTGAAAACCATCGTGTCAATCGCTTGGATTGTGGAACTCAGCCCCACCAGGTTCTTGCGGTTGCTTCCTTTAAAATGAACAACATCTACTGTTCTACGGCCTCAGTTTAAAAAAAAAAAAAAATATATATATATATATACAAAACACAAACATACACTGTAGCTGACTGATGCTTTCAAACTGTTAGGGATATATTTTGATTAATGCATTTAAAACTAAAACTACATGATCATGTTCTGTCACCTCTATCTATAGAGTGCAACATCTTAAACGTCTTAAATATTTACAGAATAATTTATTTGGGTGTTAGGATGGCTGAAATGTGCAACAACCAGTTGCAACAATGACAGTTCATAGTTTCTGAAAGATGTAAACAGTCTGTGGTAAAGCATCCTTGACTAACTGAACTCCTTCTATGACAAGGTGACCCACTTATTGGATGAGGGAAAGAAAGGCTGTGGATGTTGTCTGCCTGGACTCTAGTAAAGCCTTTGACACTGTCTCCCACAGCATTCTCCTGGAGAAGCTGGCTGCTGATGACTTGGGAGAGTGCACTGGTTGCTGGATGAAATACTGGCTGGATGTCAGGCCCAGAGAGTGGTGGTGAATGGAACTAATCCAGTTGGCAGCTGGTCACTAGTGGTGTTACTCAGGGGTCAGTACTGGGTCCAGTTCTCTTTAACATCTTTATCAACGACCTCAACAAGGGGATCAAGTTGACCCTCAGCAAGTTTGCAACTGGAACCAAGTTGTGTGGGAGCGTTGGTCTGCTGGAGGGTAAGAAGGCTCTGCAGAGGGATCTGGACAGGCAGGATTGATGGGCCGAGGCCAATTTTAAGAGGTTCAGTGAGACTGAGTGCTGGGTCCTGCACTTGGGTCACAGCAACTCCACACAATGCCACAGGCTTAGGGCACAGTGTCTGGAAAGCTGCCCAGCGAAAAAGGATCTGGTAGTGCTGGCTGACAGCAACTGAACATGAGCCAGTGTCTGCCCAGGTGGACAAGAAGGCCAATGGCATCCTGGCCTGTATCAGAAATAGCTTGGTCAACAGGACCACGAAAGTGACTGTCACCCTGTACTTAGCACTGGTGAAGCTGCACCTCGAGTGCTGTGTCCAGTTCTGGGCCCCTCAGTACAGGAAAGACATTGAGATGCTGGAGCACGTCCAGAGGAGGGCAATGGAGCTGGTGAAGGGTCTGGAGCACAAGTCCTGTGAGGAACGGCTGAAGGAGCTGGGGGTGTTTAGCTTGGAAAAAAATGAGGGTCAGGGGTGATTTTATCGCTCTCTACAACTCCCTGAAAGGATGGTGTAGCCAGGTGGGGGGGCGGCCTCTTCTCCTAGGAAACCAGTGACAGGACGAGAGGACATCGCCTCAAGCTGTGCTGGGGGAGCTTCACTTTGGACATCGGGAGGAATTTCTTCACAGAAAGGGTGGTCAGACATTGGAATGGGCTGCCCACCCTGGAGGTGTTTAAGGAAAGAGTGGATGTGGCACTTAGCGCCAAGGTCTAGTTGACAGGGTGGCGTTCGGTCATAGGTTGGATTTGATGATCTCAGAGGTCGTTTCCAACCCCTCGGCCTCGGCCGCCCCCGCCGCTCCTCCCCCGTTCGCCGCCTGCCACGTCGAGACCGCCGCCCTCTCTGCCGGCACTGCCCTTGACTGGGCTGGGCTGGGCTGGGCTGGGCTGGGCAGGGCAGGGCGCGCCACGGCGAAGGAGGCGGCGGAGGCGGGAAGTGCCGCCCGCCCGCCCCGCGCGGGGCGGTGATGGCGGTGATGGCGCTGCTGGCGCGCTGCGGCGGGCGCGCGGCGGGGCGGTGACGTCGCGCGCGAGGCGGAGGGCGGGGAGGAGGAAGAGGAGGAGACCCGGGCGGCCCTGGGGCTGAGGCAGCCGCGTCCCGCCGAGGTTCCCCTCGCGTCCCGTCCTACCCCCACCCCCGGTGCCTCCGGCTCGGGCGGGCCGGCGCGGCTCTCCCGAGACCGCGATGCGCTCGGCCTGAGCGCGCCCTCGCCGCCCCGCCCGGTTCGGGCCTCTGCGGGGCCGGGGACCGCGATGGCTGCGGGGAGCTGGCAGGAGGCGGCGGCCCGGTGGGCTGAGGAGGCGGCGGCCCGGGTGCGGGACGCCTTGTCGGGCGGGCTGGGGCTGCTGCCTGCCGAACTGGGCCTCGAACTGGGCTTCGACCCGCAGGCGCTGCCCACCTGGCTCGCTCTGGCGGTCCCGGCCGCGCTGGGGCTCGTGTTGCTGGGGCTGCTGCTGGCCGCGGCCTGCGGGGGCGGCCTCCGCAAGAAGCCGGCGCGGAGCGCGGCCGTGAGGAAGGCTGACGAGGCGGCCGGCGCGGGCCTGACGGCCGGTGGAGGCCATGGCAAGGCGGCGGGCCCAGGCCCCGGGCAGCTGAACCTCAAAGGCGATGAGCAAAAGAAGCGAAACAGGAAGAAGCTGCCGGAGAAAGCGGCGCGGGTGAGAGGGGTGTGAGGACCGGGAGGGCAGCGGGGGTGAAAGGCTTATTGACAGCAGCGGGACACCCGGCCGGGTCCCAGTGGGAAGGCGAGGGGGTCGCGTCTGGCGAGCGGCCCCGAGCGCGGCTGCCGCTCCCCAGGCCCTGTCGCCGGTGGGAAGGATTTGGGTGCCATACAGCTCCCCCCGTGCCGCCGTGCGATATTTGCCTGTGGAAGTAAGGGGTGGGGGGGGGGGGGGGGGGGTCCTGACTGCTCTGGAGCCGTGTCGTGTCGTCTGGGTTATTTGATTGCTTTGAAAACCTGGAGGAGCAGCGCTGCCCCAAGTAAATTGCGTGTTAATAGTCCTGGGTGATGAAGAAACGGCTCGCTTTTTGGAAGCGTTTTATTGTAAACAAAAATTATATGAAAGCTGCTATTACTGTTATTATTCACTGAATGCTTGCAAGGTTAGCAACCAGCGGTGAAGACCTTAGCATAGCTTAGAATTTCAAGCCAGGAGTTGTAGTCTAGGCAAGTAAAAACTATAGGAAGCAGCATTCTAAGCCTTATAAATGTTGCGATGATTCAAACTTGAGTAAGCTTTTTGCTTTGTATTTTCAGTAGAACATGCTAGTGTCAATGTTGCTGTGAGCTTGTCTCAATAGGAATATGTCTGATTTAGTTGTTACAGTGAGGATCATCTCCTTTAATAAGGAAGTCTGTGTCTTAGCCCCTTAAAAAAGATCATTCCTGTAATTTAAATTTTTTTAAATCTTCGCTATGTGGTGTGGGAACCTTCCACCTTTGACAGTAGGCATCCACTTATGAGAAAATTAGTAGAATGCAGAAATTGTCAACTGTCCTTTTAAAGGTTACAGTTGTCGCAGTTTTTGGGGCTTGAAGGGATTGCTTCTATAGCTTTTATGTTGTTAGGATGTTTGTAATCCTATTTATGTCCAAATGGATTATAGGAATGAAAGTGTAGCAGATGTCCCCTGCCTATTACAACTGTGTCGTATAATTATATCTTTCTCTATAAAATCTGAATTGTTTCCCTAATGACGAGAGAAAGGAGAGACAATGGGTTTGTGTCTTCGCTTGAGTCTGTGGCAGTATTAAGATTTGAGGAGTTTGGGAAGTTTTTTTATGAGAACTTAAGGCTAGACCATCTTAAACAGAAAAAAAAAAAAAAGTCTGCATATGCCACCAGCCTGTCTTTGAACATTGAATGCTGAAGTTGTTTCTGGAAGATGCAAGAGACTGAATGCTGAGCACCAAGAAGAGGAAACATGATTCAGAATCTTTCCATTGTAGCTAGGTTCTCCATTTTGGAGATGGCATGCTAAAGATGTAATTTTTTTTGCCATCTTGAGAAGTAAATAGTTCAGTGTTAAATAAATATGTTATGCCTTCTTGACAACAAAAACTAATCCTAGAAATTATTTAGATTTTGCTTGATTTGTTTAGTTTAAACCCCAATATGAAAACAAGGCATAAACTCTTGCAAGTCATTGCCTAAGACATTTAAAAATGCCACCACAGATGATAGAGTGAATAAGTAGATATTCAGTGTTAACGTGACAGTGCTTTGTAGTGTAGGGCTTCATAAAAGCTAACTTTAGTAACTATATAAAACTTGACTAACTGACATTTTTAGTGGATATAAATAATTGTACTCTATTGAGCTTGGTTTACATAGGCGTAGAATAAAGTTAAGGCAGTGTAAGAGCAAATCTTTTTGTAATCAAAAGAGCAAAGTAGTTTTTAAGATGTCATTCTGTATTGTTACAATTTTGAAAGTTATTTTTATAGTACTTTGTATTCGTTATTTCCATGGTGAGATGAAAAAAAATCCTACCTTTCTCCAAAAGGAAATGCACAAATGGAATCATTAACTGTAGAGCAAATAAGTTTATACCAGTGACAAAGTTTAGTAGGCCTGCCTCGTGCTCATTTTCCAAGATAAGTTTAGGGAGACCAGTATTAGCATGTCCCAGTGTTTTCTGACTTTCATGTGAAAAATTCTCAAAATAACATTGGAAATTCAGAGATGCAACAAAAATTCTTACTGATTGCTGCCTGGTCATTTTCATGTTGTGGTTTTGTGTGCTGCGATGCTGATACTGAGGTCTGGGAGGGGAAAAGAGTAAGCCTATTACCAGTAGATTTACTACAGGGCTTGCTGTGCCAGGGTCTAGATTTCCATTGTGAGTGTTTCAGAAAGCTTAGAGCAACTGGTCTGTAGCATTAAGAACACACTACAGATGTCTAATTAAAAGCCGTAGGGTTACTTTAATACAGAATTACTGATCTCACTGTATGGCAGGTGATGTGTAACACTCATCAGTCAGGATCAGAAACGTTCTTTACTGTAGCTTTTCTGAGGAAGAGTATTAATTGCTTTTTTTCTTGCATGTGGCTTTATTCAGTACCTGTTTAAGTAGAGTACAACTTACCTCCTGTTCTTAGTGAAATAGGTTTCTTTGAGTAGCACTGTGCTGACTGAATACAGTAGTACCTATGAGATTCTATTTTATTTACTTGCTGTGAACTGACTGAGAAAAAAATTGAGCTGAAACTGTTTAGCTTTCACTAACATTACAGTTTACAGAGCCTGTTCTGGCTTTCTCAGGCTGCTTGGAGCAAGGTGTCATGGTGTCTTTACATCAGATTCTGTGCAGTAAACCTGAAGCTGCTTTTTTCTTTTTTTGTTTTAACTCCTGGAAGAGGCAGAGCTCTTTTTCTCCTGTCACAGAGTTCTTTGGCCCCATTAAGATTTTTTTTTTCTGTCCATAAAACTTGATATTTAAATTTAATTCCTTCCCCTTCTGGCTCTCCCTCCTACTTCAGCAGAAAAAGATGAAGCTGTTCTTACATGGTTTCTGTGCAATCTGCCAAACACCACAGAAACTAGAGAGAAGCCATCTTCTGTGCTCTGCTACCACTTAGAAAGCCATTCACACCATCTATTTGTAGATGTGGAAAATACCACTTTGACTATGTACTTCCTATTGTTTGTCATACACCTGGAGAATAAATGCTACATACTCTAGTAAAAGTATTTGCATTCATTTGAGGAAGTTTCATATTTGGTCTCCTTGAAAGAACTTTCAGGACTATGGCAGTTTAGTGCTTATTTGCACTTAGATTGTGTAAAGACTTTATACTTTCAGCTGATGCTCGTGTTGGTTTGTGTATATGTTATGGTCCAGTGGCAAAAGTAGGGCTGTAGGATTCTTCAGGCCTCATAGAGAAAACTGCTTAATTTCTTTCTGAAGAAAAGCTTACAGAAAACATTGGTAAACAGGTTCTTCCATTGGCCAAGGATATTCTAAGCAGAGGTATCTTTATAAAGTAAGATTATTGAATAAAGCAGAGGAGGACTTTGGCTAGTACTGCATGGTAAGATTGAGGTGATAGCAATTTCATTAATACTGTCTGAAGTGTGAAACTGAGTTACCCTTTGCACTACCACGCTTAAAGAGTACTTTTCATTTTGACAGTCCAAGCAAAACCTTTTCTACGTTTAGTATATCTTACTATCCTCATGAATGTGTGTGGAAAAAGGTTTATTTACGTATTGGAATTTTAAGGTCCTCAGGCAAGAAAAGCATTCAGTAATCAGTACTGTTACTGACAGCACTACTTCTGCCTTGTCCCATCATGCCTGGAAGGTTTAAGATGAGGGTGAAAAAGATGGCAAATAATAAATTGCACAATTTTGAATTAATTAATTTTGTCGATGGATGTTTAATATATTACCCATAAAGTTTTAAACTTTGGGCTGTGGTTGTCTTTTTAAAATGAAAAATTTATGAATACTGTAGAAAGACTTTTTTCTTTCCTGCTTCTGTTGCTGTCTTTGGTATATCCAAAAATGGTCACTTGGATTTTGGTTAAAATTCTGTGATTCATCTGTGGACAGAAAATAAGTGTGGAAAGCTTCTACTGAAAAGGAGGATATTACAATTAAGGGATGCATTTCTCCCCTGAATGTATCAAAGTGCAAGTTTTCAAACATATTTCTTAAGGTTGTTGTTTACATGATCAGATGATCAGACAGCATTTTGAACAGTCATGTGGATGAATTTTTCCAGAGGGTTCTTAATGGATATGAATTAGTTTACTAATTCAGAGAAACCGCCGAAGGTTTTTTTAATTAAAGATTAAAATTTCTGTTTATTGAGTAGTTGGGAGGGATTAAGAAAGTACTTTTCAATTTAAGGTATTTATGTAATAGCAAAGAAGCAAAGCAAGGTACAGTATTTAAAAAGTTAGTTTGCTGTAAACTTTTTGATACACATCCAATACTAGATGCATCAAATATATTATCTAACTCTACTGCTAAACAGACTGGAGAAAATAGACACAAGAACTGAGTTTTGGCAATGAGTTATTTTCAAGATTGAGTATCAGTTCTTTGGTATACCTGTGGAATATACCAAAACTTTGTTGAGAAGAACTTTGTTGGAGAGAGTTCCTAGACACAGATTTGTAAAATATACTTCTTTTTCAGAATAATGAGGGAAATGTACTGCATATTAGATATGAGAAGTCCAGTTTAAAACTCGTCGTTGCAGGAGAAGAGGGTTTAGGTGACCTGATCTTTCAATTTCTATTTATAGTTACTCTGAAGAAGTTAACATGCTTGCTAACTACAGTAAGCAATGCTATGTTATACACTGGTGAAATCATGCCTAGGGTGGTTTGTAAGCATAATACAATGTGGCAAGGCTTAAATGCCTGTAACATTTAAATTGAGGATCAGATCTAATGTTTGAAGGAACAGGCCACACTAAGTTGTGATATGGCTTTTGTTTTACTTGAAAGCAATTAGGTTTGTGTGATGCAGAGTTAAAAATAGCTTTTGGGTTTTTAATAACAAAACATAACTAAAGGTAATAGAGCTTGAACTTTATTTGGAAAGAATTGCAGAAATTAAAGCAACTATGAAGTAGCTATTTATGCTTATTTAGTTTTCAGTCATTAATTTACCCGGGTCATGTGAACCAGTGACATTTGTGTGGACTCTTATCAATTACTGTTCTTAATTGTTTTTCACTCAGTGAAATTAATGGCTGACAGCAGTATAATTTATGCATATTTTCATCTTTTCTGCAGTTAAGCAGAGTAATTTCAGTCATAGCTTTTTGTTAAAAGTAAATTACTTTTAAATTACTATATTTTTGTAGGGGGAATATATAGGCTGAGGTGTGTGCCTTTGCTGTCAAAGATAAAGACTCATTTAATGATTGTCCAGAGTTTTAATTTTATATGTTGAATAATACATGCTAATTTTCTTTCCTTAATTGTGTGAGGGGGAAATGGTAGACTAATGTAACGCTTGTAATCAAGTCTGTCTGAAAAGAACAATGGGGTGTCGTGCTTAGTCATGCTTCATGTTTGATTTTGAATTTCTGTTCTACTGTGAAGTTTAACTTGTGAAGGAAGTGAGCTGGGAGGGATATACATAGATAGAAATTGCAGATGTTTTGGTCAATGAAGAAATTACTTTTAAAAATTAGTCCTGTTACTGAATTGCTACAAAGTGGTAATTGTGTTAATTTAATTAGATAATTTATGGCACGTACAACTGTAGCTGTTCTGAATCAGCTTTCAGAACAGCTACAGGTAACTTTAAAAGCTGGTAAATTTCAGAAATTTACCTTTTGTTATGAAATTGCCAGATTGAATAGAAGTGAGATGAAATGAGAAAACCTGTTCTCTTTCCTTTTCAATTTCTGTCTTTAGTAAATACAGAATTGCAGTAGATACTTTGAACACCAATCCCCAATTTGGTCTGCTTTATTCAATAATCTTACAAGCATTTTTTAGTCAACAAGTAATTGCATTTCAGTAGTAGTGTAATTTGAGCTTTGCTTCATCTGCTTTCTCTGATTTTTTTTTTATTATTTATGCTTATTGTTTACAGCCTAATGGACGGTCTTTCCTTGATGTATCTGAAGATGAAGTAATACAAACTGTCCGTAAAGACAATATAAAGCAGCCTGTGGACACAGAAAAGAAAAATGAAAAGGTCAGTTGTGGATACAAAGCAAGTGTTGAAGTTTGATGTATGTCATTTCAATATCTAATAACTCTAACAGGATTTCAAACCACAAATACTTATATGAATGAAGAGTTGTATTTCTTACTGTGAAGGGTACTAATCTAATTTGGAGTTGGGAAGAGCTAAAGTAGTATTTTCTTAACTTCTGAGACATGCCTTATCACAGAATGTTTGTCAAGCAAACTCCACTCCCAGCCCCCCACTAAACACTGATATCTCTGTTCATCATGTGATAGTGTTAAGCCTACAGAAATAAAGTTTGTGTTTCATCTTTGATGGCTTCTATGGCGATGCAGCATAATGATAGCATTGTTAAGTGCCTTGTAAATGGTCTACCGATTGGCGGACTACTAATCAAAGGATTAAGACCATGTGTCTGCTTATTTCTTTTGCCTGATGTATCCATTTGTAATTAGAGTTCTTGATTTTTGATGACACGTGAGCTTTGAGGTCTGGTGTGAGCTTTTTGTTATGCAAATTAAACAGCTACATTAAAAATATATTTTTAAACATTGATCTGCAGTGTTACCTAAAACGTAACCACACTAATAGCAGTGTTATTTTTTGAATTGTGAGGACTAATCTTCTTGTCTTATCATATGTGCTGTCATTTATGGGCAACATGGATATACTTGATAGGCCTTTGATAATTCTTTTTGCTAACATTATGCATGAAGTTTTCCCCCTGTCATTGTTTTCTGACTTATTTTCTTCAATAAAGTGCTTTTGTTGTAACTCTATCTGAGGAAAAATAAATTATTATGTATAAACACTCAGAAACACTTGGCTGTGAGGGTGGTGAGACAATGGATCAGGTTGCCCAGGGAGGTTGTGGATGCCCCATCCCTGGAAGTAAGTGTTCAAGGCCAGGCTGGATGGGGCTTTGAACAACTTGGTCTAGTCCCTGCCCATGGCAGGGAGTTGGAACTAGATGATCTTTAAGGTCCCTTCCAACCCAAGCCATTCCATGATTATTGTCATTTCTTTAGCTCATTCCAGCTTTAATAAATGTACTTGACTACCCTCTAATAGCTTCTTTTGCTGTTAGTACTAAAAGACTGTGTCCTTTTAATTTGCTGTAGGGTTTTAAATGTTTTTGTGATTGGCAAATTGAATGACTTTTCCGTGAAATAGGTTTGCCTTGAAGTTTCGTGCTGTGTGCCTCTTTCTCTTCCCCACGTTTTGCATATCAGATTGACTTTGCTGGGTTTTTCCCAAGAACATAACACAACTTGAACCTGAATGAATAACTCTATTTGCAGGTTTTCAAGTAGGTAAGGTGTTTAAATCCTAAACTCAACTTCACCTTAAAACTGCAAACATAGTGATCTGAGTTTTAAAATGTGAAGTTGAAGTTGCAGCTCTAGGAAATGAGTACCACTAAGTGGATATGGATGATTATTCAGATTGTGCTTTCATATCACTTTGGGAGATCTGGGCAAAACATTATTGCCTCAGGAGTAAATTGTTACCCTTCAGTTAAAAGCATACTTAAGAACTTTGTTTGAACTACAGGTAACTGTACGGGCTTCTAATTATTTGGTAAGGCTTCTCAGGGCATCTGTTACATTTGTGACATTATAAACCTGCTAAGGTTATGAGGGGTGCTGTGTATGTGTCTTTGTGTACCATCTTTGGGATGGATGGTATAAGACTATGGCTGTGATTAAAGTCATATGTGCATGTGCATACGTATATGAATACATATAATCTATGGCCTGAAGGGCATGGTTATTTTTTTGTGCTTCAACATATGCTTTCAGTGAAAATCACATATCCTCTGTGTTTCTGTATTTCTTGGCTGCTTCAGAGTTGTGAATTTCATGCATGTTTTTCTGCTTTGTGGGAGGGGAAGCTTTGAGTAATGTCTGGACTGTGGCCATTCATAGGGTTTATGATTCTGCAATTAGTGACTTGCCACAGTACAGGGGATTTTTTAGTGTTTAGTGTAAGGCACTGTTACCTAAGAAGTGACTCTGTGAATGAGACTGTGGGAAGTTAAAATGTCATACTCCATTCTGTTTGTAAGCACTTAACTGCTTTGTCTTGAATACTAGAAATAATTAGTCAACTAGGGATCAGGAAGAAAGGTTTATTTTTCTCTTGTTCTTGCATGGGATACAATGCATGTTAAAGACTTCAAAAATTTTGTCAGGCCTGCAGTATTCCTCGTGTGCTCTTAGGATGCTGGCAGAGCCAACACTAGCATCTTTGTGTGTTGCAGAAGGTGACACTCTGAGTGCATAGACTTCTGCAAAACGACCGGCTGGCTTGCTCTGGCTTTAACATCTCTTGCTGTTACAGTCAGTTTGTTATTGAGATAGCGACTGGTACAGTACAAAGTTTAGCAGGTGTTGAGTAAATTTGATAAAAAAATGATGGTTCTGGTTGTTCAGAACAGCGTAACACAGTTTAGGAAAGTAAACGCATTTTCAAGATTTGCGTTCTTGATTTTTTTAAAAACAGTGTTTGTTAATCACAAACTTCTTCTTCGGCTGTTAAACTTTGATGGTTTCATGAGAACTGTAAATTTTGATGTCAGTACTTCCACAGGAGCTAGTTATGTAAGGAAACTGAAGTTACAATTTGGAAGACTAGTCATCTTGAATTGTTGTCTGGGCTTTTGAAGTAATTTCAGGTGTTCTCTTATTGCCAGAGGGCAGTTGGGTAGTCATGGCTTTGTAGATGGAAGCTTTAAGATCTCAGGTTCCAGTCTCAGGTTGGCTGCAAATGGGAGACAAAGGTACAAACTTGCTAATCTTTCCTCTGTTTGAGCTTCAGGAGGCAATTTAAACTCATTTTAATGCTAATTTTCACTTTCCTTTTTAATTCTTCCCTTGTAAGTTGCCCTAGGAAATAATTCGACTTGTTCATATTTTTAGAATCAATTCTTCTAAGGTTGATTTTGAAACGAGCCCTTCTCTTTTGGAGACTTTTCAGAAGTTAGTTAGCTGGTGTGTGGGTAAAGGTAGTCTGCTGAGCAAATGAGAATTCAGTTTGGGTGCATCTGTAGTTTGGGTCCCCTAGTGCATTAAACCATGAGTTAACTGTTCAAAATCAGTTCCCTAAATGTTATAGGTGTGGTGATGCAGCATTGTATATAAACAGTGAATTTTTTATCATCTCAGCTGCACTAACAAGCTATACTGCTCTCAGTACCTGTATTGAAGCTACAGATTACTTTTGGGGTGTGGTAACTCTATGGCATGTGACCTGCATGCCATTGTGGGGGCCCATAGAATATCTGCAGCAGCTGTGGTAATAATCTAGGTGTTACCTCCTCTGAATTCTAGAGGGATTGTTAGATGCTTCTTGGACATTTAGGACTAGAAAACCAAATAGTGAGAACTCAGGTATACAACTGGCAATTACTAGTCTGACTGTGGCAGATGTATTTCAGAAAGACATCCAGCATTTTTAGACTATTTCAGAGACAGTGAATAAGTGAATAGTTCCCCTTATAACATTTGAGTGGATAACCATATTTCTTTTAAAAGTCTTGTTGTTTTTCATTCATGTTTATCTGGTAGTTCTTACACCTTTCTTCACTGGGTTGAAAAGCTTTTCAGTACTGTATTTTCTTTCTAAGAAGGTAGTCAAGTCAATTTGCCATCACTTTAGCTTATCAAAAAATTGAACTCCAAGGCTTTCTGTGATATATTTTCTCCCAATATCTTGGGGTTTTTTTCTCAATACTATCTTTTCAACACTCTATAATTGCTACCTGTTGCGCCAAAACTATTTGCAGTAGTCATGTGCGTTCCTATTTGTTTAGCTTAGCTCTTATATCCAAGAAGCCATAACTGATGAAGCCTTGGGGGGGGGAAAAAGTTTGTGATGTATGGGCACTAATTGCACCTTACGTTTTGAAGTAATTTCCAAGCTGGATTTTTTTTACCTTTTTTTTAAAAGGAGTTGCTGGCATTATTTATTTCTCCATGGGTAACTTTATACTTCTGCACAAACCAAATTTTGACAGAGTGGTATCTGCCTGCTAAAACAGCTCATTACTCCTCTGTGGCGGTGATGCTGCCAGCAGCTGCTTCTACCCAGCTTTGTACTCTGTAGCATAAGTAATGTTCCCCCCACCTGCCATTTCTGTGCTGCATAAGTCTTTCACAGAGGGTTGTTCAGGAAAATCTGTTTTAAATTTATTCCTGTATTTGGCAAGGGGGAGGGAATTCTGAATCACTATGCCAAGTGATCAGTAAGTAATTATTAAGATAATGTTTTCTTTTTATTCTAGTCAAAGAAAAAAAGGAAATCAAAGGCAGATTCCAAAACGGTTCAGGATACATCTCGTCTAGATGGAAAGGAAGTTGATGAAGGTACTGAACACAAACATACACAAAATGCAAACATTTTGGCTTAAATGCTGTTTAAGATTTACTTGTGTTTGGTTCATAAAGAAACATAAACTCATAACTCCACAGTCACATATTGTATCTGGGAATCTAATCTTTGAAACAACAGTATTTAGTAACTTCAACTGATATTTTTGAAAGTAGTCTTATAAAAACTGAGAAGTTTTGGACAGTAGGGTGCTCATGTTATTCATGTTTTGCTCTGTGAAGCCAAGTATTATCACAGAAAAACTTACCTTTGGCCATTTGTTTGTGTTCTCAAACTAATGTTGAAGCTGACTGGTTAAACTGCCCTCAGACTTCGTTTGATATGGTACAAGCTAAAAATCTTTCCTTCCTCTTTGACTTAGTTATGTTTTCATTTGGGTGATGTTTTAGGAGCCTGGGAAACAAAAATCAGTAACAGAGAAAAGCGTCAGCAGCGTAAGCGAGACAAGGTGCTCAATGACGGTGGCTCAGGAGAAGCAAATCTCCAGGGTATAGAAAATACAGTTACTGTATCCATTGAACAACTGATGCCTACACCATCACTTCTGGTTGGTCTCAGAAAAAATAAAGGTATGATGCTTGATAGGTCTGTGAATGTGTCCTATAAAGATACCTTTACTCAAATGCTTAAGTAGTGACTCTGTTTTGGATGTATGATAGGTATATTTGCAGGTGAAACTCTTGAGGAAATTATTTCAAGCTGTGAAAAAGTACTTCCTCATAGTGCAAAACTCCCCCCTTTTTTTAGCCATATTTTTGGGGAAGCTAAAGAGAGTGTTTTGGAGTTAGTGGCTAAGACACTGGCTTCCATCCATACTGGTGCACTGTCAGTTGCTGCACTGCTTTGTAGGCATGTCCCTGTTCCTTCACTTGTGCTCTGTGACCTCGCCCTTTGTTTCCAGAAACTTCAAAGGCATCCTCAGCACTGCTGCAGGCAGCACTAACTCCTTAACTTTTTGAGTGCTTCCTTGTGGGAAGGTTATGCCCCTGAAGTTCTCTTTAAATATCATTCACTGCATAACATGTAGGCGTTTTTTTTCCAATGTAGATTTAATAGTATCCTGTACTAAAGCTGTTCATAATGGTAAGGCCCACGTGGCTGAGATTTAGTAGTCAATTACTATAGTTGAGGATTCAATAGATATGGCTGCTGCTGTTATAGAAAAGAAAGATTGCATGGGCTGGTTTAAAGCATGTGTAGACACAGGAATTCATATTCAGGTAAAACTGAGAAATAGGTGCTTTTATTAAATGAAATTTGATGTTCTGGCAAAGTGACAAAAAGACTGAGCCTAACAACTGTCTGGTACCTTGAAACAGTTTAATGAAATTTGTATGCCTCACCCTCCTGTTTTATTGACACTCGTTTGCACCTTGACTGAGTGCATAGTTCTTGCCTGGAGGACTACATCAGTTGTTTCCTGTTGCCTTTTACCCCCTGTCCATTTACACAGAACTTCAAGAAATGGTAGTTCCAACTGTCTTTATACACTGTTGCTAACCATAACTTACTGTAACCTCTCTAGTCAGAATCCTTTATGTATCATACTTTTTTTGTATCTTATGTATCACCTTGTGCAAAACTAATCCAAAAAGAATTCAGCTGTATAGTGTTTTCGTGGTACGGCAGAAGTTAGAAATAGTTACAGGTCTGAAACACTTGGAGCCACTCTTTCCTTGTAAATGACAACCTGTGTTTTAGATTTCTGCTCTTCATTCACTGGGAGAGTAGCTAAAGTTCTTTGAAATGTGCCGTTACTTGGTATGTGGGTCTTAAGTCACTTTGAGTTCATTCTGTCTGCAACATAAATACAAATAATAAAAAATAGAGCATTTTAATTTTGTTCTTACGTGTTCTGGATTGTGTGAGGTACTAATATATTCTTTTCTTAAAATATCAGTAATGGATTGTTAGAAGATTTTTACGGGTGTTGCTGTTTGAAAAGGCTTCATCTAGCTTTGGTTTGTCTTCTTAATTAGGTGATGCACTTCTAAATGCACAGATTAACAGCTCTAAACCTGCAAAGGGGGAGTCATCAATTCCACAAGGTAAAAAGTTTTCATTACTGGGCATCGTAAGTGACTAGAGAAGTATTTTACAGAAGTGAAAGCAGCAACTGTCAGTGCAGGATTTTGAGCAGTTACTGATATGAAACTTTGCTATACATCTGGCTCTTTTGGCTAGGCAAATGTTACACTTCTATGTTGCAGTTATTTCTTAAGAAGTTGAAAACAGTCTCGGTTACATGTGGAAATACAGTTCAGTATCTAGAATTTTCAGACAGATTATCTATTATAAAAATTTTTATATACAGAACAGTAACATTTATTTTTAAGCTCTGCTGAAAAATTCTTTATGCTAGCTTTTCAAACTTACTCACTTATTTGTGTTAATGAATTATTTGCTCAAAGAAAACCATGGTGTAGATAACTTCAAAGAGCTCACAAGTCCTGATTATTGTTTACATTTGTTTCAGGTTATATACACAAGTTACTCAGTTCTTTACATACTCCTTTGACATGCATAGATACATTTGCTTTGAAAGTTCTTAAATATAAATGCATGTTTGTAAAAGAATATATTTGACATATGTCATACACATAACTTAAAATATTTGACTAGTGAATCTTAGCAGTTTTCTAATAACAGATACTGCTATAATAATGCTTGAAGTGAATTAGCTTGACAGAATGAAATCAAGATGGTTGTTTCTTACATACAGCCAACATTAGCTGTGTTGCTTTAATGAAAAGTAGCTAGTGTAAATAAGCAAGTCAACAAATAAGTTATTAAAAGCATGCCGATCCAGAAAGTGAATCCTTTTCTGCCTGTTTTTGAGAGTGTTACTTCACATGCAAACTTCCTGTACCATGGCGCAGAAGAAGGGAGCTGTATTCTTGAGAGAAGCCTAATGGGAGGACAGGAAGAGATAATAAAGTTTCAGTAAGGAGAAATTCTGACTGGTCATGAGGAAAAAAGCCCTTCAGGAGATAGTTCAAAGCATCTCTGGGCAGTCAGCCTTTATGGTTTCCAGAACTTCAATAATGTAGTATAATTTTGAAGTTTGCTGTGCATTGAACAGAAGGTGGGACTAGGTGACTCTGAGAGATCCTTTTCAATCTTAAGTTTTCTGTGATTCAGTGAAAACTTGCTGGTCTTTTAGAAGTTAAAGTTTTTGACAGGAGAGTAGTATAATAAACAGAGAATAATCAAGCTCCTGCTTTAGAACCTCAGCTGCCTTTTTGCAAAGTTGCAGAAAGGTTTTTCTGCCAGCTGCAGTTTGGTTTCTGTCTCTTCAGTGTTCTTTTGTTGCCTTTCCCTAAGACTTCATATTATGCTAGGAGGAAGTTAACTGATAAGAGCAATGCTAGTGCTGTAGAGAAAGAGCAGTGCTCTTTGTACAGCAGTGGTGACCTTACAGATGTCTGTGTTTGGAATTGATTTGTCTGAGAAAATCTAGGCATATCTCACCTAACTAATTCTGTGTCAGTGAGGCTGGCTCGAATTGGGCATGTTCATGCTGTCTGAGTTACAAGTTCATTTGAAAAATAAAATGTTTGATCTGTAGTTTTTGTTGGCATATGATACTGACTTGTGCGTGAGGGTTTGGCTTACTGTTTAAGTGTTACACCTGTAATATGCAAATATTTCTTAACTGCTTGTAAAAGAGCAGGTTTTCTGGTTTTTCCACTGCATATATAAAAAGAGAAAGGGGATTTGATATACAAAGCACTTTGGGAAAGGTTTGTGATATATAGGAAGTGAGGCTGGGTGCACTAGCCCCTATATTTTATAGGGACATAAATTTTAAAAACTTCTATTATGATCTGCTGTACTTCTGACTTCTCAAAGTATACATTAAACTTGCGGTGGCTAGTAATTTCTCATCAGGGTAACATGTAACAGAGACTCTTGCAGTGTTGTGGTCTTTTACCTTAGTGTAACATAAAATATGTTACTTACAAATTGAGTGTTACTATGATTTTTATCTCTTACTGCGAGGGACTCTATGGTCAATGTGATAGCTATGCTCTTTGTAAATCCTGTGTAGTGTTTGGGAGGTATTTTCTAATACTTGGTAATTTTGTCTACATCCTGCTTGGAGAACTGCTGTATGCAGTTATGAAACAAAATATTCTCCATTTAGTTCATGGGCTTTTCCACAAGTCATCACCAAACTCTGTGAGAGAAATTAGCTGACAGTGTTGAAAGCACTTTCCGCATCCTTTTTTTATTCTAGAGGCACTGGTTCACCAATACATCAGCCCTATAAAGAAAAGGATGAGGAAGGAGAGTGCAGTTGGTGCTGGTTTTTCCTCACTCTTCAAGTTAGTAGGCAGATGGTGCATATCATCTGAACTGGAAAATCAGCTGAGACAGAGCAGCAGGCCTGTCTATATCACAGTGGTGTAGCAAAGCTGCTGTTCATTCGGTGGTTTTTTAAGTGAATGTGCATGTAAGTGATATTTTAATTCTTCATCCAGTTCTTCTTTTAAATAATCCTTTCATTGTTGTTTTATTTAAGTTTCTCCGGGATTGAGTGAAAGCCATACAGTAAATGGAGGAAGCTGGAATGAGAAGTCTGTAAAAATCTCCTCACAGATTAGTGTAGGGGAGGAGAAATGGACATCTGTTCCTTCAGCTGCAGCTGGGAAGAGGAAGACTGAGACATTGGCTTGGGGCCAAGATGCTGGAGATGCTAATGGGAGTGGAAAGGACTGGGGTGTAACCCTGGTGGGCAGGCCCTGGAAAGAGCGTTCTTTGTTCACTCCCATTGGTAAGCTATTTTCAAGAACTTGCTTCACATAAGCATTTTTACATAAATGTATTTTCTAGTAGTGGATCTCTGAAATATTTTTAGATTTATATATTTTAAAAAATCTTGATGTGGTCTAGTGAAATGTTAACTGAATTTCTGTTTACTGTAAGTTCTGATGGCTTAGCATCTATGTCTCTGTACAGTTAAAACTGGGGTTTTTGAGTTTGTCTAACATAAAATCATTTCTGTGAAGGAATGCAATGTTGTATATCACTCTCATAAAGTTCTGAAGATGATTACTAAGCCATTTTAAAGTGTAACTTCTTTTAAATAATGTCATAAACCCCAGGTTGTAAGTCTGTTCTGTTGGTCAAACATGATCAAATCAACTGTGTTCGGTTTTGGCAGGCATTTTTTAGGCCCCAGGCATAAAGATTGTTCAACATTTGTGACATTTAGTGTTACACTGTTTTTCTCATTAGAAACTGTTTTTTAGAATCCAGCACAATTTTCTGCCTCTGTCACTTGTGCTGCCCACAGTGATAATGGAGAAGAGATTTCATGATTTCTTTCTGGACAACAATCATCAACTTACTATTAAATGCTGTAACATGGCCCTTCCCACTGTTCAGTCTAAGTAATCCTCATCTCTTGTGGAAGGCAGTGTTCCTTTGTAGTCAGCAGTGTTACTTTAGTCTTGTCGTGTCTTAACCCCAGCCAGCAGCCAAGCCCCTTGCAGCCACTGGCTCACTCTCCCACCAGCAGGATGGGGGAGGCAATCAGAAGGATAAAAGCTGGAAAACTCATGGGTTGACATAAGGACAGTTTAATAGGGAAAGCAAAAGCCATGCCTGCAAACAAAGCAAGGAAATAATTCTCTACTTCCCATGGGCAAGCAGGTGCTCAGCCGTCTCCAGGGGAGTAGGGCTCCATCACATGTAATGGTGACTTGTGAAAACAAAACACCATAACTCCAAATGTCCTTCCCTTCCTCCTTCTTCGCCCACTTTATATACTGAGTATGATGCCACATGGTAGGGAATATTCCTTTGGCCAGATGGGGTCAGCTGTCCAGTCTGTGTCTCTTTCCAACTTTTTGTTGGGAAGACAAGCCCCAGCTGCTTTGCTGCCATGGATACAAGAAGCGGAAAAGGCCTTGACTCTATGGGAGCACTACTCAGCAAAACCAAAAATATCCCTGTATTATCCACCCTGCTTTCAGCATAAATCCAAAACACAACCCTACCCCAGCCATAATCTGCACAAATCTAGACCTTGTTTTATTTCTCTGGCATATCTTGAAATGGAGTTCCTGAGGCTGGATCTGATATACCCTTGGAAGCTTTACTGTTGCCAAGTAGAAGCAAAGGGCTTTTTTCATGTTCTGGCTAGATGTGTTCTGCTATATATTCTAATAAGGCAGTTCTTAGTGACTGTGACCAGCTTTTTTTTTGGTTTTTTTACTGAGGATACATCATGTCTGACCAGGCTGCTTTGCTTCTCATAAAATTACTAATTTTGGGGGTGAAGGAGAGCAGTGAAAGTCTTTCATGATGACTTGACTGATGCTTTCAACACTGTCTCTCACAGTGTTGTTGTATCCAAACTAGAACAGTTGAAAAACTGGTCAGGCCAAAGGTAATGGTTAGTAAGTCCTACTCTCCCTGGAGGCTGGTAACAAGGGGATATCACAGGGCTGTACTTAGAACTGTCCTATTTATCATCTTTGTAAGTGACCTGGAGGAAGCAACCATGTCATTCACATCCCATTTCCAGATTACAGCAAACTGAAATGTGGAGGCAGGAATCAGTTGAAACAGTCTAGGTCAGGGATCCCATCCAGAAGGACCTAAACCTGATGGGAGTAATGGGCCAACAGGAACCCGAGGAAGTTCAGTGAGGACAAATGTCAAGTGCTGAATCTGGGTTGGAAGCAACCCTACCTGGATATTGACTGCCTGGATTGCAGCTTTGTGAGTAAGGAGTCTTAGTGGGCACCAAGTTGGACATGAGCCAGCCGTAGATCCTAGCTGCAAAGGACACCAATAGTATGCTGGGATGCATTAACACAGGAGTCAGTAAACTGTGGGGTAGTGACTATCTGCTTTTTGGACAACATCTGGAATACCTGTCCAGTTTTTAGCCCCTTCCTCCCCCAATTAAGTAAATGTAATTCTAAATAAAAGCCGCTAGTAGTTTTTACTGGCTATTTCTGCGTATTTTCTGCCCTACATTGAACAGTCAAGTATGTCTTCATTTTTAAGCAGTATCTCCTATTTGCCAGAATTTGTTCTGAATTTTTGAATTCCGTTCTTTAACCTATATATATAATTTACTCCAAGATGTGTTCCATCTACGTGTACTTGTCAAAACTTAATGACTGCAGTAATGGGAGATATAATAGTATGGGGCTCAAAAAACAATTCACTTTTCTTTTGTGAGAAGTTTATATATAGAAAAGGCTGTAAAGGGAAGATGATCTTGGAAAGCTTGAAAATTGTTTCAGGCTATGTATTCATAAAGTCACATCTCTGTCAGCACTGATTAATGCCCTCAGTTGTGTGAAATGTCATCATGGCTGGAGTAGCCACTGTTTTTCTGATCTGATTCATAATTAAATAGCTAAATTTTCAACACTGCCAGCAGTGTGTGAAGTTCTTTTTATTTTTTTCCCTCCCCTTCCCCCACAGCTGCTTGGAATGTGGATGCAAGGATTAATACCTCTGAACAGAATTCTACTTCTTTCTCCTCATTTGGATTAACTCCTGGAGTTTCTGGTATGTGTGCCTTTCCAAAGGTTTTTTCCACTCTCTTCTATTCCACCAGGTGGAGTAGAGTTTGCAAAGTGCTACTAATATGCATTTTCTCACTTTTCTTTGAAAATAGTGCTGTAAAGAGGTGGAAGACACTTAAAAAGCTATTTGTTACACTGAAATTATGCAGTAAAGTAACTGTTTTAAGTTGATAATCAAAACTAGAGCATTCACAGAATATTAGTAAGAAGGTTTGGAAGTAGAGGGGGTTGGAATGAGATGATCTTTAAGGTATGTTCTAACCCAAATCATTCTATGATTCAGTGATTTCTTATTTAGCTTTCCTGTTTGTGTGTTAAGTCTAAACAATGGGCATAAGAGATTGTTCAGCATTGCAATGTTTCAAGTTAGAGATCTGAAGATTTCTTTCTAGGAAAGCCCATTTATCCCAGTCTTCTGGGAGGTTTGTTTTTTGATGATTGAGTTTTTCCCTATCAAGGAACTGAATCACTACTTCGAAAATATGTTCCGTAGGCAGGATTTGAAGTCTTGAGTCTTTTTTCTGTATGACAAATGGAAATGCTGAGCTCTGGGGTTTTCTTTTTTGAAGGGTGAAATTGCTAGAGTACAAAACCTGGCTTCAATATTAATCCTGTGTGTTAAACAACTAACATAAGTCCTACAATGATTTATTATTCATTAAAAGGGTCATATGTCAGGTTTTCTGCTCTTGCTTGCTTACGCCATGAGCTTGGCATGTCAGTTTTCTTTTCCGAAGTAGCTGACCAAGTGCTTATGCACTTAGGCTGTATTTGCTTGTATTGCAGTTTACAGGCTTTTAACTGTTGAACTCAGGCTTAGTGTCCAGCATCTTAATTGGACAGAGAATTTTAATTAAAAAAAACAAAAATCCCAAGCAGCCACCTGAATCCAAGTTCAGTCTCTAAACTAAAACTTAGGAAAGTTTATTAAATAAAGTAGAATGGCAGACTGAGCTAAGATTCAGCTGTAATGCCACCATATCGACTTCAAGAGAAATATGAAAAAGTGAAGTGTATTGTTGTCTTTGATGCACCTTAGCCAACAACGTTGTAATGCAAAGTGACTGCAAAAGAAATCAGAACATGTCCATGTTTCTGTCGTCTGAGGTATCTTTTGCAGAGGTGTATGTAAAATAGAGACCCAGAACTATTCAAACTGAATTTCAGAAGTCTCATCATATAGTAAAATATTAATTTATTTCATGCTTACAATTAAGCTTTTGTTTGGTTTACTTTTTTATGAAATGGTTTTGTTTGTTGTATATTTTTCTGAAAACAATTATGTTAGATGTGTACCACCTTCTGCTATCATGATGGTATCGGCCTTACTGTTGTTCATCCTGCTGCTTTTATGTTCTTGAAAACTTTTGCTTTAAATGAGAATTGGATTCTTAGTAATGTATAATTTAATTGTTTGATCTGCAATGTAATTAAAGAGGTTTCTTTCAAGTGATCTTTTCTTTTAAACTTCTCCCTGTAAGAGATCTTATTGATAGAGTAACAATTTTATTACCCATAAAATGTGTTTTTCAGTTTGAGGAGACTGCTTTTACTCACCTTTATCTCTTTTTATGTTCTTCTCATGACTTTATTTTGTCTTTCTTCTTCAGCTTCCTTGTTTTCTGAATATACCTCATGCACAAGAGCCTACTAGTTTTCCTGTCCTCTGCAGTCCTTAGAATCTGACGTTTTTCTTTGAGCCTCTTGTCTTCCTTTCCTACTTTGATTGGATTTGTTTCCCCAAGAAAACTTCAGGAAGCTTGCCAACTTACAAGTACAATTTTATTTATTCCCTTTCAGGATCCAACAGTGAATCGGTTTCTCAGGCTGGTACTTCTGATTTTCAGTGGGATTTAAGTCATGCTCAACCCCCTGTTGATGATGAATGGTCTGGGTTAAGTATGTTCCTCTAAAATGTTCATTAACAAAATGTTGTTAATTACTATTGAAGTGTAGTTATTTATACTAGCTACTTGTATTAGGCAGTGGTGGGTATCTGAGAAAAAACCTGGAATGTTTGACTTCTGTAAAACTAACGGACAGTTCAAAGGAATTAGAAGTATTTTGACAAATTCTGATAGAAAATGGTTAAATTTTAGGAAAAATATTTGGATATTCAAACTCAGAAGTGAGAAAGCTCATGCATTTTAAGGTAATTCTGGCCTTTGCTGGAAAAATCTTTGTAATAAAACCGTCTTGCTGCAAGTGATGAGAAAAATCTACTGCAAGTCAGCAAAATATGTATTTAGTAAATTGAATTTGAGTCAGAGTTTGTTTCTACATGTTTGTACCTTACTGAAAAGTTAAGGTGACATCAGACTCTTGTATTTAATCTAACTTTTCTCATTTAGCAAATGAGGAATTGTAGTAAGTTCTTACATATCTAGGAAGCATGTACAGGATAGAAATAACTGAAATTGCTTGGGAGTTACAGTAAAGTTGGTGTTTACTCCCCACTTTCTCCTCCCTGTTTATAAAAATGTGTAGTGCATCTCATTAGGGCATTGACCTGAAAAATTGTTCCAGAAGTTGACAAAAGCAGCCATGCATGCTACCTTCTCTCTAAGAACCACTTCTTGCAGTTAAATGACTGCAAAAGTGGAAGAGATTGATGTAGGCCTTGACTTCACCACTGTTGGCATGACTGCTCTGATACCAGATAATTTTGAAACTTACCTTTTGTGTTTTTTCTGTTTGAGGATAAGGGAAGCACATTTCAGTTAACCATTTGAAAGTCATTGGTTTTACATTTTATCCAAAGCATAATTGATTCACATAACTGAGCATAGAATGTTTACGGCTGTGGCATCTGTTAATAGAATTTCGTCATAGTTGTCAACTAATTGAAGGGTACACTAACAGAAGTGGGCAAATGCAAGTTTATCCAGTGAGATACACAGATACACCTTACTGCTTTTTCAGGATCAGGACAAGGAAATTAAGTGGATGTACAAATACTACTAAATTTTATTATTACTAAGAATAGATTTTTTTTTTCTCTTAAGCAACTAATGAGAAGGCAGTAAATAAACTGAAAAGTGTTGAGTGATTTTTTTTTTTTTTTTTCAAATCACTAAATTTTAGCATCTGGAATAGGTGTAATTAAGATAATATTTTTATTAGGAAAGTTTCTAATTGTTCTAAATATTCCAACTAATCTTAAGATCTTAGTGTATTTTTGGCTTCATAATGTTTGCCAGTAAATTTAATTGGGTTTGTTACTGCTTTTTATTTTGACTTTATTTTCAGTTGTTTAAATTGAATCTCACCATAGTTGGCAGACCAAGTTTGGCTCTTCAATTTGGTATAGACTGGGGATGGGGGGCGGGCAGGAGAAATATTTGTGATGTTAATATAAATGTGAAATGAAAATGCAATCTTTTACAACGTGTTCTCTTTTAAAATCAGCTTGTTGTAACTTTCTACTAAGAAAGTCTTAGGCTTAGTTATTCCTTTCAGATATTTTTAATTTTTATCTGACTCTTTAAGCCTGTCATTCCATCATAAATGAACAATAGTAAAATACAGTATGGACTTAAGAAAAAAAGATTATTAAAAAAATTAAAAATGCCAGTGTTATAGGATGACTCTAGAGTCAGCAAGATTTACAGTTTAAGATATATCACTTGTAATGGAATCTTACTAAGGTAAGATTGATCTGTGTTACAGTTCATCCTAATTTTTTCACAAACTAGGAAGAAAATCTAGAGAACAGTTTAAGATGGAGAGCAACTCTTAAATTTGTATCTCTTCACACAGTTTAGAAAAATATTTTGAAGCAATTGCATCTAGCTAGCTGCTGCCGTGATTAGGCTCCGTAAAATCACTGTCGTACTCATTACTTTACAAAGTCCTCCACTTATTGATGAAGTCTTTCTTCATCTTTTTTTTCCCAGAAGTACAGGAAATTAGTATTTATATCTTGAGATCAAGAAGTGGGTTATGCATAGGGGGTTTTTTACATTTTTAAATTGGAAAAGAGCACCTGTAGAGTAAGGCAATATTCCTGAAAAAACCTTTTAATCTTTGTAGATGGACTTTCTTCAGCTGATCCAAGCTCTGATTGGAATGCACCAGCAGAAGAGTGGGGAAACTGGGTAGATGAAGAAAAAATTGCTTCTGTTCCTCAGCGTGAAGAGAGATCTGATACTCAGAAGGTAAAAGGTGGTATTTTGTCCTTAGCTGCAAGACTTTGTCCTTACCACTGCCATTTGTTAAAGTAACTTAAAGGGTAATGATAAAGGTAATCTCTCATCGCTGTTACACTGATAAGAGTAGCACAATTGTTTGCTCTGTACACAGAGAAAGAAAACGCTGAATGTTACTGAGAAGAGAGAAGTCACTTAGCTCCATGTTAAACCTTTCTGTCTTGCCATAATTACAAGAATCACCTTGTCAGTATAGACTTAGAGGATTTAGATCTGTTTTTATAAATACTTCTTGACAGTATTTAATTCTCAGTATGAAAAACAGCATTTCCATTCCACTAGTGCCTGGTGCTCTGTTGCCTCTTCCATTCCCATCTCCTCTACTTGTATTACCAGATAGCATGTAAAGAATGTGGTCTTTCTAAAATGAACTGAACAGATAAGACTGTGTTCATTTACACTTGTATATGCAATTTCTTATAGCTACTAATTTGTTTAGTCTATAGAAGGTATGTTTCATTGTCATTTTAAATGCTAAATACCTTCTGTTCCTGTATGAAGATTTCAGATAATGAAAGAGAAAAAGCAGAGCAAATTCTTCAGAGTTCTACAGGTGGCAAATCCAAGAAAAAGAAGAAGAAAAAGAAGAAGCAGGGTGAAGAAGCTAACTCTCCTGCACAGGTAAAATCTGGATGGTTTAAAAGGCACTTGCAAGGAATTCATAAAATTGCCTTATCTTTGAATATTAGCATCTTGAACAAAAATTATTTTTGGGAAATTAATTTCTTTACAGATTTGGATTGTCTACTCTTGTTTCTCAAGAGTTAAATTCTTATTTTACTGGTATTTCCTTAATTTGTTGTATTCACAAGTCGAACATGGGATAACTTGTGGTTTTGCTGGATTTATTATGAACAGCATGAAATACATGGAAAGTATTTATCCTGAATTATTTATTTTCTATCAAATCAGGATTCTGTACTGTAGGGATGCTTCCAGGAGGATCTCTGCTCTGCATGGGAATCCTTCTCCTCATGCCCTTTGAAAGACAGCTGTCTTGGTGAATATAGCTAGTTAGGAAAATGAAAGAAATTGAAGTTTTCTCTTAAGCTGTCTTCAAGTACAATTGTGTGAGAATATAATAGTTTTCTGAAGTACTGTTTTAATTTGATTTATGTGAAATGGTAAGTCCTAATCCTTCAAACTCAGTTGATGGGGCTACTCTGTGAGTCAGATTTCAATGAGGGAAAGAATATTTTCAAACTGAGGATGGTTGGAGTTTTCTGTGCTACTTGAATAGCTTTTGAAGAATTACATTGAAAAAGATTTGTAAAAATAGCAACAGCAGATTGCACTTCACATGGCAATTGAATCATGTTTGAATAGATGAAAACAAGTACTTTCCTAATGGGAGAAAGCTTTTAATAGCTGATGATTAGAATGCATCCTGCTTGTGCTTATAGTGACAGCCATTCATAGTTTACATTCTTTACAAAATAACCAATGTTCAGTGGAATCTGACTAGATGAATTGGGGAGGGAAAGCAAAAACTTCAGTCATACTTGCTTTGGATTTGCTTTTATGGTTATCACATTTTCAGTTTATTCAGAATTTTAAAACATTGAATTCCTGTTAGATGAAATTTTATTTTCAAATTGTCTGTTTGGAGGTGGAGCTTCTGCTGATTTCTCTTGTTTCTTTAGAGGCAAATTCAATCTGGGAACAGTAGGGCTGCAGCTTTTTTGTAATTGAAATCCATTCTGCTCTCTGCTGTGACTCTAAGTGTAAGTTAAGGTTAATAGGTTGTGGTTAACAGGTGTTTGTGAGTGTCCTACATGAATTTTAAGGTCAGTGAGGGCATTCTGAATTTCTTTTTCCATTGCTTGTGAGCTGTCTTTTAAATTATGTATGTTAAGTAGAGTCCTACTTCCTATATTAATGTAATCAGATTTGTTTATTCTAGTCATTGGTCTCCAACCGTTCCAATTTTGTTACTTTTTCTTTCAGTCCATCAGTCTGTGAAGTCATCAGTTTACACATAAGACTTTATCTGTATTAAATTTTTATGTAAAATTGGGAATTTTGCTTCCTAGGAGCTGACTGAACTGCTAATACATCACAGAAGTTACCCTTGTTATAACAGTTTAGTCATTTAACTTACCAGTGCTATTTCAAACTCATTTAAAATTTGTATATTTATCCTCTGAAAATGGAACATGTTCATTTAAACATCTTCATCTTTCTCATTGATTATACTTAAACGTTCACTCTCATTTGTTGACTTCAGTATTTGTCAAGGCAGTAGAAACTAACTGAGGAGCTTGGAGTAAGCCAGTATGTGTTCCTTCCTGTCAAGAATCAACAGACTTGGGCTGTGACTACATTTTCATAAGATTCCAGTGGTAATAAGTGAAGGAACATTGTTTCCAGTTTAAACTCAGGGACCTCTTCACTACCACAGGATTCTTCTAGTGCCACAAACAAGTGTAACTACTCCAACTTTACATTTAAAATTAAAAGTTTCCACTGTTATATGGTCTAAGCAGTAAAGGTTGAGACTCTTGGATACTTTGGATATATTTTCAGTTTCTCTACTGAGGTTTGTTTTACAAGCATTATGGCAGACAAAACTGGGTTGCAAAAATATTAAAGCATAATAGTGATAGAAAACTATACAGGTTAATATACAGAGCTTGCATTTTAAAACTTGTAACAAAGCGCAGAATCGAGAGCAGTCAAGTGTCATTGTGATACTTTTGCAAAGTGTTTAGAGTTAATTCAGTTTAAATTCATATTCTTATAATTTAACAGGAGTGTGAAGTGCAGTTCATTCTGAGATTGGGATTTTTGTTAGTAAATTGCATGAAAAGTCCTGCTTTCTGGGCTTTATTGGGTTCTGTGGGTATTTTTTTGTTATGTTGTTCTATAAACTGTGAGTGTTAGCATATGCTGGTATGAGCCCACTACTTCAGTTGTTCTTTATGATAGATTTTCTTAGTTATGGAAGCTGATTATGGCAACAAAATTCATTCACAGGGCAGAAGAGTCAGAACTTGACAGAGACTCTTCTTTTTTTTCCCCACTCCCCTTTTTGTAGGATGCTGAAGAACTGGATAGAGAAGCTGGAGAGGAGTTTCAGGCGGATACCTCAAAAGTTCAACCACAGCAGGAAAGAGCTTTTTCTTTGAAGACCATAAGTACTAGTGAACCAGCTAAGGTAGGGATGCCAAATTTGATTTATGTTACAATTTGATTTAGAAGTGCTCAAGTAGTTTGAAACATTAATTTGTGTAGATAATGTTACGGTAAGAATACTCTTTCAGGCTGTATGTTTATGAATATAAAGGTAATTGAGCAGTTGAATTTTAGGTAGACGTCAGTTTCAAGTTTTAAAAAGTATGTCTACTCTGAAAAGCACTATCTTCCAAATCGGTAGCCAGTTTCTTTACTGGCAAGTTACTTTCTTGTTTGAATATTCAAGCAATGGTTTAAAACTTCGAAATGTAGAAACCTAAGAACTAACAGGTTTGAGCACAAGACTGGTAGCATATTCTGCTGTTACGTTGCAACAGAGTGAAGTGCTACTAAATATATTCTGAGTTAAATGCAGTCTGAAATTGATTTTTGATAGCTGTACTGAGCTTAATGACTGAATAAGAAAAGGTTTTATTTGAACCAATTCACAAACTGTTTGCTTCAGCTCACAGTTGAAACATATTCTACAAATTCTCTTTCAGTCTTTCTCCAAATAGCAGCTTTCTTAGGTACTGCTACCCTACAATGCATCACATTCTAGGAAGGTGTAGAATATTTAGTATTTCTAGTGGCTTTGATTTTTGTTTTTTATTTCCGTGAAGAGTGAACAATACTAGTGACACAGCAATTTGGTACCAGAGAGTATATGTCAGAATACTGAGTTTTAATTTTTAATTGCTGAGCATTAGTTTCATAAAAATACTGAGGTATTAAGAGTCAAATGAAAGCATTAGAATGAAATCTTTCACAAGAGGCTGCAGGTTGCCAAATAAAAAGTACAGAAGTGTATTGGGAATGTCTTGAAAACCTCATTCAGACATACTTAAGACTTGCTTTAAATGCCCTACATCAAAGTAGAGCTTTACTACAGGTTTTGCCTATAACTGATTAGTTTAGATCAGTTCAGCCTTTAATCAAAGTTGGCAACAGCTGCCCATTCTATCTGACTAGTGTATTGGTGGTTTTTGTGGTGGTTTTTTTGAAGCTGTATTTGAAAAGACATCTGCCTGTGTATGCAAGTGGCTTTATTCCTGGCAGTGTGAGGTTTTCTTAAAAAACTTAAAAGCAAATACGTTGTTTTATTTTAGAGGCTTTAGTTGAATATGTGTAGACAGAAAACTTGGATTGTGACATCAAGGTGGGGGTTTTTTGACTTCTAGAAAAAGGTGTAATGGTGCGTCCTAGAAGACTATAGCTTTTGCTGTTCGGAAATGTAAATTGATTTGAAAAATATTTGCAGTTAAATTTTTTTTTTCCCTCACAAGTTGCCAGCACTGCCAAAATACAAGCTCAGTTTCAGTAGAATTTGCTCAGTGCTTTACTGTTTATAGTCATACTCAACTTCCTAGGTGATTTGATGGCATCAGCATCTTATGTAGACCTACACTGCACCATTTTTGAGGGGCTTGAGGGTTTCTGTTACTCTTGAATCTTAAATTCAGTCTGTTTGTATACATGTCTGTGTATAGCTGTGTAAGTGGTAACACACTTGTTTCTTGGTGAAACAAGACATATTCTGTTTTAAACTTGGTGTGGGGGCAAAGGGCAAACAAAACTATTACTTAACATTCTCTGGAATTGGAGTTGATAAAGGACAACTTGTGAATTGTTGTATCTGGCAGTGCAGATGGTCTGTCAGTCTTTATCAAATCTCCTTGACAACAGATTTGGCTTCATTGTGATTTCACGCATGCAAAGATGCCTTCCAATATTGTTTGACTTGGCTGTTGTAAAAAGTTTTAGAAACAGTCTGTGACTGATGTGTGAAATGGATGACTTGAGTTTCCAAGACAGGTAATCTAGTCTTAAGCAAATGCTCCAAAACATGAGAATGAAGTATAGGGAAAAATAAACTGAGTACGAACAAGTTATTATCAGTATATCCTCATAAATATCAGAAACAGCTCTAACCTTGTGTTTCACGTCACACTATCTGGTGATGATGTCTGCTACACATTGGCCTGCATTGAAACCTTCTGCATGTTATCAGCAGGCACGAGTTTTAAATGAAGAGAGATACTTGGAAAGAGAAGTAACAGTTTGACAAGTCACTACTTCATTACTGAATCATGGAATTATGTATATAACTTTATATTATGAAATAGGCTGTATTCATTGTTCCAGGCCTCCTTTCTGAATGAATTTGTTAGCAGAGAATATCCTAGCAAAGCGTAGTACCCAATTTTTAGTGTTTGACATCACTACCCGCTTTCCTGTATCCAAAATTTAGACAGAAGTATTTGGAAAAATGTCCAGATAGTGCTGTATGTATTTGTATCGTTACATTTGCAGTAATAGTGCATGCTGTAACGTGCAAGCTGCAACATGTTTCTTAGTGAACCTGAGACAGCTGACCTGTTAAAATCTTAATTGAGTTGCTTTACCTGCTGGTGAAGTGTGACTGTCCTAACAAAACTATGATACCAATAGTTAACCTGAATTGATTACCTTGCACTAGAAGCGTTATGTCCTCCTTTTATTTTAGAAATCACATTTCAGTTTGCCAGTTTCACTTACCTATGTAGCTGATGATTGCTAACTAGTAGACAACACTGGAATCAGCTAAGCTTGGAATTCCTGTAAGATGGGAGTTCATTTTATCAGCATGGTTGATGTATAAAAAAATATTTGAGATTACTGATTTTTCAGTAGATTGAGAGAAATAACTGCAATTATAGATACTAAACTTGTTTCAGTTGATGTGTAAGGGCACAGCAAACTATTCATGAAAGGTTAGAGAACTGCTGTCCTTTAAATTCATGTGTTGGGTTTTTTCAATTAAAGCTGTTTAATTTCTTTCTTAGTATGATATGATTAAAGAAGAAATTTGTATCTTTTTGCTCTCTTGAATGTTCTGACTGAATTTTTGAGATGCTTACATTATAGTGATGGAAGCAGTACAAACTGGTGACTGTTGTACATCTGTATCCAGGGATGTAGACTTCACCATCTGGTTTTCATAGTTCCAGGTTCTTGGCTGTTGTGACACAACTGCAGCTATGATTTCTTAATAACATCTTTAAGTTTGGGGTTTATTGCTTGGCTGAGACACTGTGTTCTAATGCATTCATTTTTGAAGCCTTTTGTCATTTGGTGACTTGCTGCGGGATCTTAAGGTTTTTATGTTCTAACTTCCCTATTGGAATGTCAAAATGGTTTGTTTTCTGTTTTGCTGTAATTTTAATTACAGTAAGTGCTACTCACCAGCATCTCTATTGTGGGAACCTTCAAATTGACTAGATAATTGAAAAAATACTGCAAGTACCTTTTTACTTGGCAGTTATTTCTGCAGTAATTTCCACTGAAATACTTGCTGACTGCTCTCGCCAATATTTGTTGTTCTACTATAAGCAGAGTGTTTTGAGCAGTTTTCTAGGAATGACTGGAGATGCTTTTTGTTTGATTTGTTTGGATTTTGAGTTATCTGTTTGGTCCTGTGTAACTTGCCTGCTTGCCTTGCAACCAAATGCATATGTGTCACTGTTTTACATCTCTGTTGAAAACTCTAGAATCTTTTTAGGGTCTTGGTGATTTATAGAGCCGTTTCTTTGCATGTGCTGTATTTTAAGAATTAATTTGTGTCATTTATCTTTGCTTGTATGCAATTAAAAATTTTGGCACTAGATGGCAGTCATAGTATTACAGGCTCAGTTTAAAATTTTTAAGGATTTTAATATGGGTTCAATTTTTCAATGCCGTCTTCTCAGCAGCTGCTAAGTATATTGCCAAAATAACACCATATAAGAGTTTTTACTTTTGTATTACTTAACAAAACTTTTGGAAACTTTTTTTTTTTGTTTCTCAAATAGTCTGAGGAGGCTCCTTCGCTTGCTGTTTCCACTGAGCCATCTGTAATTGTATCAGAAAGCAATTCTGACAAGATTGCTTCCCAAGTGCCACAGATGCTGCAAGAGACAGATGTTTCTAGTCCCAATATTAAGCAAAACAGTGTGCCTCCTCCACAGAGTAAGTATCTCTCAGTACAGTTTTATTTCTGTGAATTCAGGATGTACTTTTTCCCCATAGAGCATAGTCAGAATGCTTTGCCCTGGGGTTTGAGTTTGAAGTGCTATATCAGATACTTCTCTTACTTATACATCTTGCCATATTTTTAACTTCCTTAAAGTTAAAAGCACCTTGATATATTTATTTTCATTGTGAGGAAAAATTGCCTTCATATGCTTGGATCACTGAAAATGTCTGTTGGGCTTGTCCAGTCCTTAACAGACATTTGAATGTACTCATCACCATTGGGACTGGAGTTCCATGCTGTGACTAAGGAGTTCTGCCAACATTGTTTCAAAGGGCTGCTTGCAAGTCTTAAGTGGAGAACAGATGGTTACTGACATTGCAGTTGACAGAATATTTAGCTACCAAAAGTTTGGGAAAAAATACAAAAAATTCTATTTTCAGCCCACTGAAGTCTTTTGATTTCTCAATTTAGCTCATTAGCATCTTTTTCCATATGCTTCCATGTAATCGTAGAGGAAAACAGTTGCTTATTTAGGAGTAGAAAGGTATTGGGTGATGGACTCCTTTTTGTATTCTGCCAGCACATAGATCAGGCTTAACTGCTGCAGGTATATTGTTTTTTGAAAATATGCTGTGCCCAAAAACATCAAATGTACCCTCTGTTGCACTTGACAAAAGTGTTTGTACTCACAAGCATTTGAGTACTTGCAAAAGTACTCACACAGTAAAACAGGAAATTTAGAAGGGAAGTCAGGATATGAAAGACATTGCTTGAAAAAAAAAAAAGTTGTTTTAGTTCAGATTCTTTAACAAAATTAATAAATACTGACAATCTGTAATAAGCTGCTGGCTAAGTGTTGAAGTACTAAATGAGTTTTTAATGACTGCAGAAGAAACATGATGACTTTATAAAGTCTCATTCAGCTGCATTAATTGGCTTCTTGGTTTTGAATACATGAAACAATGGAATCTTTCAAGGCAATGCATCAACTTACGACTTTTTGTTCTGGTTCTAAAATATGAAATCTTTTGTGATTGATTCATGCCTCAGCAATTGAAAGAACATCTCTTAGGTTCAGTATATACAATACTTTGCGTGTTCTATCACTTCGGGCAGCCAGCCTGTTTTAAGGCAGTCTGTTTTATTAAGAACATAGTGCTTCTGTATTGGATTATGGATTCCATGTAACCACATCTTTACATAGTTCATTACTTTTAAAAATATTCTTCTGACATGTCACGTATGTAGTGGTTAATAACTGTAATCTGGTAAAAGTGAGCATTTAATGTCAATTGTGTATGTGTACATTTTTTCTAGTAGGCCAGAAAATAACAATGACTCTAGAATAAATAGTAACATTTGCAAAATGAATGACCTTTGATGTGTATCACTCTTTGTGTTTGTGGGGTGAAAAAGTAGGATGAAATTGGCAAGTGTTGGTTTTAGAGGCATTTCAAATTAAATTATTTGGGAGAAGCAGGTGAATAGAACTTCTCCTTGATTATTCTGAATCACTTCGTAATAATACAGCGTGTATTATCCAGGATTTTTAAAGTAAATTCTGTGTAAATGTTCTCAGTCCTAACACTATAATTATTTTTGGTTTTTAGCAAAGTCTGAAGAAAGCTGGGAATCCCCCAAACAAGTTAAAAAGAAGAAAAAAGCAAGAAGGGAAACGTGAATTTCCTGAGATGGACATGTGTTGCTGAATATTGTCATGAAGATTATGCTGTTTATGCAATAATTTGTGAACATGTACAGAATTTTATATAAATTTCAAACAATTTTTAAAAACAGAACTGCTGTGAACACAAACATCTTTAAAAAGGAATCAAATGAAAGTAACTTTATGATATAGCAAACTGAACATGCTACATTTGAAAGACATTCTGAAGAGTCTGTTTTTCCAACTTTTGGAGAGAGATCTTAATTTAAAAAAAACTGGTTTTACAACACAGTGCCCTGTTTACAACAGATTATACTCTCATCTACAGCTGCAGATAAAAGATTAATTTCAAGGAAGGGTTTTCTGTAAAAATAATCGTCTGTACAATAGTGGGTGTTTCTTGCCTCTCTTATGAGTGATGCATTAGAAGCACAGAATGTCAACCATTTGAATTTGTTTCATGCCTAAATCAAAGTGCTTTGATTAAATACATAATCTGCCATATCTTTACAGTAAATTGGTTAGCAAATCTGCTAGCTATTGCAGGAATCACAAGTGCAAATCATTAACCATTTGTACAGTCAGACCTTCACGGTTTATTATATGAAGTTAACACAATAAAACTGCTTTGGGTTAAAAGTTTGAGAATGTGATTTGAGACTTGAGTATGGTTCATGAAGTTATTTTTTATAATGTCTATTACCTTACTTGAATTATTGAAGATAACAGTATATTTTTAAGAATGCAGTAATGTGCATAAAATTGGTTTGCTTCTTCATTCCCTACGGTTCTTGGTTGATTCAGAATCCTATCTAAAACCTGTATTCTTTCAACTTCTAAACTCATGGAATGAACTAAAATTAAACATTTCCTTCCCCTAACACTTGTTAACTTGCCATACCCAATTCTGTTGTCTGTATTACTAAAACTCTGAACAAAGCAAAGTGATTTTTTCACTCATAAATTATTTGGATTTCAGAGATATGTTGGAGAACTGGAGTAGCTTCAGACAGCTTTAATTGACATTGTCAAAAACAGTTATCAGGAACACATTTTTTTACTGCCTTAACCTGTAGTATGTCGAATGTGTCTAGACTTCTGGACAGGAGTTAGTGTTTTTATATTAAAAAAAAAAAATTATGCAAGTAAAGCAGTTGTAAAATAAAGACCATTTCCCACTTGAAACTGTTAATTGAAATGGCATTGAAGATGTGTTGTCATTTTCAGGCACTGTAATGACGTGGTATTGAACTGGAGATGTGTTTGTGTCTGTAAGGTACATGCTCAGCCATGTACACTGTAAATAGCCTTTATGAAAATTGGTTTGATAAGGATGGTAATTAACATCACCTGGTAAGTTCAGTTAAAGAGTCAGGATTCTTTTCAAATGATTGACTTCCGGTTTTGTGGCACAAACAGAATTGTTAACAGCTATAACCCGTGGTACTCATCAACAATCATGCTCTTACTGTACTCAACTGCAGTTGGACACTATTGCAAAGCAAGAGCAGATAATGCAGCAAGCTGGGTTTAATTGTACTGAAAATGCGCCTGCTAATGGAGAGCTTTCGTAATAAATGGGTACTAACTTGCACAGGTATTAACTCCTGTATATCAGGAATGTGACACTCTAAATTGATTTGTTAAAATAAATTGAGCATATTGACAGTATTGATTTATTTACTGGGAGGGAGTAATGTTTCAGAGTGATATTTGTCATGATTCATGTAAAATAAATTTAGAACTGAACTACAGCTTTTCAATGAGTATCTGGAGGTAAACATGGAAAATAGGATATTATGAAATCATGCAGAGTCCTTTGCATGTAAATAATATTATAATTTTACTTGTCTTCATAGTAAAGGTTGAAAAATAACCTTTGAATTCAGGTTTTTAATGTATGTCCGAAATCTGTTTTCAACCTGTGTGTTATGCTAAGAGCCTCTTCATAGAAAATACAAAGATTTTATGTAATGAAAGAGACTGCCCCCAAGGACTTTCACTGCATAAATTCTTTTTTTTTTCTCTTAAAAATGAAATTGGTGATATTTCTGGGTTAGTCAAATAGCTTGTCATTCTGGAAAAAGAAACAAACTAGCTAAAACATAGGAACCCTGCTAACTAACTGCTACTGGGAAGCAGGGTCATATTAAATACATAGCCTTCCTTTCAAAATGTTGTTACCTATTTAGCAGCACCTCTTACTGTTTTCTTCATGTGCAGTTTCAATGTCTTAGAAAGCAAAACTTGCTTTATTTGACATTCATTAAAGAGGTAGTAACTATATCATATTGTCTATAAATAGAAACTTGGTTATCTATGTACTGTCATGTTTCTATGATTCAAGCAGTGGTTAGTCTTAATGATACACTGAATCCAGGCTTTGGTACTTGGATAGAGCAAAAAACACCATTTAAAGAAACTTAAATCATTTTTTTTTTCTTTTTTCTTTGGGTTTTTTTTTTCTGTTGTTGTTGAATGCATGGAATGGTTTCATAAATCCAATATGTTGTTTTTTTCTAAATACTCTGGAATTATTTGTATGTGTAATTTAAACTTGTGATGATGTGTAATTGGATAGTCATGGCATATTTTTATTTCTTTTGTGGGGAGGGAAAGGTGTACAGAATTCATGTGTGCTTGTTACAAAGGTAACTGTGCATTGGTTTGGAGGGGGGTGAAAACTGTATTTCTGATGCCCTTTTAAAAGTCTAAAGAAAAAAGTGCAAGTGAAGAGCACTACCTTTAATATTTACTAAGAAAGAATGTACATATTAAAAGCATTTCAAAATTTATAGAAATATTGCTAGTACTGTTGTGTTGTAACTGAATTGTATCTCATTTGAAACTGCCCTATTAATAGTTCCTAGCCATGGGATTTTCCTGTGAATGAGGCTTTTGAAAAGTGCACACATCAGAGTACATGGTTTAAGCAGGTTTTTGTCTGTTATTAATCATAGTTGTGCCTTTAACTAAACTAGGTTGCCAGTCAAGATTTCAGCTGTTAAAAATTGCAGGTCTCTCACAGACACCTGTACCTGTGAATCTTCTCAGTGTTCAGTGTGACCACTGATTAAAAATGAGCAGTTCTGTTTTTTCAGGCCAGTACTGAAAGATTTCTTCATTGTTCTGCTGTAGCTGGAAGGGAAAAAATCCTGAAAATTTAATTGCTTCTTAAAATATTCTGCTAAAAATATTTTACTGTTAAAATTCTGGGTGAATTGCTTCATTTAAGAGCAAAGAGCATCAGCAAAATGAATTGGCGGGGGGGGGGGGGGGGGGGGGGGAAGCACCAGGAGGGGCTGTGTGACTGATAGTTCTTAACTTGAAGGTCATGTGGCAACACAATGGATTTTGCTCGCTGCAGGACTAACAGAGCTGCTGTTAGTTTGGATGGACGTTGGGAGCAAGGTGGGATGATTTCTGTTTTTTCATGGGTGGGGGGTGGGAATTACTGAATTACTAAAACTGACCTCTGTAGTGGGTCCCTTCAGTTGAGGGAACTGTTGAACTTCTGCTCTTTTGAATTTCTGGCTGTTTGTACCAAGCTGAAGGTTTCTGGTTCGCTGAAGACTGGCTTCTTAACTGAGACTGTGTTGTCCTTAATGTTGGTGTATTCTGAAAAGTGCGTTTAAAACTCTTAACATGAAGCTCATGGTTTCAGGATTTCATACAATACTCTTGAAAAAAACATGCTTAGGAACATCTGCAGCTAAAACCAAGCACATTTTTTGCCTTATTTGTAGCATTAAGTGATCCCTTAACTTGGCTCAGTATTTTAATGCAGTTCATAACTTCCATTTCCTTGGCCAACCTTACCTATGTAGCTAACAAATAAAGTCATGCCTTTAGCTATGTCTGCAAACAAAGCTTGGGATGGGAGAGAATTCGTCTCTGTTGTGATTCTGTAACTTGGACTCACTCTCAGGCAGCCAGGCTTTAATATGTCTTTTGAAGAGGCATGGCACCCAGGAGACCAGTGCCGAGTAGGAGCTGTATCGACTGCTGTCCCTCTGCTGCTGAGGGGCTGCACATGTATCTAAGGACATGTGCAAGCTCTGCTTCTGCTTTCAGAAGTCTTCAAGGCACTGTGAAAGATCGGTAACCTCACGTTTTCACCTGTTCACCGAGGCAGCTAGTAAATGTGTAAAATACCTGCAGCCATGGCTGAAATTACTGCAGTGTTAAGTGTTTTTTGAGAAGGGACAGATTCCAGGGAAAGCTTCCATGGAGGGTAAAGAACCTAAGGCGTGCTGGGACTTTTTCAAGAATGCTCTTCTGAAAGCACAAAATCAGTTCCTCCTCTTTAGAGATAAGGGATGTAGGAGGAGCAAGAGCCCCCTTGGCTTAACTGCAAGCTTCTGAGTCTGCTCAAAAGCAAAGCATTCCAGAGATGGAAATGTGGATAAATACTCACTGAGAACTATGTGGACATTGCCAGGGTGTGCAAAAATGCAGTTAGAAAAGAAAAAGCTCAAATTGTGTCAAAAAATACAAGATAGGGTTCTTTAGGTGCAGAAACAAGCAGAAACAGAAGGCAAATACTGTCCTGTTGATAAACAGGACAGGAGAATTAGTCACTGGCAATGCTGAAAAGGCAGAGGTTCTCAACACTTCCTTCACCTCTGTCTGCACCAGCAGTGCTGGGCCCCTGGCCTTGGGACCAAAAACCCAGGCTGCTGCAAACACAGATCCAGCAGTGTCAGTGAAGGAAGAGTGGGGGGTCAGTTATTACAGGAGCTGATGTTGCAAGGCTGCTCTCCATAATCTTTGGAAATTTGTGGACTTCATGGAATGTCAAAAGACTGAAAAAGGATAATGTACCCCCATCCACAAGAAAGGCTTAAAGGAGGATCCAGGGAATTTCAGCCCCATCGGTCTTGCTTCAGTCCCTGAGAAAACTATGGAACAAATCCTTCTGGAAGCTATCACAAGTCAGATGACACATGGGATTGGGAAAAGGCAACACAGATTGACTAAGGACAATTTGAGCTTGACAACCCGGATCACCCTCTGTGACAAAGTAACCTGCTCGGTCGATGTGGGGTGGGCAGTGGACATTGCCTGCCTGGATTTCTCCAAGGCTTTCAGTATGGTTTCCCACAGCCTCCTCCTGGAGAAACAGATGGGCTGTGGTGTGGATGAGTGCTCTGTGTAGTGGTGGGACCTGGCTGAGAGGCGGCACCCAGAGGGTGCTGGTCAATGGCTCCTTTTCAAATGGTCAGCGTGGCACGGGTGGGGTCCCCCAGGGATCGATGCTGGGCCCAGCGCTGTTTAATATCTTCGTAAGTGATCGGGAAGACGGGATCAAGTGTACCACTTGATGAAGTTTCCCAATGATACCGAACTGAGTAGGAAAGTGGACACTGTGGAAGAGAGAGCCATCCTGCAGGAAGATTTGGGTAGGCTGGAGAGTGGCTAGCAAGAATCTGATGAAGCCCAGCAAGGGCAAGCGTAAGGTCTTGCACCCATAAGGGAAAACATAACCCAGGTGTGCAGCACGGGCTGGGATCTACCCAGCTGGGGAGCATCTCTGTGGAAGGGATCTGGGGATCCAGGTGGACAATCAGATCAATAGGAGCAAACAGTGCTGTGCTGGCACAGAAAGCCAACGGGATGTTGGGCTGCATCCACAGGGGCATCACCAGCAGAGATCAAGAAGTCATTATCCCACTCTGCTCAGTGCTCATCAGGCCACGCTGGAATACTGTGTTCAGTTTTGGTCCCTGCTGTGCAGAAAAGATGTGGACAGGCTGGAGAAGGTCCGGAGAAGAGCCACAGACTGGGAAGTCTGTCCCAGGGGCAAAGGCTGAGAGAACTGGGTTTGTTCAGCCTTGAGAAAAGAAGACTTAGGGGAGACCTCATCACCATGCTCCACTATTTAAAGTGAAGATGGAGACTCCCTTTTTACAAGAAGTCACATGGAAGAGGCAAGGGATAATGGGTACAAGTTATTCCTGAGGAGGTTCCAATTGGACACATGAGGAAAATTTTTCACAATGAGAACAATCAGCCATTGGAATAACCTCCCCAGGGAAGTTGTGGATTTCCCCAACACTAGAGATTTTTGACATTTGGCTGAACACATTGCTGGGCTGTCTTATCTCAACTGTGCTTTTGCCAAGAAAGGTTGGATCAGATGTTTCTTGTACTGTACCTTAAGAAAAAAAGCAATGGCACGACCAAATGCCATAAGGCTGGCCAGTTACACTACTGTATTGAGTGCAGTAGAATTACAAACAGAAAACTGACTACTATAAAGTTCTACGTGACTGCTTGCTACCTGTCTTTCCATAAGTGGTTTGGGTTTTTTCCTGTGATATACATAAAATGCATCTCAAGAATTGTATTTCTGTCAACCAAATTCTACAGCTATCAAGGTGATTTTCTCCAGAAGTTTGAGGCTTTGACAGGCCCATGTGTTCTTCAAAGAATCTACTGCTTTAGGTTACTGCAATGTTAAACAGTATCCTTTTCATAAGCACCACCATGTGGTTTCTGAATTAAAGAAGACTGTAATCCATCAGTGATAATGTGAGGTAGAATAAAACCTATAAATTCAGTAATAAAAAAGGCTGTAGTCTTGGCCCAACTGAGTTTTGTCAGGGGCAATTTAGGACAGGGCAGCTGCCTCAGGTGCCTGTTTCAAGTCATCTGTTACAAGTAACGCTGTTGTGCCAGCATCATCTTTCATTTGACTTTTGAAGTATGTTGTTCCAGTTTTGTGCCTTAGTTACACTGGCTTTTAAGCTTGGCTGCAAATTTAAGAGTCTTTCAATCGCTTTAAAACTCTTTCAGGTTAAACTCTCTCTCCATGAACTCTTGTCTGCATGGTCTGAGTAGCCACTTCAGGAAGAACCGAATCTGAGATTGCGCGGTGACTCTCGCAGAGCAGTGGCCAACACCCAGCAGCAGCAGTGCCAGCTCACCGTCATCCGTGCCTGCCCTGCCCCTCTGACTGGCCTCCAGCAGGCACAAAGGCGGCTCTTAAATCAGGTGAGGGCTGTGGCGGTACTTGAGAGCTATTCTCACTCCAGCTGGCTCTCTGGTATTTCTGCTCTAAGTCAAGTCTGCGGCCTGCGTAGAGTAGGGTTAATATTGGTGTTAAATTAAGTATGAGACTTGCACAGTTGTCTTTAACAGGTGAGGGCCCACCTTCATAGATACCATCTGTCACCATCATGCCTGGCTGATTGTTTTTAAAACACTTTAAAATCTTAATCATAGTGGATATTTTAAATATTTTCTCCTTTTTTGCTGGAATTCTTTTCTGCATTTTCCAGGGATGGAGGTTCAAACAGCAATCTGCTCTGAACTAATGTGATTAGTTAATTTTTTTTTTTTTTTTTTAAGGAGAACCTGTCTTTTTAATAAACAAAAATAATATTACTTGGACTTGACCTGGGTATTGAACACTTCTGAACAGTAGTACTAGTAGTAAAAACTATTTAAGTGCTTTTCTGGAGTGGGCTCAGCACTTGATAGAATTGAGCTGGCAAATCAATACTGTGCTATTTTATATTCGTGTACTACAGACATGCAGTTCAAAGTCATCCAACTCATGCAGCCTGCTGTTAACTGTGGATCTTCTTTATGAGGTTTCAGGAGCATGTCTGTTTCTGTGAGCCCTTAGCAGGCAGGCAGAACAGCAAATTTAGTGACTGTTTTTGTAATGATGAAAACACTTTAACTTGTATTGCCTTGAATAAAAAAAATACTTTGTAGAGATGCATAATTGAAGGGCTCCAAATCCTGACACAGGTAGTTGAGAGGGTTTTACATACCCAAAGGTTGCCATGTGTTTTGGATTTCTGCAATCACATCATGTGAATGCCAGACTATGGTCAAACTTAGTCAGAAGCCGTGTGTGTCACATCAGAAAATAACTTTTTGCCTGTTTCACTTTGAGGCAGAACATCAGTTGTGCAGCGCAAGATCAATATGGGAAACCAGGATTGCAAGTGCTTCACTTTACATTAATAATTCCATCTAAAAATCTTGGCTTTGCACTAGTATGCCACTGGAATTTGTGCCACCAGAGAACATTGTGCTGGAACACATTTTCTTATGTGAACGCTTAATATAATGTTACCATCTCCTGAGAGCACCACACGTTATCTTTCACAGAGTGTTTCACATGATACAGTTTGAGGCTCTAAACACTTTAGACTTAACCATTGCAAATATTTCTTGAGCAGTCCACCTCAAAGAAGATATTTTAACTGAAGTTTAACTGAAGAAAGAATTCCTAATTGTGAATTTTAGTTCTTTTTTTTTTCTTATGGGAAATCAGCAGCTCAGCCCTGCTCCAAATGAAATGAGCTATCAGCAGGGTGTTCTGTCAGGGCTTTAAGGATGTCTCCATCAGCATCAGCGTGGTAAAACTCTCTGTGAGGGGTGCTGTCTTACAAATACGAAGCTGTGCTATGTAGCAGTTAAGTGGTTTAAAGGCTCATATATATTAAACATCAAAAGGGAACAGGAAGAATGTGCAGATTAGCATTTTCAAACCACGTTTGGGTTTGGAGAATGTAGTGTTGGTGATCAGTGATTTTTCCATTAAAAATTAAAAGAAAGTTCTCTCCAAAGTGACAAATGTGTATCATTTTGGTCTGCAGAGATGGGGTTTCTGAATGCTAATACTAAACCTCTGGTATTCCAAAGGTTTATACACAGGTGTTTGACACCAAATGAGTTACAGTGGAGATGATGAGTTACAATTGTGTCTTGACTGCAATTACACTTTCTCTGTGCCTTTACTAATCCATTAGTGAATACCACTGTGATTTGGGACATCTCTGCAATGCTGGCTCAGTCAGGATTTCCCAAAGTTGCCTAAGGCTATAATCAAACATGTCCCGATGAGCATGCCTATAAAATGCTTTACAGTCACAGTATAGTAATATACATTGATAACCTATATTGGAACACAGCAGAAAGCAGTGTGACTATGAGACATGCTTTTGAAGTAATATTTATACTGCACTTGGAGATCAGCTGGCAAGTAATGCTATTACAGTAGAATTATATTGGTATTTATTATGTGATTTACCATACAAAAAATTAATATTAGAGATATGACTTAAACAATCAGTGTTACCTCTGGCATTAGATATCTTAGGAGGACATTTTGGACAATGTAATGAAGAGAAGCCAAGAGTATTTTTGGTTCTTATAATTAGGGGAATATTGGCAGCCTTGATCTTTTTTTTCTTTAGAAGAAACAATATAAAATATACAGTATTAGCTGCAGTCTCATCCTCCACACACATACACATGGTACTGGTGGCTCCATCTTATGTAGCTTTAAATCTAGATTTCCTAGCTGCATTTCCTAATACATACAATAGGTTCATAAATTGGAATAAACTTAATACAATTAAACTTTCTGCACCATCAGCACTGTACAAAAGTGTTTCCCTTGCTCTTGAAGTAGTAATACCATCAGTGCTGTATCTCTCCACTTCATGAAGGACATACCACAGACCTGTAATTACTTAGAGCGTATATGAAAGGTTACACTGCATGTACAGTACTTGCAGTCTGCCTCTGCAGAAAAAGGCACATATTGGCTGTGTTTGAATTGCTATCATAAGCTCAGCAAATCAATCATCAAGGGGATTGAGGACAGACAGCTGAAGGGGACAAACCCAGCTGATATTTTCACAGTAGAAAGCCACCAGCTCCTATGGCATGCTCTGCAGGCTTGGCTGGAAAGCAATTGATTTCCATTGGTGACTCCATAATAAGCTGTGGATGGGTAAACAAGCAGAGGATGTGACACTGTGAGAAAGTTAAGTGGTTTTTTAGCATAGAAAACAATACATGTGAGACTGGAAGTTTCCATAATGTTCCAGAGGCAAACCTCTGTCTGCAGTGAACACTGTGGAGAACTGGATATCATGTCCTGGAGTTTGCTCAAGAGTCCAGCAGACTTGGAAGAGAGCAGGAAAAGAGGGATAACTCCACAGATATTCAAAGTAATGAGGCTGATGCTTTTCGCTGCTTTAAAGTTGGTGGTGGCTCGAAGCTCCAGATTTTGGCACGTTTGGCTTAATACACTAAAGAAGAAAGTGCACCTGGGGGAAAGTCTAGGCAGGTCCCCAGGTAAAGTGGTGAGTTACTGCTTGAAACCTGACTGGCATCTGAAAATCTGAAACTGGGAAGTGTTTGCTGTGTAAGTTACAGGCAGTAATAAATTACAGTTATGGAAGATGTGTTGTCTTAATTCCTCTTGACTGCACTTAAAATCAGTATTGGTTCTCAAAAAAATAAAACAAAACACAATTTATCACTACACTGAGATTGTTGATAGAAGACAAAATGATCATGACTTCTACTAGATATAACCAACAAAAATCCAAACAAGTATGTAAACAAAACATGCTTGATGATCAAATCGGGGGAGGGGGGAGAATATCTACATTCTTTTATATTAAAAGAAAAAAAAAGTGATTTTTTTAAAAGAGACGGGAAAACCCATAATCGCATAATGAAGAAGGGAATTAAATCTGGCAACATTCCCAGTGTTGAGCCATACTCAAATGAATCCATAAATTAAACATTAACTAATCTAACTAATGGAACTAAAAGGAAGTAAATGCTATTTGATGTATATTAGCTTTTCTTAGAAGGTTTGCCTCTCCTATCAATCAAAGACCTGTGACCTCTCTGACTGCAAACTCAACACAGTATTAAAAACTGTCACTGAGATTTCCTTTGCTCAAGCAATCTGGCAAGCAGCGAGACTGCTGGCAACACAACAACCGATTTATCCAACAGCCCTGTCTCATCCTTGTGTGGTGTACTTTATGTTCTATAATTGGCTACAGATTATGGATAAAATGTCCCAGTCAGTTTAATACGGTGTCCAGCATAAGGATTCAGGCCAAAAGACCAAAATATCTCCAAGCATGACCTTCCACTGGGTCGGTGTAGTAAAAGGCCAAGTGTAAATCTGGGGATGTTTTAATCTGAGGAGCGAAGAGGAGTGGGAATACAATCCCAATACTGCATCCATTGATTAAATGAATACTGTTATATCTGATGCCTGCAGTTTTAAAGGCTTGTACAAAACTGTCTAGATCCCCACACCGTGAGAGAAGCAATAAACATACTTAAAGGACTGAAAGCAGTGTCTGAGGAGCAGAAAATTAATTTATCAAAAAGACTTGGAGAAGAGTTTATGTGGAGTAGAAATTACTAGGATATGAGGTGCTAAAGGGCTCATTAGCCTGGTGGAGGAAGAGATTATGAGTTTCAGTTGGATACAGGACCCCTGCACCTACCAATGTCATTGATAACAGTTGCAATTAGTGGTGATGTCTCCACTTCTCAGTATTTTCAGGCATGCTGAGCCAGCAGGGGAAAAGCCAGGAGAACTAAAGCTATTACAGAAATTTACAGACTTCCCAAGGCAAAAGGAGAGAGTTCTTTGTTGTTAAGGTACTGGCAGAATCAGGCTGTAACTCCAGTGTAAACATCTCCTGCAAGGCAAAACGTGAGCCTCTGGCAGCCCTGTGCAAAAGTGCTTAAGAAAGAACAGCATGGGCAAGGGAGAGGAGAATGGGAGTGGACACAAAAGAGCCACGTACTTTTGGAAGCAGGAACTCCATGTTGGAACAGATACACCTCTGAGGAGACTGCAGCCCATGGAAAGTAAATTGTATCTGAGGAAAATCTTCAAGAACATGTTACCAAATTGCCAATCTATTTTCCCAGCCTATTTTTGAGGTTTCTTGCAAATGTTACTGGTGATTTCTTCTCAACCAAAATGTTAAAATTTATCTGTGAGGCTGGAATGAATGATAAGGTTGGAAGAAAAAATAATCTGAATCTCAGTGTACGCTAGAATTCACTACCCTTCTTGTGAGTCCTATTATCTTCAGAGTAAAACTGAGAGGCTTTCAAGTCAGAAAAGGGGAAAAAGAAGGATGCAGTAAAGCAAGCTTTTCCTCGGAGGACATTTGAGCTCTTGGCAGGGCAACATATCAAAATATTTTAATGACGTGTTTCTTAAAACCAGCAACTTTAAAGTAGAATTATGAAGCTGTGGCCCAAAGAAGCTAGAGTAACAAATACACTTTACTATTGGGAATGAAAATATGTAAGTATATCAATTTTCTAAGATATTATAATCACTATATTCTATAAGACAAATCATGACAAAACATCCCAGCAGTGAGCTAAAAAGTTCCAGGCATTTCTCTCAACAATTTCTAAATATTTAAATAGAACTTTTAAAAGAAAGAAGAAATAAAAAAAACCAAAACACAAACCAACCAACCATTTGTTGTCCATTGACTGGTGCTGAAACACAAGAATTTGACTAGCTCTGCAAGCAGTTGCACATCAAGCTGTGTCATTGCAATGGCTTTCTTTACAGGCTCTGTGTTCTGGGTTGTAACATGCTGGAGAAAAAATACTGTTCTCATTCTGATCCTTTTTACACAAACCAGGGGAATGAATGACCACTTGAATCCAATTTGAATCACAGCAGCAGTCCTATTTGATTGCATGTTGGCCATATTTGTGGTAGAGGGGTAGTGTCTGACTTTTATTGGAGGCTTTCTTCTTTTAGAAAGCTCAGGTGGTTTTTAAACTTCATTGCATTACATATTTCTATAGCTCTGAATACTTGAATCATTTACAGCCATCCTGAAACATAGATTCTGGAGCAAGCTGAACAAAACGACTCTTAAAATGGTTCTTTACTACAGTGAAAGTCATTTTCCCAAAGTTGTCATCTTCCTGTGCCTGAGGACAATTCCCAGACCTTGGTTTCTCGACAATGTTTAACCATTTTCTTATCTTGTCTTAACTTAGCCAAATACAAAACAATTAACAATGCCTTTGTTCACTCTGGAGCACGTGGCTAATCCTGCAAGCAGAAGATGTGATTCCCTTGAGCTGCCCTTTTGTTCATGTGCTGTAGGCAATGCTGGGCAACAATGTAATTGAATTATTCAAAGCCCGTTGAACTATGCGGCACCACTTCTGTGGGCTGTGAGTACAGACAGAAGGTGAGAATCACAGACAGTTTGGAAGCCAACTGTCCTCTTCCAGCAATCTTGTTCAGACAGGAATTCAAAGGGTTGGGAAGTACCAGTAACCAATTTTAGTGAGCACTAGAAAGCACAAGAAAATGCTGAATGGACCAGAGCATCGCTGGGCAGGAGGTAGAAGTTGTCCCTGCAGTGAGAAGATCGGGGGGAGACATGGGGAATACAGGAGCAGAAGCAGGGCACAGACTATACTGGGTTTTGTTTAACAGCTTGCAGCACAGAGAACAGTTGGCAATGCAGCAAAGTTGGGCTGTGTCCCTTCCCAGCTGGCTAGCAGAGCTCTCAGGGTGTGCTGTGGGGAATGAGTGGCTGTATGAACTGGATTTAGTGATTTACAGCTCCACTGTGGTAAGGAGAGGCAGGCAGGAGCCATGAGCCTGCATTTCTTTTCTGGATACATCCCACAGCCTTCACACTGACCAGCGCCTGAGCAAGGGTGTGTCAGCCCTTGACCCCGTGCAGTGTTTAATTTCAGCATTGAATGCTCTCTTGGAAAAACTTCCTACGATATGGATCCCACTGGAAAGATTATCTACTTTTTCAGCACAGCAAAAACAAGTGCTTGTAAGGAAGCTGTTGATTCTCTTGAGTTTGTCTCGCTTGCTGAGCAAGACAGTGATACCAGTCTTGTTCAAATTTTGATGAATAAAGATGACAATCTTGAGTATCTGTTTTATACCTCTGGGAACCTTGAAAAACTCAGGTGTCATCCAGTTCAGAAGTTGCCCCTGTTGCATCTTAAATGATCTTCCACCATCAGGGTGTAAGATCAGGTATTCTGGATTCACAGGCACCTCTGTAACAAGTGCTTGTCATTTCTTGTTTTGTAAGGCAAAGTGCGAGACATGGAAGTTTTACTTACAGAGGCTGTGGTTGAGGAGGGTCGGTATCTGTGGCAATTCTCAGGCTCTGAAGCCTCCCCACTACCAAAATCTTGCCAAGCAAACCAAACCAAATACAGCTAGTTATAAATCAGGAGCGTGACATGAAGCCTGACATTTCCTGATCTTTCCATCAGGCCTTTTGAATGGAAATTGATAATTATACAGGAAGCTGCTCTGAAGTGATTAGTGTTTCCTGCTCATTCTTTCTTCCTTTTTCTTCTGAGAATATGGAGGTTAAAGCCATTGATGGGAAACTATAAGCAAAAGCAGACATGCAGTTAATTTCTCCTTACAGAGACAAGGGCTGTGCTGGAGAATATCGTAAGCAGCAACTGCCTCTCACAGCTCCAGAACCTGGAGTTCCTCCTGCCCAGCTGCTAAAGCCCAGCTTGTTGTGCCCATCCCAGGCTGAGGGATGCAGCTGCTGCTTTCCCGTTTGCAGGCACAGGACCCCAGCAGGGACAGCTGCACAGATGGCCACAGACAAGGTGCTGCTTTTATTTGTGTGTCCTACATGAAGGACTCACAGAAGACCCAAGTACAGACAGCCCAGCTGGTCCAGCTTGATGCTTGCAAGTGAATAACACCCACCCACCCTCTGATCACTCACTGATCCCCCCAGCAGCTGGCACTTGCTCCTTACAGCCCCCCCTGCCCAGTGTGGAGAGTGGAAACTACATAGAGAGATAGTGAGCAGGCAGTGTTTGGCCAGACTCTGCACAGGACTGACCTCTTTTATACACCTTTCTGTCTGATCCTCCCTGTGCTCCTTCCTGATCCCCCGCCTCTAATTATTCCCTCCCCTTTGCTCCTTCATGTTACAAACATATATTATAATACTGGCTTCTCGCAAGTATAAAGGTAGATATTATATAATGTTAGAAATGCTTTTTGCTGTGTGGATGTAGTTTTCCCTCTTTTTAGCAAGAATGTTAGCAAGTGTGAGCAAGTAAGATAACCTCCAAGCGAACAGAGGATGAGGCCCGAGAAGCTGCTGATCAACACTTTGTCCAGGGAACAAAGGGGCCCAAAGGCTGCTCTGCCCGGAGAATGGGGGGGCCAGGGGGCCCCAGAGCCGCTATCACCGCTCCGCCCGGGGGGCAAAGAGGCCAAAGGTGCAATCAGCCCTGACTGTCTGGGGAATTAAGAGGCCCACTCAACTATCAACTCTCACCTAGCGAGCCCAAGAATCAAAAGAAATAAAACCGCAAGGCAGAAGAATACGCATGCTCTAAAAAGGCGGAACCAAGGAATGGCCATGCAGAACAGCTCCTGGAAAAGTTTGAATATGCATAAAGAACAGACAGTAAAAATGGCATAAAAAGGACTATCCTCGAGCATCAGGTGTGTTCTTGGCAGAGCGCCAAGGCACCCGGCCGTTATCCCTTTGCTTTATTTTATGTGTCTCTTATTGTCTTTATATTTAACCCTTTAAATTCTCACAGGAGAGTGAACCTCGCTTTTCACATTCACAATCCCCTTCCTCTAATTATTCCTTCCAAAGTTTTGTAGACTCCCCTTCAAATACCCCAAACCCTCCCGTTCTTCTTGTTTGCCCCTTCTTATCAGTTACAAACTCCAAATGACCCTGTCGAAAGCTCTTCAATGGCCCATCAATCAGTAACCTGAGACTTTGGGTTTTATCATTGTCTATCTTGTCTCTTTTCCACCAGATTTGCATGTGTGTGCCCTTGTTTGTGGAATCCCCCTTAATTTATTGCCACCTTTGCTTTGAAAAGGTCAAGTCCTTGGTCAATAGATCTCATGAAGCAAATGCTCTTACCTTCCACAAGGTATGCCTATGCAAAGGTTTCATCGCTAAATTTCCTACTCTCTGGTACTAAAGGGACAAGGTCTCTCAGGGCTACGTCGAGATAGTCCAGACCTCACGGGTTGTGATTTTCCTTTGGCCAGCTGAATATTTGTTTTGTCTATACTGATGTTTCATTTTACAAGAATTTTACTTTCATATTTGAATATGAATCTTGAAAATACTTGGCTTGTGCATAGAATCCAGTCAAAATTATAAATTCAGTGCCAAGTGGCTTTTCTTTTTATACACAAAATCCCTGCCAACCCCCTGAAAGTTTTATAAGGACAAACTAACAACAGAGGTTATGTAAAGTTCCTACTTAAAGTATTTTTAATTTAATTTACTATAGTGGCTTTACAAGTAGGGATAAAGCATAGTTAGCAATGTTCCTCTGTGCCAAGTGAGCTTTTATCTTGAAGTTCCTGTTCTGTGCAGATGTATGTATGAAATAATGAAGAGCCCCAAAGCAACCATATAGGGAAGCATTGGAGTACTTTTCAATGTTATATTTTGATGATAAATTGTGGAATTTGGTAGCAAGCCAAGTTGGATGGCAGTAAATAAATTATGCTTAGGGTCAGGGTAGACATACAGACATCCTGACAGGATTTTCTTCATTATTTCATCTAGAGGACAGTGCAAGCCTCAAATAATAAAACATGAAAAGTCAGCTGCTTGGTAGGAAGTTTAGCTCAAATCTGCATCAGTGCTTGAATATGCAGGACGGGGTCCTTCTTCCTAATGCTGTGTGTCCTCCCACCATCAGGGCACTAACTACAGGTAGCGGCAGTGATCTTAATGTTACCTTTTATATCAGTTACACGAGGAAATTCCAGCCACCCCAACAGCAGCAACTTTGGGAGCGGATTAGGAGGGCACTGTGAAAGAAAACAAATGTTCACAGCTTCAGAACTTGGGGTAAATTCAAAGCATTCCATTACCTCCTCCGATAATATCTTTCCTTATAGAGAAATAGAGTTTATTTCTGCCACTCAAGAACTGCGAGACGAACTACAAGCTTTGCCAAGGAAGCGCCGAGCCAGTTCGCCCTCACCGGGCTCATTCCAAGCGCAGCCAGCGCGGCGGGGAGCGTCCTCGGAGCTCGGCCCTGGCCGGGCACGGCCGTGGCCAGGCTGCCAGCCCGCTGAATTCTCTGGACTTCGCATCCCGAACCCCTCCCGTGCCTAGGCGCGGCTGCTCCGCGCTGGTGCTGCGGACGCAGGTGTCCGCAGGGCCCGCTGAGCTCCCTCCGCCCCCCGGGCTGGGGCCGTCCCTCCCGGCGGGCGGGACCGAGAGCTCGGCCCGGCCCCAGCCCGGCCCCGCCCCGCGGAGCGGCGCGGACAGAGGCGCGGAGCCGGAGCCCCGAGGAGCCGCGGAGATGCTGAGCTCGCCCTGGGCGCGCTTCTACTCCAACAGCTGCTGCCTCTGCTGCCATGTCCGCACCGGCACCATCATCCTCGGCATCTGGTACCTGGTAAGCATGTCCCTCGCTGCGGGCGCTCGGCTCCGGCTGCAGGGGCAGTCTGTGAGGGGCTGCTCCGTGGATGGGGATATGCCGATGGCAGCAGCTCGGGCTGCCCGGGCGGGTTTCGGAGGGAGCCGCGTTGTTACAGCAGCGTAATGCGCGGGCAGCGCCGCGCTTCCCGCCGCGCATCCCGGCGGGCACAGGCACAGGCACAGGCTGCTGCCTCGGCTCTGCCGAAACTGGGGCATGGAGCATGTGCGTGTTCAGGGGTCAGGGCAGCGGGGCTGGGCGTACAGTGCGCGGGCAGGCTCGGCAGGGTCTCAACCAAAAAGCTGTTTGGGGATTGAAAATGTGATTCGTGAAGACCCCTGGAGTGAGGATTTCCCCCCAAACTTCCTGGCGGTGCGTCTCAGGCCGGGGCTGGCTGCAGCACACGGGCCCCGCCGGTGCATTAGTTCCAGCAAGGCTGCCCGGCCCCTGGCCATACCGCGCAGAAAGTCATGTTTTATCATCTCTGGTCGCTGCTTCATGAAGCAGTCGGGTGTTCTTGTCGCTGCTGTCCCCTGTGTGGCAGGTAATCGTTCGGCAGTAGTGTTTTGGGCGGCGTGGTAGGGAGCTGAAACCTTCCATGCGTCTGTTCGCAGGTACTAGAAAGACATCTTTCCTCTTCCAGGATTACAGGACGTGAGTGAGGAATTGACCCTGGAGGCTCCAGGGTTACCATCAGTAACCAAAGGCTGCTTGGCACCCAGTTATTTGGCCTGGGGAAAGACTCGGTGAGGAGGAGCCACATTAAGCCCTCGTTCCTCTCAGACAATTGCTTCTCCATCGCTTGCAATGTAGGAAAAGCAGTTTTCCCAGAGCTGGGCCAGCCATAGTCGCGGGGTTTGCAGAATAAAAAGAAATCTTTTTTTGCTGTACGTAACGTAGATGCACTTCTCAGCCTTCTCAGCCTCCTGTTGGTGTGAGGAATCAGTCTCCGTGTGATGGCAAGGCTGTTCAGAGCTGTTTACCAAGCATCATTTTTCAAATGATTGCAGACGGAAGCAGATTAGACCTGGGCTCATTTGCTAACTACTGAAATTCCCTGCAGAAGCAAGTGAAAAATGCAGGGCTGGCCTCCACTATAGGACAACTCATTAAATAAATTCAGCCAGTGTAATAAAAAAGCTAGCTTGACATTTATATCCTAGAAGTCATATAAAATGTTCTATGTCCTGTAAAATACATATTTCACCACTGAGAAAATTGTGCATTAGTTGAACCATTTCTTGGTCCTGGTTTAATAAAATATGGTTAATGGCAACATCCACTGCCTGTAGTATCTACAATACTGACAGTATTGAAAAAGATGCCTCTCTTTGCCTGGCTGCAGTGAAGTTTTGGTAAGTTGTAATATGACCTGAAAGCTTTTGAACATTTCTTCTAGGGTGCTTATTATTTCTTTCTGCCTTCAGCTGAATGAAGCCTTTTCACATTGGCTCCACAGAGACAGGGATACAGATATTTTAGCTGGTTCAGCAGACCTAAAGTTATTCGAAGAAGAGGGAAGTGCATCACCTGGGCTTGGATACAAAGAAAAGCCTGATAGCTTTTTAGACTGTTATCTAATCTGTTATTAACATTTAAATACCAGTGGGCCAATTTCACATAGTATTTTACTGCAAAATCTGTTTTGAAATTTCCTTTCCTATGAGCAGGTATTTCCTGATTTACACCTCTTGCTTCTTTTGCTTTCATAACTTTTTCATGGTGGATTTCTAAATTACTTCAAACTGATACGATACACATTTCTTTCTGTGCTTTCTTCTCTATTGCAAGTATTTGAATTTTAAATTTAATCAGTAAGAATAGATATTTAGATGCATGTAGATAATAAATGCTAAACCTTTTTGATCACTTATTATGTTAGGAAACAATAAGTAAGGAAGGAGTAGCTCCTTGAATGAATGGCCCTGGTTGGAAGGTGTGGTTGACAAAGTCATATACAAATAGTTTTTTTTTTGGCTCGGAAGAACAGTTATGGTTTGGTTACAATGTCCTATTGAGGGTTTACATAAAAAAAGATGTTGTCCTAGTGGCATTTTTTTTTTCTGCATGCATTTTGGGTGATTGCGTTACTCCAAACCACATGTGACCTATGAGCATTACCTCGAAGTTCAAACAAAAGCCCCCTCTGATTTTTTGCCAGACCAACATGTATTCTGTATACTCTTTGCCATTATTCTTTAGAGGAAAGTACTTGAGGAAATCCATCAGCCTAGAGAATGAATAGTTTCCTTGTTGCTTTTTCATTTCTCACTGCCTGTGAAGTGTAAGTTTTATTAGTTCTGTAACCATGAATACAATGCTTCAGTAGTAGATGCAGCTAAAGAAGCTAAAAACAGTAGCTTAAAAGTTTCGGCAGATTTTTAACACAACATTTTCACATGTTGAACCAGTTTTGAGTTAGTATAATTTCAGGAGGCAAAATTTAATGTCTGAGTAAATGTGGAAAAATAGTGTCTGAGATGGAATTCATCTTCCCATAGCAACCCTCACAGTGCCGTGATGTGCACTCGGAGCTGAAAAGGTGTTGATAACACACCAGTGTTTTGGCTACTGCTGAGCAGTGCTGGCACAGCATCAGTGCTGTGTCTCAACATTCCACCCACCCAGCAATAAGCTGGGGGGATCTTCAGTTTTAATGTTTTGACTGGGTGTTTGGGGTCCTACAAATAGTGGAGAGAGTGGGAAGCTGGGTTTACATGGAGTCATCAGTGCTGCTGTTGAGGACGCTTTCCCACAAAAGTAAGGGGCAGGAACAGTGTGCTTTTCCAACACAGGCAGAGCAGCCACAGACACTTGCAATGGTCTCATAACGTATCAATAGCTGGTAAATAAATATTTAACTTTGCTCTATTTTAGAACATAATGGATCTCAGAATACTAATGTTTCTATAGTTCTTGTGTTTCAGTAGTTTCTTCCTGGTAGAGCCATTGGTACTACATCTAGAATAATACAACACACCGCTGCGTGATATTGCAGTGTAGCATACATAATGCACTGTACATACTTTTTTCACTGAAGTACCTCAGTGCTCAGTGACAGTAACTTGTATAGGTTGGAGTAGCCAGGGGAAATTTCCTAAACAGAATATCTAATTAGGTTGCAGAATAGCCCACGCTTCAGGAACTGGTGTGTTGCCTTGGGGAGAAAAGCTTAACAAGGGGGTGCTGCAGTGTTAAATAGAAACATTATGCTGAGGATTAAAATGGCAGTAATATGGCTGCCTGGGGGTTAATACTTATTTCAAAGCTGAGGACCAGTTTGGTTTGGCTGGTTATTAATTTTTGGGGTTTTATCTGTCTGAGATGGACTTTACACTTCTCTGTATTATAACATGAAATCAGAGGTCACAATAGTAATGCAGAAACATTTTGGGGCACAAAAGTCTTACAAGTGTTGTATTAAAAAAAAAAAACCAAAAAAAAACCCCAAAACACATGAAATTAGAAAGTCACTTCCAACAGCTTAGTTTTGTCACTGTGCTGTTCAGGGCAGTGGCAGTGCTGAAATGAGCCAACTTCAGTTCTGATCTCCAGTGGGTGCTGGAGTCCAGGGCAAAGCTGGCATTTCTGTTTCTGGGTGACCCAGTCAGTGCTGGTGAGTCAGAATAACAACACCCCTGTCAGTGACAGCATTTATAAACACAGTGTGTCTTCTTCCTGAGGAAATGGACTCCACTTTCCTTGTCTGAAACACAAAGAAGGAACAGCATCAGATAAGCTGACAGTGTCATGGAAGGATTTTCCACTCTCCTGGCAGTGGCGGTGGGGTTTCTGCACACCCTGAGGATCCACTGACACCATCTAGGATAATAGGAATTCTGATTATTTCTGATGGACTTTGGTGAGGAGAAGATGAAATTTTAAGGTATCAGTTCAAACAAATAAACAAAGAAAGAGCCTTTGTTTTTGAGCTCTGTGTGCCCAGTGCCTCCTGCTACCTGCCTCAGTGCAGCAGTGCCCTGGGCTCAGGCCGCTCCTCCCCTGGTCTCACAGTCCCCTGGGAAACCCAGGAGCCATTGCCACGCCTGGGGAGCTGCTGCCCTCCCTCTGCACTCCCTGAGGCCCTCACACTGAGGGGCTAAAAATAAAAACTAATGGAAGGCTGAGAACCTTTTATAACCACAAGTTATCGAGTTGTGTGGCTCTCTGTGAAGGATGTGTGGTAAGAACATAAATAGAGCAAGCCGAAGTTTTTAGCTAGGGTAGCTTAAATGTTTGAGCTGCTATTTGTGGAAAGCTCAGCATGAATTGCTAGTTGTGACATTCCAGTTCTGGATTTTTCTGAATATACTGTCGAAAGCATGTCTAATATCTGTCTCTGTCCCAGTAATTTTTAAATAAAAGGATTGAATCCTAATGATGAAAAAATGTACTGGTAGTAGACTTACATTGTAAGCAAAAGAAGAGCACAGCATGCTGTGGTCTCACTGATTTAAGGTTGAACACCCTGACAAGATCAGTAGAGTGCACTGGATCTGATGTCAAAAGGAGAATGAAGATATGTATTTTGTGACTAGGCCATATTTATGTCCTGGTCTTTTTCAAGCCTCATGCAAAACAGCATGTGTGGCAATGTGCTTAAATACCAGCTAGGAGATTTCAGTAATCTTGGCTTACTTGGCAGGGGGTAGAGATCAGCAGTGACTGCTCATGTAAACAAAATATCCCTACACTGGATCCTTCCAAGCTGCTCCGTCTGCACTCCTGCAACCTTTACACTGGCTGAGACTACTCACATCAGCAAACTGTTGTAAGTGAGGGTCTCTTGAAGAGGGTGTAGAGGCCCTTTTAGGGAAAATAAATTCTAAGAAGAAGTTCTTAATTATTTTCAAACCTGTGAGAATCAGGAGATTCTGAAAACTGAAAAAAGGACTGAAGTTGTGAAAAGGGCATAATTGCATGATTATAAAGCCTGATGTGTTATCTCAGTGCCAGGTTGTGGGAATTTTAGTGAATACAAATATGAGGCCTTGTGTTTTACTTAGAAAATTAGCTTGCTTTGTTTTTATATGGAATGAAGTGGGCTAAAAATAAAGGATTTTCAACGTCATGTCTGCATGAAGGGTCATAGTAGCCAGCTCACTGAAGGCCCAGTTCCTTCGTATCATCCAGGGATGTTGCTTCTTGTGTTGTGCCAGTGTGATATGGCTGGGGGTTGGGTCAGATTATCCTGCGGGCAGCAGGAGCTTTACCACCTCCAGTGACAGTCCAGTACTGGTGGCACTGGGGAAAGAAGTCTGGCAGAATGGGGCCTGCTGTGGATTCCCCAGGTGGTTGCCCCTCCGTGGCCCAGACCTGGGCTGTATATTCAGGGAAAAGAGCTGGGTGGTGCCAGTGACATCCTAATAATTCCCACCCCTTGGTAGGAGATGTAGTGTCAGCAGCACGAGAAATTTCTCCACTAGCAAGTGAAGGTGTCATAATGTGAAATTACTTGAGATTCCCAATTCTTCTAATAGAAATGGCTGAATTGATTAAATATTTATGTCCCAAGTGCTATGTCTATAAAATGATCATTAGTTTTCCTGTTGTCTGTACTTCCCTTCATAAGATGAAAGACAAGATTGTGGAAAAAAAGTAGTAACATTCCCCAGTAACTCATTAGACTCTTCCTGTGCACATGCTTGCTTGTTGAGGAGAGTGGAGAGAAAACTCGGAATTCATTATGAATAAAGAAAAATATGAATCTAACTTTCAAAAGCTTCCCTGATGATTGATGTACATGTTGAATATCCAACTGAGACTGGAGTCAGAGGAGATTCAGGGTATGTGCTTTTGGACTGGATCACATCCATTTCATTATCTTCAAGACCAGGGGGAAAAAATGACTGATTCTGCACACAAATATCTGCTCGGGGCCTGTATGGCATTTTCTTAACAAACTGAAAGCACATGTATGCATTCTAGGTGTGTCATAGCAAAGAATAAAGACCAATAATTATTATTATCATGAAAAAAATGATCTTATGTGAACGACCTTCTCAATAACCACATTCTGATTGTAACTCCTGTAGAGATACATTGTTAAATAACATTAACAGTTAATAGCTTAAAGAATGGCATCAGGAGACTCCTTAAGGAATTCTTCCCTGCTATGCACAAGCCTCGGTTGGTTTCTGCAGTGCCGGATCTTATCTTAGCTCCTTTCTCCAATGCATACTTCAGGCCCTCTTCAGTTGAATTACAAAATAAAGGAACGTATGGGAGGAATTTAAATTGCACAATCAATAAGATAGCTTGCAAAGAGCCTAATCACTCACCTCGGTGTGACAGAATCCATCCCTGAACAGGCCAGAAAGTTTATCTGAGCAAAGGATGGGTTCGTATCCCAAGTTACCTGTGATTTCTCTTCTAGGTGAAAATAGCCAGATCTGTGTGTTTCCTGTGCTGCAGAGAGAAGTAGAAGCATCATTTTATTAGTCTGTCTCAGACTCTGTCATACATCAGTATGACATTAAAACATTTATTAAAAATGTTCTTTCTTGCAAAAACCTTGTAAGTCACTGGAGGGATAAAATTTCTTGTAAGTGTCTTTTGGGCAGCCCTTGCACTTACTGAACTGTTTATTAGTCTGTAACACAACACAAGGATTTATGAAAATGTCTTTAAGCTCTAATCCCCTAACAGGCGTTTTTCTTATATCCCCAAATACCATAGTAGGATATTTCACAGAGTGTGTAATCATTGCAATGCAGCTGATAATCTGCATCAGTTGTCTCAATAATGGCACAGTTGTCTCATCTAATCAATACAATTATCAACTCAGAAATTGCAAACCTTTGTAAAATACCTTTTTTTTCTTACTAAGGCATTCAGTTGGATAATAAATTCCCTCCAGTGAGAAAACAGATGGTTGGTTGTAAGAGGAGCAAAGTTTATATAAATTATTGTTGAAGGAAAGAATCCCATTAAGAGTTCAGTATGCTATAATTACATTTGGGTTTTTATACAAAAAATCATGAATATATTTATAGAAAGGAGAGGAGGTATTATATTAATCAAGTAAAATGTGTTTGGAAGTTCTGTTGAAGGTTAATATGTATCTCCTAGTGAGCCAGAGGAGAACACATTAAGCTTCCTAAACTGATCGTTGATTAGACTGACGTCAGTGAAAATGCAATTAGTCTTATATATTCTTGGACATATGGAACGGATGTTGCAAAATAGCCAGGAATTAATTTCCTTGATTGCTTTCTTTTTCTCTTGTTTTATTGTGAGGCTTATGCTTTGACTGTAAAACTCTGAAAGTTTAAAGTGGCTGAGGCTTGAAAACGTGCAGGGTAATTTCTGGGCTGTTCTTCAGCAGGGCTGGAGGTTTAAAGCCCCAAATCTCCAAACAGCAGAATAAGAAGCAAAAATGCACGCTTGTGTCTGAAGGTGTGAGAGAGTGTTCCTGGTCGATGTGAAATGAATCTGCCAGGGAGGCATCACTGAAGAATTAATATGGACTTGAGCCTAGCACACTGTTCCGGGACCTCCTGTGGGTCAGCTCTTTTTCAGGTGTCTGCAGTCAGCTCAAACTACTGTCATCCTGGTACTCAGCCTTGAAAGGGGTTTTGAGAGTGCTGTGACTATTTTTCATTTTGTTGCTGGTGTGTGCTGAGCAAGGTCTTGTTCTATCCAGAGATATATTAAGCTACTTAAAACAGACAGGACAAATACTTTTGGCAGAACCACAGGTTTGTGGGAGATTTTCACCTTGGAGAGATGCATTTCCTAACAGTAAAACAGCTGTGGCCAGACAGACAGGATACATGTGATTGTGTTCTTTACTATTTCGGTAATTATCTGTATTGTACCATCCTTCCACTTCCTTGCATAACTAAATCCCGGCCTTGGGTTGCAGAGTGCTTCAAGGGTGCACTCACTTGTATGGCTTCTGTGGATATTGCTTGTGGGGGCTACATAAGAGTAATGGATCAATGGTTTGGTGTGTTTTGGTGTTGGTTTTTTGGCTGTTTTTTTACTGAAGTGGTCACATGTGGCTTGCTCTCAAAACTGGAGCACAGTCCTCTCACCAGTGCAGTGGCACATGTCCAAAGAGGCTGGAGGGGACTCTGAGCACAGACAGCGCTGTTGTAGGCTGCTGTGGGTAAGACACACTGTGCTGGCCAGGGCCAGTGGATACCTGGGCAGTCCAGCCGAGGTAATCAGCTACAGCCGTGTTGCCTGGCCCATCCTCTGTCACAAGTCCAGATCTGTGCGAGCTGCCACAATGCATATCCCAGTCACATTTTAGCAGGTCTGCCCTCAGCCTTTCACAGTCACCTGCAAGGCTCAAACATGGATTTTTGTCAAGGACAAATGCAGAGACCAAACAAATCCCAACTGACCAGCTGAACAACCCTTTTTCTAATAAGTTTTTATTGCATACCATTTCTTTGCTAGTTCTCCACTGCATCCTGAACCAAGATGACCTTTAGGAGGAATTGTCAGTTGATCTGGCAATGATACAATTTGAACATGGGTATATGTGATTATATTTCCCCATTAATATTTCCCTAGAGATCTTGCTGGGCAGAAGACCTCAGCAATCATTTTCAAGACTTTCCTTAGATACAGATTAAATTTTCTTTAAATACAATGGAAAAGTAACAAAGACTCCACTGATAAATTTGTACACAAACAACTTATTTCTTTAAACCAGGACAGGACTAAGATTAAATAATGTTACAATCCAGTTATTAATATTATGAATGAGATGCCTCTGCCCAAGTTAAGGTGCAAACGAGACCATATGCCAAAGTCAATAGTATGGATTTTATGTAACAGCAAATGGGAGGTAAAAAGAGATAGAAAGAAATAGAAAAGGGGACGGGGGAGAAGAGAGTGACAGACAGATTAAGTAGAAAATATCATCACTCATGGATCCTGATGGTGTCCGATTGATCCTGTTCTTCTGGTCTTCTTGGTGGTGAGAGTCCCACAAAATATGCGCTCAGGCCAGGTGGGAATGCCCAGGTACCTTCCCTGCGGGGAACAAGTTTGACAGAGTCTCTTGCAGCAGACTTTGGAGCATTTGCGTCACTTTGAATCACGTGCAGTGCTCTGGTGCAAGGCCTCAGGAATGAGTCTGGAGGGGCCTTGGGGGTCTTTGATGGATTATGGCACCCCCTCAGCTGCTTCTCACATGAACCTCCGGTGGGTGTGGCCTGTGGGGTTGGGGGTTTCGCAGCTGGGCCGGTTTGTGTAAGGGAGGATGGGTGTTCACTGCCTCTGACCTCAGGTTATGCCATCCAAAACTCTCCTCCTCCTGAGTTGGTTGGGGGGGGTAGTCTGTGCAATCCTGCCCTCAGCAGATGACTCTGTGGGCTATGGCCTCCCCCACCCCAAACCCAGCCAGAGCTGATTTTCAGGACAGCTGCTGGGTCTGGCTTTCTTGTGGATGCATTCTTTTCCCTAAGCCTTGTTTCCTTCTCCCCAGGCCTGAGGTGATTGAACAATAGTGTTACCTTTATCTTATCTCACATTCCCTTAGCTTAACTCACAGTGTTAAGTTCCCCTCGGGAGGCATCTTTAGGGAGGAGTGGGCTTTGGTGGTTGCAGCTTCTTTATACAGTTTGGCCATAATGGGCAAAAAGTCCTTCATAACTATGGTTAAGCCATGAACCATATAAAATTTCAGTCTCTCACAAGTATATAACAAATTAAACTCTTCTCTAGGGAGGCAGAAACTTCTCATGTGCGTATTGCACAATCTGTCCATCTATTTTTTTTAAATAAATTTAATCATTACCATATTTCATTAATAACAGACCTCTTGTGGTTTGGGTTTTAAGCCTGTTAAAAGGCTGGCAGTAGGCAGTAGTTGAGTCATTTGTATAGAAGAGTGCTGGTAAATTATTCTGGACTTCCTATATCAATTTAATCAGCATAGTCATTAAAGTTCAGTGTTTAGTGTCATAGCAATCAAAGCTGAAAGTGTGTATAAAGTCTGATTGAAATATTTTATGCAGCTTTCTATATATATATATATATGTATATTATATGCTCTCTATAATATGGACTTCGTAGTATGCTGCTCTGAGCCTGACTGGATGATTCCTTGACTTCTCATAAGTAATATGGAAAAATAATGACAGGAATTGCAGACTGTCTTCTCCCTGTCTTCTCAAAATTAAAGAATATGAAAACCTAATTGCTACTTTTTGACCTGACTAATGCTCTCTCTATTCCAGTGCAGTATTTCAGACAGCAGCCAGAACCATGCTTTGAGAAACCACACAGGGAGAAAGAACAACTTGTGCAGGGACAACATTTTCTTTTATTCTCCTATAATTTTAAGGTTGGGCAATCACCTGAAGCAGGAAGGCTTGTATTTTGTTTTTAAGATCTTTTGTGATATGACTAAACACTTGCATTTCCTTAATAAATAGCTCATCCTTTTCTGAATTCCTTCAACGTTTTGGCTTCAGTAATAATGCCTGATACTGAGTTTCACTGGTCAAAGGAGTGAAGGACTCCCTTTTAACCCAAGTTCAAGTGTCCCTCTTTCCATTTCCCTTCAGGCTGTTTTGTTTCATTGGATGAAAAGATAATTGAGTGTGTCTGGGTTTGCTACCTTGTGCATCACTGACACATCTGCAGCTTGTCCCTGAGCACTGTAAAGCTGAAACCTTTTCATTAGCATGAGGCAGAAGGCTTACACAGCAGAAAAAGCCAGGGTTCTCCTGCTCCTTCATTCCTGGAGTTCAAGCTAGTGGCTGTGGTGCCCTCAGAGGGAAATTGATTGAATCATTGCCATGAGACTTGACAAGAAGCTTGGGTACACAGAGGGAACATCTTGTTGCTTGTTTTTTTCAGGTGCTGTTTGCCTGCTCTTCACAGCACTCAGCTTAAAACCTTCATTTTTAAAACTTCTTCCTTGTTTATTCTTTAGTCAGAAACCAGAAGAAGCCCCCAATGAACACAACAAACACAACACTTTGCCTAACAGGGGGAGACAGAGAACAGATAGAAAAATCTTCCTATATGGGGCAATAAACCTTAATTCATTATCTGCACTAACAGGGATGTTTGGGAAAGGCACCCCAACCCCAGATAGTGCAAATCTACTCTGAGCTATTGAGTTAAATCCTGAACCTGATTTTTTTTTTTCCTTTGTAGAGTTCTTTTGTCCTTTTGATGAACAAAATGTTCTTGCTTTTCTTAATATCTTCTATGCCTGAAGAAAAAATGAAGAAAAAATGCAAAGAACATGCCTAGTGAGAAGGCAAAGGTAGATGGGGAGAATTAAAGACATTGACATACTTAAATAGACATTTTCCATACATTCTTATTTTTTCTGATAGTGATACTGACTTCAAATATCCAAATGCTAGAAAATACTCTTCTGTTTAATTTCAAGGAGCAAAAGTCATTTAAGACTGGTGTTTTGTTTCTGTTGTTTCTGTAGGGAACAGGTATCTAGACTCATAAAATTGCCTTGAGTTTTTTGGAGACAAACAGAGGAGAGGGTTTTACTAAGATTTACTTTAGGGTTTCTTACTAGTAAAATTATTGTCCTTGGCGATTTGCTTCAATAGTATCTCTGTAGAGGACAACAGACTAAACCATGCCAGTTTTTTGGGAAATAAAAAATCTGCTAGAACTTCATGTGCCAGTTCCTATGTATTACTGGGCTTCACAGTGTCAAGAAGCCAGCTCTCTGGAGCTGTAAAAAAGGGCACAGGCAGAGAGTTAGTTCTCCTCCAGTGCTGAGATTTAAGCAGTGTGCTTAAGTGCCTATCTCTTGAGTTCAGTGAGGCTGAAAACAGTCACAGAATTAAAACTGTACGAACGTCTTTCACCACACATAACGCTCAGACTGCTGCATGCGTGGAGTCAGTTATAAATTGAACCCTCTATAGAAATAAAGCTGGGGAGGATTCTTCCTTTTTCCTGTTAATAGAGGTATCTCTCCTCACTGCATTAGAAAGTCTTGGGAGAACTGTAGTAGAATATTTCTAGAGGGGGCCCTGTAGACTTCAACAGAAACATCACTTTATTCTTAATGCAGTGTAATGATTTAAAGTGAGCTTAATATTCCCTCTTCTAAACTCCTTTATCAAAGATATTTTATTTTGACTCTTGACCGTAAGATGGAGAAAGATGGAAAAATTAAGCCATTGTAACTCCTGGCAATTCTTTCAGTGTTTACAGACATTTATGTAAGTTGCTGGCAAAAGCATTTCTCTCTCTGCTTGAGTTAGGGATCATCAGTAGATCGCTGTTAATGGCATGCTCTTAGGAGCTACTGGAACTAATTTTATTTTAGATAAGCTGGGATAGATACCATGCAGCTGCACTTCTACAAAAGGTCTGAAATTATAGAGATATTCTTTTTTTCTGATCACCTGTTGCTGCAGTGTTTTCTGACCTCTCTCCCCTGCATTTTATCCCACTGAGTCACCACAATTCACTGCTGACCTCTGGAGCAAATGACATGGGAAAAAGGCGACTCATTGATGGTAGAAGTCTGAAATTTTATTGCATTATATAGTTTCTAATTGCTGGATGCTGCCTGTGGAAGACATGAGGTTGTGTCCTTGCGTCCTAAACACTGGACATTCTCTCTATCTGAACAGCCCCCATATTGTGCATAAGCTGCTGGTTCTTTGTCACAGTGCAGGTGGAAGCAGCACCAGTGGCTGGTGGTGCCCATCCCAGTCTCATCACCTGCTGCCTCTCTTGCTCATGCCTGCACGCACCTTCCCTTACACAGTTGTTGCTGTTTAAAGTATCTTCTACTCAAATCTGAAATTATGTTTTGTAAGCCCACAGCAGGAAATCCAGTTACTGCTCCAATATCTGGATGTCTCTTCCATAATATTTCCTCTTTCCCCTTGGCTTCATACATTCTGTGGTCTCTGTAAAGCAGTTATTTTCCTCCCCTTCACTGATTAAAAAGTGGATGTACTCCATCTGGCTGCCAGAGAAGTAAGATTTCGGGATATTTATAAAATAATTATTTTATTTCCATATCAGAATAAGAGGACAGTTGAGAATGTTTAGGACTTTCTGTTGTCCAGTCTGGTGTTAGGGCACTCTGAACACCATCCTGCAGGGACTGAGCCAGGAGCAGAACTGGGGCTAATCATGGGGTTCACCAACAGCCCCAACAGGGCAGGTGGTAAACCAGGGGGGCCAACCAGAAGCAAAGAGGGCTGGGACCAGGGACACAGCTGGAGACAAGCTGCAACATGCATTTACAGGGTCCACCCAGGAAGCATGGCTGGCGACTGGCATTGTGTTATACCACTGGGACAGAGACTGATGACCCCAGGCTGACCTGGATGGGGTCCTGGGCCATGGGCAGGGGTATGGAGAGGCCCAGGGTGGGGCTGTGCAGGTCAGGTAAGGCCTGTTAGTGTCCATGGAGCTCCTCTTCTGAACCTTGTGTAGCACTGTGGCTGCAATCAGCTGTAGGACCCAGTGGCCACAGTTCTGACTTGATAGTGCAAAGTCTTGCATTTTATTCTTATTGAAAACTTGTCACAGGCAGAGTGGGAGCCTCAGATAAAGTTTATTAAAGAAGCCCTCCTGTTGAGTCACAGGGTGCAGAAAGGATCCCCTTGTTTTTTAAACTCCTCGTAGAAGAGTCTGGGTGTAGCTGGATTGAGTCTTAACCCCAGACTTTGTCAACAGTTTATGTCTAAAGGATTATATAACTGAACCTTTACACAACTTTGTCCCACAGGATAAAGGACAGCAAACCAGATATATTTAAATAAATAGATATGATTTTTTTTTATTGTAATGATTAGACAAAACTATCTTAATCAGAATTTTTTACTATGCAGTATAGGAGCTATAATAACTATTATAGTGCACTGTGAAGCAACATTGAAGCAATTGTATTAAAGCTAGCAAAAAAAATTATTAATGATACTTAATTATTACCTGATTAGTGTTACTCACCCGTATCAAAGACAATGGGCCAGTTTCTTTCAGTCAGCCTTGAGAAGTAACCTTGAAGGGCATTCTCACTCAAGGGAGAAATCTCTACACATGCACTCCATGAAGGGGTATGGTAGAAAGCCCTGCTGTTCAAATCTGGGTCTGGGTGATTGACTGACTGCCACTATGTCTCCAGGCCAGCTGTGTCAGCTCAGCAGCTTTAGATAAATTATCAGCAGTGTCACGTGTTTGTTCCTTTGTCCAGGTATTTTACCAGGTCTACCACATTTCCATCTCACTATCAGAATGCTTAACTTCAGGATTGAGTCAGACTTGACTTCAGCATTATTCAATACCAAAGGCAGCACAAATTCCCCTTTTTGCAAATAGGACACTGTTCAAGTTATTTTGCCCCATTCCAGGGAGAGAGCATCCTGCTGGATGGCCATGCTGGATGGCCATGGACATGTTTCAGTTTCTCCATCTGTAAAAGGAGGGCAATGTGTCTCATTGGGAAGGTATAGGGCTCAGCTCCTCACTGAAACTTTGCATAATTAAAATGCTTTCTAAGCATTGCTAATTGGTTGTTACACTATTTGTTGCTGAAGTAATGTAAAACATCTTGAAGGAAATTTTGGCCCTATCAAGAGAGCACAGAAATCTCCTTTGCTTTTCCTAGAATGGAGATTTCAATTCTCATACCAACTGCGCATACCAACAGGGAATAATTTTTTATGTTCTTGTCCTTGATCACGTGTCCTTGGAAAACATTACATCAGTTAAGTTTTTAGACACACTGAATTTATGCATTAAAGCATTTTTCAAAATTCAACAGTCACATCACTTTCAAAACAAAAGGAAAACCCGAATGAACACAGTACACCCAACTGTGCACACATTTCTGAGAGAAAGAGGGAGCAAACAAACACATGGTGTATTTCACTTACACTGCTGAAAGCACAGCTGGAAAGTGCTCAGATGATTGTGAGGATCTCAAGAGAAAAAACTGATAGAACAGAAAAGTGATGCACTAAAGAGTATTAGGGAGATTCTTACTGACTGCAGCAGACTTCAGATCAGGCAAACACAGTTTATGTCTTATATGAGAATTTAAGGCAATGCTGACAATCACATAATCTGAATCAGGACATATCCAGAAGGAGAAAGTAGAGTGCATAGGTCAGTATTTTATGAATTTTCCTGGCTATATCTGTACAAAAAAAAGTCTTTAAAATAGTAACACTCTATGTGTTTATGGTTTCTGATTGCTTGGTTATTTTGAGTACTCTTTTTAGGTAACATATTTAGTACTGGCTTATGTTTTCTAGCTTCCTACAAAGGAGTATAAAACAAGAAACAGATTGTGATATATGCTATGCATAATCTTAAAACCCAGCAGGATTTATGGAATGTAACTTTGAATTTTGACAGTCATCTGATGTCTTCAAAGACAAGAGAAAGCCAAGACAAGACCATGCTACAGCATTCCCAACACAAATCTGTTTAGCTGCTCTATGTAAAAATGCAGTAATGAAGATCTCTAACCCCCTCCAGACAATCTCTATTTGCTTCTTATGATTCAGCATGCTGTCTAACCTAATGTTTCTTTTGCTGTAATTCAGATCTGTTTACCCCGTGGATCTGGAGGAAGTTTTGTTGCTGTGTTCTTTTCCCCCACCTTTCTGCTCATAAAAGACTGAGAGCACATCCCCCTACCTCTTCCTTGCTAAGCACCCCCCGTTATTTCCCTATCTGTCCTACATTCCAGCTGTCTGACTACCCTCTGTTCTGATTCAGGATCCTCCCCAGGGTTTTTCCTTGTACATTTTAGAAGGACTTTGAATCTTTTTTGCAGGGGCCCATGGAAGGCAAGTGGGAGGATGGTTCATGCATCTAATACCCAGGTTTCTGCAGTACTGCCCACCACCATGTAGCCACAAAGATGAGCTTATGGGATTCCATGGAGTCACGTTCAGTTAATTCAATATCAGACTCTTTTCTGAGCAGTTGTCACCTACTCAGTTATTTTGCTTCATGTTCTTCTGAAGTTCTTCACAAATGTAATTCTCTATGCTTTTTGGTACTGAATTGTGTTCTGTTGTCTAAATTCTGCTCTAGCTGGTCAAAGTACTTTTATCTCCCAAAGTGCTTACAATTTGGTATTGTCTGCAAATTAGAGAAAGGTAGAAGTCACAAGTGACTTGAAATAACAAGTCTCTCAATGGTCCTGGAAAACCCTAATCAATGTATCTTCTGTGCTGGCTGTGAATCCTTAAATCCATGACAGCTGTTCTTTCAGTCCAGCTATCCAGCTGGCAGTGCATTCGCCTTCCTGCACTTTCAACCAAACCAGCTTTTCCTCGCTCATTTATGAGAATCTCATAATGTCAAAAGGTGTGCTAAGATGCAGAGATGGTATATACTGCTTCTGCCCTCTCCATAAGGCCTCTTAGTCTGTCAGAGAAGGAAAATGAGATAAATTACTTACAGTTTGTCCTTGACAAGCCCATGGTGATTGTTACTTGTAGCCATACAAATTTGAAGTGCTAATGGGAAGACTGCTTGATTTTCTGTTCTTATTTTGTTCTTAAATATTACAGTCTAGCCAGAAATTGATTACATGACCTTCCTGCTTTGAAAATGCATAAACTGTGCTTGCTCTTTCCTTGTCTTGTGAACTCAATCTATTTTCAACAGTTTTCAAAGATTGCTAACAGATCTGGTATCAGCTAAACTTAATGGAATTTGCCTATCAAAAAGCATTTATCTTACCTGAGAAATTCTCTAGCCTGTTATGTCTTGAAATAACCTGTGTTTCTACACCTTCTTGTTTCTGTTAGTAACTTGTGATCTGAGTAGAATGACTTTGAAGTGATAACCAAAGCAATAAAAATCCATCTTTTCAAGCATACTGTTTTCAGCTTTCTTCTTTGCATTTTCTTGTTCACCAGTTATCTTCCTAGTTCTGTAGAATAAGCTTTTGGCCTGGCTGCATTGTTTCATGCTGAGCAATCTTCTTTTCTGCAATTAGCTCTCTTCACTTCAAAGTGATATGAGCATTTTGTTCAGATTTGTTTTAAAATACAGCTCTTGGCTACCTCTCTGATCCGCTCATTGCTGATACTTGGCAATCCGCTTCTCCTGAATCATTCAATACTATATTCTTGGCATGTAATCACTTACTGCATTTCATAGCCAAGGCCTTGGTGGCTGTGAATGTCCCTCTGTGCCATATGACACAGGAATGTGAGGATCAGACACTGGGCTCACATTGCCACCTCCTCCCATCCCCCCAGGCCTCCTCATTTAGCAGCTCACCTGAACCAGCTCCTCACTCATGGCCTCTTAAAACAGCCTTTTCCAGCAATTGAGTTCCTCTGTGATCATCTAGCAATTTTACAGGGCCTGTCCCCAGTTCTGGTTCTGCCATGGTGATAGTTCTTGATTATAGCACCCATATGTAATAATCTCAAAATGACTGGTGGATGTTTTAACATGTTTTATAGTCTGAAAGAGCAGCGGTAACTTTCCTGGTGTGGAATAGAGTCAGAATGAAAAGAGGTAATCTACATTATGTTTATTTTCATGCTGCTGCGTAGGGAAGAAGTTAAGTCCTATTTACACCAACTTAGAGAAATTAATTGCAGTGTTAGTTAAATACTGCAGTTGTGCAGTTGGTAAACAGTCTCTGTCATAGATGGTGTGAAACATGGTGGGTATGTGCTGCCCAGAGGTTTTTCATGGATTGCTTTCACTGATCCTTTTCCCTTTTTCCTCTCTGTAGATTATAAATTCAGTGGTCTTGCTGATTCTGCTGAGTGCCCTGACTGATCCTGACCAGTACCATCTGACTAGTGCTGAATTAGGGGGTGATTTTGAATTTATGGATGATGCCAGTAAGTATAAACTCCCTAATTACTAGCACTCATTGCTCCAGCATTTATGTAACTATCCTATCATTTCAATAATTACCATCCTTTTAACTATTGCTTCACCTTTGTTTCTTACAGATGCATTTTTATTGTGAAGGGTGTCATGGCACAGTTCAAACACGTGTCCTAGTAGTAACCTTATCTGCCACCTACCTATTAGTAATCAATCCGTCTGCTCTGCTGTGTCCTGGCTTGGCAGGAGCAGAGCCAGCCCTTGACAGGGAGATGTATCACTGAGCATGGTGCTGAAAGCCCCAGGGGAATTTTGCAGGACAGAGGGAGATATGGAGCCTCTGCACCTCCCAGCACCATGTCCCAGAGCATGCATGCACATGCACAGGAACCCACACTGCTGTTTATACAGCTGAGTGCGTTCATTCATGTTGGATGTATTTATGCACCCCCATGTGCATGTGGCATGACTTGCACAAACCAATGCAAGTATAAATATCAGCTGTATAGTCACAGAGCCGTTCCTTCTCTTACTGAAAGGCATCGTAGAAAATCTTCAATTTCAGGGAAGGGTAAGATAGGTCATTTATGTCTCCTACAAAACCTCCCGTCCTTTGCAAATGTTTCCTTGTTCAATAACTTTTTCAAATTATTTGGTGATGTTTGTTGAATTAACTGTTTAATTCATATGTAGTAAAGTTTTCCCTCAATGTGATTTTGATGAAAATGTCTGTTTATTTTTATATCTGCTCGCAAGATGGCTACATTCAACTTCTCTCATAATACTCTGAAACAAGGTCTATTGCTAATCACACTGGTGTCTTTCTGCTCAGAATCTCCCCCATCCCCAGCTAAAGCTCTAAGTCCTTTCCTCATTCCTACTGAAGTCAATAAAAATATCCATAGAAGCAATAGCCCCACACATGAGAAAAATAATTGCCCTTTGTTGTGTCAGAACTGCTGGGTATCATTTAAGGGATGCTTATTTCCACAAGTTCTTTAATGCAAATATCCCTGGAGGGTCTACATTGAATTAATGATAAGGAGTGATAGCTACTTTATTGTGTCTTCATTGAAAAACCACCTACAACTTCCAACTAAAAATCTTTTTATATAACTGGATTTAAGAAAGTAAGGACCATAGTAGATACAGATGGGCTCCTAGCTGATTCTGACATATTAAAACTGACTGCCTTGTCCTAATTCTCAGAGATTAACCTTGGTAATGACTGTCTGTCAGTGTGGTTTTATATAGCTGACATCAGAGGCCTGCCAGTGCCCAAGGCTTTAAAATTGTAATTCTGTTTTGTAATGCAATAGCTGTCAGATCAAGTACGTTGGGGATTTCCATCTACACTTGAAAATTGTGTTTTCTGTATATTTTTATCAAGGCTTCTGAAGTGAACCCTGCAAGACTATGAAAGGATGGCTTATGGGCCAAGCGACCTCATTTCCATTTGGTAAAGGGAACATTTCACAGGCAGTTAAATTACGAATGAACACTTGAATTAATGTCTCCTTTTATTCTTTGACTCCCTCTGGTTTGGTGCCTTACTGAGTAAAGGCAGTTGAATCAAGCTACTGACTTTTATAGTTACTGAAAATAACTTGCAGGAGATAATTTCTCTCTTATTTTCTTTAAGTATGACTATATTTGTTCAAATGCAATGAAATGTTTTATTAGGAGATAAAGCATCAGACAAACTTCCACATACTCTTATCTTTTTCTACTTTTATTTGTCTTTTTTTAAGAAATGTTTTTCAGGTTAGCTGCATGCACTGAAACCATGTATATGAAATACAGGAAGATACATAATTTTTTATGCTGAAGAAGGTCCCAATGTTGTTATCTTTATGTACTTCTGTTGACAAATAATAATGATGTAAACACTAATAGCCATTATTCTCATTACTGTTTATGGTCCTATCAGTAGCAAACAACAAAAAAAGGCAGACACAGCCTTTACTTGTAAAATTTTTCACTCCCTTTCTCTCTTTCCTCTAAGAGGATCCCTCATAAAAGATCTGAAAACATCATCTGGAAATAAACTTATCAGCTGAGTCACAGTACTGAAATGAAGTTAATGACAGGTTTCCCTTGACTTCCAAGAAACCAGGATTCCCCCAGTATTTGTATTCAGATTTATTTCTAGCTGTGCCTGGTTTATGAAGGATTATCAATTTTCTGTTCCAGCAGTGGGAAAAATTCCTGCCACCTGCAGAGTCACAGCCAGTCTAATGCAAACTGCTTGAAAATACCAGTGCAACATTGGTTCTAATTCCGGGATTTATTGTGGTTCCAAGGGCATTACCAGAGGCTCCAAAATGCCTGTTTGATTAGGCAGTGAAAAAATTAACCTGAACACTTAGAAAAAGTTCTAGGCTGTTTATTTTCCCTTCTATTCTAGGAAAGGAAACAAGGGGGAAGAAAGTCTGCCAAGACTTAGCCATGTGGCAGATGGAGGTACTGGAAGACACCAGTGTGTGTGGTTTGTGTGGCTCTCCAAGATGTACATCTGGGAGCTGGGTAAAATGCTGGGCTTCCTCCTGGGCTGGATATTCATCTGAGCCCATTTAGTCTCATCTTTCTTTTTATTATTTCCTGAGGGAGTTTAGAAGCTGGACTAGGGAAAATTAGAAATGTGTGAGCTGCTCAATGTACTACTGCTGCTGTTAAAAGACTAATAATCTCAGAGCAGGAGATGGAAAAGCCCCGTAATTCATTTTGACTTCCTAGAGGGTTTTGCCTGAGCCTTCTGCTCAGCTTCTTCAGACACACAGACCATCATCCTGACATGTCAACAGCCCAAACAAGCAGTGGGTGTTGCTTGGTTTTATTTACTGCTGTCTCAGTGTCAGAGATGTGTGTGATACTTCACAGGCCACACGACAACGAGGAATGAAATCCACTGTGTGCCCTACAGAAACTGAGGGGAACTTTGACGCTGATGTCAGCAACATAGGTCAAAATCTGCTTGTGTCCCTTCCCTGGGATGGGCAGACAGGACAAGCAGAGATCTCAAGGCAGGGGAGAATAATGTGATGATCTCTCTGCTCTATATGACATGCGCCCAGGACTTAAAAATACTAATTCAAATAGAAAATTTTTAATAAAGAAATTTACAGATAGCAGGCTTGGACTTCTGCTAGGGGATAAATGGAAGTGGGGGAGTAGGTGCATTCCACTCCATCAACACCACCCATGTAGTATGAGTCCCAAATATAGGGAGGGGCAGAAAACTAGATCCCTGCCCAGCCAAGGATATTCAGGGTGGCATCTTTCAGTCTAGTTTTATACTCTGGAGTAAATGTGCTGGGCTCGAAGGTGCAGGATACTCTTTGCTTCTCATTGGCCTCTTTCCCCAGGGAGAAAATGCTGCTGCTGTGCAGGTTGTGACCCAGGAGGCTGCACGGCAGCAGGGGCATCGAGCTTGCGCAAGCGGCCTGGAGGAGACAGCAAGGCAGTAATCCTTAGCTGGCAGTCAGGAGCTGTTGGATAAATAAGGCTGGGAGAGTGGGAGAAATTGCCTGAGGATTGCAGGCTGCTGATCAGCAGCTTTCTGGCCCCTGCTGTCAAAGCTGTGAGCCAGCGATTAACTCCAGGGCTGGGGCAGGTGATGAGGATATAAGGTCTTCATCACTCCACACAAGGCCTGGCTCAGGGACTGGCCTTGCTGGCTGCCTCTCCCTGTTCCTGCAGGACCCACCATCAGCTGCCTCTGCAAGAGGGGAGGGGAAAGCAAGTAAATACTTTTGAGGTGGATTCGAGGGAGCTCCAACTGCAGCTTGCTGTGCACACAAGCACCCCATGCCAGGAGCTCTGCCCAGCCCCAGCAGCATCTGCTCTCTAAAGAGGCAGGAAAGTAGGATGTCACTGCAAGGTATAAGAATTAAAAACTCAACTGGTTTCTTTAAATCCAAGGAGAAAACTCAAAAAGCCATCTAGGGCAATAGGCTGGATAACCCTTTCAGTGGTCCAAATACAGCCCTTCTAGCCATGAATGCCACAGAAAGCACAGCATGGCTGGAAAAAAAAAATCACACACCCCTGTCAGTTTCGCATTTAATGTGCTGCATTTCTAGTTTCATTCTGATTAATTGAAGCTGACACAGCTCAAAAAACCCAATGAAGCCTTAAATGAGAAAGAACTAGCTTGAGCCAACTAGGACTTGGCATGGTGGAGCACAGCTAGGGAGACACTGGAGACAGGGAACATGAGTGTGTCAGACCAGAGCTTCAATGTCAAGTTCATCACAATTTACTGGGCTCTGGCTCTGAACCAGTACTGCTGCAGTCACCAGCAAAGTGGAACCTGTGACTGCTGCATCTGCTGCAAATGTCAATGACAGCAGCTTTCCCCTGGATGCAGGAAGTATGTGGCTGAGATCAAGAGTAAATGCATAAGCGGTGCCTCCAAACTGATGGTCAGAATAAAAATATTGATCCAAGAGTCTCTTTTACAAGAGATTCAGTTGAGGTTAGTGGCTACAGCAGCCATTTTCACTTTTCTCCTTTTCTTTCATTACCTCAGTTGTACCTGGTCTATTAAAAATAATTTTGATTTCACAGGATGTATGTAGGCAGCCAGAGTAAATGGCCACACAACCAGAAGTGTCTGAAGCGGCTGCAGTACCTTTTATTAGTAGAGGTATATTTTGTGGATGCTTCTTTCTCTTGAGGGCAGAATTCAGATCACTTCCAACAGGCACAACACAGCCTTTACAGCTCCTAAAACCCTAGAAACTGGTCAAGGTAATGCAGCTCAAACACCTGTACTGGTTGTCTGGATTCTCTGCTCATTCTAAGAGGAGAAGAAGGTGCCTTTGCAGAGCAGTTTGGGATGCACTGAGATGTCATCCCCTCCTGAATGATAAGCAGGGAGCCCAGCTGCCTCCTGATGGCGTTTTGTAGCACCCATGAGCTGAGTTGCAGGATGACACTGTGAAGGAAGCAGTGAGCACCAGGGTGCAGCTAAACCCACTGCTGAGTGCAGGCCCCTCTCCTGGGTGAGACCTGCTTATTTTGACAATAAGACAAAGATTCGAGCATTTGTACTGTGAGCAAGGACATCTGTGCTCCAGGGCCTCATCAGACTAGAGACTACAGTGGTTTGAATGTGCTCCTTCCAGTGCGAGGACACATTGCTTTATCCTTCAAATTTAATCCATTCAATTAGGAAGTAGCCTGCCATAGGACTTCTTCTGTGGCATTTGAGTCCTTACACACTCAGAAGGACAAAGTTTGGGGACAAAAGAGAGAGAACAAGAGTCCTGAAACCCAGGGCACAGGCAGTGTTCTGGAAAAGGAGAGACTAGGCTGAAGGTCTGGGTACTGGGTAGGTACAGTGCCCAAGGAGCCAGAGAACATAAGCACCTCTGGAGATGTCCTCACCTGCCAGCAGCAGTCTCCTCTTGCTCATTTTTCCACCAGCTTCACAAGTCTCAGGTTCTTCTCTGCATCAAGGGCCAGCAGAAATCTGGACTAGTGCCATCTAGGGCAAGGTTTGGGTTCCCTCAGGCACAGGAGGATCAGGGACTGGGTCTTTTGTCTTCTGCATGGATGATCACACTGGTAGGCTGGAAATAATGACAGACAAGACTCAGTGCCTGTCCTTCCTCTTCAGCCATGACCTGGGTGAGCCTGCACTGCTTCCTGGTGGTGGCAGGTGAGACCTGTTCACAGCTACCAGATCAGGATCTGTCAGAGACTTGGGTGAAGGCTCCAGGGCACCTACGCAGAACCTGACTGTGATGCATCCAGGGAGTTGAGGGCCTGTCCCATGCTGTGGGATGCTCCTTATCATGTGCTGGAGTTAGAAGTTGTGGCAACTCTGTGATCAAATGAAGTCATCTTTACACTTTGAATGCTTCCAAAGTCACGGTAATGAACATCCTGAACACTGTCATGTGTTTGTGCATCTTGGGTCCTCCACGTGCCTTATCAAGGCAGGGAGTTTAAACACACCTGGTGACAGCAATGTGAACAGCAGGTACCTCACCAATACCAACAGAGGTGGCATCTCTGAAGCCATGTCCTGCTTACCTCACATCCTCTATCCTCTTTGTACACTGAGTTAACCTCAGAAAAATAGGCGCTATGTTCCATTGCACTTCCAAACTCACTGTAAGGTCAGGTTCAGAAATTCACTTCTGATCTCCTGACAGTGGTCTGTAATGATATCTAGGGAGGTGCATATGGAAAGACCAAATTTATGCAATTTTTTCCCTCAGGATCTCCTTCCAACTGTTCATGGCTTAAGAACTTCTTAAATCTAATGAAAAGTTAATTGAAAGCTGATCAGCAGTAGAAGAAAAGGATAGGAGTCCTGTAATTACTCCAGTCAAAACCTTAAAAATATTTTTCTTCCTTTACAGCTTTACCTTTCCTGACACTTACACATTTTCATTAATAAATATATCTCTGTAGTATTCTTGGTTGAAATGAAAATTTTCAAGAAGTTATTTCTGTGGTAATTAATTTCTGGGCATAGAGCAGCGATAGGGGATACACATCAGGAAGTCACCCCAAGACAGATGCCTTTATCTGCCAGTTTTGCTCTTTTTCCAATATAGAGATATATGAACAATGGTATGCAGCAGCTGTTGGTGAAGAAACAATCTGTAGTGCAGAAAAGCAGACACATTCTGACTACAGATGTCAGCATCACCAGTAAGATCTTGTAAAAGTAAAGTTTTGTCAAAGCTGCTTCTGAGTTTTGAAAATCCTTAGAAAAATTAGACCATTCATCTCCACAGCCTTATGGAGGCTGTAGTGGTTTGCACAGTGTTAGTGTAAGTGTAAACACAGTGTAATGCTGCAGGCTTGCACAGACAGAAGCACTGTCTTTGCTTCTTGTATTTAGGAGGCTCCCCACAAAAGCCAGAGATTTCCTTCAGCAATGGCTGAACAATGCACCTGACCCAATCTCCACCCAGCTCCCACCCTGCCCTTTGAGATGCTCTGCACAAGGGAGATGGCAAAATAACTGAACCAAGCTCTGAATTTATCTGCAATCATTGATGTGTCTTTTCCAGATATGTGCATTGCCACCGCAATTTCTCTCCTTATGATTCTGATCTGTGCAATGGCTACGTATGGCGCATATAAGGTAATTCATTTTATTCAGTGAAGGCAGGAATAAAGTGAACTACACAATTCCATAGAAACAAAATTAAGAAAACTGTTTTCTGACAATTGCTTCTTTACTTGTTTAGCTGAAACTGAGAGAGGGAAAAAAAAGAAATTGAAGAGGCAACAGAACTGATTGCTTAGATCAGTGGTACCCCAGGGCCCCTGCTGCAGGCAGCGGGACTGCCCCATTGTGTTGATTGTCTGCAGTTTCAAATATGAGTAAGCTCTGGGCAAATGGTGAATTCAGAGAACTGAATCTTGTACCTATCAAAATTAAGGGAATTTTTTCCCATTCACCTCCCAAGCCTGTGGTTTGTCCCAACATTAATCCTGTTAATTAGAAAGGACAAGTATCGTGCGGTTTCTAAATGTCCTAATGTAACAAGTTGTGGGAGTTGCACTGGACGTATTTCTGCAGTTCAGTGGCCAAACTGCCTTGGCCAACCCTTTGGCTGAATGTCATATTTCTTTTAGCTGATTTATTACTGCATAATGTCAAATATTCCTTAGATTCCTGTAGAAAGACATATATGCCTCTATTTTAACTTATGGCTGATGGTTTTCTAATTTATTTCATTTTTAGCAACATGCGGCTTGGATCATCCCTTTCTTCTGTTACCAGATCTTTGACTTTGCTCTCAACACGTTGGTTGCCATCAGTGTACTCGTCTATCCCAGCACAATTCAGGACTACCTCCGTCAACTGGTAAATCACTTGATGTTCACAAGCCTTTGGGGGTTTTGGGGGAAAAAACCTCTCTAAGGTGCAGTTTTTGTCCTGTATTTTTAGCTAGTGGTATTCTTCTCATGCAGTCCTTGAGAAGTTCTCTCAGTCCTTGCCAGTCTGAATTCAACATCCTTGCAAGGCTACATTACTAACTTACTACAATATTTGTGAAAAGCTCTGAAGTTTTGCAATGACATGAAAGCTCTCAGCACCATTCATTTGGAGTGAGACTCATATTGCAAGACATGGATGATAAATAGTTGCTTTTACAGTAAGAGTTATTGTGTTCATAGCAGTGGCTTATTTTTGGTGCTATTTCAAGGATATTTTGTTGCTCCTTTTATTTGGTAGCTATAACACGTTTCATTAGGCAGGAGTTTGATTGATTGTAGGTTTGGTTTTGCTAGAAAATATTTTGGATTCTGTCCTAGGGACATTTAGAGGCTCCCTTCTTGTTCTGCTTTGGCCAGACATCTATGGCCAGTGTTGCCTAAGTATACACGATATGATCACAACCCCCTACAGCAAAGACAAGAGCCCACCAGCCTCTGTCTCATCACAGGACCATGTCCCATGTCCAGCAGGGTTCACGTGGAGTCACAGAGCTCTGGAGAAGCCAGTGCTGCAAATGTCTCTGAAAACCTGCCTTGAGAACCTGAATACAGATTAGCTTGGCTGTGAACTTTGTTGTGTGGATGGAAAGCTGGCCGGTATAAATAACAGGTAATGAGAAACAGCAGGCAGATAAGTAGCTGCACAAATTTGCAGTAAGAGGCAATGTGTCATGCCAGTGAGAGCTGGGATGCATCAGGAGGCTGTTATCCTTCATCTTATTTAGCACCCACCTGCATTCACAGCTGATGGTGTGCTGGAAGAGAAGTAGAGTAATAAATTAAAAGGTTCTCAGAGATACGAGTGGAAAAGAGCAAATTACAGCCATGGTTCAGTGAGTGCTAAAGCTGGCACTGCTGCTGCTGGAGCCCTCCTGCCTGTCCTTTGCCTACAGACCCTTGCTGCTGCATCGGTGCCAGCCCTGCTGTTCTGGCAGCACAAGCATCTATGTGGCTGCAGGAGCTCCCCCCACTTCCCAGAGCATGAGTTGTCACCAGGATTTTGTCAGTCTTGGTCACTGTGCAAGAACAAGACAGGGACAAGAGCAGGCTGGGAAACGTGCACTTAAAAGCTTCTGCTCTTCTGCTGAAAATCTGGTGCTGCATTTGGAGCTGCCTCACTAGAAGGGCAAAGAGCAGCTGTTCCTCTCGAAATGTGTGCTAAAACATCCCTGTATTTCCTTGCAGATAAAATAATAATAGGCCCTTCTGTAGCAGAAATAGAAGGAGCAGGCCTTGGAAGGGATCTGTGGTCTGTGCTGCTGCTCTGGAGTGTTAGAATCTTTGGTTGCACACATCCTTGTCTTGCTGTTGTAAATCATATTCTGGACTGGTAATGAAATGCCCCAGGACTTCAGGAGCGCTAAACTGTCAGTGCTCAAAAGGGCAAGGGGGATTTCCAGGATAATTATAGGCTGATTAGCCTGACATTGCTACCAAGCAGAATAATAACAGAAGGGCTGGGGCTGAGAGGGCCGTCCATTGATAAAGGATTAGACCAGAGAAAAGTGATTAATGACTGCCAGCACAGTTTCATGGAAAATCAGTCCTGCAGGCAAACTCATTTTCCTTCACTGACAAGATTACTGACTTCATCAATAATGATGGGCAGGGGCATAATGGACTTTCTTGAGATGTTTGACTTCACAGCATGATGCTCAGAGCAACGATAAAGCACTAGATCAATACAGGATGTATCACATGGGCTAGGAGAGGTTAGCTGGCAGACTGCAAAGGGTCGTGGTCAAGCCGACCATCTGCCAGTGAGTTTCTATTTTGGGTAGAGGAAGGTCTTCAGGAATCAGCAGTAGATGTCATGCTCCTCCTAACTTCCATTAATAATGTTGGAATCCAAGAGGCACTTCACAAAAGCTAATGTCAGCCTTGGGAGAGCTTCTCCAGGCTCATTTTCTAGAGGGATCGAGTCCTTTGGTGGGAAGTTGTGAACAGGAGTATAATCTGGCTCTTCTGTGTCATTCTGTGGAAGACCCTACCCTGCACTGCCCTGAGTGAGCACATCTCGCCATTTCCCAGTGGCAGTACCTGTGACTTTTCCCAGCAAATTCACTTCTAATAAAACCCGTGGCTGACACTGAGCTAGACTGCCTGAGAACTTGAGTTCAGCCACTAATGTGTGCTACAGAGATAAATGCAAAGAAATGTAAAAGCCTGAACAATATAGATGAGCATACAGTTTGACAACTGTGCCTGGGATGCAGTGACCCTGTAAGCAGCCTAGGGATTTAAAAGCCAAAAGTAGAGTCCCTGGGTTGTTTTGCTGTTTGCAAAAATTGCTCTTGGGGTTTGTGGACAGAAAAAAGAGCAATTAATAGTAATAGAGAGGAGACTTCCCTTCTCTGTTGGTAATGTGGGTTTTCTCCATTTATTTATGGAGTCTGGTTGTAAAAAATGATGCTTAAAAGTCAGAGAATATGCAGAAAATTTCCTCAAAAAAATATAAAAGCTGGATATATTGTAGTATGATGAGAGACAATCAGCTTTTCCTGCTTCATTTATGAGAAAGAGGACCAAGAGGTAGTGCCATCAGAGGTTTCACATGCAAAATAATGAGGTATTAGCAGGCTGTTTAAATTAGATGTGAGGCATAATGCTAATGAGCAGCTGGAAGCTAGTCCAAGTTAAATTCATTTAAAAACAAGGATTAGTGTGTATTTTGTCATTCGTATTGGAGATTAGTGATGGGGAAAAACTACCAAGAGCTGTGATGAATTTTGAACAGTTAATGCCACCTGTTTAACAAAGTTTTGAAGCTGTTCTGCATCTGCTTTGAAGCTGATTATGCCTCCTGTGTCTTAGCCGTGGTCCCAAGTACAAATGGTTCAACTGGAACCCCATGTACCTTTACCTGGAAGGGCTACATCAGTTGGCATAAGGTTGTTGTATTTGGTTCAGAGTAAATACACTCTGTCTGAGCGGGAAAAAGCAAAGGGGAGATGTGAAGGGTACATCCACTGTTATCAGATACTCAGACATGGGACAAGATGAAACTAAATGCAAGCAATTACATCATAAATGCAGTGCCATTTGGGTGTGATCCCTCCTGATCATTTGCAAATAAGCCTTGGAGTTGTCTTGCCCTCAATCCCTTTGCAGTGGTCTGCCAGGGTAGGCAGGAAACCAGGATTGTGCTTCTTCCTGGCATCCTTACAGTTTCTGTTCCTCTAAAACTGCTTTGCATTTGGGGAATGATATTTTAGGGGGCACAATTCCATAAGGTAAATGAAAAATACCAATTGTTCTTCAAATTCGTTACTGAATTGAATCTGGAAGAAACTGTGCATTAGGTAACGGGATACATTTAGCAGTCTCAGAAGAACTTTCTGTTTGCTCCAAGGTGATGAAAATCCTGTGTCTTTAACCATTTCTACTTCCCTTCAGTAGTATCTGGGATCATTATATAGTTACTTTGGTGCACATCTGCCAGATTTCAGTCTGTCTGTCAGTGATGAGTTACAGCTACTGTGAAATTCTCCATGTATTTTTAGCAAGATGGTGAGTACATATCAATAAGCTGGGCAGGGCCATAGCTGAAAATGTTGCAATTATGTCCACAAGGTGTTTGGTAACATCAGTCTATACTGGCTGCTTCTTTCCTAGGCACAGTGTCTTTGGAAACTTTCTGTTGCCTTTAGATACCCAACTGCACACTGGTGTGCTACTTAATTGCCATAGATGGCAAGAGCATCTTAACATGAAGGGTCATGTAAAATAAGTAAATGTTACAAATTTTGCATTTGGTAACTTTGATGGTGATCATGTGATCAAAGTTTCTACGAGTTACACTGGATGTCTTGGTCATTGTCATTGTCATTTAAAAAGCAAAAACTTTTGCATACAGCAAATCCAACATGTGTAAAATAAAAATCATTTTAGTTCTTGGTCTAAGCAGAGGTCTAAAGTAGTTTAACCTAAAGCACATTTCTTTCTTTTAACCCCACTAAATCTTTGATATATGGGCGTTTTAAAGCTGTCAAATTAAACACTTAATCTTCTCATATATGAAATGGATTGAAGCAGAGGTGCAGAACAGGATGGTCTGCAACTTAGTTATGCAAATTTTTTTTTAATCAAAGTACAAGACTATGACAGTTCATCTAAACAAAATTCCGAAGTATATTAAGTAGCTTAACTGTGGGACTGCCTGCAATGCTGCTGCCTGACAGTTCAGGTGGCATCAGTCATGCTTTTAAATCCATGGAGAAACGCCTAGAGAACATAAAAGAGATTAACCTAAAGAAATTTTTCCTATAAACTAAAGCTTAAAACCAAAATATCCTTTCTGACATTTTTAATGCCATTTTGTAATTCCAAAGAAGTACCACTAACTTCATAGCAGAGCTTTGCAAATTCTACAGACACATTGCTGTTTTCTTTCAATTTTGTAAGATTTTGATACTTGGAGGATTGTAACTTGGAATGACAATCTGCACCATATTTTAAAGGGGATTTTTTGTGGTCCAAGGGGAAGGAAGTTATGAAAGGTTATGCAAGCAGGCTGAGGGAATGAGAAACGGCTTAAGCTTTGTCATTTTATTCTTCTTGTGCATTTGTACAATACCAGTGCAGTAGAAATGTACTTTCCATGCATGTTTTAGAGTCTTTTTAAGTGTTTAATAGGGCTTTGATATGAATAAGCAGTAATTTTTTAAAATTAGAAGTGTGTCAGGTATATTATTATGCACACAGCCCTCTCCCTGTCTGTGACAAGGTTATAAATGACACTTTAATTATGACTTTAGCATGGCAGTGCAACACCATTACAACTACCTTTTGTTTGTATAGAAAATTTCATCATGTTCTGCTGCAAAATCACTCCTGTATTTCCAGCGATAGGCTTGATTTTTCCCACCCAGATGTATTTCAGTCTCAGCTTCATCAAACCTTGCACAACATTTGACACTGATCTTTTTCCAGAAGTTGCAGCACCGAGCCTGGTGCCTGGAACCTTCCCAGCAGCACGATTTCAGCTACTGGTCTTCCCACAGGAGAGCAAACTCCCAGCACAGGAGCAGAATTTCTTGTCCCACCTCACGCATCCATATCAGTGTTTAAGTTCATCACCATAGTCAGTGAAGGCCAGTGGTTTGGTTCATCTAAACCACTCTTGGTACCTGCTTTCTGCAGGAATTAATGAGGTTTTGGGAACAGTTGCAGCCATGGGATGGGACCCCAAGCGTTGCCTGATGGCACCAGTTCCATGTACCAGGTGAGACTGGAGCCAGTTGAGATGCTTCCTACAATCTTTCCTGCTTCTTTGCCAAAAGCTGCAGGTTTTGTAAATTGGTTTTCCTACAGCACTAAAGGGGTTTGTAGTTGTGACTTAATATCAGACTTCTCTTAGGCTGGCCCAGCCCAGTTAGCAAAAAAAGACAAAGGGATTTCTTCCATGCTGATCCAATGCTCCTGGGCTATCCATTACCCTGAAGGCTTTGTCTCCCATACAGAAAGCCTGGAAGCTCTGGAAGGGACTGACTTCAGTTTTCACACCCTGCACCAAAATCTCACAGGCAGCTCTGGCATCTGCATGGCATGGGTGCAGCACCCACTGCCTCACTGGGGCTGCTTACACCTCTCATCTCTTCAGGACAGAGACTCAGAAAGCTGAGCCTGAAGAGGACAAACCACAGTATTTGTTCCTCATGCACTCTCCTGGCTTTGCTGAATTATGTGCTGAAACACTGGTGCTGACTTAAGGGAAGGCCAGGCACTGCTGAGCAGCACATCCTGCACCAAACTTGATCAGGGTTCATGGCTCCAGATGTTCCTGCTTTTAAAGGTAGTGGGAACTTTCTTGGTCATTTTCCTGCCCTCCTCTTGCCCCCATGCAAATCCCATTTGAGCTGATGTCTAGAAACAGGCCATTAGGTTATGGCCAAGAACATAGCATCCAGTCTTTGACCAGTGACTGGGTCCCAAAAATCAGTGTGTAGCAGAACTAAAGTCTTAATAGGAATTTTTTATTACATTCACAAACTATTTTGACTATATTTTTAATGGTAGATCAGTACTGAAAAAATCATTTGGGTACAGTTTTTACTGTAACTGTCCTTGACTGACCAGACTTTCTAACTTTCTAACTTAGAGTCTCCCTCCTGCACGCAGGAGGGCAGGTTGGGGCATTAATACTTAAATTTTATGCATATAAGGTTTTTGTTTAATTTTTAGTGCATTGTTTCTTGGCATATAGTCTTGCTTTCTTGGTCTCTGGGTGACTGCATCCGCTATATGTAGAATAACCTTTTGTGGGGGAAAAAAAAAAAGTAGTAACTTACTGAATTATAGCAAGCTAGTTCCCTACAAAAACTGTACCTCGATAAAGAAGATAACATGATAAAAACTTCAGCCATGGAATTCAGTAGAGGAACAGAAACATTGCTGTCAAGAAGCGGAAAATGTGCTTATGTAACATTTATCTGCAAATGGTTACAGCTGCTGTTGATGTTAACCACTCTGAACAGTTCATGGAAGCGCTAAATAAAGAGCTATTCTCAGTAGCAGCTGTCCAAAAAAAGATAATTTCCTGATGCACTGGGCTGAGTGCTGGAATAAGGGTTATTAAGGGGTTACTCTGGATTTACACCATCATTGCCAAGAATACAGTTATAGCTTGGTCTAGTTAATTGTCCTGACAAGGATGCAGAGCTGGCCTGGTTAAGTAATTAGACCTGTAAGGGAAAAGGGAGTTGTGTGGAAGGAACTCTTGCATTCAGATATAATGAGCTACTGTTGCAGTGGAGCTATCTTTTGTGGAGAGCAGCTCTGTCTATGAACAATGGTTTATTCTAACTGAAACAGGAACTTGTGTCTTGCAATATTTTAGAACTAGTTGGAACATTCATTTTAAAGGGCGTGGAGTTTTTAAGCAATAAAAAATACAGTAACATTTTTAGAGGCTGTTTTTCGGTCGCTGATCCTAAAGTGTTTCACAACTGTAAATCACTAGAACCTGTGCTGAGCAGGAAGATTCATTTTGTCACCTCTATTTCATGTATGCAGTAACAGAAGGGCCTGGGGCACATTTCAACTTGAAATCGTGACACGGCTCTCAGAGAAGTAGTCCAAATTTAGCCTAAATAAGATGGAGCAGAATAGACTCAGTGTATTTTAAAATGTCATAAAATATTTAGGTGAAAGGATTATGCTGTCCAGTTTTTCCTGCTTTGACTTTCTGGAAAGAGCTGCTACTGCTCTTTGGCAACCAGTGCCAGTGTAATGGTTACTCAGTAAGTATAAGATTTGCTTGCCATTTCCCATGATGGAAGATTTCCTGCTGCAAGGTTCTCAGACTTCTCCTAGTTTGTGTCAGATACAAACCCAGTGTGCACCGAAGAAAAGAGAGCCCACACCACATCCAAGGCAGAAAGCAAATCCCTCAGCCCTCCAGGGAGCCTTTGGCATCTGAGTCTTCACAATGCCTGTTGTAGCCACACTTACTGAAACTGGTTGCTGGTGGGGAGAGCTCTCGATTTCGTAGATCACAGAAGGATTTGTAAGCTGTTAATTATTGAATGCACTAGTTGAATGGCTCTTCAATGACTTGTGCAATTGACTCACAGTGTGTTGCTTATTTTTGCTTATGCAGCCCAACAATTTTCCCTACAAGGAAGAGATTATGTCTGTGAACCCTACATGTCTGGTTGTGATTATCCTCCTTTTCATAAGTATCATTTTGGCTTTTAAGGTAAGTGCATTATTGTGTATAAAGTCTTCTTCTGATCATGGGTGGAATGTCCCTTGCTGGGAGGTCTGTCTTTAGAAGAGGTCTGGGTATCTACACCCCCAGCAGCCTGATACCTGTATGAAACAGGGTTATAGACATCATGGAAAAAATGTGAAAAATCTCATAGACAAACACAAGAACATATAGGCCACAATGGGGAAGTGTGGTGCTCGTAGGAGGACCTCATGACTTATGGATCCTTTGAAGCAGAGGATCATCTAGTGGACAAGGGAGAGCCTGTTGATACAGACTCCTTGTTTTTTCAGAACATGTTTGGCAGTATCTCTCATCAAAAGCTTTAAAAAGCACCTTAAGATGTGTAGGGAGACAAGAAAAGGGAATCTCACAGACTGTGGATAGGGAATAGGGAATAAAGATAGATTATCAGTCTTTCCAACACTGCAACCCATGCATTTTGGTGCAGTCATAAGAGATCTGGGAAGGGGAAGGAAATCTAACAACATTTTTTTTCAGTGTTATTCAAAATAGGGAAAGCAATTAGCCAAGAAGTCCTTGCAGGAGAATCTCATGTAATGGCAGAAAAACTCAGTCGTGAAAAATGCTAAGTAGTGGGCACAGAGGAAGCATGCTCTTGTTTCACAAACACTGTAGTGGACTCTGAAGGAAGTGTGACCACTTGTAAAAGGAGTCTTATAGCTGTAACAGATAGACCTGTGAAAATATTAGCTTAGCTCATTTCTGGTCAAACAAGTAAATCAAATGCTAAGAATGTTAAGAAAGCAATAGAAAAGCCAAAAATATAAGTTGTATCATTTCTTAGTCAGTTTAGATGCCCACTGTCTCTGGAAGCATAGCTTCCCTTCTGGTGCCCTGTCTCAGAAAGAATTTTGTAGAGCAGGTAAGTAAATCCAAGCAATCTCTCCTGGGAGGAACAACATAAAGAACTGTCAGACCAGGCAACAGAAAGACACAGGGAATGAGAATTTATTTGCTGTTATGAAAACCTAGTGGGTGAGAGGGCTGGAGGTGGCAGGTACTGGGCAAAGGGGAGATGTAGCAGGCAAAGAGGAGATGTAGCGTCACCCAGAGCAGCCAGAAAGGACTCATGTGAAACCACCACAACCAGGTTGATTGTCCAGTGAGTCCAGCCCTCACCTGCTGTGGCTCAGAAGTTCAAAAAGAGCTCAGAATAAGATCAGACAAATCAGTGTAGGAAAAACAACAACCTGTGGCTCCAACTAGCACCCTGAGCATTGGACCTCTTGTAAAGTATGCTGTTATGTTTGCCCTCTTCTTGCACCCTTCTGCAAGTTTCTCACAGCGCAGGGCTGCTGGTTTTGTATTTCTTGTGTGGGACTTTATTTCAGATTAGTCTTGCTCTCTCTGCAGAGCAATTTTGCATTAGGTTAGAGAAGTCCCAAAGAGTCACAGTGACACCAGAGATGTTCCTTCCAGGCAACACATTTGACAGCATATACAGGGAATGTTGCTGTGGCAAAAGAGGTAGATTAGGTTATTGAAGCTACTTCAAAACTGGGGAAAGAAACCCAACAGATAGGATGTATTAAGGTGCTGTTGGAAGCAGTGTTCACTTTTCTTCTGTGATTTGGCAATACAATTTAGCCTTCTGGCCTTATATGTTCACAACCATACAGTTGATTTTATTTGCACTTCTAAGAAATATGTGTGAATTTAATAAATACATAGATTTTTCAGGTTCCACAAGGAATGTGTTCTAAAAAATTTTTTCTGATGCAACCAACAGCTCATTTTTACCCCATGTGGGTCTGGTGTTTCCTTGAGTAAGTATGTCAAGGAAGTTTCAAGCTTATTAAAAAAAAAAGGCAACTATAATTGGAATGGCAGAAATGCTTACTACAGAGGCAAGAAACCTAAGAAATTAATAGTGCGAAAGAGTCATTTTGTTTTAAAGTGGTAACTTGTGTTTTTTCCAAGAGTATATGTGGCTCATATAATGCTCATTCTAGCAATATATTATCATATAAATGAGTCACAAAAAATATGACTCACACAGAAACACATGCTAAATTCCAGTTAGCATTTTCATTTGAATTTCTTATGTTTCCAGAAGAGCTGTTGTGCAGATTTACAGAATCTGCTCCATCAACTGAAAGCTGAACACACACAGATGCATCACATTTTATCTCTGATAGACTTAACAGATGGTACCACATTTATATACTGAAACTGGGAAGGTACTGTGTGTAAAAAAATGCACCTGAGCTTCCTCTCTCTCTGGAGTTCAACTAGAAACAGGGAGAGGAACCAAAACATTGTGACCTAGGAAAAGCTACAGTAGGAAAAGCTGCATTCAACTGGTAGGAAATACAAAACAGAATCACCTAATTCCTCAGAAATATTTGGTATTATGACTCTTTTTTTTTGGGTGAAGCTACATGGATAGGAAAGCACTACTGAGAAGAAAGCAACATTATGCAGTATTAGATGTTGGGTTTGTGTTTTGCAGTCATGGGTTTGTGAAAAGGGAAGGGAGACAAGAGAGGGTGATAAGAAAGCGAGCCAGCTAACCACACACAAACGCTTGTCTTTTTAGTCCTTATGATTTACTTGGATCTGAAGCACCTAATGGGAATTTCAGGTGGTTTCACACCAAATGCTTTTCAGAGTAGACCAAAATGTATTATTCCATTCACTGTTCTTGTCTAGAAACTGAACTGGAGTTGCATACCATGAAACATAGATGTTTCCTATCTGTCTGAGGAAGGGCATCCAGCAGCATAAATGTGTTTGTATACATGTACACAGGACTTCACATGGCATGTAGCCAATACAGTGGCTTTTGAATCGTGTGCTCTGCAGCTGGTTTGGAGAAGAGGGCCTTGGTTTTCTCCAGCCAACCCCAGCTGCTGAGTCAGAGTAGTTGAGGCTTCACCCTCCCCATCATGGGCAGGCCCAAATGAGCTCAGATGAGCACAAACACAACCAGATTAAATGTTTTCCCCAGGCTGTCCCAAGCACTCTGCAGCTCTTCCCTGGCCTTTCTCTTTCTGAAAAGTAGGTAGGAAGAGGTAGCTGCCAGTGGGGCAGCCAAAAGGTTCAGTGAGACAGGCTGGTCTTCAGCAAACTGAGTATTAGCACTGTTCTCGATAATATGCCTGTAAGCTGCACGTACAAGGTGTTGAGCCTGGAGATGAGACCGCTCTGCACATCCTGGTGTCCTCAGCAGATGGGAAAGGGTAATGTGGAATGAAGTTATGTGCTCGCCCTGAGGGATTTGGTATCTCAGCCCAAGGGGATGCTTCCTGGCAGGGGGAGCCCTGACCTGCAACACATCCCCCCGTGTCTGCTACCTTCCTGCAGGGCTGATGGAGCAGCAGTTGGGACCATGAACACAGCCCCAACAGCCAAGCTCTGATCCCCACTCCCAGGAATGGCCAACACATAGCCATGAGGTTGCCACCTGTTCCACAAAAGCCTAGGACAAGTCCCAGCACTGATGATGACAGGATACTTAGGAGAGAAGCATCTCTAAAGTAGGGGTCAATTGTTTTAAATTGCATACCTCAGTGTGTGTGACTGTGAGCCAACAGGTGATGCCCTGGCCACTGTAAGGTGCCATATAAAGTGCTGCAGACCAGTGGTTTGGTTTGATATTATTAATTCTTTCCAGTCACAACATTTCTTTCAGTTCTAAGCAGTTGTTCTTGTACAGCTTTTTTATACTCACAAGGTTCACATTCTAGTGTGCTGAGAAGAAGGATTTAATTGCAGATTTTATCAGCACAGCAACCCATTGTTTCTGTAACACCAATATGGGAAATATATGTGGTCAACTGGTCTGCTATTATCATGCCTCTGAAATCTTCATATAAATTTCAGTTAGTGTAGAAATCTTTATGTCATTTTCACCAGTTACTGAAGCCCATCCCAGCTCTGTAAATAGAAAATTCCAAGCAGCTGGGGAGTCAAATGGAATTCAGGGCAGGCAGCTACTAACCCGAGGGGGCTCTGTTGGGTCTGTGGTGCTCACCCTGCACTTGCTGCCAGCGAGGGATCACACAGAGGCCTTCTGTGACCCAGATCAGTACAGACTTTCCCTTGCTGTGTTACAAGAAGCAGCTCAATACAAGAACGTCTTAATTTCCACAAAGATGCTGGTCAGTCATCTGGTCAGGCACGCCTGATGAGCACAGGTCTGCAGTTCATTACTGTTATGCAGCTTAACAACTGTCTCTGCAGCTGCAACAGCAAGAGGCAAGGTGACAAGGTTTTGTGGGTTTCAGATCCTTAGGGTCTCAAGTAATTTCCCACCATCCAAAGGGGAAGAGCGAAAACTGGTTAGAAGTGGGCACAGTGCCTGTTTCTACATTCAGCCTTCTTACACACCTGTCCATTCTCGTGGTTGCTTGGGGCTGCCTCCCCCAAAAGGTGTCTGTCACCAGTCTGTGGTGTGGTATGCAGGAGATCCAGTAAGGGTGGATTAGGCTGAGGGAGTTCAGGCCTTTTATGCAGGGCCAATTTCAAGCGTGAACATTAGTCTCCTGAGATAAAAATCAATATATTTATATACTGTGTGTCCAGCCACGCATTTTAAGGCAGTGTTTGAAACCTCAGCCAAGTCTTTCAGGAAAGAAAACTGGTAACTGAATCAGGAACCCCATTTAATGGTGCAGCAGTATTGGTAGAAAATAATTACTGGGAACAAGCTTAAATAAAGTTACAGGTTGAGGAAAACAAGTTTCTGTGACTCATGATTTGCAGGCCAGCAGCACATGTCCAAAGCACTTGGACAAGGATGTGCTCCGAGTTGCTGCCACTGACCCTATGTGGTCAGTGTCTCAGGGCCAATTCCTTGGTGTGTGCTGGTTGATGACCTCCTTAATTCAAGGAACAGACCTCACCCACTGAGAAACAGCCCATGCATGCAGAAGCAGGGCTGATTAGAGCTAGGGTTCAGAGATGGGAGAGCTGGTAGGGGCTCACTGTGGGGTTAAGTGTGTTTTATTTACTACATGGAATGGGAGCATTCAAAAATAAATCTCCTGCTAGCTTCTCCCAGATAGGATTATATTATCCAAAGCAGGGCTTCCCTCACTTTGGATTTTGACAGGAGGAGTATAGAAATAGTTTTGAAAATAGGTAGGCTTAATATAAAAGGTTTCTTACAAAGACAGGCTGTGTCCCCACAGAAGTGTACTATATTCACTCTCTGTTCTTCATTGGCTCTTATACCTTTTGCAGGCCGTAGTATCTGAGCAGTGAAAGCTGCAGAACTACTTATTACCACTTAAAATTAACGATGACATTTTACTTAATTCTGGAAAAGATGCAGTTCTCCACGTATGTGCCTTTACTTGTTTCAGTAGCCTGGGGCAGGTTTGTACAGCCCACAGCTTGGTCTGTAGAGCCTGTCTAATCTTCCCTTGGGACTTAGCTCACTCCAGAAGCCTTTTGCTTTCTCCATTTGATGGCCAAAAGTATTGTCAAAGTCTGCAACACCTCCAAGTCAATCCAGGGGTCTGTAAGGTGCTGTGAAAAAAGAGGAGGCAAATTTACCCGATTTTAGCCAGGTCAGCCCTGGTGGAAAAAAAACTTCATGATCTGGAAGTGAGCCATCAGTGAGTCACGTGGAATCCTGAAAAACACAGCTCATGTCTGTCGGCTCTGGAGACAGAGGAAGCACAAGGCAGCTGAAAGGGATAAGAGGCTTTTGGAAGGCCATCAGTGCAAGTGAGTCACAAAAGTATGACTCACTCAGTGAGACACACATGCAAATTCAGTGCTGGCAGTTTAATCTGCATGTGTTAGGTTTGGGGAAGAATTGCTGTGCAGACCTACTAAGTAAAAATATAAGTTGGGCACTATCAAAACACAAAGTTCTCCTCATCACTGTCATGTGTGATTACATGGGTGTCTTGGTTTGAAAGAAAACAAAAGGAAAAACCCTAACCTCCAACAATGGGAAGCAGAAAGCTCCAGAGAGAGCTGCTTTAGTCCTGCCAGCTGTTACCAACATCCTGCGGATCTGACTCCAGCTCCTCCACATCTTCCTGCCTCTTATCTTCCTTCCAGTCACTTTGCTCATCTTTGCTGCCCAAACTGGAATCTCTCCTGCTTGTGAAGGAGATGGTGGCTTGTGAGCATTTTGCCCAACCAGTTAAAAAAGTGGAGACAACTAGTTAACAGGTGGCACTACCCAAGCTCCAAGAACAAAATCAGTGAACTTTATAAACTTGCAGTAGGTTTATTGCAAGGTTTTTACACTGGGGAAAAAAAAAGTATTTTAAACAATATTTAAAAGATCAGAAATAACTTCAGATGTCAATAAAAACTTTTACTTTGGCAATTTTCTCTAGTCAGGCAAGAAGAGCAAGACCATTCCAGTCATATGGAATACACTGATTTAATATGCCCCCTTTATATATTGAAAGCCACAGTAAGGTCTCCCCAGAACCTTCTCTTCTCAATTCTAAAGAACCCCAAATCTGTCAGTATGAGGAACAGTGTTGGATTACTCACAGAACCCCGAGACATTCTCATAGTCACTGCAACCAGGGAAGTGACTGTCCTGTGCTTCTGTCATGCTGATATTCATATTTATATATGGAATGGAAATGCTCTAACAGAAAAAGTCCATGGTTTATTTTCTGCACAGAATAATAAATAGCTTTTCTTTGCAGGGTTACTTGATAAGCTGTGTGTGGAACTGTTACCGGTACATTAATGGCAGAAACAACTCGGACGTGTTGGTGTACATTACCACCAACGACACCGCGGTAAGGATGTTAGATGGCAAACATTTGTGTAATATTATGCATTTAAAGGCTTGATTTTATATTTCTGACTCTTTAGTTAACCACCTTAATTCCTCTGACAGCCCTCATCTGGTGGTGTTTGGACTTGAAACTCAAGGGACTGGCGTGCAATGGTTGCAAATAACATCTATTGCTAAAATGCTGGTTTTAGGCATATAATCTGTTAAAGATTCTGTGTTAATCATAAACAACAGTTGATGTCGTGGCCCCAGGAATGACCCCCAGTTCTGAGCTCCAGCTGTGTGATGGTGTGGACAGTGGAGGGACTGATTAGGACTCAAGGATGCCATGGTCTACACCTGCTATGAAATTCGGATTTATCTATAGAAACTGTGATTTAGGACCCTGAACATGGGGTGTAGTACTTTACAAACTCACAGAGAGGAGCTAAAAGGCAGCAAAAGTTCAGTGATTTGTTTCCCAGTGCATGATTGGGTTTGTATGGTAAGGAGACCAAATGAAACAAAGATCAACATGAAAGCAATTAATAAGCAAATTTTAACCTCAAAGAATGGAAGGCATAAGTTCACTTTATAGTAGTTTAGTGCTTACATGCACATGTGCAGGACATCATTGCTAAGCATGATGTCTTGCTTTTTGCAAAAGGCACTTGTCCTGGTTTGAAAGACAGGTGTCTGCTAAGGAAGGCAGGAGCTCCCCTTGGAATGGCAGATGCGACCCCCCTTCCCTCCGAGTTATTATAATTTTGAAATCAAGGGGCTTTCAGGGAAAGATATGGGAAGTAGGAATAACAGTTCTTTACTATTATCTATCTATATGTGTATAACCAGTCAAACAAACAGCAATAACTGTGGCAGTAACAGCAAACAATCACAAACCCAGTGCCAGCCTTCTCGGCTGTCGGGCCCTTTCCCCTCGGGTGCAGTTCCACTCGCAGCCGGCAGGGGCGCTGGCGGCTCCCGGTGAGCAGGGCAGGTGCGATGGTTCCCCCGCGGCTGCAGGGGGCGCTCCGGAGCGAGCTCGGGGAGCACGCGGCACCGGTGCCCTGGGATCCCGGGAAGGGATGGGACAAAGGCTTCACAAACCCCTGGGCAGCCGATCCCGGTGTCCAGCCGGACCCTCGGGAACAGCAGGCTGGAACGGCAGGCTGGAGCGGCAGAGACGAACACAAATTCCTGGTGGCAGATGAGATGCATCCAAACGGGGAGCCCCCGGAGGTCTGGGCAGGCAGGGTGAGCAGGGCTACAGCGTAGCGAAGGCTCAAAGGAGCCGCGGGGCAGGGCGGCCACAGCCCGGCTCCCAGCGCGGCGGGGAAGGCGGGCTTTGGGATCCCAGGGCTTTTCCAGCAGAAGGGAAAAAGCAGCCAAAGAAAGCAGCCTCCCTCTCTGTCCAAACTCTGGAGACCGATTGCCTGCACACCCAGGTGAAACAAAAGAGTAGCCCGATGCACCCCACCCCCATAGGCACCACTTTTGTTTTTCTGAAGTACCCAGCCATTTGTCCCCCTAGCAACACGTATGGGGAAAATTCCTTTAACAGAAAAAAAAAAAAAAAAGAACAAAAAAAAAAAACAGGAGAGCCCCTAAAACCCCAACAGCACTGAAGGAATACAGGAAGAAAGGGTTTCTGGAAAAGAGCCAGTTCTGTTTGCAGTGGTATTGCCATGGAGCCGCTCAGTTCCGTCCAAGCTACACGCTGAGGGCACTGTGCCAGATCAGCCCCTGGGGCAACCCACTGGCTTATGTAACAAGGGTCTTTACACTATTTACATAACAGAAGGAGAGCAGCATGAACTTGGTCCTTTGGATCTTCTGGGTAAAATCCCGGTATTGCCTTCCTCAGGTTTTCCTAAGTGTGTGTGGTCTCCACGAACTGAGGTATTAGACTGTCAACTGTAATCCCTTGGAATGAATGATTCCCGTGCTGCAAGGGCTTAGAAAACCATCACTACTTTTACATGAAAGATGTAACTCTTGCATAGTTATTTGTCTTCTATACCTGAAGCTTTGAGACAAACTTTAGAAGTTTTACAGACCATGATCACAGCTGGCAACCAGGACATTTAAGTATAAAAGCATGGATTTATTGAAAGCTAAGAAGTATTACTATTTTCTTTACTGGAATCTATTTTGAGTATAACCAGGAGTTTTATGTGAAGTAATTTTGATAGCTCTTTTGTTCAACCTGCAGGTAGTTGTAACTCAGCTTCAAACATTGTTAACTCTACAACCCACAGAGCTCGAAGTCTCTGTAGTGGGAGGGTGTCAGCTGGATTATCTGGGAAACTAAACTTACTTTTTAAAAGTTACATTAAAACCACCTGCCTCACTGCTGCCTTCATAAACAAAAGACTATTTTTTTAGAGATGCCTGGCTACAAAATCTCTTCTCAGTACTTTAGTAATTACCAAATGTTTCTGTGAGAAAAGGAAGCCCTTTTATCCCATTCACAGATGACATTGGTAGACTGAGCCTTTAATTTAACTTTGCTTATCTTGATCTTACAAGACATCTAAAGCAGAAGCAGGTTTTGAGAAAGGTTGTGCATTCCTAGCTTGGGCTCTGACCACTGCACTCTTCTTCCTTCCCCAGTATTTATACTTCTTTGATTTTAATAAGGTGAGAATTTGGTCTTGTCAGGTATGATGCATCTTTCTAAGGGAGTTCAATAAGATGACATTAAATGAGAGAGCTGTTTGGGAATGTATCAGCTAACCAAAAAAATTCACTCAAAGATTCCTGTTTGTGAATACAGAAGGGCTCAGGAGCAATGCTGCTGGGGAAGGTTTTCTCAGGCCCAGACAGAAAGGCAAGAGGAGAATCATTACCAGACTGGGTTTTGCATTATTTATTTGAGGTGGAGGCAAGCTTCATTCAAACCCATGTCTGACTACTCCTCTTTAGTCAGGATGAGCGCCTTCAGCCTTAGGTGACATAGTCCATATCCATTTCTTTCACATCCTTCCCTGAGAAGCTGCATGAGCACCCACCAGCACAGTGCACTCAGTGATGTGATGGAGGAGCTGATGTGCTCCTGAGCAGCCTCTTTCTTTCTTCTGCACTTTGCTGAGCTTCAGAAGTATGTGGGGTTAAATCCTCATCATTCTCCACTGTCAGTCAGAAGATAGTTCTTCCCTTCCTTCACCCCCTGAAATCACAGACTTAAGAAGATTATGTTTTTTGTATGTCTACATTGTGAAACAGAAACAAAACTCCCTCTCCACCTGACTATAAAAAAAGTAGTCTCAACACTGCTGGTTAAAAATGGTTTCAAAATGAAGCATGGAAGAATAGGGCTTTGAAAGTTAAATACCGAGGACCTGTGAGAGTTTAGAACTCTTGAGAAAACCTTACAAAATTTTGAAATGCTGTGATAGGTCACTACAGTCAGTTGAATTGTATAGTATTCTCCCAACATTCAAGTGTACTTTTGTATTAAAATTATGGGTTTTCATTTTTATGAATGCTGGTAAACTTCTTTCAGCAGGGCTTCTTCATACCTATATGCCTTTAAATCATAAGCTACAAATGTCTTAAAAAAGATGAGTCAGTCTCTGCCCTCTTCTTTGAAATAAATGTGTCATTTTTAGAATCAAACCTGCTACCTGAATTCCAACAGAGCTGCAGGTCATACCTGCAGAGTATGTTCTCGTCTTCGGGGATGGTTTTTGATATATACTTGTCATCAGCATTAGCTAAAAGAATCTGTACAAATGGAAGTAAAAATCTAAGCTTAAATATGAGAGTGGGTGTAATTACTATAGTTTAGAGTAAAACTTCTAAATATTATGGAATCATAGAATCACAGAATGGTTTGGGTTGGAAGGGACCTTCAAGATCATTTAGTTCCAACCCCCCTGCCACAGGCAGGGACACCTTCCACTAGACCAGGCTGTGCAAAGCCTCATCTTTGAACATTTCCAGGAATGGGCCATCCACAGCTTCTCTGGGCAACCTCTTCCAGTGTTTCACCACCCTCACAGTAAAGAATTTCTTCCTAATATCTAATTTACACCTACTCTCCGTTTAAAGCCATTCCCCCATGTCCTATCACTACATGCTCTTGTGAAAAGTCCCACTCCAGCTTTCTTGTAGACCCCCTTTAGATACTGGAAGGTGCTATAAGGTCTCCCTGGATGGAGCCTTCTTTTCTCCATTTTTGTGGTCCTCCTCTGGACTGGCTCCAACAGGTCCATGTCGTACTTATGATGAGGTCCCCAGAGTTGAAACAAGCTTTCTTGTTTATAGAAGGATTTTGTCTTAAAATCCAGCATTCCCTGTAGTGTGAATTGCTTCATGCTACCCATTTGCTCTGTTGCTCCCAGCACAGAAATTTCCAGTTAGTTCCCCTGGTCAAACTGGTTCTTATAAATAATGCTCATAGATCTGATCTGTAACTAACCTGTTATCAGCTACCAGATAATCTGATTTTTGTCACTCAGTGTAAGTGGTTTAAGCCATCCTTTTTGCACGTGTGCCATCTGGAACAAACATGCCTCCTCCCACTGCAGGCTATGAATGGGATATTCCTGCTGCCCTTTAGGTGAGAGATCCTCCTTCTGTGACCTTTGATCAAAGTTTGACACCATGTGAATGTGCCTGGCTTGGCTCCATCAGCAGACTCTGTTAAGATGTGGGGGGGACCAGCTGATGCTGGGCAGGGAAATGGCCTGGACCCCAGGAGGGGGGAGGGTGCGACACTCTTATGCTCCTGAGGACCTGAGAATCCAGCTATGTACATTCACAGCAGAGTCTCTAGGGAATATGGATCTCCCTTCTCTGAGTGTTTTTCCAGTACTTCTCTCCCCTCAGTTTCTGGACGTGTCTATAGGAGGTTTTAGCATGGCAGTAAGGTGGCTCCCCTGCAACAATCTGAGGATTGCTTTTTCCACTTTCCCAATCCATAGTAACCTGAGGATTGTTTTTTTCAGTTTCCCAATCTGGGATTGTTTTTTGCTGCCAGCTTCTCAAACACACCATGGATGAAAGTTAATTTTCCACACAAATTTAAACTGTCACAGCAGTACCATGGAAATTTCATCCAATTTGGAAAAATTGTCAGTGTACAGGTGCAAAAGATAACCCAAAGTTAGACATTTCTTCTCTGGAGCAGTAGCAGCTCTATTATGCTCTTGGACAGCCAGGAGATTTCAGTCTATTTTTACTCTCACTGAAGCCAATCAATGGAAGTTTCATCTCTGGTCATGCTGCCAGTGGGGATAAAATGTAAAGCTGTAAATCTCTCTTCAAAGTGGGATTTAGATCTTTATGTGCTTTATAAAATGGCTTCAGTAGACTTTATCTTACATACACTTATCCACAATGGTTAATAAGTTACTTTTTTTTTTAAATGCTGATATCTTCCCTCTGTGGACACGACTTCAAATAAGTAACCTGTAATTAATTGGTCAACACTTTTGTTTGCTTTCCCTTTCCCAAAGCAATAGGGGACCTATTTGAGAAGTGCAGAGTTAGATCTTTTTTTTCTGCTGGATGATTTCTCTGAGCAGAGGAAGAATATTATTTGGTAAAGTTGGAAGAGCCATTCTTTGTATTATTGTGTTATTAATTTGGTGATTAATTTGGCTATGGGCAGAAGGAAGGACCCTTAAACTCATGCCAGTTAAACAGGCTGAAGCATGAGATGGATCCCAGAGACAGATAAACCATAGACAAGAGCTCTTATTTCTGATACGTGCTTTGGAACCTGTGGTTTCCAACTGGCAAGCCTGATTCAGGATGGTACATGTCAGAGTAGAAGACAGCTTAGAGAAAAATTCTGCTTTAAAGATATTTTCCATAAAAATCCTACAAACTTGTCAATGTCCACCAGGTAGCTGGTCTTGTGTGGCAGTTTGTGTGTATAACATTGTGAGCCAGTAGATCACAAACATCTTTTTGCAGTGAATAGTAACCAGGGAAATACTTTAAAATGAGCTGACATCACAAATGAATATCCCTGCTGTGACTCACTCTCTGAGTCCTTTCAGGGCCTCCTAACAGAGTCCAGGCAGAGGACCCCTGACCTTCCTTATTGGAAACTGTCTGATAAAACCTGCAAGAGGAAAAGCAGGTGAAACAGGACACAGAGAAGAGGAAGAACAATCAGGGGCAAGAAATAAAGATTATAAGTAGAACTACTCAGAGCAGTAAGTAAAGGGGATGGCTCATTAGTAACCACATGCAATAGTCTACATGAGACCTAGAACTGTGGTTTAAATGCTGGAGCTGTTTTTCTTCAGAATTACACAGTGTAAGCATAACAATACAAGTAATTTCTTTACTGAGAGAATCTTCAAAGGGCTCCAGATCCACATGGATGCCCCCATTCACATCTTGGTAGTATGCATGTGCCACATGTGCAGTTCTTCCTCTTTTGTTTGATTCTGAGTTGCAGAAAAGTATCATGATGGTTTGCATCTGCCAACAAACAGCTATTCAGATGCTCCAGCATTTCATATTCTACTTGCAGTGAAGTCCCATGCCTTGTCAGTTGGCCTTTAATCTTAGTGAAGAGATTGTTCCTTCTTATTTCCTGGGGTTTTTTTAACTTTACATCTTATCATCTATACTCAGCTCTTTCTTCCACTTTTTCCCTGTTTATGGAAGATTTTTTAAATTAGAATCCAGCATCCTCTGTGGTCTGAATTACTTCATGCTGCCTGTTTACTCTATTGCTTAGTGCTATTGGCTAATCACACTTCTTGTTATGGGTCTCACCTAGTATTAGGTAGCTGCCGTCAGAAGCCAGCTGTACTGTTTGGAACAGGCTATTAACAGTGTCAATTTGGGGCAAATACCCTCTTAAGTTTAAAAATAAGATTTCCAAAGCATTTTCATTTGTCATGACAGTCGTTAAATTTACATGTGAGCTAAATTACAAGATCAAAATATACATGTTTATCTATTTTCCTCAGTAGATTGTAAATCTATATTTATTTGCAGTTAACATACTGGATTTTTTTTAATACGTGACAATTTGTGAGAGATTTACAATAAAATTAACAAATCTGTTCTCAATGTTCATAATTAGATTAAAAAGTAGACATTAAATGGGGATTTGTAATTTAAATCTTCCAAATCTTTTTGGATTCACTAATTGGGTGTGTTGCAATGTAGGAAAAAAACAGTGTTTATAAATTTGCAGTTTCTTTCTTTAGTCATTTTTATCCTAATGGGATTGATTCACTACCATCTGACAGCTGCTGCTTTTTGGCCTTCAAAACACAAGTCAAAGTCTTCAGTATAATTCCAAGGATAAGTATCAGTGCAGCAAAAGTCAATGACAACTTAAATCCATGTTGCCAAGGATATATGGGTGTTAAGCTGAGCTGTGTGTGAATTTTCCAGGTCAGGCTCAAGTCACAGTTACGCTGTGCAACAACGGACGGGGGAGGTGAGAATCCACTTGGGCAGGTGTTGCTCAAACAAGGAATTGCAGCAGGGTGTGAGAGGCAGAGTCCCAGCAGTAAAGAGCCATGTACTCAGGCTTTATAGCCATAGAGTTGGCCTGCACAGGAGCCCTGCCCTGCTGCAGAGCCGCTCCCCCAGGGGTGGTCCTGCTGCAGCTCCAGCACTACCTCATCTGGTGTCACCTCATCACATCCCCTTGCACAGCACAGCACAGCACAACCCTGGCCTTTTCCAAGCAGAGGAGGAACTCCTCACACATCCCAGTCCCTCCCACCCCAAGCCTCTCTGACAAAGCTTTCCCAGCCCTGCAAACCATGCAGATGCTGAAGAACCATCAGCTGGGTGGGTGGGAGCAGTGACAGCTGGTGGCTCAGCGGGTGGCTGTGTTCTCTGTGAGATCGCCTGGAGGCCACGCTCAGCTCCCTACCAGGGAGGAGCACCCAGCTGCTCATGTTTGGCAGTGGTCAAGAGGTCTGTCTTTCTGTGGTTATTAGTGGTTTCAGTTAACTTATGGACTTTCAGTCTCATTTCATTTCACTTTAGTGGCTCCCTTAGAGCAATTGCGCTCTTCCCAAGCATCCCTCAGGACTCTCTATGGACACAGGACTGTCCGCTGCGGTCTGTTCCAAACTGCACAGCACTTGTGGGTTTGGTCCTCTGTCTTATGAGCAGTGAGGAAAGTGAGGTCTGTTTTAAATTAAGTCTGGGACAGACACTCAACTTCAGAAAGAACAAGGCTGAGTGGGTATTCATCTACTAAATTTAGAAGATCTGCAAAAGTTTGTGGGAGTTTCTGGCTGACAGGTGCTTTACAGTTGTGATTTACTGACAGTAATAGATTTTTTTATATACACAGAAGCCTTTCCAGCACCATCTGTAACGTAAGCACGGCTGTGATAACCACACTCTTGGCAGATAACCAGTCTTGTTAAACAATTTGGCTGTCCTGTGTGAGCTATATCCAGGTTTCTGTCTTGTTAACTCTTGAGTGGAATACACGATGTAATTGTAAAAGATAAGATTAGAAAGAGATGTAGTTTGGTAATTAAAAAGTCCATTGAAAGAGTAGTGCTCTCCCACAGTTTTCTGCACTCAAGACAACACACCAACCATTTGTTACACAGAGTGAAAGTATGCTTCAGTGTCTTCAGTACTGATGAATTGTAGATGAATACACCTTGAGAAAGCATGTGCTCATCCAGAAAATGCTCATTTTGAAAAAAAAATAAGGAAAAATTGAAAAAATAACTGTTCTGCCTGTACAAAATCATGATGTACAACTAGAGATGAAGCACTATGAGGCTGACCAAGATGTAGGAAAGACATCTGTGACCTGAAGAGGGCTTTTGCTCCATGCCTCTGAATGGAGAGAGTAATTACACCATTATTCTGGATTACTTTTATGAGGTTGCACATGATGAAAAAAGACAATAGCTTCCTGAATTCAATTTTCTTCCTAGGCAAGGGTAATCACAATCTGTCCCTAAATGTTGTTGTATCCTAGAAATATATACATTTATTCATCTATCTGGAGTGCTGAAAACACTGCTGCTTCATTACAGAATTTCATAAACTCATGTAAAGTTTCCTAAATAGTGTCTTGGAGAGCTAGTGGCTTGGAATAAACAAACAGTTTTACCAAAGAAAAACAAGCCATACCAGCTCTAACTTTTCACAGATGATTTTGCATCACTGAGCCCTACTTCTCTGCTGAATAGGGTTATAAATTATCTCTGAGCTATTCTGCTTCCAGTTACTCCATCTGTAATCGTTCTAGTGTGGTTTCTAAAGGAAATGCATACACATAAACATGAAAATACTTCCTGTCCATGTTGAGAGGAAGATTTCTTGGGATTTATTTGACAGACAACATACAATGAAATCTTTAAATAGTAATTAACCAGCACACTCCGGACAGATTTTTCAAGCAAAAGCATCCAAATGAAACCAGAACAGCATCTGTGTATACAGCAAAGTCAAACATCTCTCATTTGATATTAAATAAGATTTGGCTCAGATATGAAGCTTTGGGTTTGGCCCTATACCCAGGGCTATTTTTATCTGGGGACGAGGAGGAAGAAAAATATAGGAACATTTTGTTTTAGACATTGCTCTGTTACTTCCTCAGAGACATTTGCTTTGACTGGACTTATTTGACAAGAGCATCCATTTACATTGTAAACAAGCACCTTTGAAGCACATATTTATAAGCATTTACTTATAAGAATTGCTTCTAAAGGGCAGTCAATCTCATCTGGAAGATCATCTGACCCAGGTCAGGTGGGTGAAAGTGCCTGCCACTTTCCTGAGCATGAATGTAGGTCAGCTACCTCCCCAGCACCTTTCACATACCTGGTCTTGGAGCTCTCCCTTCAGCCTGGACCCAAAACTGTCAAGTGGGTTTCTTAGTATGAAGAAGGTAAGTGGGGACTGCACTGCAGGGGAGTGAGGATCCTTAGTGAGATGAAAGAGGGCAGAACAAGAGAGAATCTTTAAAAGAGGTCTTTAAAGTCATGAGTGGCAGAGGAGGTGGTCCCTGGATTATCAAAAGAGCTAGGGGACACTCAGTGAAATAGCTCCTGGCAGGTTTCATAGCAAACCAAAGGTATTTCTTCATGGAACACCTAGATGAGCTGTGGGACTGCTTGCCAGGGGACATTGCAGTGTTAGACATCAATATGGATTGAAATATAGGCTAGAAAAATCAGTGGAAGAAAAAATTCCTGTAATGACCAGTAGCCCAGCAACTCCTTGACATTCAAATTTCTAACACTTCAGAGAATATTCTGGGCAAATTTTAACTATGCATGCTTGCACTGCCCTTTCTTAATTTCTTTCATTGTTATGTCTTGCACTTCTGTTTCTTTATCATCCATCACTAATTACTGTGATCTGGATGGACCTTTTAACTTATCCAGGAGAGCTGTTCCTACGTGTGAGTGCTTAACTGCAGCATTATGAAAGCTAATCCCTACTTCTGTCTCTGGTGCTTGTCTTGTATGCAACATCTGACTGCATCTCACCACAGAATTATTATTATTCCTCTTTCTTCACTACTGGAAAAAAGCTCCCTCTTCTCCTGAAGGCTGTCAGCCTTTTCATACAGTCCGTGTAAAATGTGAATTCTTGTTAAGGGATTAAATAGAAAACTGAATTCTCAGTGGATTTAGTTTTAATACTTCTTGTTTCTCCCACTGGTGAGTGCTGCGTGCGGTTTTGGGCACCACAATGTAAGAAAGATATAAAGCTATTAGAGAGTGTCCAAAGGAGGGCCACAAGCATGGTGAAGGGTCTGGAGGGGAAGCTGTGTGAGAAGTGGCTGAGGTCACTTGGTCTGTTCAGCCTGGAGGAGAGAAGACTGAGGGGAAACCTCATAGTAGTCTACAGCTTGCTCACAAGGGGAAGTGTAGTGGCAGACATTGATCTCTTCTCTCTGCTGACCACTGGGAATGGCCTGAAGTTGTATCAGGGGAATTTGAGATTGGATATCAGAAAAAGGTTTTTCACCCAGAGGGTGATTGGGCACTGGAACAGGCTCCCCAGGGAAATGGTCACAGCACCAAGACTGACAAAGTTCAAGAAGTGTTTGGACAATGCTCTAAAGCACATGGTGTGACTCTTGGGGCTGTACTGTGCAGAGCCTGGAGTTGGGCTTCAGTGACCCTTGTGGGTCCCTTCCAACTCAGGATATTCTATGATTCTGTGAACTCTTGGGAACTCATTATAGAAAAAACACATTTCTTCAGACACTTGATAAATGCTACTTCTTTTCTCCCTACACAGAGAAACATTAAAAACTTTTGAAGGCCAGCCTCAATAAAATCAGTATATTTATTAGCTTCCAGTAAATTTTGTATAGGAAATAAAACAAGTGCTACATTGGTAGGCTTATTTCCTTTCAAATAAAATACAAAATTGATTATATAATCAGTGATATTTACATCTAGTCCAGAGCTCATTGTCACACAAAGTACTAAAGGAAATAGCTACCACTTTGTGGCTTGAGCCTCTAAAACAGAGCTTGAATTGAGAAGATCTGGATTTCAGAAACTTTTAAGCAAAAAATACACATTAATTTTATGTTTTCCTTTGTAATCTTGGACTGCTCAGAAGAAAACCACATTGTCAAACTTGACAAGAAAACCTTGCAAAGAGAGAATTATTCTAAGCCTTTTCAGCCTACAGAGTGAAGCAATTAGCTGGCTGTAGCTGTGTATGCGCACAGACATCTTCTGTTTTCCCCAGGTGATCTTCATAACATCTGTGTAGTCAAGATCCCAACAGTACGTTTGGGACTATCTTGAATGGGACCGGTGGTCTCAGTGGCAGCCTTCCCTCTAGAGCTGTTTGTAGGCTGGCTGCCGCTTCACTGCAGCTGAACATGCTTTAGGTTGCAGTTAATGGCTCCTCAAAGCACCACAGCTGTGGGAGGAAATTCCGCTCCTCTTGGCTGGGTGAATGACAGGACAGCAGGCAAGTAAACATGAAATTAGTGAATGTGATTGCATACCATTAAAGCCTCTCCAAACCACACAATGGTGTCAGATTGGTGCAAGTCAGTTGTTCATGGCTGGAATCACTGAGATGAAATGAACCCAGAGTAGAGGACCGGTGCAGTTAGGCACGTGCTGCTTAAAACCTCTTTCAGTTCAGTTGTCTCTGAACCTGATGCATCACCATGCGGTGACTGTATTTCAGCACTGTATTCAGCACTGGCTCTGGCATATGCTTCCCGTCTGTCTAACACTATTCATCTTGTGGCTACTCTCCCTGCTCTTTTTAAGAAACACAGAATATGGCCTGAGCCCGCTGACACTTTGTATTTGACCTGTGTGGAAGAAAAGGCTCCTTTTGCCCTCTCTTCTTTTCCTCCCCACTTATTCACATTGGCCTTCCCTAAGGCTTTGGGTGTGTAAAATGTCAAGGTCACTTCTGCAAAAGAATGATGTGCAGTACATACAGAGCTGTGGTGAAGAGCTTGGGATAAGCATTTGCAGGCACAGGCTGAAATTTCTGCAAATACATATTTGGTTTGTAAATATTTCCACAATTTAGCACATCTCATACAGTCATATGCAAGTGTCATTGATGCCATGAAGATTTTTTGCCTTTTCTTTTATACCCTTGTTATACCTTTTTACAACTTCTATATTCTTAGTGCTTTTCCCTACATTCTTGGACGTGTTAGTCAAGCTAAGAGACGAAACATTTTAGAAGCTTCGTAGCTAGGGATCAGTGTGCCCCAGACCCCAAGGTTCTGTCCAGAACACGTTCTGTAAACTAAGATAGAACCATCCAGGGGAAGGTTCCTTGGGGAGGAGGGGCTCACTTGAGCCTCTCATTGGGGAATCTTTGATAGATATGCTAATTAGTAAAACCTATAACGTTATACCAGATCTTTTGGGGGGGGGCATTTTTTGCGGGGTGCATCTCAATGCATATGACCTGGACGTGTGCACCTAAGAGTCCTTAAAATAAATACCAAGGTAAAATCCCTTTTCCCCTTCTAACTGTGTATGCCTCTTGATTTTAAGACCAAGAAAAGGCATCATCATCAAGAGAGTTTTGACTCTGTCTTGATGCTTCCAACATCTTTTAAGAAGTTTCAAATAATATGCCTGTTTTACAAATGTGAGATCCTTCTAAGGCAAAGTCAAACAATTTGTCAGAGCTCCAAATGATAGCAATGGGACCGGGATTAAATTGCAGTAGTAATGACCCTAATTCCACACAACTATTTATTGTCACCTGTCCCTGTCTCCTGTGTGATGCAACCTGAACTCCTTCAGCATGAAGTGACAGTGTTTTTACTGAAAAGCTAAAGTTTGAGAAAACATCCTGAATGTTCACTATAACCATCAGTACTTATCATAAATATCTTTAATCTATAGCTCTTTTTGTAATTTAAGTTCTAGAAGGTGTTGGGTAAAAGTATATTACAGTGTTTTTTTCTAACAAGACATCAACAAGGTTTTTTGTCATGAGAACTCACAAATGTTTCATACATCAGCCAAACAGAATGCTGTTCAAACTCAAAGCTGTTGTGTACCATTCCATCCAGTGGAGAATACAAATGGCTGTTGGAAAAAGCAATCCAAAGCTCTCTGGAGACACATAAAGATTTCTGTTGAGTTCAGTGAGGTTTGGGTGAGAATGCAGAAATAATCAATTGATAAAATATTTTAGTTTACTTATATGGAACCAAACACATTTTCTCCTTCAGAAAGGGGAGATCTAAGAGCTTGAGTTCAAACAGGAATCACTCCAGCAATATGAGAAAACTTGTACATATGCTGAAGAAAGAAAATTTTCTCCTGGAAGTTCAAGTAAATGTGGAATCAGCTGCAAAGATATGGAGTGATTATTGAAATTATGCAATATGCACCCCAAAACAGGCAAACAAAGAAACAAAACACTGTTGGGACAAGATTAACTACAAACTGTTTGAATATACAAGTATTTACCTGTGTTTCTTCTTAGATATATTTCTAAGCAATGCCTTAAAAAACTTATTCTCCAAAACCAGATTAACCAGGATGTAAAAAATATGAAATGACATATGCTTATATTAACTGAATATGTTATAGCCATTGGCAAACTTGTTTGGTAATTATTTCTTTCAGAGAAGGTCATCCTGTATCATGTGCTTTATAATAGAGAGATGCTTATGTAATACAATTAACCAAACCACTCAGATGACACCAGCTAAGTCAGGAACAGGATTTCTTATGGGTCATTTATGGATCACTTCTGCATATTATACAAAACTGCTTATCACAAAATGCTTAAATGCTATTGGGGGCAAAGCCCAGCACTCAGTATTCCCTGTCCCACTTGAGCATGGGCTACATAGCCGCAGTTTCTTCTATTTCCTTCCTTCCTTCCTTCCTTCCTTCCTTCCTTCCTTCCTTCCTTCCTTCCTTCCTTCCTTCCTTCCAACAGTAAAAAATGGCCCTTCAAACCTAACTGAAAATCTTATATGGCAGATTGGAGCTGTGGGTTTGAACCCTCTTGGTTTGAGACCCCCTAGAGCTCTGATCTGAGAGTCTCTGTGTGATGCCTTTACACTGTACAGTGAGTAATGTTACCTCTGGCTGCATCTTAAAGGATGGTGTTAAAATGGTACATGGTTCTTAAAAACAATTAATGCAGTTATAGGGCTTGTGAAAGAAGTTAGGAGCTTCTGTCCTTTAGATTCTAGGCATCCTATAGGACTGAACTTTGCAACTAACTGATTTCCAAACTCGCTTGCTGGTCTACTGATAAAAAGCCAGAATGTCTTTACATAGGGATCACTGAGTTCCAAAAAATGGGGGTCCTTCATAATTTTTGTAGTAATTTGTGAGTGACAATCGCAAACACTCCGCAAACATTAATCCCACAGCATTCAGCCAACTAACATACATTTTTCTCAACTCACAACAAAGAAACAAGGAAATGCAAAAATGGAATGCCTGGGAAGTAAATGTGTCGGTTGTCTGAGTGGATGTTCTGCCTTGGGGTACCATGTACCTAAAATATGCATATATTTTTTGTACTTTGTGAATTAATTTAGACTATATCCATTCTAAGTAGATTCATAGATAAGACTGAATAGTGAGTTTCTATTTTTCCAGTTTCTGAACTCACCCTTTGGCTTGGTGACTGGCTTCCATTTTATGTCTCTGGAGAGCATAATGTAGTGCCTGAATATCTATGCTGGCTTATGTTCAAGGCACTTAGCTGCTTCCATTAGCCATGCTGAAATTTAACACAAGAAATTACTCCAGAAAACTACTCTTATCCAGATTTTCATCTCAGCTACTTTGGTATAAATTCAATGATTAAAATTTTAATGAAATTATCTTTTCATGTAAATTATTGGTCATTTTAAAAGTAAGCAGTTAAAAGCTGAGATAATTCAGGTTTTATGATATTTCTCCCTTTTGCCAAAATAGATTGAATTGAGGAAAGCTGGAAAAAATATTAAGGGAAAGTAAGGGCCTGAAACTCTGTTTTTTGTAAAAAATAATCTTTTACAGAGGCAGAGTTGGAGGATTTGTAATTAGAGGTGGCTGAAGAGTTATTCAAACTGTCATGGAAGCTGAAGGATGATTATTTAGACTTAAAATTGATGCATGATTAGGTAACAGTAACAAAACCACATTGATGGAAAGTAAAAGTTAAATTAATTTGAAGGGGTTTTACTGTATGAATGATGTGAGACACTTGGCGTCCCAGCTGGTGCCATGTATTCAACAAGCTGAGTGTTTTCTTCCATTTGTTGTCCATTACATTTATTTACCATAACCTTTGTCTAATACTCTCTCCATATTTTCTTCATTTAACTCAAACACTGCTGGGCGAAGGTAGTAATTTTGAATTCTGCTCCTTCTACACTGATTATTTTTATGACTATTTTGTTCATGTTAGGGAATGAAAGATCAGGATATCTAAATATTGAACCAAAAAAATGTGTGGTGTGTAAGCCTGTAAAGTCTTCACTGATAGAACTGTTCAAACAAAACCATTGCCAGTAATAAGGTGACACTAAACTTCAAAAACATTTGGCAAATATGCTTTAGCCTTCTAGTGTAAATATTTTCTTGTGAAACTTCCGAACCTTTTCAACAGCCTCCCCAGTTCATATCCCACATACTTCGAATATTCCTATAGAAATCCATATGCCTTAGGATTTAGCCAGTGACTTCTCCAAAATGGCTCCTGGAGGTATTGTTATGACCTGCCACTGAGGTGGGGTAACTGAGGCTCCTGTTAATAAACCCCTTGGGGTGAATTAGAGTGAAATATTACTGAATGACCAGTGTAAATATAACACAGACTTATTTTAAAACAATTTAATTGCAGCAGAAAGGAGGCATGTGGCCTTTTTGGTTCTTTTCTATAAAAATATCACAAAGAAAATATATAAGGAAAAGAAAGAAAGAGAGAGAGAGGGAAAGGTTAAGAGTAGATAGTGGAGAGGAAAGACATAACTGCCCGTGGATCCAGTGACAAGATTTGGTGGTTGTAATTTTGATGTCTGTGGTCAAAATAATGGTCACACTTTTGCTTCATTGAGGGTGGGGGCCCACGAAACAAAAAGTTCATCAGGTTATGTATCTTCAAGTTAGCAGAGGAGCACCCAGATCCTTTCCAGGGAGGGGATTCTTTGAGTCTGATGCAACACTATGGAGCACAAATAGTTTTCCAATGGAGAGTTCCCAAAAAGAGTTGGAGGGTGTTTGGAGTCCTTGGTGGTTCATAGTCCTCTCTAGGGATATGGCTGCTGTTTGACCCTGCTTCTGCACTTGTGCTGTATGTTGTGTGGTCACCACAGAACAGGAAAATTGCCCCCAGAAAGGGACTGCCCTACCTTTGTACAGCTCTACCTTTCCAGGAACGTTCTGTTCCAACTTGCCCACTTGAATGGTCGTCAGTGTTTGAGGCATAGCAGTGTATTATCTCCTTGCTGTCTGGACTTCTACAGGCATTTCTGTCTCCTCTCACTTCTTGTTGAACTGTTGGTAAGTGAGAAAGTGTCTTCTGAGGGCCCTTGGGGCCATTGACCCATATGTGAGGTTTGGGTCTGCAGAACGAAGAAGAGTGCCTACCTCCCAAGATGTAAAAGCCTCACCAGGAGGCTTTTCTCCTACCAGACAGATTTTGTTTCACACAGGAGTGAAGGGAATGGAGAAGTTCACTCATGTCAGTAATTCTCCAGGCCAGGAGACCTACTGGACATGACAGCAACCTCAATGCTGAAATAGTAATATTGATGTAAACACATTAGTCTTAGGACACATGGATCTAAAAGAGGATCAGAACACAGGAAGAGGTATTGTCCAGTATTCATCAGCTTATCTTTATTAGCTGGAAGATGGACAGCTCTTTGGATTGCATCTGCTGTCACTTCTTATCACACCTGATGAAACAGACTCTGAACCTGAAAGAAATGGACCACAGGTTGGGGCATAGCATTACAAAAGTGCAGTAAGACACCTAAATCTTCACAAAGGGAACTTGATTCATTTTCAGTCATCTGTAGATCAGATTTAATTACTAATCATATTGCATCATAATAAACTAATGAATATGTTTCAGTATATTTGAGAAACTAGTGCTTTTTTTTAGTAACATGAGGATTTTACTAGAAATCCTGTTATTAAACTAGTAAGCAGTGCTAGGGAGGGGATTTCATCTGTAGTGCTTTGCACAGTTAACATGCTTTAGCATTGTGATTTACTGAGGTTACATTACTAAATATATTTATGATTTTTATCATAATATTTATTTGAAGTTCTATATGTTGTCCTAATTTCACTAGAATAGTAGTCATAAGATGCTTGCATCCTTTAAGGTGCAATAAATTTAATAATTTATGAAATGCTTTTCAAATACAAGGGTTTTTAGATTGTGTAGTGCATAAAATACCGCATTTACAAGCTCAAACATATGGTATTAATGAAGAGCAATGGCTCTGACTATTTCCTTTTCTAAGTAATGAAACTTTTTTTATTAAGAGCTGAAGATGCCAAGGTAGCCATTCTGTAATCTTAACAAATGTGCACAGATGTACTTGAACACATGGTCATCAATGCATGTTTGTAAACTCACATGAGTATAATGTGAATCACACTTGGAACTATCCCACAAAAGTCTGATCCAAAGTCTATTTAAATCTATAAAACAATTCCTACTGATTTTGTATGTTGTGGTTGAGGTCCAAAAGGGATGATTATGGATGTTTCTTTGCAGAAGGCAGGTTATCAACTTCTTTAAGAACTGGTGAAATCCTTTCACAGCAAAATTCCCACTGGCTTTATTGACATCAGGATTTTCCCTATGTACATTTAAACAATCAGCTCTTTAATGACCACAAAGCAATGCTGAGAAATCTGGAAATTCCATTACGAATAATTTATCATCAGCTGCATAAAGTATCTCAGACAGTGCACTTCAGTGATATTCTTACACATTATTGAGATATTTTAGGAAATGTACACTCATTCTTCATTCAGACATCTATTTTATCCTCACTCACTGCTGGGGTTAACAGACCAGCTCCTCCTTCGCCTTTTCACATGCAAGCTAACTAATGTCAGCGCTGATGCCATTAAAAATTGCATGATGGCTAGCATGCTTGCCTAAACAAGTAGGAATCTTGGTTCAAATCTCTCCTCTGCCCTGTGTGGCCTGAACTTGCATCTCCCATGTCCTAGAAAGCTGCCTGTACTCTAGTGAATGGGGATGATGATACATGATTAAACCTGTCCTAATTTCCTAATTGCTATCAGATGTTGAAGTATTCACTGAAATGCCTCTGAGGGTATAGATCTTCCTTCTCATGGCTGAGTACTCTAGAAGCATAAAACTGGAAATTTATTTAGGCATTGGGTAATTTGTTCTCCATTTACTTTCTTTTTCCCCACTCCAAAATAATTATTGGCTATTCCAGGGAGGGCTCAGAAGGAGAGAATTTTGGGACTTTTCTCACTCTGGCAGTTTGAGCACTCCTCCAGGAGACAAGGTTTAGTGCTCTTGACAGAGGAGAACTGCAGAAGAAGCAGCCACTATCACAGCCAAACTGAACAAATTCAGGTACCAGCAGTGAATGGCTGAAATCAGGTTGTCACTGGGGTTAATAAGAAATGAAGAGAAATCATGTTTTCTTTCATAATGAAAACAGTGTACAAATTGAAAAGGAGGAACTTCAAGCTAATATTATTTATTTTCCTAGCTATTCTGCTCCTGCTTAATAATTTACTGTTTTTTGGTTTTGGGGTTTGTTTGAGGGGTTTTTTTGTTGGTTTGGGGTTTTTTGTTGTTGTTGGTTTGGGGTTTGTTTGTTTGATTTTGGACAAGGCCTTAGGGGTTTTCTTTTCTGTAAATTTTATCTCTGACTTCTTTTTGAAAAATACACACTTTTTTTTTCTTTCCTGCAGGTCCTGTTACCACCGTATGATGATCCTGTGAATGGAGCTGCTAAAGATCCACCACCACCTTATGTGTCAGCATAAGTGAGAGTGCTGTGTCCCTGGGAAGGATAGCTTTACTCTACAGACATTGAAGCAATAGTTTGATAATTTCATTTCCAGGATATAACCTCTGTGGGTTACACTTTGCTGTTTTGCTGACATATTGAAACCTAAATTGTATGATTAATATTCTGTAGGTAGTTTTAATAATTTGCCGCAACTACAGTAGTGTTTCAGAATAATTTGGGGTAGCGCTAGGGTTACAGTAGTCACTGAATAGCTTTTTCCACCATGTCTGACCTGCAGTGCTAGAGAACGTAGAACTTAGCATTCTCAATCAGGTTCAGAGTGTAACTTTATTTTTTTTATTTGTAAAACTTCCAAAGCATTACAAATATGTTTCTCAGATGCCCACATTCAGAATACAGACCAAGTCCAAAAAAGTCACATTCCAATTCATTCCTGTTCTGCAAGAATTTTTGAAGTTACTATGCTATGAATGATGATGATTGCAAGAAGAATTAGTCTTATGCACTGTTCTCATCAACCGGGCTAATGGGAAACATATTGAATTGGGAAGGATAAATATGGGAAATGAGAACAGACAAAGCACTCCATGTGTAACAAGCCAGAACCTGTGGTCTACAGAGAGTCACTTTGTCCCAGCCTGAAGCCATTCTAATGCTCAAAAAAAGTTAGCAAATTCTGATAACTTTCATTTCCTGCCTACACACCTTTTTCCTCCCCAATAACTTCACAAATAGTATTTGAGGTCACAAAATCCCTGCTTTTAAAGTCTCATGTCTAGGTGACAAAGCTGTGTCTTGCACGCTCAACATGCAAATGTTTTCCCATTGGAATGTGCCTGTAAATACCGCAATGTTCTGCTGAGTGTAGACTAAATTATGCAGATTCTAAGATACATGTTTCCAACCTGTGGGGAACTTAAGCATGTAACTTCCTTGAGCACCAGCAGATATGTTTTGCCTGTTTCTCATATACATCAGTGTTTGGGGGGTTAGATTCCTTTTATGACTGAACTGGTTGTACTGAGAATCTTTCTTATGGGACTCATCCATCCATGAATGCTTGTGTGAGGTATTTATTGCTTCTCCAGAGAAGTGCCTGCACATGTGACTTTTTGTTTTGATGAAGTTTCTGCTTTTAATTGAAAAGGAACATGAAAAGGGAATATAATGTGCGTCTCTACCTCTCACTGTTTCCCCCTGTGTTGTCTCCTTTGCATTTGAGGTGACTGAACAGACTGAAGCTAAACTGGTGCCATTGCACAGCACCCCAAGTAAAGGGCAGTGCAGAGCTGGGTCACAGTTTGGAGGGGCACCAGAAGACACCAAGGTGCTATCTGTCCTGTGGCTGGGCTGGCACGTGAGTCCACACCCTTCCTAAGGAGGATTCCTTAGCTGTTCTCACCCTTAGTGCATTGTCTCCATTCTGTAGACTGAAGAAATGTGGAACTTTTCCTGCCTTTTTCTGGAAAAGAGCTTTCCAGGGGAACACAGGACCAACAAATTCTTTTCGGAGAGATTGCAGCTGTGAGCTGTTCTTGCAGAGGCCAGGGAAGGAAAGGACAGGCTCTTTCTGCCTGTCTCTTTCACACCCCTGGCAAAAGGCAGGTCCCCATCTGCTTGTTGGAATTTTACTTCACAGTTTATCTACTCTGAGATCAAACGAAGCAATGCATTTGAATGAACCAATCCTGAAATCCATCCAGTGATCTTTGTCACAGTCCTGTTTTCTCCTTCTGAATAACACCATCTACTCTCATTACAGATATCTTTGGGAAATAATCTGAATTTGGGGGTTGTGTTGGCTGGCTGAGCTTCTGAGCTTCATTTTCTTTCATTCTTGACAGATTTGTGAAGGATTTTAAACAGTCATCTGTTTGAGAAAAGCTGGTTGTAAATACATTGCATCTGTGTATACAAACTTCTCTACAATAAAAGGGTGTTTCCTCAAGACTATGGAAATAATCTTTTATGGTCTTCAAGCACAAACATATACGAATTCCTGTCCAATCAGTCTGTCACGGTAGAATTTTCTCTGTCATAGGTTAGCAAGCATAGTCCCGGAAGGGACGTCCTTGCTAAGGGGTGCTTACAGTTTCCTCTGGGAACTGATTGAACCTATCAGCGGCCAGTTTGAATATGGACAAGTCTCTAAGCCACTTAAAGTTGTGATCACCTCTGTGATCCACATTTAAGAATAGGCAAACTCCCCCTCCAAGCTCTCTCTCGTTTCCGGCGCTGGCACAGGTGGCTGCGGGCCCCAAGTGGGGGCCAGCGGGCCCGGCCAGGCCCTGCTCGGGCCAGGCCGGGCCGGGCCACGGCCATCCTGAAGCCATGGACCTGTTCCAGCCATGGAACCCCCCCCACTGCCTTGCCGTGGGCAGCCGGAGCGGCTCGGCTCTCCCCCCTCTCCATTGCGATAAGAAAAATTCAACATTCCCGCTGCAAAGCTGCAAGGCCGAGGTGAGAGTAACCCTTTTATTGCTGTGAAGAGCTGAAAACCTGAGGGAAGAGAGAGAGGAGATGCTTAAAGCTGAAATTCTCTTGTGAAGCTATGATATATCAGAGTATCCTGTTGTAATTTCATGAAGATATGGGGGGTGGAGTGTTCAACTCGTGAGCAAAAGCACCTGCGTTGAGATAGGCAGATGCTGACGCAGCTGTAATTTCATGAGAAGTTTGGACAGGGGGAGATGAACCAGATGAGGACTTTTGCTCCAAATGGGAAAGGAGAAAACCTCCGTCCCTAGAGATGCTCCCAGAGATAGTCCTAACGATGAAGATGATGAAGACCCTTTGCTCCCAGGGAAGGAGAAGGGCCTCTGTTTTTGTTTCTGAACGGCTCAACCTTAAAATTGTACCCCAAAAACCTTCAAGAGTGGACCCTCGAAAGCAGTTGCGGGAAAAGCTGCAAGTTGGGGGAAAGGACTCACACGCAGGCAGAGAGACTCCTCTTCCTAAATGGACTGAACAATATTTGGAAGTGGGCGGCTGGCTCGTTGTGATACTGTTTTCATAGCATGAGCAAGAAGAGACTTCTCTTTCTAAATGGACTGAACAAGGTTATTATGGAAGTGGTAAACAGACTGAACATCTTAAGGGTTGTCTTTTCACATTGTCAGTGGGAGAAGGGAGGAAGGTGGGGGGAGGAGGAGAGTTCTGAAGGTGGTATAATTTTTTTTTTTCCTCTTTTAGGTCTGTTAATAAACTTCTTTATATTCTTTCAAGTTTGGTGCCTGTTTTGCATTTCTCCTAATTCTTATCTCACAGCAGATAAACAGTAATGAGTATTTTGGACCAAACCACTACAGGACTAAAAGAGAGTTTTTTAGTCCACTCATCAGTCAATTCACCAGCTTTCCCACCATACTGTATAAATAGAGAAGAGGACAGTAAATTCTATAATTTATTGCAAAATAAGACCAAAAGATAATTCAAGGTTTTAGTTCATTGTCCAAAATTGCAAGCATTTTTTCAGGTCTGATGAAGTGTGTAATACAGAACAGGGCTAAACTGAGCTACACTGAAAGCTAGGGCTACTTTTTCTCCACACCATAGTAGGGATAATGGGCTAATTCACATGAAATTTCTTTAGACTTTAGCTTGTCTTACTAAAGAATCAAGACTTCTTCACACACCCCATGCGTGCATAAATGTGAGTACAGTGTGTCCTGCCAGAACTCCCCTTGGATTTGGTCCCATTGGAGTTAAAGAGGGCAGGAAGGTTGCGGTATCAAAACCATGACATTCTTGCACGCAGAGTAAATAGCTGGGTAGGAGGTAACAGATAATGTAATATAAGTTCAGTTCTGGTGATGTATTGGAGGATCCCTATGAGAGATGAGTTCCACTGCTTGCAAACAAAAATGAGATTCTGTGGGTTACATGAAGAGACGTGAACTCCAGCTGAAGGAGTTTTGTCCTCAGATGTTGAATTCGTTCTCCATTTCCATGTATAATCCTGGGGAATTTACACCACAGCTATTCTATAACTTGTTTTTAATAGTCATTTGTGACACAGAAAGCCCATTAAAAAGCTGGCTTCTTAAGTTTCTGTGTTTTGGGAACTGCTTACTCCTAACAGTTTTTTCCAATGTTCTTTGCATTTTTTTCCCTTTCTCACAGATATTAGGAGCATCTGCTTACTCAAATGCTCTCCTGGTTTTGTATCTGAAACTCTAATATAGCAGCTTTTTATTAATAATTTTTAGTAACTTAGGAGTGGAAAGAAAATACTTTCAGGAAATGTTGGCATGAAACATCGTAAGTATAAGGCCAAAACCAGCAAACAGGAATCTAAATTTCAATAGTACCAGAAATATAAGTAGATCTTTTGCTGAAATCTCTTTTGGTTTTTTTAAAAATTTCTGTTACAAGGCATTGTAGGCTTCACGAATCCTTCACATGCTAAGGCACAAATCCAGCTTCTTGCATATGTGCCTGATGCTTTTATTCCTGATTGAACTGTGCAGCTTTCCTTCATTGTACACTCACCCATGCATCGTACTGGAGAAAGCAATGAGGAATTTGTAGTGGTGACCCAACAGTGTGGCACTTGTGCTTGTAAGTACATGAAGTTTTCTAAAACAATTACTAACAACCATCAGTTTAGGTGTTATCCTGTCTGTACTTTGGGAAAACCTCTGGTTTGTAAAAACAATCCAGTCTTGATATGTTAGCAAAGGCCACATCAAATCGATTTAAAGCCAGATAAAATCTTGGCAAGGAAGCAGAGGAAATGATAACTAGTCAACAAGTTCCAAACAAATTCCAAATTCTGTGCTTTCAAATTAAGGCATTCCTCATCACTATCCTGTTGGCTAGGGATACCATGAACAGTTTAAAAATTTTTTGCTAATAACAAGTCTGTGCACACGGGTGCTTGGAATGTGCAAAATGGAAGAGTTGGCTACTGCTAAGGGCAGAATGGAAAGAGGAGCAGGAACAGGAACAGAACATGGGAGGGCAATATTCATGTACATCTTTCAAACCGCACAGAGACAAGGTTCACTGCTGCAGTATTGCCTGGCTTATGTGCCCTTCTTTCTCCTCTGCTATGATGAGGAGGAAATATAATTGGTCATGTATCCTGTTATCTTAGCTGTTAGACAAGCTCTGTTCCAGAACTCTATCACTCAAGTGGATATACCTTCGTCTTACTTGTTCTAATGCATGAAGGAGTATTGGGTAAATGCCTGCCAAACTATCTAGTCAGACAGAGGACTCCAAACTGCTCCTCTGGAGCTAAGTTATATTCTTAGAGACTTCTTAGATGTTCTTTCCATAGAGGCTGCTCTCCTTAGATGCTGCTCTTCTGCAGCCAGGTTGTATCCTTCCCATTTACTAGTCTCTTAGCTGTAGAAACTGCAGTCAGATACCACAAAAAAGCATTTCTTGCAAAACTCACTATGGAGATGTTTCAACCCGATCTCAGTTCCCAGCTCTGAGAAATCCAAAACAGCAGCTATATCTGTCTAAAGGGAGGCTTGGATTAATCGGGATTAGTGTTCTTTCAGAGAAGGACTCTGGTATTTGTAAAAGATATCTCCACACCCATGGGTTTGACCCAGAATGGTTCTGCAATGTGGCCAGTTTTTCAGCTGAATAGCTCAGCAGGGTGTGGAATACAGATCTGTGACCTTCTGCTTGCAGCCTGTGTCTACCTCCAGCAGAAGAGGATACTCTGGCAATGGGAGTGAAAGCCTCATTGTCATCCAGCCAGCAGATACAAAGTTATTTCAAAGCAAAAAGGCAGTTCTACAGCTATACCCTAGACAATGAGCTACAACAGTAGTTTATTTTAGTGAAGAACCTTAATGAAATTTAATGCAGTAAATTGCTTTCTTTTTCTTCAGAGAAATTAACTCTATCCTAGCTGAAACCAGGACACAGATTATTTAAACGTTTCAGACAGGAGAGTTTTTAGGAAGTAATGAAATGTTTTGTTTGTAGCCAGAGCTGGACTTAACTAATTAGTCTGAGTGGAGGACACAGGGTCACTTGGAAAGCTGAATAAGCAGCAAGGAGATGAATCAGGCCTGCAGCAGGGCTGGCTACTTGGCTTACATGAGAAGCTTTGCTAGCCAGCAGAGACAAAAAAGCTGTGAAGCTGCCCTGAGGGAGGGAGCTGCAGCACTGCAGAGCCTGCAGACATTTCAGAGGACTTCTCTTTGCTCTTGGAGGTCAACACGACCAGCAATAGCAGGGATGAGCCACATACAGCTCTTTAGCCCTGAACCCGGGCTCCATTACAATACCTGTGTGCATCCTGCTAATAACTCTAACAGGCTTCTGTTTCATATAAACTTGCCCTAAGTACGCAAATACTTGTGGTTTTTGAAAGGTTGAGTTTTTTGTTAAGAGTCCCCTTTTTTCATGTAATATTGAATCTGTTTCCCCCTCCAAAGCTCCCCATTTCAGGACCCTCCTATGACAGCAGAGGCAAGCATGAAATTACAGGTCCAACCTGGGTAAACTTTTAGCATCAAATCTTCTGATCCCATTCAATGCCAGGATGGGCAAAGTGTTCTTCAAAATACAGATACCATCCTAAGATGAGATATGTTCTACTTTATGGATGGCAGATACTTCATCCTTCATTCTGTGCCAGAGGCAAGCACAAAACAGGCATCCTGTCCCTTACGGAGAAAAGGTGTCTGGATATGCAAGTACTTACATGGTTTTATTTTGTGTATCACCAGTACACCAATTTAAGATCAACAGATAAAAAAATAAATTAGTGGGACACTCTGGGAGATTGATACTATTTACATGAATGTGGTCATTCTTGGCAGTATCAGATGCACTCACCTGGAGCAGCAAGGGCAATGAAAATAAAGGAACAAAGGCAAGAGCTGGCAATTAGTTAAAAATATTTTATCTTTTGAGAATTTATAAAGTCTTCTGCCGATCAAGTCATTAGAAAAATGGGATGAGTTTTTTTCTTTCATTGCATTAGAGCAGAGGATGAAATTAGCTTTATCAGTTGGACAGAACAGCTTAAATTTCCTGCTATTCTGTGATCCTGTTGCTTTGCTTCTCATTAAAAAAAGCAGCTAAAAATGTTCAAAATGCTCTTAAAAAACCAGACTATTTGATCTACTAGTTTCATAGGGTTTTTTCTTAAAAGAAATTGAACTTTTATTATTTTTTATTGCAAATGTTTTCCTTTTAAATACATAGATATTTAGTCAAGGTGTCTGTGGCCATATATTCATCTGGAACTGACTGGTTTCTGTTTCAAATGTCTATTTTCTTTGTGGTTTTTTATCATGTGAATTGTCAGCAAAAAAAAAGCCCCAAGTACAACATAATACATCATTACCTTTTGGTTACTTTTTCTTGTCTGCAATTCAGTTTTTCAGCCTGGATAAAAAGTCCTTACATTGTAATTTGGACAAATAAGGTTCAAATAAAGGTAGTGTATCATTACACTCAACAGACACTGTAAACATCCAGGGGTCTAGAAAAGTAGCCTATGGTAAAAAAGGGACCCTCAGAAGAACTCCTCTGTCAGCTGTTGCACTCCTATTAGCACCAAGCAGCAGAACATACATGGTTCCATAATTGCTACTGTGCAGGTGTAGAGCAGCAAAATTGAAATGTGAGCTGCCTTATCTGTGGCTCTTGTGAAAAAGCCTGCACCAGCAGCACAGTCCCAGTTTAGCTGGGACCAGTCCATTTTACATGACCAGCTTGAGGATGAGCTACAAAATGGGGTGTCTAAGAAAAGGAGGGAGGTGGATGTTTGAGGAAATACAGCTTTGTCTCAGGGGTTCTGAGAACGGATAGAGTCACAAGCTGGGAAAGTTTCAAGATGTGATCCCTGATCATATTTGTGATATCTACATGCACCCAACATACAGTGTATTTTCTCGCCATGAGCTAGGTCCATACTTAGCTCACATTCCTTCTGCTAGTTCATTTTTCAGTTATAAATTCCCTCTGTGGCAATGCTTTTCTGAAATGCAGACTGATTAGAACTATTACATTTCCTTTGTCTAAAAAAAGAAAAACCGGTTGGATGAGCATAACCTAATGTTGAAAAACTAATTCTGTATTTATCACCAGTTGATGTTCTGAAATATCTGTAATTCTTTTTCTTTTTTTTTTTCCGTTCAAATTTTGTTCTGAAGTCTTTAGTATTATTTGGGTCAGAATAGAAGCTGAGGTGGCATTTGTAAAAATCATGATGGTCTAAGCTATTTATTGCTTTTCAATTTGGTATACCTCTGCTGGGATGGAAACTGTCTCCTGCCCTTGATGTGAATGTGTTTTAAGGTTCATGTCTCCCTTGTCTGTAGTTGCTGCAGCTCTCACTTATTATCCTGCCTTTGTCTGTGTTGACTGCAATAAAATATTTAGAGACAGCAAAGTCTTCAGCATTGGATAGACAAACAGAACCAAGTACCTAGATAAAATTTGTTTTAGTTTCTGTTGCAAACAAGAAAAATTGAGATCTTAGTAAAAAGTGGTTTGAAATAAATAAATTAAAATCATTGTTAGTGCAATAAAAGTCCATGGCTTTTGCCAGTGGAGAAATTCAGCTTCTTATTTATTGACATGCAAGGTTTAAAATGCTATATAAACTAGATTATAACGTTGTTGTACTATTAAGTGTCTTTATTAGTCTACAGAGAAATCAAACCATAATTTCTAAATCACTTAAAATGTTTGTATCTGACAGACTTATGACTGGAAATGTAAAATGTATGTGTAATGCTAGGTCATTGGGTTTATAATCACACTGTACTGCAATTAATCAAGCAGTTTGCAATGCAGATGCAAATTTGAGTCTATCAATGGAAGCACCAGTCTTAATTGTATAATTAGAAGAGACACCCTTTCCTGGGTCCAGTGCTTACTGAAATGAAACTGTCTCCATTGAATTCTGAAGCCCCACATGAGCACGTGTTTGGTATCTTAAAAAAAGAACACAAGTTCCTACTAGTTACAGTGGGGTTTTTTTAATTCCTACAATATCTTGAAAGTAAAACTTCATCCATCTTTTCTTTCTCTACTATTCTTCCTAAATAATGACAAGACTTTTTTGTTTTGTTTTGTTTTGTTTCGTTTTGATATCTACTGTGGTTCAAACTACTGGCATTTAAAGCAGGTATGTCACAGTTGGTCAGTAACGCTCTGACAAACCAGTACTGGCACAGTTTGTCAATTACCTTATGATTTTCCGTTTTTATCACTTAAAAATCAGAATATAGGATATAGGATTCAAGGCTAAATGTAATCTGTTTTCCTGAAGAAGTAAGTAAATAATTTTCTCTATTTCATCATCCCTCCAGAAAAAAATCATCCTTTTGCTACATCCACAAATTCTACTTTAGATGTGCACTTCACTTTTTTCTTTGCTGTTTTGAGCATCTGTTCCTATAGATAGCCACCTGCTTGATGCTTACATGATTCTAATTTGTACACGGAACACTATACCACCTCTAAAAAGAAATTAAGAGACAGATATTTTGAAAACCCATACTGTTTTCTTACTTGAATCTTTTGCATTCAGCTGACATTTTCCATAATTCCAGGAACATGCTGCTGGTTAAAAACAAATTCAGTAAAGACTCAAACACTTGTAATGAAAAGTGTTTATTTCTCACTTGTGGTAAAAAGGACTATCCTGAGTGTTATTGATAGACCAATGATACTTGAATTACATGGTTCTGTTCACTGTTCAAGGTTTGTGATCTTCATTACATACATATAAAACCAGGGGAACTGAAACAGATCAAAGGATTTGAAGAAGTATGAATATGTAAAGAGCTTGGACTTCTCTCCCACACTTCAGTGGTCATCTTGCTGTGTTTCATTTCCAGATGTTTGAGGATTAGAATCTTCTCCTGACTGGCTTTGTACCTAATTCTAAGAATAATTTCACATTCTTAAGGCAAAAGAAAAAGGCAAGTATCTCCCTGATGTGCTTGGCTGGACATACAAGCTCAGGCCTCTTTTGCTTTGCTATCTCTGTACCACTGCAGACTTCCATCTTTCTGGTTGCCATGGATAGCAGCTGAGGTCAGCCACAGTGGCTCAGAGAAATGGACAGAAGGCAAAATTTTGATTGTTGAGGCCCAGATACTGCAATTAATAAAGTTCTTCCTACTGAAATTCTCTTGGAAACATCATTTGACTCTTCAAAATGTTTTGGAAGAAGAAAATCAGAACTCTTGCAGATGGCAACTGAAAAGTAAGCATTTGCCTTACACATAGGTTACATCTTTTCTTAATTTTCCTCAGAACTGTGTGGCAAGCTTATGATTACCATCCAGACTGGATAATGTTTACTGTGAAAAAAAAGTTGATATATCATCAGAGGCAGGACTCAATGAAGTTATATACTGTCAATAAAATACATACATACATACTGAATTCATCTGCAGACAGCATTCACCTACTTTAGCTAGCTGAAAAATTGTCCTGGGATTGCTACTCTGCCAAGTATATTCGCAGGCTTTACTTCTGCTGTAACTTTGAGCATGTGATCAGTAAAATTGCATTTCCAGCATTTCCCTTGGTAATTTAAGCCATGCCATGCTTAAATTCAACTCTTCTTCAAAATCCAAGACAATGTTAAATTCAACTCTCCTTTCCTTCAAAATCCAAGACAACGTTTTACTCAGTTCTGGGACAAAATTGACATCACACACACAAGAAGCTCAGCTTAGATCTTACAACATGTTTCAGAAAGCATGCAAATTGCTAACTCTAAATCAGCCCTTGCACAATGAAAAATATCCTAAACGTAGTAACGTCTTTGGATTTTCACGTATCTGGATCTTAAATGAAATAACAAGGTTATTCATGAATCTTATGTAATGTCTCTGTTGTGCTCAAATAAGCACCCAAATATCATCTGAACTACAACTTTGGCAGAATTTAGGCAGCACTGCTCTTGACCTAATGGTGTTTGTACAGAACTATATAGATTAAAGACTAAAAAAAGAAAATTACATCAACATTTAGCATTTGGTGTTTCAGATGCCCAGCAACCAAAGGGTAGCCAGGCCAGTCAGATCCGTGGGGGCTTTTGTGTCAACGTTTGCAGCAGAAATATCTGCCTGACCTGTCATTGCGGTGGCTCCTGGCTTGAGATTTACTCTGATTTCCTCTTTAGTGATGAGGAAAGAGACTGTCTTGTAGCACACATCAACAAGAGTGTGGTACTTAAACTCATAAGTACATATTTAAAAGAAAAAGTTAATACAAAAATTATAATTAATTAAAGTTGCCTGGCTCTGGATGTCCCAGATGAAATATGTTCTGTTAAAAGGCTATTATGATAATTAATATACATTATATACATTATATGCATTATTATACAGAATATATATGTACATATATATGTATATATACAAAAACCTTGGTGTTGAATAAATGTTGTGTACTGGAACCATCTTTTCTTTTGGCTATGGCATAGCTGTTACGCTGAGCCCCAATTAAGCCTGACTCATGAACCATCTTGAAGAGCTAACAGGAGGCACCAAACCCTGCACTGAATTTAGATTTAAGAGAGATTACTCATGGTCTTCAAATTAAATATATGTTCAGAGGTTTTGGTGGTTTCTCAAAAAAACCATAACCTTAAAAAGTGTTTGACTCCTGAAAGTTTGGCCCTGCAACACCTAGGTTTGTGGCAATCACCGCAGTAACTTGGTGGTTCATGAAGTTCATAAGGAAATGTAAATGTTATTCCATTCGTTGCCAATCCTGTTATAACATCCAGAAAACAAGGAGTCTGGTTCTTGCTGCCAGGGCTGTGCAGAGGACCTCGGGAGCCAAGGAGGGTTGGCAGGTCTGTCCAGCTCTCCTTGAGACCTTGTGCTGGTCACCCTGTGCTCACTCTCAGGCACACTTCCAGGACAGATGCTCCAACCCTCTGTGCAAACAGCAGTTAGCAGCAGTCAAGCCACACCTGCACCTCAGACTGTCCTGCAGAGGACACTAGGAGCCACTTCTGTGCTTTGTGAGGAGTAGATTTCTGCTGGTTTGTGTTGGGTGTGACGTAAGAGCACACAGGGGAACTCAGGCAGCCAAACAGCTGCAGGGAGCTTGTGCATGAGCTGGGCACCAGCCTGCTCAGCCTTGTGCAAACTGGGGTCTTTCTCCATACCAGATCCCCCTGGGGCCAAGGCAGGAGGTGAATGCCAAGCTCCACAGGTTGGAGAAAACGTGGTCCGCAACACAGAACTGCAGGCACCAAGGGAGCAGTGAAACTGAGCAAGTTGAAGGTTGAGCAACCACTGGACATGCTGTCTAGGCATCAGTTTTTGAATTAAAAAGACAAGACCTTTTTTGAGCATTCAATATACAAGAAGATAAAGAAGTACCCCAAACTGGTTAATTTCTGCATTAATGTATTAATTGCTTTATAACAGCAGTCCTTTATTACTCAGAAAATTACAAAGGAGAAAAAAAATCCCTTACAAAATGTTATCAAATATGAAGGATGGAGATGTAGATAAACCAGCCTGTTTCTAGTCTGATTTTTCTATCTGCAAGTTTCTATCATTAAGTGCTATTACATTTCTGTTGGCTGCATTGAAGACATCTTTCATTGAAGTTTTGTCCCTTATATACTTACTTATATGGTGTCCTTAAGTCACCTCCTAAATCTGGGTTATTAAAGGCATTGCATTTCCAGAGTTTTTCACTTGATGGCATATTTACCAGTTCTCTAATGGTTCTTTCAGTTCTTTGCTATCCCACTGCAAGGTTTTTTAAACATTCTGCTTGAATTATTCAGACCTTTAAGTTGTAGCCAAAATAGAATATGCTTTCTTTAATGTTGTGTATAAAGAATTTAAAGCACTATGGAGTCAAAAATTTATCCTTGCAGTTTCTCTTGAAACACACTCACTTACTGAGTATTCTTTGCTCACATACAGCTGAGATTTATCATCTGTTTTGGAATCTATTTCATATGTGCAAAGCTGTTGCTGAAGCATTATAGTTCCCTGGTCAAAATATTGTGTTATGTAAGTGCCTAGGAAATGTCCAAGTGTATCATGTTTACACTCAATCCCATATTGATCCATTTCATAGCCTGTTAAAAAGAAACAAAAAAAGGATATTTTGACAAAATATGTTTCCTTAAGCAGTCCTGTGTTCTATTATCAGTTTTGTGAGTAATGTACTGAATGACAGTATTATGGAAAAATTTAGGTAGGAAGTGACCAAAAAAAATCCCCAAGGATGGTGTTCAGCATCTCTAAGTTATAGCCTCATATGATGAATCTTCTGTTTTACCTGAAGCCAAAAAACTTTAACTTAGGAACTCTCCAAAACATGATTATTTTAGTACAATCACTGGTGGTGGTGGTGGCATTTGCTAATATTTTGGCTCTGCACCAATCACTGTGTCTTAAAAGACTGAAGAGGAAGAAAACTTTGAAAAAGAAGTTGTAATAAAAGGGCAAAAGATGAAAGGCTTCTTGAAAATACTACTAGAAAGTAATAGATATGATATTGTAGGTATAGAACACCTTAATTTAATATGTACCTAGTAATGTTGGGAAAAAAAAAAACCTCCTCAACCCTCCCTGCCCCATAATATCTGGAAAATCCATCCAAATGTAAGATGATATTTCACAGAAAAAGGCATAAAAGCAAAACTGCAGTAGAAGCAAAGAAGATCTGTAGTATTCTTGGTATGGTTTGTAGCTAAGTTAAACCTGGTTAGGTGGTGAAAGGATGCTTCTAATACTGACACTGAACCCAACACAAAGGAAAAGTTTCACTCACAGTAAGATAAACAAACTTTTCACTTCAGAAGATAGAAAAATCAATTATCTACTTTGTTATCTACAATAAGTACAACTAGGAATGCTAGTTAGAAACTAAAAAATTAAAGAACTAAAAGAGAGATTAAATACCATAGTATAAAATCACAGAATTACTGAATTGTCCAGGTTGGAAGAAACCCTCAAGATATGTATTAGAGAGGATTTATCCACTGGCAAACAGGTGCAGGTGCATATATAAACTGAACACAAAAGTAACCATCAGCCATCAGTGGCACTGTGGCCACTGAAACTGATAATGAAATCCTTGACCACATAAGAAATATTTTCAGTAAATAGAAATTATGTGGATAGGGCTTGTGTGGCGTATCATGTTTAGTTCTGCCACACACTCTCTCAGGAGCCACATACAGAGCAAGAACTTGCTGAGCGAAACAGGAGTGAAAGGTGAAAAAGAAAATGATTGCTGTCACTAAATGCCCTAGCTAGGCAAGCCTTGGACAATAAAATGAGTTGTTTAGGTTAAAAGACAACGCTGATACTAGGAAACAAATACAAAATGGCCATGAATACATTTAGACTGGAAATTAAGAAGTGTCTAACTACCAGGAAGGTCTGAAACAGTCCTTTAACTGCAGGAGGAAAATAAATTCACTGCTGTTTTACTTAAAGCACCTGTTTATAATATGAAACCTACTTTTTGAAATGTGGTTTTTACATTATGTGGTTGCCTGTGATAACTGAAAAGCATCACTGGGAGTTTCTTCCAGACTGAGAACAATCCTTCCAAGCACTAAGAAGACAGGGAAGGAATGAAAGGACTCAAAGCCTCAGGTATCTAGTTAACAATCTTCAAGAAGCTTAATAATTGCCTGATTTTTTTTTTTTTTTTGGCCACATTTTTGATTCTTTGCAAATTGAAGCATGGCTTGATAGAAGCCTCCAGCTTTTTCTTACAACTTCCAACCCATTGTCTCCAATGTTGACAGACTGAACAATGTCTCTCCCAAATTAAAAAGAAATCACACGATGGGAGTGGAGGACAGAAACTCGTCATTTGAGAAATAACAAACAGCAAAGAGACTGAGACTTTGTAATGTGGGGATTACACGGTACTTCTGGTGTGGTATTAAATAAATACCAAAGTCAAATAAAGTCAAATAAAAATCCCCCACCTTATGAAACAAAGAGATGCTTTGTGCTGACTCACTGCATCATACCCTTTCCTCCAGTGTCCCGCAGGGATACCTTCCATGTGTTCAACCTGCCAACAGCAGCAGGCGGTGTGGCCTCTGGGAAGAGTGCTAGTGTTGGGATCTCTTATGCATAAACTGGAGCTAAAGCCACCACAGTTACTCTGGGCACTCACATGATCTTGGCACTACAACATTTTCTCCTCCTGACTTTTGTCTTCCTCTGGCAACTCAGCTGAGGCCTGAAGTCACAGTACAGTGAAACGAAAGTACGGTTTCTGTATTTCAAGATGGCAGAGCATTAATTAGGACTGTGACTGGGGCCTCATCCTATGCTACATTACCAGCATGAAACAGAATGGGTGAATTGTTCTGCACTTGGCTCTGCTGGGTTTGCTATAACGTCTATCAGTGCTCAGTTGCATTTTTATTTTTCCCCTTTTCTCTGGCTACAAGAAAGGTTCAGGAGCCAGTGCTCAGAATTAAAGATAAGGTGAATCCAACCCCTTTCAGTCTGAGATTTGCTTGTTATCTATACGCGTCTTTTTAGAGATTAAATTTTGTACACTCACATCCCAGACAATTAACTGTGTCTTACAAAACTTGCATAAAGTAGCTCTGCTGATTGCCAGAGTTACTCACTATCCCAGCAACCCTGAGGGGTATGAGTCTCCTCTGTCAGACTCCTCTGGCACCTGATGTACTGCAATTAGCATGGCTTGGCGATTTATGTCTTTCCTGTTGGACAGTGACAGTGAGACCGGCTCACTTCTGCCATTTAAATGGCTTTCACTGTTGTTTTTCTCCCAGGAAACAGAAATCACAATTGCTTGGGAACAAAGCAGGAATTTTACTTTTTCTTCTTCATACATGATACCGTAAGTGTTGATATAAACCCCACACTTAGTTTTTCCACCTGGATTACTGACTGCGCCGCTGTTGTGTCAGCTAAGAAACGACGGTCCCTGATACTTGGCCAACTTATTTCACGCTTCCCTCAGCGTTTTCCCCGACGGAGACTCCACCGGCTCGCCGCGGTGGCAGACACCGCATGAATCACCAGGGGCTGTTTGCCTTGGCCCGCGGGTCCTGCGCTCGGGGAATGGGATTTCCATTCCCCGACGTTTCCCTTGGTCGACTTCCCTGGAAGGCTGCGCGGGCCCTACCCGGGGAGCACGGCTCTGGCCGGGAAGGATGCGCTGAGCCGCCAGACCGAAACCGCACCGCTTTTCTCTCGCAGACACCTCACGGCCCCCTCCGGGAGAGCCCCCTCGGCCGGAGCAGGCGCTGCTCGTGGGGCTGCGGGAGCTCTCCTCGCCGCCCGCCACAGCGCAGGGACAGCTCTGACAGGGAGGAACCGGCAGCGGGGCCGAGGTGCGGGGGGCGGCGGGGCCGGGCCGGGGCCACCGCGGCGGGAGCCCAGAGGGGCCGGCAGCCCCTGTCCCTGACGGGGCTGGCGGGAGGGAGCGGGTGGGAGCCTGGGACCGATGGCCCGTGTCCTGCGAGAGCCGTCGATTCCCTCTCTTTCCTCACGGCAGGCGGGAAGGAGCCGGAGAACAACCCCCGTCTCATAGACGGGTCAAGCGGGAGGGAGCGGGACAACAGCGGGACCGCGTCCCTCACACGTGGCGGGCGGGAAGGAGCGGGACGACAGGTCGTACCCCTTCGGTGTGCAGGAGGGAAGGACCAGGACCGCGTCCCTGACGGCAGAAGCGGCTGAGGAGAGAGGAACCCGGCCCTCCACGGGTCCTCCCGCGGCCTCCCGGGGCCGCGCCGGCTCTGGAGGTCTGGGCAGGGCAGCCCGTGTCTCCCTAGCGGGACTCCCCGCTTTCCCTCCCCTCGGTATGGTTGAGCCGGGCCCCTGCCGCCGGGGACGGGGCTGGCGGGAGGTGGCTGCTCCCAGGGGGCGGGCGGGGGAGCGCTGTCCGGGGCCGCGCCGAGGGGAGGAGGCTCGCGCTCGCTCTCGGCCGCCGCCGCCGCTCGCGCCGAGCGGAACGGCCCCGCCAGCCCCTCAGGTAAGCCCGGCTCTGCCGCCTGCCCTGCCCCGCCTCGTCTCGCCTCTTCCGCCCGCCAGGCGGGTCCGCGGCGCCCCGCCCGGGGACAGCGCACCCCGCCGCGTCCCGCGCCGCCCGGCGGGGCTCGGCATCGCTGCCACCCCGAGTCACGGCACTGCCGGCGGCCACCCCCGCCCCAGGGCCCCGGCTCGGCGGAGGGATGGCCCTGCCCCGGGGGGCTTCTTCGGGTGGGGGGCAGCCGGGAAGGCCCCGCGGGCGGCGGGGGCTGCAGCGCGGGCGGCGGGGCCCGGCGGGGAGCGGGAGGCCGAGACGAGGGGCCGCCGCGGCGTCTGGGGCTGGGTTGGGAATTCGCTTGCTGGGTCCCGCTGGAACGGTTTGCCGCTCGTGGTGCAGCCCGCAGGAGAAGGGTTTCCCTTTCCTCTGGATTGGGTGGGTCTGAGCAAACTCTTCATGTACCCTCTTCCCCGTGCATGCCGCAGTAACTCATTTAGCAGTGTAAGGAAAACCCCCCACTGTGTTGTAAGATCAGTGTAGAATCGGAACCAAACTTTGCTTAGAAACGTGTTCGAGACTAGCCTGCAGGTGTCTTTAGCAGCTTGCAGCAGGGCGGGCGGCGGCTTCTCCCCGTGCCAGAGTAGAAGAGCTACAGCCCCAGGTAGCTTTGCGCTGCAGGAATCACCTCTGACCTGATGGGTAGGGGCTACCCGAGCTTCCTGAGAGCCCTGCGTTTGCTGGAGGTGGAAGGAGTGAGGGACGGTTTTCTGAATGTGTTTGCCCTGGAAACCCAACTGAAATGGTGCTCATTAGTCTGACAAAAATTATCATGGTATCTTTAATGACTACATATTCCTATTTCAGAAGACAGTTCTTTCTGTGTCAAACTGGCCTCTATCACTGCTAAGCTGTAGAATATTGTTGACTGAGAAGAATGTAACCTGCTGATTTATGTAATACTTCCTAAATGCTTGGGTTTGCTTGTGGGACCATCATTCAAAGGGTGAATGATCCTGACTGAGGTCTGAAAAGGTGGCATGTTGGGTTACATGTTATATCTGTACTTCTGTCAGACGGCTGACTGCTTCAGAAGAAATTATTGAACTGTATCCCGTCAAAAATTCTCCTTAAATCAAGAGCTTAATAAAATACACATATGGCTTTTCCATTAAATCCTACAGAATCTACAAAATAATTTTGGAGTATTACACTTCTCCTGTAGATGCTCAGCTTTAAGCATGAGATTTTCTAAACTTTTCCTCATGTGCTGCATATCACTGTGATATTCATCAAATTAGATTTATTTTATATCTTCAGAAAATGCAGCACTCAGTTACACAAAGCTGCACTTAAGATCCTTAATCCTGCACTCAGTATTCACACCTAATTACTCTATGTGAGTCTCTCCATTGACTTCACTGGGATTTCTCATGAACAGGGGAATGCACATTCTACTGCTTATGAGCTGGGACTCGGGGACCCAGCTGTGATGGAAAAAGATGTTTTAGTCAGTCCAGGCAAACTAGGGAAAGGCTAATCAGATCTAAATACTCTCTTGTGACTTATAAACCATCTCGATAGGAGGGTAAAACAGTAAGTACCATTTAATTATAATATGGGTATCATTAACAAGCTCTTTTTATACAGTGTACTCATTGTTAGTGCTTTCATTATGAGCATAGAGTATTTGGCATGGAGTGGGTTTAATCCCCAAATTATTGGTTTACAGTGGTGCTGGTAATGGGGTCAGTGTGACTTTGCAAGTAAGTTTCAGAACTGTTGTATCCTGTTTTTTCTCAAACCTTTCTGTTTGCAGTTAAGAGTCTTTTATGGTTTGTGACTGTTTCAGAGACAAAACTAAGCAGCCTACATGTATATCATATGTCATATAATATATGCTTTCATTTAAATACCTGCTCTGCATGCTAAAAGTGAATTTTCTCAGTTTTCCCAAGCTACTCTTCTGGAAACATTGTGGAAACTCTGATGTCTAGATGAGATTCAGTACCAGAAAGTGCAAATGAGTCTTCCTCAAAAGAACAAGATAATGAAAAGGTCTATTGTCCAAGTGGCAACTGAAGAAAATCATAGCATGGAGATTGGTGCTGTCATAAAATAAGAATTCCCACTGCTAGAGCTTGCTGTCTGACCACTGGAAACTATGCCGAGTAAACCATATTATGGGTGTACTGTTCTATAGCACCACTATTAACTTTTATGTGGTGAGTTTCTGAAGTTACTGAAATGGTTGTCAGCTTCATCTCTGAGCAGGGGTTGGACCTGATGGCTTGCAGAGGTCCTTTCTCACCTAAATCATTCTATGATTATGTGATTTAATAGTTATTCATTTTTCAGCAGTGATACCAGGAAGTCTGTATGTCATTTAGATGGACGACTTAAATTAAGTAACAGATCCCTTAGTCTTCTTCATTTCATTAGAACTGTAAAAAACTAAATTATATATGTAGTACATTTACTCTAAGCCCTTTAGATAACAGTCTGTTGTGTAGAAGTCCTACCATGGTATTTACACCTGACAATAAAATTGAATACTGATCTCTGCTCTTTCTGATATGTTTTGGTGTCTGTACTCATCAATTCATGTGTGTGCATATCTGTCCTCTGTGCTTGGATAGGGAAAGGACAACTCCTTTCCCCATCCTCAGCACTCTTTGGACAGCTTTCAGAATATGGTTGCCCTCCTGTATCCCGTAGCACCTTCAGCTGTGCTCTGCACATGGGTATCATGTACAGTGTTGGGTTTGTGGGAATATTTGGCTGACTACCAAATGTCGTTCACCTCCCCTTCTAGGAACTGCTCTGTAATGCATTTTGGGTCTTCCCTGTACTGTTTCAAAATCTAAGTTAATTTACTCTACTGTCACATTTGATTTTATTAGTCCAAGTTACAACTCCACTGTGGGATTTTGTAGCAGCAGCTGGAATAAATAGGTACTGGTGGAGATTCAGCCACAGCCTAATTCTTAACCAAGGGAGGGGAATCTCTCAGTACAGAAAGCATTGGAATATCCTTTTAGTTGCCGGGGTAGGGATATGTGCTGGATGAGGAGGACTGTATGGAAGCATAGGAGACAAAGGTGAAAGACTTTGTGAGTCTCTGGTTGTCACCCTGTCCCCACCACTATGCAGACACATCTGGAACAGACATGTTGCTATCACATGCCCTTCTGCAGACATGAAACAACAGCTGCTAGCCATGAAGCTTCATGGACCCATGCAAATAATTTGTCCCAGTCTTCTTGCACTGTAGTACACAACTTCTGGTCCTAAATCCATTGCAGATTCAGGTTACTTGCACTGTCTGGACGCTCATTATTTCAGACTGATAGAAGACTGATGTTGCCAGGTCAACAGTTACTTTTGTTACTGTGGTGGCTTGCTGCGCTACTGTGAAAGCTGTTTGTAATTGGGTTGGCTGTCTCAGAATACACCAGAATTACTAATTGACTTTCAGATAATGAGTTTCCCTGATTTATCTCATACTACTGACAGCACGAATGGTCAAAGTTAGCCTCTTAAAAGGAGCTAAAGAATGTAGTAACAAATGAGTACTGCTCTGCTGCTTTGCAGGACATGGTGCAATTGTGGGTAGGTTCATGTGCACCTAGTGCCTGCCATCAGGGTTGAGCAGCATGTGAGGAATTTACAAACTTACAGCACCTGCGACCTCATTTCCTCTTGGTGATTTAACCCTATTGGTGAAATGCAGTTGACAGTCATGATTTAGAAAAGGTCCTGTCCTGTGCTGCTAAGTCTAGAGAAGCCCTCCTCATGCAGCAAGGAGTCACAGAAAATCCAGTCCATCACTTGGTGGAACAGGATGACAGTAGAGTGCTCCTTTGTAATGATGAAGGCAAGATGGTGCTTCTTGCTGGTATGCTAAATATCACCCTTCCAGTCGTGGCTACCTGCCCTCATACAACACCTGCATGGCTAGGGACAGATGTTTTATGATGTTGGACTCTGTGGGCCACTGTAGTTGTTTTTTAGAACTGGAAAATGCCTGTGTCAGCAACTGGTCCAGAAAGACAGAGGAAATTGCTAATACTCTATGTCCTGATGCCCATGCCACACAGAGTGATTTTAATGAGTAGTGAACTAGTAATGCATGTATTGGCTTGTGGATAGTGAAGTACTTCGGAACATATTGTAACTGATAGTTAAAAGGGCTTTACAGTATCTGCAGTCCATTTTTTTTTTTTTAATTTCTGAGATGGTGGGTTGAGAAGGAGGTATTTTGTGGCTTTCATGCAATAAGACCTCATTTCTTTTTCAAAGTAACTCACTGTGCTTGCTGATTTGGGGACACAGACTCTGATTTTATTGACTTACATAGATTGCTTGCAGTTCATTTACCTTCAGTAAAAGCTTTTGATTTGATCACAGTTTCTTGTTATCTTAGAAATGGATGGATAATAAGGAATGCTGAAAGAACTTCAGAATGGTTCTCTTCTATGCACTTATGTTCTTTATAACTTAAAAATGCTGAGGTTAGGTCTGCTGGCAGCTTAATGAAAGTAAATGGTTGTCTCTTTTAACTACGAAACAAGAAAAGCTGAAGGCAACCTCTTTAGTGGTAACTGCTGCCTCTGGTGCTTTTTTGTTTTCTCTTTCCCTCCCATCTATGATGAGAAATTATGTAGTGTTTAAGAGAGGGGATTTGCAGGTGTTGATGTTCCATGTAACTACTGAGAATTTCCCCTTCTGTGCATTGTGCCAGTTTTGGTGGTAGCTGGAGAAGGTGGAGAGGTAGGGATTTGTGGAGTTTATGTTTCTGATCTAGCCTTGGAAGGAAACTTATACTGCAAGACAAGGAGGGAGACCATACAGAGGAACAGAAGGCATGAGCTGGAACATATTACTACCCTAGTTTTCTAATTTCTTTTTCAGCATGATCTGCTCAGCAAAGACAGGTACATTTTTAAGGTACTTGAATGAAAAAAAGGTGGTCTTCCAGGCCAGTGGAGGAGTTTCCTGATTCTCTGTAAAAGAAATTTTCCTGGAGAGGAGTAAAAGATGAAAGGACACGGACTTCAGCATAAGCCACAGAGCATCTCTTTTCCCTTGTTACTATTTAAGAGTTATCAGAGTGAAGAGGACAAATATTAATAACCTGCACCATGCAGGAGAAGGTCACTGATTTATCACCATTGACACTGAATATTCAGTAGTGTCTCTGTCCAAAATAGCCATCAATACCTTATGAGGAGACTTCCATGGGAAGATATTTGAAAGCATAGAAACAGGCTTGTATTGTTTCACTTCTGTCCAGCAAAGGAAATAGGTATTTTAAAGATGAAATCTCAATTTTATATTTCAGTATTCCTACACTGTAGTTCATGAAAATCCATAACAGTGCATCAGAAAAATTACTCTTATGGATTGGTATATGGCTAAGCAAGCACAGGTAAAATTGATGAGAACCCACCGTGGCAATATTCAGGTCTTGACTAGCAGCCAGTTAGGGAGCGAGGGAAGTCTTAAAAGAACAGAGAGCCTGTCTGTTTACTTGCCATCTTCTAGGGGAATCTCCTTTTATGCCAAACTTCTTCTAGACAGCTGCAGATACAGCAAGCAGCCCTCATCAGATTGTACCTCTGTGAGCAGCAGTTGTCTCTTCTCTGTTAGCAGCTCCTTCACATGTACAGCACAGCACTGTGCTGCACTGAGTGCTCCAAGGCTGCTGTGAAAGCCCTACTCTTGTTCCTCTCACCATGGGTAGAGGAGTGGAGCAGTGGAAGCTGGTGAATCTGGTGCCCAGCCTGGTAGAGCCCCATGGGTTGCCACACCTCCTCTTGCTGTTTTTTTCTTTTGAGCTGTTCAGGATGTTTGTGTTGCAGGGACTTGGTCTTGGGTCTGCCCAGGGGAGTGCTGACAGCTGGAATCAAAGTGCCCAAACGTAATCTCCAGGTAGCCACAAAAATAAGACTTTGTAAGTTTGGTACTTTGGGAATGTGTTCTCAGCTGGTAGAGCAAGGGTTAACCAACAGTGGGAAGATATAGAGGTCTGTGGCAGAAGGGCTTAGCCTGCTGGGAAGAGGAGGTGTTAAATTCCAAATGTGGTGCAGTAAACACCATCTAGCTTCTAGAGTGAAGACAGGAGAACTTGCAGAAGACCCAGAAGATAAACAGAGAACAATGGGAGGACTGTATGTGGAGCAGCCATGCAACCACAATACAGATTGGTCATGTAAAAATGGACAGTGGACACAAATATGTACCTGGAACTAGAGCAAAGCACACAAATCTGGGATGTCATCACCTCAGGAAAGCAGCACAGAAGCTTTCAGTGTGGATGAAAGTGACAGCAGGCTTGGATCCATATACGTTATCACATACACAGCCTTTGGCTTTGGGAATTTGGGTTTGGGGTTTTTTTTGTTTTTTTCTCCTCACTGAAAATGGTTGTAATTTCACTTATATTTTTATTTTAGATTATATGTATCGTTTTTTAAGATGAGGCAACTAAAGCTCTTCTCTGTTAAGTATCACTTTAATTTAAAACAGTATTTTGTGTGGGTGGGAGTATGTTCATAGTAGATTTTTCTTTAGCAAGAGTTGGATTCTTTTTGGTGGATCTCTGAGTAGATTTATTTTCTGATTATCAGACTAGTAGAGATATTGAGATCTGAGGACTAAGGTTTCTGAATCATACATAAATACTATTGAACAATATGTTATTCAGTGGTTCTGTTTCTTTAGTACCCCAACCTTACTTTTCAAAGGGGCTGGTAAAAATTGCACTCAATTGAAAATGTACTGCTTTAATGTATTTCAGAATTCAATGACAGCTAATGAATGTTTATGGAGACATTTCAGTTTATATGGTTAGTTAATCATATAATATTTGCATGCTATGTAAATGTTTTCCTAACAGAATTCAAAGACTTCCAATCACAACAAATAAACACTTTTTTTTTCTTAATTCTGGAGTTGCTTATGGACGGCTGTGAGTGTAGTGATTTGAAACTCTGACCAAATATCAAAAATTCCTACAAAGGTATAAAATACTTTAAGTGTCAGAATGTGGGAGGGTTTAGTTTGGGGTGGGACTGTCCTGAAGACACTGCTTTATCACCATTTTCTTTGGCATCATGCTGTTACTGGGTCATTTAGCAATGTGTTGTGAAGGCTCTGCTGCACTGTCCTTGGTTCTCCTTTAACACCATCAGGCACTGCTAAAATGGTTTTACTTAGAGTTTAGTGACATCTTCACAGCTGTTTAGGGTGGATGGAAAGGAGGGATGAGTTAGGCCTCTGATAAGTAGGTGAGAGCCAGGAAGCCCTCTTGAGCATTCTGTTCATGCCTAGTTCCTGTAACAGCCTTTCAAGGAGGATATTTCTCTACTCTCCTTAGCCCTGAGAGCATGGCTACTGTTTTTCTAAAACATTGGTGCTAGAATTGGCATGTATCCTTGAAGTCTGTTTGCCTTGTGTGCTGAAGGAACAGGCCTGAGCGAGAGGAGACCCTCCAGCACAGCCCTGTGTGTGTTGATGTTTTGAGGAGTGAAGAGACAACCTGGGCTTGGTAATCTCCACTGTAACAACTGCTGCCTGTTGCCTCCAGCGAAACTTAGTCCCATTTCCAGTGGTGTGTGCTGTTTCCAGTGTTCATCTGTTTCTGACTAGAAAAACTCTAGCAATAATACCATCCAGATGCCCAGAAATTTAATTTGTTTTGTGGCCAGTTTAATAAACACCAGCTATTTCCATCTCTTTCCAAGTCTGAATGTCCTTAAATCATGTATTGCCTATTACTGGATAATATTGAACATTGAAGTAAGGCTGGGCATTTTGAGAGCAAAGACTCATTTTGGCATATGTACCAGAACATTCTGTTTGCATTTGGGGTTGCTGACTAGGATACACAAAAGGGAAAATAGATTGATAGTCAGAAAAATACATTATGTATAATGGTTGTATGGGACAGACTGAAAAGTAATGAACAACATATCTTTATTAGAGAGAAAATATTTATTCAGAATTTTCCTTTCTGCAAGTGAACACCTCATGGTGGGAAAGAAAATAAATTACCGTTCAGAACTGAAGCATTTAGTTGCCTTCTGTTACATATCTGCTTATCAGGTTTAGGGCCCTGTTAAAATTGTTTTCAATGTCTTAGTTACTTCACAAGAATTACTGTTAAAATTTGCACTGCTCCAGAAGTTCCACTCAGAACAGTTCTTTCTTGTGAAAGTGGGAAGTTTTATCCATCTCTTCCACACCTAGGGGAGCTCTTTCCTAAGTTTCATCGTATCACCCACTCCAAGACTGAATCTAGCTCCTGTGGGATGCTCTCAACCACAACAATAAAGTTTTGGGGGAGGGTAGAAGGAGTCTCCATCTGAGGAAGCCACCAATGGGGAACACAGCCAGAAAATGAGTCTCTAGCATGTCAATCTTTGTTTTGTGGCAGACTCAGAGTCAGCCATGGCTTTTCATGATGCATTAACTAGTTCCTGGTCAGGAATCATCTCTTAATGTAAGAATTTTGCCTGTCAGTTTGTTCTTCTGTGTGATAAAATTTCTCCAGAACCTGTGGCAGACTCCTTGCCAGTCCTCAGGAGTCTATTCCTGTAAAAAAAGATTAATCTTTCACTGTTATCTTCATGTTAGCAACTATGGACTGTCTTCTGAAAAGGAAGCATGAGTTTTCACCAGCTCACATTTAGAGTTGCTGTTTCTGAAATACATTTTCTTCTTTCTATTTTAATTCTCCAAGATTTTCTGAAGCAAAAATCCCTCAGACTACAGGAACCATTAAACTTCTGAAAAAAAAAGCAAAGAACTACTGAGTGGAATAACAAAAAAAATTTGTGTCCTCCTCAAACCTTTTAATGCAGACAGGCTGAGTGAAACAAAGTTCCTTTTCTTGCTTTAAAAATACTTGATTATTATGAATTGTTGTCGGTGTTAACTATGGACTTCAACTAACAATACTTACAGATTCTATACAGGGACTGCCAATTGCTACATTATTATGTAGACCTTATTTCTTGAAGTTATACGCATTATTCCGTGCCAGTGTGTCTGCATGTTTGTGGTGGAAGGGAAGCAATGCCTCTGGGTGGCTGATGTGGTTGGAGTTCATCCTTTTATGTAATCAGAGAACTTATCTCCTTCTCTCTTGTATTGCAGTTTTACATCCTTGTGTGTCCTTCTGTTTCTTGAAGATGAAGAAAATGGTTGCATGTTTCTTTCTGCTATTTGCACATGCTCTGCTTTCCACTGTCATGGCAAAAGATCTCCCTGGAAGACATTTCACCCGAAAAAGGGATGTTAACACACAGTCTCTACTGGGTAAGTTACACACAAAATACCCCAAACACCACTACCAAAAGCTGTCTCAAATACAAATGATAAAAGGCATAAGAAGCTGGCCAAACCTTGGCTGAATTCATTTATAATAAAAAGGAGATTTTTATTTGCCAGCAGGTATGTGATAAAGTTTGTTGACCAGGTAGCAGCTGTTAAAAGAAGGTGTTTACTTTTGGGGTACCAGATTTACTTTATGTAAGTGGTATGAAATAAATATTTGCTACAGGACTGTTGGCCTGAAAAAAGGAAACAACTTCATTTTCAGTGTTTAGAGAAAATACTTGCTGGTCCATAGAGGTTCTGTCAAATGTGCCTTTTACCATGCCAGAAAGTTTTAGCTGTCGATATGTATGTAATGTGCATAAAGATGATTGACTGGAAATCTGTGGCTATTGAAATGAGGCTTCTCATTACAGTACTTGATGCTAATCCTTTCATTTTTTCAGATTTATTTATAATGAGTAGCTTATTTTATAATGAGTAGTTTTTTTATAATGAGCTAATTTTTTTCTCTTTTGCCAAAAATCTTAGGACAGGGTGTATAAGTTTCATATTGTGGGCTGTCATATTTTAAAACATAAGGTTCATCTCTCTCTTGTGGGTCATCACCTATGCATCACCTAGAAGTCAACTTTTTCATCTCCTAACAGTTTGTGACTTAGAATAACTGTCTTTTGCTAATTGTTTAAAGTAATTGCCAGGTTATGAAAACACAGTGTGGATGGGGTTTGGACACAGCCTGTCACTAGGGATTAATGATTGACATCAGTTGTAGATTTCATCAGATACCTTTCTCCAGCCACTGGGAGATGGTAAGTGGACTCCATAAAGGTCATCTAACCTAAGTGAACATGAGGAATGTGAAATGTCCTGCAGAAGATATATTGGAAAGAAAGAAGAAGAAGGAAATAATATGGGAGAATGGGTGACAGAGAGGAGAGCACCAAGTTTTATCAGTGAAACATTTCTCTAAACAAAATGTAATCCTTTAAATAATGTAAAATTCCATAAAGTACCATTCACATGTGTTAACTTAAAAACACCAGTTTTCAGTTCCAATAGGACAAATTTAAAACAAAAGACAACAGATTTCCATTTCTTATTCATCTTCCCCAAAACTAATAGATGCGGTCTTGAAACACTTGGAGTTCTGCCACTGAAGGCCGAAAACCACAGCTCTGGAGATGTAATTCACAAAAAAACCACAGATATAGAACAACAAAGAGAAATGCCCACATTCACACCTTACTTACGAATCTCAAACTTTCTAAAATCCTGAATTCTGAAATGTGATTTATAGCAACTCTTCCCGAAAATTTTAGGGTTCCTAGCAAATACCCTAAGTGAGCTTATTATTTTAAGAAAGAAACTGCCTGTCCCTCTAGAAAATGAGTGCAAAGGCAAGGTGTTATGTGGAGAAACTGAAAGTGTCACATTTCTCAGTTGCCATTTTACCTGTGATTTTTTAAAATTCCTTTTATAGCCTCTTTTTCAAATCTAAATAGTGGAAAATATATGAAAGGTATTAGCACTCAGTATAAATCAAAATTTGTAGATTAAATTATTTATTTCTTCTTTCAAAAGCCAAGATATTTCTGGTCCCTGTATTTGGAAACCTCTGGATCCCTACTCAATTTGGCATGTGCAGGATGCAAACAGTTCTGGCTAAAGGAACCTTTTCAAGACATTAAATGATGCAAAAAACTTGGAACATTCTGTGATCCAGCCCGTAAAAGTACGTGGCAGTTTGGAGTCAGACTCTTGGGCCTTGCATTCTGTTTCAAGAAATTAGGCCACTTGCTTCAGGTTCAGCAATGGATAGAAACAGCGGCATGGTAAAAACATCCCTCTCTGTGAAGAACAGAATGTAAAATGCCACTGTGCTGGAAAGCTGAGTGTTCCTTAAATGGCATGAGAAAGAACAGGGCCAAAACATGATCTCAGTGACATCAAGTCAATAGACTTAATAAAATCCCTCGGGAATTCCAGCAATTTCACAGGGATTAGAAGTTGTCACATTCTATATAGTATGTGTATTATAAGTAGTGGTGGTGATGATAATTGCTGCTGTTGTGTAAAGACTTGCTTGGCAGACAAAAGGGAGCAAAATAGCTGTGAAGAACCAACAGGTACCTGGAAAAGTATTAAAAGTTAAGGTTGGGGGTTGGGGTTTTTTTGGATGGAAGTCTTTTCAGGACTAAAATGAAGATTTATGCTATGTAAGTATAGTAGTATGAAAATAATTTTATTCCTTTTTTCTTAATTTCACCATTTTTAAAACAAAACTGTACTGCTGTGATAACTCTTTACTGGTAAAATACCAGTAGTGTCCATGTACAGAAGTAAAAGTCATTGCTCTAGGAAACTGACAAGTTAAATAAGTAAAATGAAATGGATGAAAAATTCTATGGGATTGTCCATATAGAGAGAAAGGTACTTTGAGATCCAGGTTTAGGAGGATTTAATTTTTCATCAGCCATGCACTAATACTTTATAGATTTCTTAAGTCTTGTTAGGTCTAGTTGCCTATACATTTTAACAAAGTCTTCTGAAGGAATGAGCTATGTCTGAAAAGACATGTTTTTCTTATTCCTCAATTTTTCAACTGAATCTCAATGTACGCTGTTTTAATTTGGCAGGTCTTTGCATTGCTTATGCTGTTTGAACCATTATTGCTATAGCTAATAACTTCTCTTAAAGAGCTGAAATATTTTGTTCAAGGATCTATCGAAAATAGTTTTTGGAACTCTCACTATGTGGCCCTTGAAAGCCAAACTGCTTTGCAGGTTTTTCTTTTATTAAACACTGAGTCAGACTTCCAAGTATTAAAAACTTGTCAGTTGTGCCAAATTAATTAACTTTTAACATTTTCTTAAATCTTTCTTGCAGCATATTAGATATGCATGTACTTCAAGTAATAAAAGAAATTGTATTATATTGCTAGAAGATACTGTTTTCATGCAGGTGTATTTATGTTTTAAAGGCTTGTTTCCATAGTTGTGCAAGATCTTGTGAAACAACAGAAAGAAATAGGATGGTCAGTTTTTCTTTTCTGTAGCAGACACCAGTTGCCTCTCCCCTTATGTGACATATGAACTAAATTTTGCCTTCTTTTTCCCCTCATCAGTACTTTGATCCAGAATTTGGATCAAATTTGCCTTATCCTGATTTGTGAAAGGAAAATAATATTTTGTTTTCTTCTAAGGAAAAGCAGTAATATACTTGCTACATGGTTATAAAGATAAAATTATTTCTCTTAGATTAGCTGATTCCCTTCAGATATAATGAAGTGGACTTCTGTACCTAAAGAGCTTCTGTACCTGATGAAGAGCTGGGTCAGTTGTCCAGAGTGGTGGTTTCCATACCATGTTTGCGAGGGCAGTCAGGGTACCACAGCACCCTTCAGGTTCCATATCTAGAAGCAACATGTGACCAGTCCTTGCAAGATATGGTGCTTTTTTGGTGTTTGAAGTTGTGGGGTTTTTATTGAAGCGGATTTTGGACTTAGGCCCTACTGCATCTTAATCATTTATTATAAAACAAAGCAAATCAAAATTCCTACATTATTAAAAATAACCCACAAGTTTTTGTGTTTGCTTTTTTTCTTGATGACCTCTGTTCTTGTAAACTGGGCATGTATTTCATTTCACATGGGCATACTTCTTTGGAAAGATATGAAGTGAATGCATGAAAGCTGTAGTGAATACAGTGAAGGCTGTAGAATACTATTCAAAGCAATAGCATTCCTTCTGTTCCTTAGGAATATAAAACATGCAGCTACATGATTTTGAAAATAACTATGTAAGGAGAAAAGCTAGTTTAGGGGGCATTCCTTTAGCTAATACATGATACCAGTAGAAACTACAAAAAATTAACTGATACTGCACAAAATTAAAACAGAGGGGAAAGGAGGCCAAGAAGGAAATGTACTTGGCTCCTGTTCAGTGGAAGCTGCTGCAAAACATGAATATCCCTGTCTGTGTTAAATTACATTTTACAACAAAATAAACAATTATTTGTCTCTTGGTTGTATATGTGTGATTCCACTAATAATATGAAGGGAAGTAATAGGAACTACATGGAGCACTCACTAAATTTATGAATCACTTGCTACAGCCACTTAAAATTAATCGAAAGATTCTTACATCCAACCCAGTTCTTAAACTTGAGTTAACTTTAGGGCTTAAGACATTATCAGGTTAAACATTCTGAGTTATTTTAGCAGCAAATCAGAGGGGAAAGTATGTGACAAAAGTAAGCCCAACCCATGATGCTTCTGTGGAGCGCAGATAAGATTCCTGTTTAGTTTTGTTTAATTCGTTGTATATTTATACAGTAAGAGCTGGCCAGAGATCTCTAAATTTTTCTGATGTGGACTGTTAAGCCAATGTGGGATGCTTTCTGCTGTAAGAAACTCAGTCACAGCCTCAATGTATGTGCATGTATATTATTTCTTCACATAAATGCAACCCTGCCAAGTTTTACGTCCTCAGACATAATCCTGTCGGAAAGTAGAATCATTGTAACTGAACTGCAATTGAAATCAGAATTGTGTCACAGTAACTATATCATGTATTAGACATACTGTACTGGTATAGTACTAGGGGAGATGAAAGCTCTTCTGTGCAGCAGATGAAGGTAGGAAGTAGTTGCAAATTACATCTTTTCAATTACCACATAAGTAGTTAAAATATAAGCACAATCCTAGCCAAACTTTTGTAAGGGTACGGGGTAATCAAATACCTATCCATTTATTTACCTATCAACTCTCTATTCAAAACCTGAAGTTGCCATATAAATAGAAACATATTATGTTTTGAAAGAAAGCAAGCAAAGCATTTTACAGTCTGCAAAATCACCTGTTTCTTCCTTCTGAAGTGTGTAGATACATACTGCAATCTTTGTGCCTCAAGCAATATTAGTAATGGTGTGTTTTGCTTCCCAGTAGTGCTTGTTTCAATAGTTGAGAGGTCACTCATGAACTTTATGCTGACTCTCAAAACTTCAACTTTCATCTTAATCTCTGAGCTGTTGGCCCCTCCTCCATAGGAGCCGCTTTTTCAGATTCTGAGGTAGAACAGTAGAACACCCTCTCTCTGTGGCTTGGTTTGTGCTGAGGCTCCTCAGCCCCTAACAGAGGTCCTGGAGTCTGAGAAAGAGGGATCTAATCAGCAGTCATATCCCTGCCCAGCCAGTTGTTCCCTGCAGCAGCTGTTATCCCTTAAACAGCCCCAGCTAATGAGCCATGAGGACTAGCTGTGACCATGACAGACCTCAGGGATTTATGTCCTAATCTGAGTATGCTCATCTGCAGGCAATTATCATGGAGATCAGAAAGTTTGCATTTTGGTTTGTGCTAGCAGTTTTTAACCACAGAACAACATTGTGCTTGCCAACTCTTGTATTTAGTATTCATTATTAATTTTCATGTGTCAAAATCACATTCACTTTTAAGCCACCTACAGGGTACTTCTGTAATTTAAGTTATACGGAATATAATTCAATTTCCAGCATCACAAGGAATTGTTTTGTATTTCTTTAATGTGTATTCCCTCTAACAAAGTCTTTTCCTCTTTCCTCCTTCCTTCCTTCTTTCTTTGTTTTGTTTTCTTATTCTTTTAATTTGCCCTCTCCCTTTTTTTCTTCTTTTCCCTTTTTTTTAAAGGTAATTTGTAATTTTTCCACAGGATGAAAGAAATCTGCTGTTACAGAAAAAACTGAGTCATGAACTAAACATCAAGTGATCTTTGTATTTCTGAATTTGTTTGTTACAACCCCCACGAATTACTGTGAAATGCCATTTCTGTTTGAAAAAGAGTTTGCCTTGACAATAATTCAGTGAGGAAAATTACTGTGAGTAAAAAAACTGTTGTTATGTGTATATTCTCAAGGAGCTCAAAGCCTCCTCTGTGTATTATGTCTTGAAGAAAAATCAGGCCAAAAGAAAGAACCCTGATGTTCAGCAGTGTGCTGGTTTTGACTTCACTTTGAGCACTTTAGCTTAATTTAAAAAGCACGTATGTGCAAAATTAACTTGAAAATCTTGGAAACAGCATTTGCATGACTTAAGGAACATCTCATTTTATAGGCATGAATAGGTAATCAGACATTATTGTGGATGAAGAAAACACACCTTAAATTGCTCTGGAACCTTGAAGACACCATCTTATTTAAGTACTACTGAAGTGGTAGAACTACTAGTTCGCCAGTGGACATGATGTCCCACATGTTTTGGGAGACATGGGGAATGGTATATAGCGCAATCCCAGCATGCTGTTTCTGAATTTGTTCTGGAAAAGAATCTAATACTTAGACCGTTACCAATAGATAGAAATAGGTGGTTTCAGGTCAGCTGATCAATGAGTAATGTTGAGGTTGCTAACAGCTTTCCCTGTAAACAAAGACATGGGCAACTTTAAAAAAAAGTATGGATAGGAGTTTTTAAAATGTTAAGCTAATGTTGTGAAAGCAAGACACCACAAACTCACTAAAGTCACATTTTCCCCCTAAATTTTCTCTGCTGCTACTAACAATTGTTTACTTTCTGTATCTATTCCTTCTCTAATAATTTCTGTGTCCTTCCAATGGCACCCCAAGTAGCTTAGGCAAGATAGGAGTCTCAGATCTTCAAGGAGAAAAATAAAAAGATCACCTTCTCCCATACAATCACCTTTTTCATGTTGGTTGTGATTTGATGTTTTGCAGGTGAGTGCAGGAAAAGACAATCACAATTAGAGTAAGTGCTTCCAGGCTGCCTGTGGGAACAGGATGCGAAGTAGGATTAGTGTGTGTACCACAAGTTTCCCCATCATGGCTCAGAAAATTAATTCCTCATCTCTTATGGGTGTAAGCTATCCTTAGCCGAGAGCACATAACATTTGTTTCTGTCAGGAAGTGGTGGGTAGATGTTCATGTTGCCATGTGCCTGAGGATATCAGGATACTTTATCCCTCTGTCCAGGTGTTCCACTGCCTGCAAGGAAAACAACCTGCTCCCTGGTCCTCCTGACCATGAAAGCAGGTTTGACTGCTGTCAGGAAATGCAAGTTTCTATCTCAGAACAGCTGAAATAACCAGAAAGAGCTAAGAAACTTGAGGCTATCCCTACACCATGCTTTGGCTTCATACCAGAGACAGCACCAGTATTGGTAAAGAAATGAAGAAATACTAGGAGTCAGTTCTGGGACTCTGGATTTAGAGAGATTCGGTGTTAATAATGACCTTGTTATTTGGAAAAGCATGACAGGGAAGGAGTAGGAATAGTGACGTGAAATGAGAACAAAGTAATATACCCCCCTGCAGTGATTAATAATGAAGTATTTGCATGTAGAAGGAAATGTAAATCTCTGGACAAGAGCCTCCTGCTGTACAGTTCTCCCAGCAATTTTTGAAGTTCAGAAAAGATTTTGTCAGAGGCAATAAAGAAATGTCTGCAGGCTGTGTTCCATTTAGTGATTGTTCCCAGATGAAGAAATTTGTAAGGAAAGGTGGGTGAGCTGCCAAACTCATAATGAATGTTTGGGTTAGGGCCATAGGCCTGTGTGTTTGGGGAAAGATTCAGAGCAAGGATGGGGCCAGAGAGTACAGGGCAAGCCTTGGATCCAGGGCCTGTCCCAGAGCTGGGAAGAGGTGGCGTCACCTGCAGAACCAAGTGCAGCATGTATGTGTGATAGGAAAGGGGTATTGAGCAGTTTCTAACATTTCCTTCAGGAACTATATTATATCTGAAATGTACCATACCATACTTTGTCCATCTTTGACTTAAAATGAGAAAAAACCCAAAAGGAGTGGAAGCTAACTTGCTCAAAATGTCTCACTAGAGACAAGAAGTTCTTGGAATTACGGCTCTTCTTCATTTATTCTTTGTAACAATCATAACCACAAAATGTGTTTTCCAAAGCATTTTGTGCTTGGTATGTTTATGAATGAATTGGAAATTTAGCTATTCTTCACTTGCATAATTGTGTGGCAAGAAGATTAAATCTTCTTGATGACCTAAGAAATCCTTCAGAGTTATCTGAGAACCTGTCAAACAAAATCTTTCTGGCTGGATATTTAGCTAGGAAAAACCAGAATTCTGGACCTTAAGAAAAAAATATTTGACACCCAGCAAGTTCATACGTCTTTTAACAAATTTTGTAGGACTTACGCAGAGATTTATAAGCCAAGAAGCTGTAAAAAGAAGACGGGCAAGTAATATTGAGGGCTTGATGGAAAATGAAATAATAAAATGGCAAAGAAAAAAGATACATTTAGGAAGAAGTAAAATATGATAACTGGGAGAATAGTTTTCTCCCCCTTTTATTTAATGTTGAGTGAAGACTTGTTCTGTTACTCAAAGATAAAATCTAAAAATAAACCTGGTGTTGCTGCTGGCACTGTCACAGAACATGTAATTTTTGTGTATGCATTACTGGGGAGTGAGCTAAGAAACACAAAACATGAAAATTGCCATTAAAGCCTGCTCAGGCAATAATTTTTCTATGATCTCATTTTTTCTTAACTGATTTAATCCTTCCTTTTTGCTTGAATTGTTATACTCTATAACAAACATCTTTTTCATGGAGCTAATATTTACTTGTTGTAAATTACTCTTTCAATGTCTAAACTTTGCTGTAGTGTTTACCAAATTGAGCTAACCTTCTTTAACATTTATCCATTCTCATCTATTAGGATAAGGACCTACATAACCAAATAAGTAATATCTAGATTAAAAAAAAAAGAAAGTATTAAGGAGTCATAAAGATGTAGGACAAAACCAGAAAATAGCTAACTCATTTTTAAACAAGCAGTTTTTTCAAGAGAACCAGCTTGCAAAAACTTTTGAAAAATCATCATCTAAAACTTGTGTCCTTTGAATGTGTTCAGTTTGAATATCCGCAGATGGAAATGTTTGAGGAAATGAAACAGTGCTGGGAACATTCTTGGGCATTGGAACTCCACCCTTACTGTTGCTGTTAAATGGCTGGAACTGTCTCTGGCCCACAGTGACTAGCAATCTCCATGCGTCGTTCAGAAGGTACAGACAATAATCCCTACAGGGATTATTCCCAGGAGGCCTCTTGCATACAACCACTCTGAGCAGAAAGGTGAGTTTAACACCGTGGATGCAGGCCAGCTGGCCTCTGAGCTTAGCTGGTACCTTAGACTGCTCTGTGGCACTGAGACCAGTGGTACAACGTGGCCTGCTTCTGTGCTGGGGAACACCCTGAGCTCACAGACCAGTTCCATCCACATAGGATGGATCCCTGGCTCATGCTGCTTCCCATATCATGCCTGAGAACTGCTTGAGAAAATGTGAATTGTCGTCAGACAAGAGTATCAGGAACAGTTCTAATGATTTAACAGCCTAGAAGAGTCAATTCCAATGCCCAAGAAAGCTCCCTAGTGCTACTTTAGTTGTATTAAGGGAATGTAGCATTACTGAAAAATAAGACGAGAAGATAGAAACACACTCTCGGACACAGACCCTGTGTGGGTGAGCAAAATCAAAACAGAGCCAGCTTTGTCAAAGCCAAAATAGGCTGAGCATAATTTGCTTTGAGAAAGGAGTAGAAGGAAACCTGCAGTCATCCGATAAAATGACTTAACAGAATTTTCAACTTTAGAGGAAATTAAGATGCTCAATATTACTTTAAGCTTTGTTTTGTGTATCTCTCAGTAATTTGATCCCAGCTGGATTCTTCCCAGTAGAACTGAAATTTCCTTGCATTGTTAGTTGTCCAAAGGTGGCATCACTGTAACTGTCATTTACAAAGTGGATATTGAGTAGAGAAGGAGAACATATTTACTACTGAATTGATCTTTCCTTCTGTCTTTGTCTTGCCTCTCTTGGCTTCCCCTTTGGATAATACAACCCACACTGAGAGGGTTTTTTTAACTTTTGTGTTGGCAGTACAAGACCTCTGCTGACTTAGAAGTAGGTTTATGGATGAGTAGCTCTTTTCAATGAGTATGTCAATTTTCATAAGAGTGAAGGGGAATTACTTTTAGTTATGAAGATGTTTGCCAAAGTTGTGAGAAAGTTCCCTGTTTAAAATGAGAGCTGGTCAGAGGAAGAGGTTATAATTCACAGGACAAATGGAGAAGCATGTAACTGCTAAAAAGCTATCACTGAAAATATATCTGAGGGGATGAGTGTTTAGATCTGTTAGTCATTACTACTGATTGCCACTCCTCAAAATACCACCAAGCTAGATTTTTTATCTTTAGAAGAGTTACATTTTATTTTTCACTGAGCCCAAGTTAAACCTACTTTAATAGTTACAGAGTTTTAAAAAAATTCATACCAAATAAGAAGACAAAGATTTTAAATACATCGTGATTGGAAATGTGTGGTATTTCTATAAATAGAACTTTGAAATATACTGTGTTTCATTCAGATGAATAGATTTTTCTGAAGTAATTCAACACAATGTCATGTGTTTCTGGTAGTACTATCCACCAACGCTCTCCAGGCTTTTTCCCACCAAGATTCATTCCAGACTTCAGAATAGAGAAAAATGAGTCTCTTCAGACTGGGATCCAAATCTTTATGTTCCAGTTAAAAGGATTCAACACCATGGCTGTAGTTTTGACTTGTTTTCACAGAATCACAGAATGTGTCATGTTGGAAGGGAGCACAGTGGATCGGTCATCTGGTCCAGCCTCCCTGCTCAAGCAGGGTCATCCCAGAGCACATGGCACAGGGTTGTGTCCAAATGGTTCTTGAATATCTCCAGTGCGGGAGACTCCACCACCTCTCTGGGCAGCCTGTTCAGGTGCACCTGCACAGTAAAGGAGTTTTTCCTCATGTTCAGGTGGAGCTTCCTGTGCATCAGTTTCTGCCCATTGCCTCTTGTCCTATTGCTTGGCACCACTGACAAGAGCCTGGCTCCATCCTCTTGACACCCTCCCTTCAGAGACTGATAGACAGTGATGAGGTCCCCTCCCAGTTGCCTCTTCTTGTGGCTGAACAGGCCCAGCACCCTCAGCATTTCCTCATAAGAGAAATGCTGCAGTCCCCCCATCATCTTTGTAGCCCTCCTCTGGACCCAGTCCAGTAGCTCCATGTCTCTCTTGTACTGAGGAGCCCAGAACTGGACACAGCACTCCAGATGATGCCTCACTAGGGCTGAGCAGAGGGATAGGATCACCTCCCTCAGCCTGCTAGCAGTGCACCCCAGGATACCTTTGGCCTTACTGGCCACAAGAACACATGGCTGGCTCATGGATATTTCATTGTCCTCCAGGACCCCCAGGTCCTTCTCTCCAGAGCTGCTTCCAGCAGGTCACCCCAGCCTGTACTGGTGCCTGGGGTTATTCCTCCCCCGGTGCAGGACCCTGCAGTTGCCTTTGTTGAATTTCAGGCAGTTCTTCTCTGCCCATCTCTCCAGCCTGTCGAGGTCCTTCTGAAGGGCTGCACAGCACTCTGGGGTATCAGCCGCTCCTCCCAGCTCTGTGTTGTTGGGGAACTTGCTGAGGAGGCCTCTGCCCCTTCATCCAAGTCACTGATGAAAAGTTAAACAATCCTGTTACCAGTACTGAACCTTGGTAGATGCCACTAGTAACAGGCCTCCAACTGTACCACTAATTAGGACTCTGGGATCTGCTGTTCATCCAGTTCTCAAACCACCTCTCTGTCCACTCACCCAGTCCACACTTCCTGAGTGTGCCTGTGAGGAGGTTGTGACAGTGTCAAAAGCCTTGCTGAAGTCGAGGTAGACAGTATCCCCTGCTCTTCCCTCATCCATCCAGGCAGTTGTTTCATCACAGAAGGCACTCAGGCTGGTCAAGCATGTCTTACCTTTAGTGAATCCATGCTGAAATGTTTTAAGGGAAATAAAATAGCAGCCATTTTACCCTTCTCCCTTGTCTGTCGTTCCCCTCCTATGTACACACATATTCTTAGCCTTTTTTTCTGTAATTATCCTCCTTTCCTCTTGCTTTGCTCCTACAAATGATAACTTAGAATTATCTTTGTATTGCTGGAATCATTCATGTTATATTAGTAAAGATAATTTGTAATTTTATATATATATAAGGATAATTATAATTAAGATAATAAAGTTGAAAATAGTTATGTCAGGATATCTGTATCCCATTAGAACTGGAATTTTGTTTCTGGTCAGCTTGGCTTATATTCAACCTGCTCTGATTTTGAAAGAATAAGCAACCCGAGCATATTCCTACGCTTATGAATAAAGCTGTACTGCACATGAATAAATCCAGGCAGTCATTTTTATTGTCATTAAAGAGCATTTTTATTCTATGCCAACAACTGTTCTTCGTAATCTATGAAAGAGGCTTCTGAGTTAATGAGTGAAAACAGGCATCTTTCTCACCCCCTGCCTTGGCAGAAGTGCATGATGAGTGTTCATCAGCAGTCACAAGTGAACTTGTTTAAAGGCCAGTCTACAGACAGACGTTTTTCCAATTGAGTCTTTGATTGGCCCACTTGTTCTGGTGCAGTATGACATGACCTTTGATTATACAGTCAAACACTACTTTTCCACCAAACATTTGCCTCATTCACTGCACAAGATGAATGACAGTGCACTGGGCATTGAATTGGGTTCGGCGGTAAGGGAAACTACTGATTAGGGGTGTTTCATCTTAGTAAAATGAGGATGCCACTGAGGTCTGATGAACATTCTTGCCATCTTTAATCTTTCAAGCCATGCATACAAACACAACTAACAACCTCACAGGTTTATTCATAGCCACAGGCATTTGAGAAGATGAGCAGATACAATGATTGAAGCCATAGGTCTATCTAACCCTGTGTTTTGTCTCTGACAGAGGTCAAAAGTAGATGCATGTGAAATAGTTTAAGGACAAGAAAATGCCACCTGCAGCTATTTTTTGCCGTGCTTTTGTGACTCGGGGATTTCCTAAATTGAAGGAGTCTTTAATATACACATTAAACCTCTGTTGATTTCTTTTCATCAGCATCCCATCAAAGTCCTTTTAATCTTTTTCCATATGCTGTCTTCTTCTGTGGCAAGTCTGATGATAGGTCACCTCACAGGCTTGCCTTAAGCCTGCCATGTGCTGGCTTCCTGTGAATGGTCAGTCCCTATCCCCTATTCTCATCATCCAACTCACACATATGTCTCATGTTTCTCATATTCTGTTAGAAAAAGATGATGAGCAGAAGCCAGAGGACGTAGCTGTGGTCCCAGAAAGCTCGTAGGATGCCTAGAAGGCAGCCAGCCTTCACTTCTGCTGTTATCCTAGCTTGGCCCAGCTGTGCAATTGTCAGATATAGACATATACTCTGTCCGTAATACTTCTGCTTCAGTGGCTCTTGGAAAAAAAGACTTCTGATGGCTGACATAGATTTCATGGAGTGTTCAGTATGAGTGTTTCTTTGGCCAAGTGGAGTGCCACTGTTGACAACAGGATTTTCTCTCTGATGCTGAGCTAGTCCAATACATGAAACTTTCCCCAGATGAGTATTAATTACATGTTTGAAATCATGGCATTTGAATTGCAGGACTGCTAAGCACTCACAACTGCAGTTGACATCACTGAGACCTGTACTTTGTACATGCAAAGTGCTGCTTACTGCCAACTTCCTTGAAAAATCAGTCCCTTCAGGTCTCTTATCACTCAGTGCAATTAACAGATGCTTTTGACCTGTATTTCTTTGTGTTCTGTTTTCCCTGTTTCTAATGAAATACCCCTCTGACTTGTCACAGTATTAGATTTCTAAATTCTTAGGCACTGCCACACAAAGCATCACAGTGCAGCCCACTTAAATAGTTAACTATGTCATTCAGAGGGGATTTCCACCCTTCGTGGGGAATGAGGTCAAAATCTCAACAATGGCACAACAGGGTAACGCACAAGTACCTGAAGAGTGACATTTGACAAGGGCATGTAGTGGTAGGACAACAAGTAATGAACTAATAATAAACTAGAAGAGGCCAGGTTTAGATTAGGTATAGGGAAGAAATTCTTTACTCAAACGCGTTGCCCAGAGAAGTTGTGGATGTCCCAGCCCTGGCAGTGTTTAAGGCCAGGTTGGATTTGGCTTTGAGCAACCTGGTTTAGTTGAAGGTGACCTTGTTCATGGCAGGGGTGTTGAACTACAATGATCTTTAATGTCCTTTCCAACCCACGGTATTCTCTGATTCTATGATTCTATCTCCCCATTCCACTGCCATTAATCATTTTGGGCACTTATTTCACGCATGCATGCAAAAAAGTACATATAAGGATCAAGTAACAGGCAGCTTCTGTTATTTACTGGAGAACAAACTTATATTGCCCAAGTAGCCTTAGTTCTGGTATCTTCTGTTTTTCCTGAATTTTCCCAGCACTTGTCAGAGTGTTTGTTTAGGCAGTAAACCTGAACCTATTTGCATTTTGAAATTGTAAAGTATTTTTGTTTGCATTTTCCTTTTAGAAAACCCTTGCAACAACAAACATCTGGACCTTGTTTTCATCATTGACAGCTCTCGCAGTGTGCACCATTACGACTTTGAAAAAGTGAAGGAGTTCATTTTGACCATCTTGCAGTTTCTGGACATCAGCCCTGACACCACGCGCGTGGGTCTGATTCAGTACGGCAGCACCGTCAAACAGGAGTTTTCGCTGAAGACCTTCAGGCGGAAGCAGGATATCGAACGAGCGGTGAGGAGGATGATGCACCTGGCGACGGGCACCATGACTGGGCTGGCTCTGCAGTATGCAGTGAACATCGCATTTTCAGAGACAGAAGGGGCTCGACCTCTGAGGCAGAATGTGCCCCGAATTATCATGATAGTGACAGATGGGAGACCTCAGGATCCTGTGGCAGAGATTGCTGCTAAAGCACGTAACTCAGGAATCCTAATTTTTGCCATTGGAGTGGGAAGAGTGGATATGAACACTCTGAAGTCCATTGGGAGCGAACCACATGAAGAACATGTGTTTCTGGTTGCTAATTTCAGTCAGATTGAAACACTGACCTCTGCCTTCCAGACTAAACTTTGTGGTAAGATTTTTATCTATAGATTTGAATACACAGATGAAAGTGAAACAGAAAAAATATACATTATAATTAAACTTTTTTTTTTTACATGAAACCTTATCTGTTAGAAAATATATATTGAAGTATATATTGGCTATATACTAGCTAGATAATATCCAGAACAGCATTCACACGTGGGGAAAACTCATGCTACAGTTAAGTGCTATAAAATGTGACGTAATTCCTCGTGCTCATAAGCAGTTAGGCAAACACACGTATCATGATTTTCCTATTTATTGCATAATAGCATTAAATTTACGATCTCTTCTCTTTGAATATTAGATAAGTTGTTTCATCTATTCATTTTAAATGTGATCTCCCTTAGTAGTGAAACTTTAAACTGCTTAACAGTCTTTTGGCTATTTAAACATTCTTGAGAGTCCATAGATTCCTCTTCCGAAACTTACATACTAATTCTAGGCAAAGAATAATTTCTGTACATGCCTTGTGACTGAAAGTGAAACACAGACATGGTAGTGTTTGTATTCCATCTATTTTAAATACAGAAAGTTATGAAAAGCAATTACAGTGATATTATTCATTCATACTATAAAGTAAATATTTTAATAGGTATTAATTCACAATAGAGATATCACTTCCATCTGTAATTCCCTGATAACGAATTACCTTTTGCAAATATTGTGGCATTTGTAATTAATTTTATATTAATCTGTGTACTTAGTAGACTTTTGTTTTTTATTTATTCCTGAGGTAAGTAGGAAAGTATTTCATAAAAATTTGGTGTTTAGCTGATGAATTTTCAATAGAGTCCAGAAAAAGAATGCATGGTGAGATTAAATGCTCACTCATCTCTAGGAATGCTTTTGCCAGAAAAGAACTGAAGCTTATTGTAAGGGTAGTCTGGAGAATTTTCCTTACTTGATCTTTTCCAAAATTGTTTCAAAGAGCAGCTGAACTGCCTCAGCACAAAACACAACAACACAGACATTCATCGATAATAGATTTTTTTCCTGTTTCTTCCTTGCTGTATTGTTAGCTGGTGTAGTAGGATATATTTAAAAACCAAGAAAGAGTAAACTAATAATGGATTCAGAGTTTAAATGGAATGAACAGCAAATGCTGATTTTTAAAGTCATGTTTTAGAAACAAATCCAGTCAAAATACCATTTCTTTATGTTATGGTTGGTTTGGGGTTTTTTGGGGTTTGGGTTTTTTTTTCTGTTTTTGGTTTTTTGTTTGTTTGTTGGTTGGTTTTTTTGGGTTGTTTTGTTTTTTGCTTTTTGGTTTGTTTTTTTTCTGACTGGGCAGTGTCCAAGAAATTTATTAGAGTTTTTTAGCTCACTTTTAATCAAATACATGTGTTCTTCAGTAAAGCCAACCTCCCACTGCAGATGGAGGAGTATGGAGGTGACAAGGGTAGCGGTTGCCTCCTGCTCCAGGGAATGCCTCCCCAGGATTTGCTGTGCTGGAAATTCGAAGTGAGATCCTTAGACATATTTAAAAATCCAGACCCAGATTCAACAGAGAGTTTAAGCTGTTAGATTCATATGGATTTCAACATAAGGTACTAAATTGCAGATAGGATCCATACCATTTTATTTGTTCTCAACTGTGAAGCAGCATTCAGCTTGCTGAATTTCAGGAGAGTAATCATAGCCCCTGCTTCCTAGAGCACCTACATTCCTCCTAGGAAATGTGGTTAGTTTAAGTCCTCCCACTTGTGGACCCAGAGGAAATATCATTGTAGCTGAATGGAACATCTGGACACCTTGTTGCTTTGCTAAAGCAATTGAAGTCACCCCTCTGGTCAAGTCTCCTGGAATGCTGTCTGCTGGGCTTCATGCTGTGGGAGAAGACCTTGGCCCCTGAGCTGTCCTTGTGTCTGAATCACTCTTATGTCTGTGGGAATGTGTCTTCATGGTTCCTGTGATGACAGTAGAAAACCATGGCCAGATGATGAAGCTCTGTGGGGGAAATGAAAAGTAAGCCAAATTAACCACTATTTACTACTGGGTGGTAGAGACTACTAAGTACCTAGTACCTGTATTCTCAAAAGAATCCCTGTAAACTGGATGTGCTCCATTCCATTAAGTCAGAGGTTCCCTACAGTTGCTGCCCCTGGCTGCTAAAGATTTGGGGATGTCAGAAACACCAGTTGAAGCCAGGACCTCTTCTTATTACTAGTCAGCAAGGTGAAACAGAAGCAAAGAGTATTCTGAGGGATGAGAGGCATGAAGAATAAGACAAGAGTTGAAAACCCAGAAAAATATCGGTGAAAATGGGAACAGAATCCAGGAAAGGAGGTGGAGATTAGAAGAAGCGTGAGAAAGACCAAACTTGGGATGGAGCAGTCAGGGGCAAATAAAGTCTTTATTATATTCCTGTAAAGTAGATAGTGGTGTCATCCCCATTTTACATTGGGAGAATGGAGGCACAGAAACAGGGTTAAGTTTGTCAAAACCACCCACTGACTTTAGATATTTGACTCAGTGCAATCCCTCGTGTGATTTTCGGGGGCACTGAATGTTTTTGGACTAATACAACATGTTATTCACAGTTCTACAGCCATCACTTGATTGCTTGCAAATACAGAGTCAGGTGTCTCTATCTGAACAGATACAGTGTGAAGGCTGATTGATGTTTTCTTGAAGATACTGATATTGTTGGCTTGCCCAAAATCCAATAAGGACCCTGTGATATCAAGATAAAATCTAATTCACAACAAGGCTTGTGTTCAGATTCCTTAACTATGAGATCACTCTTTCTATTACTTCAGTCCTGCCTGTGACCACCAAACAGCTCCTGTAACAGATGAGGCTGCAGAAATCATTCAGAGAGCAGACTCCACTACAGAAATCGGACTGATGACCAGAGTATCACTGCTTGTAAATGGGTGTGACAGAAACACGTCAGAACATGTACACTATACTTGCGTAGTAGATGGGAAGATTGGTAACAGACGGTAAAAACGTATTCTCAGAAGGAACTTGAATTACTGGGTCTCCTGTCATTGAATGCTTTCCTTTTCAGAATGACAGAAAGATGAAAAAACAAGAAGTTGAAGTAGGTCTGTATTCACATAAATAAAAGTACTTGAGAAGTTTTATTATGGCAGAAATTTGTGAGATCCAACAAGCTGATTAAGAGATTAGGGAATTGTGGTGCTTTGTGTGTTAGCAATAAATACCTAACTCTTGTAAACATGCCAAAGAGCAGATACATAGTGTATATATCTTAAAATCATATGTGGGTTTTTTCCACAAGTACCACACCTACCACATTAAGTTATTTAGCAGGCTTCTGTTGTGGCTTCTAAAAGATTACTTTTAATATCTATTCCATAAATTTTGAGCTTTGTCGACCTAGCACATTAAGGAGCACATCAATCCCTAATTGCTGTTGCAAAATAGATAATTTTCCACACAGTGTTCTCTGAGAAGTAATTCACCTATATTTTATAGAGATTACATACAAGCAATGCTGCAGTGGAAAGAAAACATCAAGATTTCTTAATCCCCAAACACTGACCTGGAGAAAATTAGTTCAACAATGAATTTGACTGAATGAGCCTCTATTCTTTTTCTCTTTTATTGTCTCAGTCTGCTGCATTTTAATACTTGCTATTAGAGACATAAAATACAAACAGAACAAAAATAGAAAGACTTACAATCTGGAGTGTAGCTCAGCCCAGCTCCTGCTTAATGAATCTTGGAGATACATGTCCTCAGTGTCATCATGTATTATTTGCACATTCCTCAACATTAATAACTAAGCAAGCAAAATAGTCTCTTCATTCAGTTGTTTTTAGTCATTCTTCTTCTTTATTATTGGGTGCTGCGTGGTGATTTTCTTCAGGCAAGAAATTGAATGTCCTCTAAATCAGCTTACACTTAAATTACACTTATTTTCTTAATTTGAATATGATAGGTTTATTTCATTGTCTTTGTAGGATCACCAAATAATTCGTTTTTTCACATACTGTCTTGTATATTTTTATTTTCTTAAGCTCTCATTTTTGTCTTTACTAGCAATACTGAATTTGAAATTTCTAAGTTACTTCAGTAAAATTTTCTACACCAGTTTTTTTTTCCAGTGGCCACAAGTAATTAAGACCAGCACTTAGTAATGTTTTCCTTTTTTCTTTCAGTGCCTCATATGTGCAGTATAGTTGAGCACCACTGTGATCACTTCTGCATAAACACCCCTGGCTCCTACCTGTGCAGATGTAAACAAGGATACATTCTGAATGCTGACCAGAAGACTTGCAGCAGTGCGTTATCTTTCTTTTTTCTTTCATGCTCCCGAAAAGTGCTTAACATCACTTACCCTTTCTGTTGGGCTCATAAAGAACTGAGCTCAGTAAATAATTAATGTTAATCATCAGAAAGTGTCTGGAAAGGTGAAGTTGTAATTCTTTTTCTTGCTTTGTGTAAGTGAAGTTCTTACAAATCTTTCTGAGATACATCAAGCTAAATTTTATACACAGCTCTGCAGAGGTACACTGTAACTATATGAAATTGCATTTGAATTTTATTGGTATATTAAGTTCAACAATGAAACAACAACCAAATAAATAACTTTATCATCGCAAATGAAGTGAATTTAGATACTTTACGAACTTGTCCAGCTAGCAACAGTACTAAATAGTACAGAAGGGTGCAATAAGCCCCATACTAGAAAGCTGTGAAATAACTTGACATTCTGAAAAGCTCTTCTGAACTGCTGCTGGAAATAGAAGGGTTTGCAACGTTTCAGAAGTC